>NC_054467.1:10507848-11204848 GCF_017639515.1 Carcharodon carcharias
GTAGAGGAATAGAGGAAGGAAAGTAGAGGAATAGAGGAAGGAAGGAAGGTAGAGGAATAGAGGAAGGAAGTAAGAGGAATAGAGGAAGAAAGGAAGGTAGAGGAATAGAGGAAGGAAGGTAGAGGAATAGAGGAAGGAAGGTAGAGGAATAGAGGAAGGAAGGAAGGTAGAGGAATAGAGGAAGGAAGGAAGGTAGAGGAATAGAGGAAGGAAGGAAGAAGAATAGAGGAAGGAAGGAAGGTAGAGGAATAGAGGAAGGAAGGTAGAGGAAAGAAGGAAGGAAGGTAGAGGAATAGAGGAAGGAAGGAAGGTAGAGGAATAGAGGAAGGAAGGAAGGTAGAGGAATAGAGGAAGGAAGGAAGGTAGAGGAATAGAGGAAGGAAGGTAGAGGAATAGAGGAAGAAAGGTAGAGGAAAGAAGGAAGGAAGGTAGAGGAATAGAGGAAGGAAGGAAGGTAGAGGAATAGAGGAAGGAAGGTAGAGGAATAGAGGAAGGAAGGTAGGGGAATAGAGGAAAGAAGGTAGAGGAAAGAAGGAAGGAAGGTAGAGGAATAGAGGAAGGAAGGAAGGTAGAGGAATAGAGGAAGGAAGGTAGAGGAAAGAAGGAAGGAAGGTAGAGGAATAGAGGAAGGAAGGTAGAGGAAAGAAGGAAGGAAGGTAGAGGAATAGAGGAAGGATGGAAGGTAGAGGAATAGAGGAAGGAAGGTAGAGGAATAGAGGAAGGAAGGAAGGTAGAGGAAAGAAGGAAGGAAGGTAGAGGAATAGAGGAAGGAAGGAAGGTAGAGGAATAGAGGAAGGAAGGTAGAGGAATAGAGGAAGGAAGGAAGGTAGAGGAAAGAAGGAAGGAAGGTAGAGGAATAGAGGAAGGAAGGTAGAGGAATAGAGGAAGGAAGGAAGGTAGAGGAATAGAGGAAGGAAGGAAGGTAGAGGAATAGAGGAAGGAAGGTAGAGGAATAGAGGAAGGAAGGTAGAGGAAAGAAGGAAGGAAGGTAGAGGAATAGAGGAAGGAAGGTAGAGGAATAGAGGAAGGAAGGAAGGTAGAGGAAGGAAGGAAGGTAGAGGAAGGAAGGAAGGTAGAGGAAGGAAGGAAGGAAGGAAGGTAGAGGAATAGAGGAAGGAAGGAAGGTAGAGGAATAGAGGAAGGAAGGTAGAGGAATAGAGGAAGGAAGGTAGAGGAATAGAGGAAGGAAGGAAGGTAGAGGAATAGAGGAAGGAAGGAAGGTAGAGGAATAGAGGAAGGAAGGTAGAGGAATAGAGGAAGGAAGGTAGAGGAATAGAGGAAGGAAGGTAGAGGAATAGAGGAAGGAAGGTAGAGGAATAGAGGAAGGAAGGAAGGTAGAGGAATAGAGGAAGGAAGATAGAGGAAAGAAGGAAGGAAGGTAGAGGAATAGAGGAAGGAAGGAAGGTAGAGGAATAGAGGAAGGAAGGAAGGTAGAGGAATAGAGGAAGGAAGGAAGGTAGAGGAATAGAGGAAGGAAGGTAGAGGAATAGAGGAAGGAAGGAAGGTAGAGGAATAGAGGAAGGAAGGTAGAGGAATAGAGGAAGGAAGGAAGGTAGAGGAATAGAGGAATGAAGGAAGGTAGAGAAATAGAGGAAGGAAGGAATGTAGAGGAAGGAAGGAAGGTAGAGGAAAGAAGGAAGGAAGGTAGAGGAATAGAGGAAGGAAGGTAGAGGAATAGAGGAAGGAAGGAAGGTAGAGGAAGGAAGGTAGAGGAATAGAGGAAGGAAGGTAGAGGAATAGAGGAAGGAAGGAAGGTAGAGGAATAGAGGAAGGAAGGTAGAGGAATAGAGGAAGGAAGGAAGGTAGAGGAATAGAGGAAGGAAGGAAGGTAGAGGAATAGAGGAAGGAAGGAAGGTAGAGGAATAGAGGAAGGAAGGTAGAGGAATAGAGGAAGGAAGGAAGGTAGAGGAATAGAGGAAGGAAGGTAGAGGAATAGAGGAAGGATGAAGGTAGAGGAAGGAAGGAAGGTAGAGGAATAGAGGAAGGAAGGAAGGTAGAGGAATAGAGGAAGGAAGGTAGAGGAATAGAGGAAGGAAGGAAGGTAGAGGAATAGAGGAAGGAAGGAAGGTAGAGGAATAGAGGAAGGAAGGAAGGTAGAGCAATAGAGGAAGGAAGGTAGAGGAATAGAGGAAGGAAGGAAGGTAGAGGAATAGAGGTAGGAAGGAAGGTAGAGGAATAGAGGAAGGAAGGTAGAGGAATAGAGGAAGGAAGGTAGAGGAATAGAGGAAGGAAGGAAGGTAGAGGAAGGAAGGAAGGTAGAGGAAGGAAGGAAGGAAGGTAGAGGAATAGAGGAAGGAAGGTAGAGGAATAGAGGAAGGAAGGAAGGTAGAGGAATAGAGGAAGGAAGGTAGAGGAATAGAGGAAGGAAGGTAGAGGAATAGAGGAAGGAAGGAAGGTAGAGGAATAGAGGAAGGAAGGAAGGTAGAGGAATAGAGGAAGGAAGGAAGAGGAATAGAGGAAGGAAGGAAGGTAGAGGAATAGAGGAAGGAAGGTAGAGGAATAGAGGAAGGAAGGAAGGTAGAGGAATAGAGGAAGGAAGGAAGAGGAATAGAGGAAGGAAGGAAGGTAGAGGAATAGAGGAAGGAAGGAAGAGGAATAGAGGAAGGAAGGAAGGTAGAGGAATAGAGGAAGGAAGGTAGAGGAATAGAGGAAGGAAGGTAGAGGAATAGAGGAAGGAAGGTAGAGGAATAGAGGAAGGAAGGAAGAGGAATAGAGGAAGGAAGGAAGGTAGAGGAATAGAGGAAGGAAGGTAGAGGAATAGAGGAAGGAAGGAAGGTAGAGGAATAGAGGAAGGAAGGAAGAGGAATAGAGGAAGGAAGGAAGGTAGAGGAATAGAGGAAGGAAGGTAGAGGAATAGAGGAAGGAAGGTAGAGGAATAGAGGAAGGAAGGTAGAGGAATAGAGGAAGGAAGGAAGGTAGAGGAATAGAGGAAGGAAGGAAGAGGAATAGAGGAAGGAAGGAAGGTAGAGGAATAGAGGAAGGAAGGTAGAGGAATAGAGGAAGGAAGGTAGAGGAATAGAGGAAGGAAGGTAGAGAAATAGAGGAAGGAAGGAAGGTAGAGGAATAGAGGAAGGAAGGAAGGTAGAGCAATAGAGGAAGGAAGGTAGAGGAAAGAAGGAAGGAAGGTAGAGGAATAGAGGAAGGAAGGAAGGTAGAGGAATAGAGGAAGGAAGGAAGGTAGAGGAATAGAGGAAGGAAGGAAGGTAGAGGAATAGAGGAAGGAAGGTAGAGGAATAGAGGAAGAAAGGTAGAGGAAAGAAGGAAGGAAGGTAGAGGAATAGAGGAAGGAAGGAAGGTAGAGGAATAGAGGAAGGAAGGTAGAGGAATAGAGGAAGGAAGGTAGAGGAATAGAGGAAGGAAGGTAGAGGAAAGAAGGAAGGAAGGTAGAGGAATAGAGGAAGGAAGGAAGGTAGAGGAATAGAGGAAGGAAGGTAGAGGAAAGAAGGAAGGAAGGTAGAGGAATAGAGGAAGGAAGGTAGAGGAAAGAAGGAAGGAAGGTAGAGGAATAGAGGAAGGAAGGAAGGTAGAGGAATAGAGGAAGGAAGGTAGAGGAATAGAGGAAGGAAGGAAGGTAGAGGAAAGAAGGAAGGAAGGTAGAGGAATAGAGGAAGGAAGGAAGGTAGAGGAAAGAAGGAAGGAAGGTAGAGGAATAGAGGAAGGAAGGTAGAGGAATAGAGGAAGGAAGGAAGGTAGAGGAATAGAGGAAGGAAGGAAGGTAGAGGAATAGAGGAAGGAAGGTAGAGGAATAGAGGAAGGAAGGTAGAGGAAAGAAGGAAGGAAGGAAGGTAGAGGAATAGAGGAAGGAAGGTAGAGGAATAGAGGAAGGAAGGAAGTAGAGGAAGGAAGGAAGGTAGAGGAAGGAAGGAAGGTAGAGGAAGGAAGGAAGGAAGGAAGGTAGAGGAATAGAGGAAGGAAGGTAGAGGGAATAGAGGGAAGGAAGGAAGGTAGAGGAATAGAGGAAGGAAGGAAGGGTAGAGGAAATAGAGGAAGGAAGGTAGAGGAATAGAGGAAGGAAGGTACAGGAATAGAGGAAGGAAGGTAGAGGAATAGAGGAAGGAAGGTAGAGGAATAGAGGAAGGAAGGTTGAGGATAGAGGAAGGAAGGAAGTTGAGGAATAGAGGAAGGAAGGAGGTAGAGGAATAGAGGAAGGAAGGAAGGGTTAGAGGAATAGAGGAAGGAAGGAAGGTAGAGGAATAGAGGAAGGAAGGAAGGTAGAGGAATAGAGGAAGGAAGGTAGAGGAATAGAGGAAGGAAGGAAGGTAGAGGAATAGAGGAGGAAGGAAGGTAGAGGAATAGAGGAAGAGGTAAGAGAAGGAAGTAGAGGAAGGAAGGAAGGTAGAGGAATGAGGAAGGAAGGAAGGTAGAGGAATAGAGGAAGGAATGTAGAGGAATAGAGGAAGGAAGGAAGGTAGAGGAATAGAGGAGGAAGGAAGGTAGAGAAATAGAGGAAGGAAGAGAGGATAGAGGAAGGAAGGAAGGTAGAGGAAGAGAAGGGAAGGAAGGTAGAGGAATAGAGGAAGGAAGGTAGAGGAATAGAGGAAGGGAAGGTAGAGGAATAGAGGAAGGAAGGTAGAGGAATAGAGGAAGGAAGGTAGAGGAATAGAGGAAGGAAGGGAAGGTAGAGGAATAGAGGAGGAAGGATAGAGGAATAGGGAAGGAAGGAAGGTAGAGGAATAGAGGAAGGAAGGTAGAGGAATAGGAGGAAGGAAGGTAGAGGAATAGGGAAGGAAGGAGTAGAGGAATAGAGGAAGGAAGGTAGAGGAATAGAGGAAGGAAGGAAGGTAGAGGAATAGAGGAAGGAAAGGTAGAGGAATATAGGAAGGAAGGAAGGTAGAGGAATAGAGGAAGGAAGGTAGAGGAATAGAGGAAGGAAGGAAGGTAGAGGAATAGAGGAAGGAAGGAAGAGAATAGAGGAAGGAAGGAAGGTAGAGGAATAGAGAAGGAAGGTAGAGGAATAGAGGAAGGAAGGTAGAGGAATAGAGGAAGGAAGGAAGGTAGAGGAATAGAGGAAGGAAGGTAGAGGAATAGAGGAAGGAAGGTAGAGGAATAGAGGAAGGAAGGTAGAGGAATAGAGGAAGGAAGGAAGGTAGAAAAATAGAGGAAGGAAGGAAGAGGAATAGAGGAAGGAAGGAAGGTAGAGAGGAATAGAGGAAGGAAGGTAGAGGAATAGAGGAAGGAAGGAAGGTAGAGGAATAGAGGAAGGAAGGAAGAGGAATAGAGGAAGGAAGGAAGGTAGAGGAATAGAGGAAGGAAGGTAGAGGAAAGAAGGAAGGAAGGTAGAGGAATAGAGGAAGGAGGAAGGTAGAGGAATAGAGGAAGGAAGGTAGAGGAATAGAGGAAGGAAGGAAGGTAGAGGAATAGAGGAAGGAAGGTAGAGGAATAGAGGAAGGAAGGAAGGTAGAGGAATAGAGGAAGGAAGAGTAGAGGAATAGAGGAAGGAAGGTAGAGGAAAGAAGGAAGGAAGGTAGAGGAATAGAGGAAGGAAGGAAGGTAGAGGAATAGAGGAAGGAAGGTAGAGGAAAGAAGGAAGGAAGGTAGAGGAATAGAGAAGGAAGAGAAGAGAAGGAAGGTAGAGGAATAGAGGAAGGAAGGTAGAGGAAAGAAGGAAGGAAGGTAGAGGAATAGAGGAAGGAAGGAAGGTAGAGGAATAGAGGAAGGAAGGTAGAGGAATAGAGAAGGAAGGAAGGTAGAGGAAAGAAGGAAGGAAGGTAGAGGAATAGAGGAAGGAAGGAAGGTAGAGGAATAGAGGAAGGAAGGTAGAGGAATAGAGGAAGGAAGGAAGGTAGAGGAATAGAGGAAGGAAGGTAGAGGAATAGAGGAAGGAAGAAGGTAGAGGAATAGAGGAAGGAAGGAAGGTAGAGGAATAGAGGAAGGAAGGTAGAGGAATAGAGGAAGGAAGGAAGGTAGAGGATAGAGGAAGGAAGGTAGAGGAATAGAGGAAGGAAGGTAGAGGAATAGAGGAAGGAAGGTAGAGGAATAGGAAGGAAGGAAGGTAGAGGAAAGGAAGGAAGGAAGGTAGAGGAATAGAGGAAGGAAGGAAGGTAGAGGAATAGAGGAAGGAAGGTAGAGGAATAGAGGAAGGAAGGTAGAGGAATAGAGGAAGGAAGGAAGTAGAGGAATAGAGGAGGAAGGAAGGTAGAGGAATAGGGAAGGAAGGAAGGTAGAGGAATAGAGGAAGGAAGGAAGGTAGAGGAATAGAGGAAGGAAGAAGGTAGAGGAATAGAGGAAGGAAGGTAGAGGAATAGAGGAAGGAAGGTAGAGGAATAGAGGAAGGAAGGAAGGTAGAGGAAGGAAGGTAGAGGAATAGAGGAAGGAAGGTAGAGGAATAGAGGAAGGAAGGAAGGTAGAGGATTAGAGGAAGGAAGGTAGAGGAATAGAGGAAGGAAGGAAGGTAGAGGAATAGAGGAAGGAAGGAAGGTAGAGGAATAGAGGAAGAAAGGAAGGTAGAGGAATAGAGGAAGGAAGGTAGAGGAATAGAGGAAGGAAGGAAGGTAGAGGAATAGAGGAAGGAAAGAAGGTAGAGGAATAGAGGAAGGAAGGACGGTAGAGGAATAGAGGAAGGAAGGAAGAGGAATAGAGGAAGGAAGGTAGAGGAATAGAGGAAGGAAGGTAGAGGAATAGAGGAAGGAAGGACGGTGGAGGAATAGAGGAAGGAAGGAAGGTAGAGGAATAGAGGAAGGAAGGAAGGTAGAGGAATAGAGGAAGGAAAGAAGGTAGAGGAATAGAGGAAGGAAGGAAGGCAGAGGAATAGAGGAAGGAAGGTAGAGGAATAGAGGAAGGAAGGTAGAGGAATAGAGGAAGGAAGGAAGGGAGAGGAATAGAGGAAGGAAGGTATAGGAATAGAGGAAGGAAGGTAGAGGCATAGAGGAAGGAAGGAAGGTAGAGGAATAGAGGAAGGAAGGTAGAGGACTAAGAGGAAGGAAGGTAGAGGAATAGAGGAAGGAAGGTAGAGGAATAGAGGAAGGAAGGTAGAGGAATAGAGGAAGGAAGGAAGGTAGAGGAATAGAGGAAGGAAGGTAGAGGAATAGAGGAAGGAAGGTACAGGAATAGAGGAAGGAAGGTAGAGGAATAGAGGAAGGAAGGTAGAGGAATAGAGGAAGGAAGGTAGAGGAATAGAGGAAGGAAGGAAGTAGAGGAAAGAAGGAAGAGGAAGGTAGAGGAATAGAGGAAGGAAGGAAGGTAGAGGAATAGAGGAAGGAAGGAAGGTAGAGGAATAGAGGAAGGAAGGAAGGTAGAGGAATAGAGGAAGGAAGGAAGGTAGAGGAATAGAGGAAGGAAGGTAGAGGAATAGAGGAAGGAAGGAAGGTAGAGGAATAGAGGAAGGAAGGAAGGTAGAGGAATAGAGGAAGGAAGGAAGGTAGAGGAATAGAGGAAGGAAGGAAGAGGAATAGAGGAAGGAAGGTAGAGGAATAGAGGAAGGAAGGTAGAGGAATAGAGGAAGGAAGGACGGTGGAGGAATAGAGGAAGGAAGGAAGAGGAATAGAGGAAGGAAGGAAGGTAGAGGAATAGAGGAAGGAAGGTAGAGGAATAGAGGAAGGAAGGTAGAGGAATAGAGGAAGGAAGGAAGGGAGAGGAATAGAGGAAGGAAGGTATAGGAATAGAGGAAGGAAGGTAGAGGCATAGAGGAAGGAAGGAAGGTAGAGGAATAGAGGAAGGAAGGTAGAGGAATACAGGAAGGAAGGAAGGTAGAGGAATAGAGGAAGGAAGGTAGAGGAATAGAGGAAGGAAGGTAGAGGAATAGAGGAAGGAGGAAGGTAGAGGAATAGAGGAAGGAAGGAAGGTAGAGGAATAGAGGAAGGAAGGTAGAGGAATAGAGGAAGGAAGGTAGAGGAATAGAGGAAGGAAGGTAGAGGAATAGAGGAAGGAAGGTAGAGGAATAGAGGAAGGAAGATAGAGGAAAGAAGGAAGGAAGGTAGAGGAATAGAGGAAGGAAGGAAGGTAGAGGAATAGAGGAAGGAAGGAAGGTATAGGAATAGAGGAAGGAAGGAAGGTAGAGGAATAGAGGAAGGAAGGAAGGTAGAGGAATAGAGGAAGGAAGGTAGAGGAATAGAGGAAGGAAGGAAGGTAGAGGAATAGAGGAAGGAAGGAAGGTAGAGGAATAGAGGAAGGAAGGAAGGTAGAGGAATAGAGGAAGGAAGGTAGAGGAATAGAGGAAGAAAGGTAGAGGAAAGAAGGAAGGAAGGTAGAGGAATAGAGGAAGGAAGGAAGGTAGAGGAATAGAGGAAGGAAGGTAGAGGAATAGAGGAAGGAAGGTAGGGGAATAGAGGAAAGAAGGTAGAGGAAAGAAGGAAGGAAGATAGAGGAATAGAGGAAGGAAGGAAGGTAGAGGAATAGAGGAAGGAAGGTAGAGGAAAGAAGGAAGGAAGGTAGAGGAATAGAGGAAGGAAGGTAGAGGAAAGAAGGAAGGAAGGTAGAGGAATAGAGGAAGGAAGGAAGGTAGAGGAATAGAGGAAGGAAGGTAGAGGAATAGAGGAAGGAAGGAAGGTAGAGGAAAGAAGGAAGGAAGGTAGAGGAATAGAGGAAGGAAGGAAGGTAGAGGAATAGAGAAGAAGGAAGGTAGAGGAAAGAAGAGGAAGGTAGAGGATAGAGAAGGAAGTAGAGGAATAGAGGAAGGAAGGAAGGTAGAGGAATAGAGGAAGGAAGGAAGGTAGAGGAATAGAGGAAGGAAGGTAGAGGAATAGAGGAAGGAAGGTAGAGGAAAGAAGGAAGGAAGGTAGAGGAATAGAGGAAGGAAGGTAGAGGAATAGAGGAAGGAAGGAAGGTAGAGGAAGGAAGGAAGGTAGAGGAAGGAAGGAAGGTAGAGGAAGGAAGGAAGGAAGGAAGGTAGAGGAATAGAGGAAGGAATGTAGAGGAATAGAGGAAGGAAGGAAGGTAGAGGAATAGAGGAAGGAAGGTAGAGGAATAGAGGAAGGAAGGTAGAGGAATAGAGGAAGGAAGGAAGGTAGAGGAATAGAGGAAGGAAGGAAGGTAGAGGAATAGAGGAAGGAAGGTAGAGGAATAGAGGAAGGAAGGTAGGGGAATAGAGGAAGGATGGTAGAGGAATAGAGGAAGGAAGGTAGAGGAATAGAGGAAGGAAGGAAGGTAGAGGAATAGAGGAAGGAAGATAGAGGAAAGAAGGAAGGAAGGTAGAGGAATAGAGGAAGGAAGGAAGGTAGAGGAATAGAGGAAGGAAGGAAGGTAGAGGAATAGAGGAAGGAAGGAAGGTAGAGGAATAGAGGAAGGAAGATAGAGGAATAGAGGAAGGAAGGAAGGTAGAGGAATAGAGGAAGGAAGGTAGAGGAATAGAGGAAGGAAGGAAGGTAGAGGAATAGAGGAAGGAAGGAAGGTAGAGGAATAGAGGAAGGAAGGTAGAGGAATAGAGGAAGGAAGGAAGGTAGAGGAAAGAAGGAAGGAAGGTAGAGGAATAGAGGAAGGAAGGTAGAGGAATAGAGGAAGGAAGGAAGGTAGAGGAAGGAAGGTAGAGGAATAGAGGAAGGAAGGTAGAGGAATAGAGGAAGGAAGGAAGGTAGAGGAATAGAGGAAGGAAGGTAGAGGAATAGAGGAAGGAAGGTAGAGGAATAGAGGAAGGAAGAAGGTAGAGGAATAGAGGAAGGAAGGAAGTAGAGGAATAGAGGAAGGAAGGTAGAGGAATAGAGGAAGGAAGGAAGGTAGAGGAAGAGGAAGGAAGGTAGAGGAATAGAGGAAGGAAGGTAGAGGATAGAGGAAGGAAGAAGGTAGAGGAATAGAGGAAGGAAGGAAGGTAGAGGAATAGAGGAAGGAAGGTAGAGGAATAGAGGAAGGAGGAAGGTAGAGGAATAGAGGAAGGAAGGTAGAGGAATAGAGGAAGGAAGGAAGGTAGAGGAAGGAAGGAAGGTAGAGGATAGAGGAAGGAAGGAAGGTAGAGGAATAGAGGAAGGAAGGTAGAGGAATAGAGGAAGGAAGGAAGGTAGAGGAATAGAGGAAGGAAGGAAGGTAGAGGAATAGAGGAAGAAGGAAGGTAGAGAATAGAGGAAGGAAGGAAGGTAGAGGAATAGAGGAAGGAAGGTAGAGGAATAGAGGAAGGAAGGAAGGTAGAGGAATAGAGGAAGGAAGGTAGAGGAATAGAGGAAGGAAGGTAGAGGAATAGAGGAAGGAAGAGTAGAGGAATAGAGGAAGGAAGGAAGGTAGAGGAAGGAAGGAAGGTAGAGGAAGGAAGGAAGGAAGGAAGGTAGAGGAATAGAGGAAGGAAGGTAGAGGAATAGAGGAAGGAAGGAAGGTAGAGGAATAGAGGAAGGAAGGTAGAGGAATAGAGGAAGGAAGGAAGGAAGAGGAAGGAAGGTAGAGGAATAGAGGAAGGAAGGTAGAGGAATAGAGGAAGGAAGGAAGGTAGAGGAATAGAGGAAGGAAGGTAGAGGAATAGAGGAAGGAAGGAAGGTAGAGGAATAGAGGAAGGAAGGTAGAGGAATAGAGGAAGGAAGGTAGAGGAATAGAGGAAGGAAGGTAGAGGAATAGAGGAAGGAGAAGGTAGAGGAATAGAGGAAGGAAGGAAGGTAGAGGAATAGAGGAAGGAAGGTAGAGGAATAGAGAAGAAGGAAGGTAGAGGAATAGAGGAAGGAAGGTAGAGGAATAGAGGAAGGAAGGAAGGTAGAGGAATAGAGGAAGGAAGGAAGGTAGAGGAATAGAGGAAGGAAGGAAGGTAGAGGAATAGAGGAAGGAAGAAGGTAGAGGAATAGAGGAAGGAAGGTAGAGGAATAGAGGAAGGAAGGAAGGTAGAGGAAAGAAGGAAGGAAGGTAGAGGAATAGAGGAAGGAAGGTAGAGGAATAGAGGAAGGAAGGAAGGTAGAGGAAGGAAGGTAGAGGAATAGAGGAAGGAAGGTAGAGGAATAGAGGAAGGAAGGAAGGTAGAGGAATAGAGGAAGGAAGGTAGTGGAATAGAGGAAGGAAGGTAGAGGAATAGAGGAAGGAAGGTAGAGAAATAGAGGAAGGAAGGAAGGTAGAGGAATAGAGGAAGGAAGGAAGGTAGAGGAATAGAGGAAGGAAGGAAGAGGAATAGAGGAAGGAAGGAAGGTAGAGGAATAGAGGAAGGAAGGTAGAGGAAAGAAGGAAGGAAGGTAGAGGAATAGAGGAAGGAAGGAAGGTAGAGGAATAGAGGAAGGAAGGAAGGTAGAGGAATAGAGGAAGGAAGGAAGGTAGAGGAATAGAGGAAGGAAGGTAGAGGAATAGAGGAAGAAAGGTAGAGGAAAGAAGGAAGGAAGGTAGAGGAATAGAGGAAGGAAGGAAGGTAGAGGAATAGAGGAAGGAAGGTAGAGGAATAGAGGAAGGAAGGTAGAGGAATAGAGGAAGGAAGGTAGAGGAAAGAAGGAAGGAAGGTAGAGGAATAGAGGAAGGAAGGAAGGTAGAGGAATAGAGGAAGGAAGGTAGAGGAAAGAAGGAAGGAAGGTAGAGGAATAGAGGAAGGAAGGTAGAGGAATAGAGGAAGGAAGGTAGAGGAATAGAGGAAGGAAGGAAGGTAGAGGAATAGAGGAAGGAAGGTAGAGGAATAGAGGAAGGAAGGTAGAGGAATAGAGGAAGGAAGGTAGAGGAATAGAGGAAGGAAGGAAGGTAGAGGAATAGAGGAAGGAAGGTAGAGGAATAGAGGAAGGAAGGAAGGTAGAGGAATAGAGGAAGGAAGGTAGAGGAATAGAGGAAGGAAGGAAGGTAGAGGAAAGAAGGAAGGAAGGTAGAGGAATAGAGGAAGGAGAGTAGAGGAATAGAGGAAGGAAGGAAGGTAGAGGAATAGAGGAAGGAAGGAAGGTAGAGGAATAGAGGAAGGAAGGTAGAGGAATAGAGGAAGGAAGGTAGAGGAAAGAAGGAAGGAAGGTAGAGGAATAGAGGAAGGAAGGTAGAGGAATAGAGGAAGGAAGGAAGGTAGAGGAAGGAAGGAAGGTAGAGGAAGGAAGGAAGGTAGAGGAAGGAAGGAAGGAAGGAAGGTAGAGGAATAGAGGAAGGAAGGTAGAGGAATAGAGGAAGGAAGGAAGGTAGAGGAATAGAGGAAGGAAGGAAGGTAGAGGAATAGAGGAAGGAAGGTAGAGGAATAGAGGAAGGAAGGTAGAGGAATAGAGGAAGGAAGGAAGAGGAATAGAGGAAGGAAGGTAGAGGAATAGAGGAAGGAATGTAGAGGAATACAGGAAGGAAGGAAGGTAGAGGAATAGAGGAAGGAAGGAAGGTAGAGGAATAGAGGAAGGAAGGAAGGTAGAGGAATAGAGGAAGGAAGGAAGGTAGAGGAATAGAGGAAGGAAGGAAGGTAGAGGAATAGAGGAAGGAAGGTAGAGGAATAGAGGAAGGAAGTAAGGTAGAGGAATAGAGGAAGGAAGGTAGAGGAATAGAGGAAGGAAGGAAGGTAGAGGAATAGAGGAATGAAGGAAGGTAGAGAAATAGAGGAAGGAAGGAATGTAGAGGAAGGAAGGAAGGTAGAGGAAAGAAGGAAGGAAGGTAGAGGAATAGAGGAAGGAAGGTAGAGGAATAGAGGAAGGAAGGAAGGTAGAGGAAGGAAGGTAGAGGAATAGAGGAAGGAAGGTAGAGGAATAGAGGAAGGAAGGAAGGTAGAGGAATAGAGGAAGGAAGGTAGAGGAATAGAGGAAGGAAGGAAGGTAGAGGAATAGAGGAAGGAAGGTAGAGGAATAGAGGAAGGAAGGAAGGTAGAGGAATAGAGGAAGGAAAGAAGGTAGAGGAATAGAGGAAGGAAGGAAGGTAGAGGAATAGAGGAAGGAAAGAAGGTAGAGGAATAGAGGAAGGAAGGAAGGTAGAGGAATAGAGGAAGGAAGGAAGGTAGAGGAAGGACGGAAGGTAGAGGAATAGACGAGGAAGGTAGAGGAATAGAGGAAGGAAGGTAGAGGAATAGAGGAAGGAAGGAAGGTAGAGGAATAGAGGAAGGAAGGTAGAGGAATAGAGGAAGGAAGGTAGAGGAATAGAGGAAGGAAGGTAGAGGAATAGAGGAAGGAAGGAAGGTAGAAAAATAGAGGAAGGAAGGAAGAGGAATAGAGGAAGGAAGGAAGGTAGAGAGGAATAGAGGAAGGAAGGTAGAGGAATAGAAGAAGGAAGGTATAGGAATAGAGGAAGGAAGGTAGAGGAATAGAGGAAGGAAGGAAGGTAGAGGAATAGAGGAAGGAAGGAAGAGGAATAGAGGAAGGAAGGAAGGTAGAGGAATAGAGGAAGGAAGGTAGAGGAAAGAAGGAAGGAAGGTAGAGGAATAGAGGAAGGAAGGAAGGTAGAGGAATAGAGGAAGGAAGGAAGGTAGAGGAATAGAGGAAGGAAGGAAGGTAGAGGAATAGCGGAAGGAAGGTAGAGGTATAGAGGAAGGAAGGAAGGTAGAGGAATAGAGGAAGGAAGGAAGGTAGAGGAATAGAGGAAGGAAGGTAGAGGAAAGAAGGAAGGAAGGTAGAGGAATAGAGGAAGGAAGGAAGGTAGAGGAATAGAGGAAGGAAGGTAGAGGAAAGAAGGAAGGAAGGTAGAGGAATAGAGAAAGGAAGGTAGAGGAAAGAAGAAAGGAAGGTAGAGGAATAGAGGAAGGAAGGTAGAGGAAAGAAGGAAGGAAGGTAGAGGAATAGAGGAAGGAAGGAAGGTAGAGGAATAGAGGAAGGAAGGTAGAGGAATAGAGGAAGGAAGGAAGGTAGAGGAAAGAAGGAAGGAAAGTAGAGGAATAGAGGAAGGAAGGAAGGTAGAGGAATAGAGGAAGGAAGGTTGAGGAATAGAGGAAGGAAGGAAGGTAGAGGAAAGAAGGAAGTAAGGTAGAGGAATAGAGGAAGGAACGAAGTTCGAGGAATAGAGGAAGGAAGGAAGGTAGAGGAATAGAGGAAGGAAGGTAGAGGAATAGAGGAAGGAAGTAAGGTAGAGGAATAGAGGAAGGAAGGAAGGTAGAGGAAAGAAGGAAGGAAGGTAGAGGAATAGAGGAAGGAAGGTAGAGGAATAGAGGAAGGAAGGAAGGTAGAGGAAGGAAGGAAGGAAGGTAGAGGAATAGAGGAAGGAAGGAAGGTAGAGGAATAGAGGAAGGAAGGTAGAGGAATAGAGGAAGGAAGGTAGAGGAATAGAGGAAGGAAGGAAGGTAGAGGAATAGAGGAAGGAAGGAAGGTAGAGGAATAGAGGAAGGAAGGAAGGTAGAGGAATAGAGGAAGGAAGGAAGGTAGAGGAATAGAGGAAGGAAAGAAGGTAGAGGAATAGAGGAAGGAAGGAAGGTAGAGGAATAGAGGAAGGAAGGTAGAGGAATAGAGGAAGGAAGGAAGGTAGAGGAAGGAAGGTAGAGGAATAGAGGAAGGAAGGTAGAGGAATAGAGGAAGGAAGGAAGGTAGAGGAATAGAGGAAGGAAGGTAGAGGAATAGAGGAAGGAAGGAAGGTAGAGGAATAGAGGAAGGAAGGAAGGTAGAGGAATAGAGGAAGAAAGGAAGGTAGAGGAATAGAGGAAGGAAGGTAGAGGAATAGAGGAAGGAAGGAAGGTAGAGGAATAGAGGAAGGAAAGAAGGTAGAGGAATAGAGGAAGGAAGGACGGTAGAGGAATAGAGGAAGGAAGGAAGGTAGAGGAATAGAGGAAGGAAGGAAGTAGAGGAATAGAGGAAGGAAGGTAGAGGAATAGAGGAAGGAAGGTAGAGGAATAGAGGAAGGAAGGAAGGTAGAGGAATAGAGGAAGGAAGGAAGGTAGAGGAATAGAGGAAGGAAGGTAGAGGAATAGAGGAAGGAAGGTAGAGGAATAGAGGAAGGAAGGAAGGTAGAGGAATAGAGGAAGGAAGGTAGAGGAATAGAGGAAGGAAGGTAGAGGAATAGAGGAAGGAAGGAAGGGAGAGGAATAGAGGAAGGAAGGTATAGGAATAGAGGAAGGAAGGTAGAGGCATAGAGGAAGGAAGGAAGGTAGAGGAATAGAGGAAGGAAGGTAGAGGAATACAGGAAGGAAGGAAGGTAGAGGAATAGAGGAAGGAAGGTAGAGGAATAGAGGAAGAAAGGTAGAGAAATAGAGGAAGGAAGGAAGGTAGAGGAATAGAGGAAGGAAGGAAGGTAGAGGAATAGAGGATGGAAGGTAGAGGAATAGAGGAAGGAAGGTAGAGGAATAGAGGAAGGAAGGTAGAGGAATAGAGGAAGGAAGGTAGAGGAATAGAGGAAGGAAGGAAGGTAGAGGAATAGAGGAAGGAAGATAGAGGAAAGAAGGAAGGAAGGTAGAGGAATAGAGGAAGGAAGGAAGGTAGAGGAATAGAGGAAGGAAGGAAGGTAGAGGAATAGAGGAAGGAAGGAAGGTAGAGGAATAGAGGAAGGAAGGAAGGTAGAGGAATAGAGGAAGGAAGGTAGAGGAATAGAGGAAGGGAGGAAGGTAGAGGAATAGAGGAATGAAGGAAGGTAGAGAAATAGAGGAAGGAAGGAATGTAGAGGAAGGAAGGAAGGTAGAGGAAAGAAGGAAGGAAGGTAGAGGAATACAGGAAGGAAGGTAGAGGAATAGAGGAAGGAAGGAAGGTAGAGGAAGGAAGGTAGAGGAATAGAGGAAGGAAGGTAGAGGAATAGAGGAAGGAAGGAAGGTAGAGGAATAGAGGAAGGAAGGTAGAGGAATAGAGGAAGGAAGGAAGGTAGAGGAATAGAGGAAGGAAGGAAGGTAGAGGAATAGAGGAAGGAAGGAAGGTAGAGGAATAGAGGAAGGAAAGAAGGTAGAGGAATAGAGGAAGGAAGGAAGGTAGAGGAATAGAGGAAGGAAGGATGGTAGAGGAAGGACGGAAGGTAGAGGAATAGAGGAAGGAAGGTAGAGGAATACAGGAAGGAAGTTAGAGGAATAGAGGAAGGAAGGAAGTTAGAGGAATAGAGGAAGGAAGGTAGAGGAATAGAGGAAGGAAGTTAGAGGAATAGAGGAAGGAAGGAAGGTAGAAAAATAAAGGAAGGAAGGAAGAGGAATAGAGGAAGGAAGGAAGGTAGAGAGGAATAGAGGAAGGAAGGTAGAGGAATAGAAGAAGGAAGGTAGAGGAATAGAGGAAGGAAGGTAGAGGAATAGAGGAAGGAAGGAAGGTAGAGGAATAGAGGAAGGAAGGAAGAGGAATAGAGGAAGGAAGGAAGGTAGAGGAATAGAGGAAGGAAGGTAGAGGAAAGAAGGAAGGAAGGTAGAGGAATAGAGGAAGGAAGGAAGGTAGAGGAATAGAGGAAGGAAGGAAGGTAGAGGAATAGAGGAAGGAAGGAAGGTAGAGGAATAGCGGAAGGAAGGTAGAGGTATAGAGGAAGGAAGGAAGGTAGAGGAATAGAGGAAGGAAGGAAGGTAGAGGAATAGAGGAAGGAAGGTAGAGGAATAGAGGAAGGAAGGAAGGTAGAGGAATAGAGGAAGGAAGGAAGGTAGAGGAATAGAGGAAGGAAGGTAGAGGAAAGAAGGAAGGAAGGTAGAGGAATAGAGAAAGGAAGGTAGAGGAAAGAAGAAAGGAAGGTAGAGGAATAGAGGAAGGAAGGTAGAGGAAAGAAGGAAGGAATGTAGAGGAATAGAGGAAGGAAGGAAGGTAGAGGAATAGAGGAAGGAAGGTAGAGGAATAGAGGAAGGAAGGAAGGTAGAGGAAAGAAGGAAGGAAGGTAGAGGAATACAGGAAGGAAGGAAGGTAGAGGAATAGAGGAAGGAAGGTAGAGGAATAGAGGAAGGAAGGAAGGCAGAGGAAAGAAGGAAGGAAGGTAGAGGAATAGGGGAAGGAAGGTAGAGGAATAGAGGAAGGAAGGAAGGTAGAGGAATAGAGGAAGGAAGGAAGGTAGAGGAAAGAAGGAAGGAAGGTAGAGGAATAGAGGAAGGAAGGTAGAGGAATAGAGGAAGGAAGGAAGGTAGAGGAAGGATGGAAGGTAGAGGAAGGCAGGAAGGTAGAGGAATAGAGGAAGGAAGGAAGGTAGAGGAAGGAAGGAAGGAAGGTAGAGGAATAGAGGAAGGAAGGTAGAGGAATAGAGGAAGGAAGGAAGGTAGAGGAATAGAGGAAGGAAGATAGAGGAATAGAGGAAGGAAGGAAGAGGAATAGAGGAAGGAAGGAAGGTAGAGGAATAGAGGAAGGAAGGAAGGTAGAGGAATAGAGGAAGGAAGGAAGGTAGAGGAATAGAGGGAGGAAGGAAGGTAGAGGAAGGAAGGAAGGTAGAGGAAAGAAGGAAGGAAGGTAGAGGAATAGAGGAAGGAAGGTAGAGGAATAGAGGAAGGAAGGAAGGTAGAGGAAGGAAGGTAGAGGAATAGAGGAAGGAAGGTAGAGGAATAGAGGAAGGAAGGAAGGTAGAGGAATAGAGGAAGGAAGGTAGAGGAATAGAGGAAGGAAGGAAGGTAGAGGAATAGAGGAAGGAAGGAAGGTAGAGGAATAGAGGAAGAAAGGAAGGTAGAGGAATAGAGGAAGGAAGGTAGAGGAATAGAGGAAGGAAGGAAGGTAGAGGAATAGAGGAAGGAAAGAAGGTAGAGGAATAGAGGAAGGAAGGAAGGTAGAGGAATAGAGGAAGGAAGGAAGGTAGAGGAATAGAGGAAGGAAGATAGAGGAAAAAAGGAAGGAAGGTAGAGGAATAGAGGAAGGAAGGAAGGTAGAGGAATAGAGGAAGGAAGGAAGGTAGAGGAATAGAGGAAGGAAGGAAGGTAGAGGAATAGAGGAAGGAAGGAAGTAGAGGAATAGAGGAAGGAAGGTAGAGGAATAGAGGAAGGAAGGTAGAGGAATAGAGGAAGGAAGGAAGGTAGAGGAATAGAGGAAGGAAGGAAGGTAGAGGAATAGAGGAAGGAATGTAGAGGAATAGAGGAAGGAAGGTAGAGGAATAGAGGAAGGAAGGAAGAGGAATAGAGGAAGGAAGGTAGAGGAATAGAGGAAGGAAGGTAGAGGAATAGAGGAAGGAAGGAAGGAAGAGGAATAGAGGAAGGAAGGAAGAGGAATAGAGGAAGGAAGGAAGGTAGAGGAATAGAGGAAGGACGGTAGAGGAATAGAGGAAGGAAGGTAGAGGAATAGAGGAAGGAAGGTCGAGAAATAGAGGAAGGAAGGAAGGGAGAGGAATAGAGGAAGAAATGTATAGGAATAGAGGAAGGAAGGTAGAGGCATAGAGGAAGGAAGGAAGGTAGAGGAATGGAGGAAGGAAGGTAGAGGAATAGAGGAAGGAAGGAAGGTAGAGGAATAGAGGAAGGAAGGTAGAGGAATAGAGGAAGGAAGGAAGGTAGAGGAATAGAGGAAGGAAGGAAGAGGAATAGAGAAAGGAAGGAAGGTAGAGGAATAGAGGAAGGAAGGAAGAGGAGTAAAGGAAGTAAGGTAGAGGAATAGAGGAAGGAAGGTAGAGGAATAGAGGAAGGAAGGTAGAGGAATAGCGGAAGGAAGGAAGGTAGAGGAATAGAGGAAGGAAGGAAGAGGAATAGAGGAAGGAAGGAAGGTAGAGGAATAGAGGAAGGAAGGTAGAGGAAAGAGGAAGGAAGGAAGAGGAATAGAGGAAGGAAGGAAGGTAGAGGAATAGAGGAAGGAAGGTAGAGGAATAGAGGAAGGAAGGTAGAGGAATAGAGGAAGGAAAGTAGAGGAATAGAGGAAGGAAGGAAGGTAGAGGAATAGAGGAAGGAAGGAAGGTAGAGGAATAGAGGAAGGTAGGAAGAGGAATAGAGGAAGGAAGGAAGGTAGAGGAATAGAGGAAGGAAGGTAGAGCAATAGAGGAAGGAAGGAAGGTAGAGGAATAGAGGAAGGAAGGAAGGTAGAGGAATAGAGGAAGGAAGGAAGGTAGAGGAATAGAGGAAGGAAGGAAGGAAGGTAGAGGAATAGAGAAAGGAAGGAAGGTAGAGGAATAGAGGAAGGAAGGAAGGTAGAGCAATAGAGGAAGGAAGGAAGGTAGAGGAATAGAGGAAGGAAGGAAGGTAGAGGAATAGAGAAAGGAAGGTAGAGGAATAGAGTAAGGAATGAAGGTAGAGGAAGGAAGGAAGGTAGAGGAAGGAAGGAAGGAAGGAAGGTAGAGGAATAGAGGAAGGAAGGAAGGTAGAGGAATAGAGGAAGGAAGGAAGGTAGAGGAATAGAGGAAGGAAGGAAGGTAGAGGAATAGAGGAGAAAGGAAGGTAGAGGAATAGAGGAAGGAAGGAAGGTAGAGGAATAGAGGAAGGAAGGAAGGTAGAGGAATACAGGAAGGAAGGAAGGTAGAGGAAGGAAGGAAGGTAGAGGAATAGAGGAAGGAAGGAAGGTAGAGGAATAGAGGAAGGAAGGAAGGTAGAGGAATAGAGGAAGGAAGGAAGGTAGAGGAATAGAGGAAGGAAGGAAGGTAGAGGAAGGAAGGAAGGTAGAGGAATAGAGGAAGGAAGGAATGTAGAGGAATAGAGGAAGGAAGGAAGGTAGAGGAATAGAGGAAGGAAGGAAGGTAGAGGAATAGAGGAAAGAAGGTAGAGGAATAGAGGAAGGAAGGAAGGTAGAGGAATAGAGGAAGGAAGGTAGAGGAATAGAGGAAGGAAGGAAGGTAGAGGAAAAAAGGAAGGTAGAGGAATAGAGGAAGGAAGGAAGGTAGAGGAATAGAGGAAGGAAGGTAGAGGAATAGAGGAAGGAAGGAAGGTAGAGGAATAGAGGAAGGAAGGAAGGTAGAGGAATAGAGGAAGGAAGGAAGGTAGAGGAATAGAGGAAGGAAGGAAGGTAGAGGAATAGAGGAAGGAAGGTAGAGGAATAGAGGAAGGAAGGAAGGTAGAGGAATAGAGGTAGGAAGGAAGGTAGAGGAATAGAGGAAGGAAGGTAGAGGAATAGAGGAAGGAAGGTAGAGGAATAGAGGAAGGAAGGAAGGTAGAGGAAGGAAGGAAGGTAGAGGAAGGAAGGAAGGAAGGAAGGTAGAGGAATAGAGGAAGGAAGGAAGGTAGAGGAATAGAGGAAGGAAGGAAGGTAGAGGAATAGAGGAAGGAAGGAAGGTAGAGGAATAGAGGAAGGAAGGAAGGTAGAGGAATAGAGGAAGGAAGGAAGGTAGAGGAATAGAGGAAGGAAGGAAGGTAGAGGAATAGAGGAAGGAAGGATGGTAGAGGAATAGAGGAAGGAAGGAAGGTAGAGGAATAGAGGAAGGAAGGAAGGTACAGGAATAGAGGAAGGAAGGAAGGTAGAGGAAGGAAGGAAGGTAGAGGAAGGAAGGAAGGAATGAAGGTAGAGGAATAGAGGAAGGAAGGAAGGTAGAGGAATAGAGGAAGGAAGGAAGGTAGAGGAATAGAGGAAGGAAGGTAGAGGAATAGAGGAAGGAAGGAAGGGAGGTAGAGGAATAGAGGAAGGAAGGAAGGTAGAGGAATAGAGGAAGGAAGGAAGGTAGAGGAATAGAGGAAGGAAGGAAGGTAGAGGAATAGAGGAATGAAGGTAGAGGAAAAGAGGAAGGAAGGAAGGGAGGTAGAGGAATAGAGGAAGGAAGGAAGGTAAAGGAATAGAGGAAGGAAGGAAGGTAGAGGAATAGAGGAAGGAAGGAAGGTAGAGGAATAGAGGAAGGAAGGTAGAGGAATAGAGGAGGGAAGGAAGGTAGAGGAATAGAGGAAGGAAGGAAGGTAGAGGAATAGAGGAAGGAAGGTAGAGGAATAGAGGAAGGACGGTAGAGCAATAGAGGAAGGAAGGTAGAGTAATAGAGGAAGGAAGGAAGGTAGAGGAATAGAGGAAGGAAGGTAGAGGAATAGAGGAAGGAAGGTAGAGGAATAGAGGAAGGAAGGAAGGTAGAGGAATAGAGGAAGGAAGGAAGGTAGAGGAATAGAGGAAGGAAGGTAGAGGAATAGAGGAAGGAAGGTAGAGGAATAGAGGAAGGAAGGTAGAGGAATAGAGGAAGGAAGGAAGGTAGAGGAATAGAGGAAGGAAGGAAGGTAGAGGAATAGAGGAAGGAAGGTAGAGGAATAGAGGAAGGAAGGAAGGTAGAGTAATAGAGGAAGGAAGGAAGGGAGAGGAAAGAAGGAAGGAAGGTAGAGGAATAGAGGAAGGAAGGTAGAGGAATAGAGGAAGGAAGGTAGAGGAAAGAAGGAAGGAAGGTAGAGGAATAGAGGAAGGAAGGAAGGTAGAGGAACAGAGGAAGGAAGGAAGGTAGAGGAATAGAGGAAGGAAGGTAGAGGAATAGAGGAAGGAAGGAAGGTAGAGGAAAGAAGGAAGGAAGGTAGAGGAATAGAGGAAGGAAGGTAGAGGAATAGAGGAAGGAAGGAAGGTGGAGGAAAGAAGGAAGGAAGGTAGAGGAAAGAAGGAAGGAAGGAAGAGGAATAGAGGAAGGAAGGAAGGTAGAGGAATAGAGGAAGGAAGGTAGAGGAATAGAGGAAGGAAGGAAGGTAGAGGAAAGAAGGAAGGAAGGTAGAGGAATAGAGGAAGGAAGGAAGGTAGAGGAATAGAGGAAGGAAGGTAGAGGAATAGAGGAAGGAAGGAAGGTAGAGGAATAGAGGAAAGAAGGAAGGTAGAGGAATAGAGGAAGGAAGGAAGGTAGAAGAATAGAGGAAGGAAGGAAGGTAGAGGAATAGAGGAAGGAAGGAAGGTAGAGGAAGGAAGGAAGGTCGAGGAAGGAAGGAAGGTAGAGGAAGGAAGGAAGGAAGGTATAGGAATAGAGGAAGGAAGGTAGAGGAATAGAGGAAAGAAGGAAGGTAGAGGAATAGAGGAAGGAAGGTAGAGGAATAGAGGAAGGAAGGTAGAGGAATAGAGGAAGGAAGGAAGGTAGAGGAATAGCGGAAGGAAGGAAGGTAGAGGAAGGAAGGAAGGTAGAGGAAGGAAGGAAGGAAGGAAGGTAGAGGAATAGAGGAAGGAAGGTAGAGGAATAGCGGAAGGAAGGAAGGTAGAGGAAGGAAGGAAGGAAGGAAGGTAGTGGAATAGAGGAAGGAAGGTAGAGGAATAGAGGAAGGAAGGAAGGTAGAGGAAGGAAGGAAGGTAGAGGAAGGAAGGTAGAGGAAGGAAGGAAGGAAGGGAGGTAGAGGAATAGAGGAAGGAAGGTAGAGGAATAGAGGAAGGAAGGAAGGTAGAGGAAGGAAGGAAGGTAGAGGAAGCAAGGAAGGAAGGAAGGTAGAGGAATAGAGGAAGGAAGGTAGAGGAATAGAGGAAGGAAGGTAGAGGAATAGAGGAAGGAAGGAAGGTAGAGGAAAAAAGGAAGGTAGAGGAATAGAGGAAGGAAGGAAGGTAGAGGAATAGAGGAAGGAAGGTAGAGGAATAGAGGAAGGAAGGAAGGTAGAGGAATAGAGGAAGGAAGGAAGGTAGAGGAATAGAGGAAGGAAGGAAGGTAGAGGAATAGAGGAAGGAAGGTAGAGGAATAGAGGAAGGAAGGAAGGTAGAGGAATAGAGGTAGGAAGGAAGGTAGAGGAATAGAGAAAGGAAGGTAGAGGAATAGAGGAAGGAAGGAAGAGGAATAGAGGAAGGAAGGAAGGTAGAGGAAGGAAGGAAGGTAGAGGAAGGAAGGAAGGAAGGAAGGTAGAGGAATAGAGGAAGGAAGGAAGGTAGAGGAATAGAGGAAGGAAGGAAGGTAGAGGAATAGAGGAAGGAAGGAAGAAGAGGAATAGAGGAAGGAAGGAAGGTAGAGGAATAGAGGAAGGAAGGAAGGTAGAGGAATAGAGGAAGGAAGGAAGGTAGAGGAATAGGGGAAGGAAGGAAGGTAGAGGAATAGAGGAAGGAAGGATGGTAGAGGAATAGAGGAAGGAAGGAAGGTAGAGGAATAGAGGAAGGAAGGAAGGTACAGGAATAGAGGAAGGAAGGAAGGTAGAGGAAGGAAGGAAGGTAGAGGAAGGAAGGAAGGAATGAAGGTATAGGAATAGAGGAAGGAAGGAAGGTAGAGGAATAGAGGAAGGAAGGAAGGTAGAGGAATAGAGGAAGGAAGGTAGAGGAATAGAGGAAGGAAGGAAGGGAGGTAGAGGAATAGAGGAAGGAAGGAAGGTAGAGGAATAGAGGAAGGAAGGAAGGTAGAGGAATAGAGGAAGGAAGGAAGGTCGAGGAATAGAGGAATGAAGGTAGAGGAAAAGAGGAAGGAAGGAAGGGAGGTAGAGGAATAGAGGAAGGAAGGAAGGTAAAGGAATAGAGGAAGGAAGGAAGGTAGAGGAATAGAGGAAGGAAGGAAGGTAGAGGAATAGAGGAAGGAAGGTAGAGGAATAGAGGAGGGAAGGAAGGTAGAGGAATAGAGGAAGGAAGGAAGGTAGAGGAATAGAGGAAGGAAGGTAGAGGAATAGAGGAAGGACGGTAGAGGAATAGAGGAAGGAAGGTAGAGTAATAGAGGAAGGAAGGAAGGTAGAGGAATAGAGGAAGGAAGGTAGAGGAATAGAGGAAGGAAGGTAGAGGAATAGAGGAAGGAAGGAAGGTAGAGGAATAGAGGAAGGAAGGAAGGTAGAGGAATAGAGGAAGGAAGGTAGAGGAATAGAGGAAGGAAGGTAGAGGAATAGAGGAAGGAAGGTAGAGGAATAGAGGAAGGAAGGAAGGTAGAGGAATAGAGGAAGGAAGGAAGGTAGAGGAATAGAGGAAGGAAGGTAGAGGAATAGAGGAAGGAAGGAAGGTAGAGTAATAGAGGAAGGAAGGAAGGGAGAGGAAAGAAGGAAGGAAGGTAGAGGAATAGAGGAAAGAAGGTAGAGGAATAGAGGAAGGAAGGTAGAGGAAAGAAGGAAGGAAGGTAGAGGAATAGAGGAAGGAAAGAAGGTAGAGGAACAGAGGAAGGAAGGAAGGTAGAGGAATAGAGGAAGGAAGGTAGAGGAATAGAGGAAGGAAGGAAGGTAGAGGAAAGAAGGAAGGAAGGTAGAGGAATAGAGGAAGGAAGGTAGAGGAATAGAGGAAGGAAGGTAGAGGAATAGAGGAAGGAAGGAAGGTAGAGGAAAAAAGGAAGGTAGAGGAATAGAGGAAGGAAGGAAGGTAGAGGAATAGAGGAAGGAAGGTAGAGGAATAGAGGAAGGAAGGAAGGTAGAGGACTGGAGGAAGGAAGGTAGAGGAATAGAGTAAGGAATGAAGGTAGAGGAAGGAAGGAAGGTAGAGGAAGGAAGGAAGGAAGGAAGGTAGAGGAATAGAGGAAGGAAGGAAGGTAGAGGAATAGAGGAAGGAAGGAAGGTAGAGGAATAGAGGAAGGAAGGAAGGTAGAGGAATAGAGGAAGGAAGGAAGGTAGAGGAATAGAGGAAGGAAGGATGGTAGAGGAAGGAAGGAAGGTAGAGGAATAGAGGAAGGAAGGAAGGTAGAGGAATAGAGGAAGGAAGGAAGGTAGAGGAATAGAGGAAGGAAGGAAGGTAGAGGAATAGAGGAAGGAAGGAAGGTAGAGGAATAGAGGAAGGAAGGAAGGTAGAGGAAGGAAGGAAGGTAGAGGAATAGAGGAAGGAAGGAATGTAGAGGAATAGAGGAAGGAAGGAAGGTAGAGGAATAGAGGAAGGAAGGAAGGTAGAGGAATAGAGGAAGGAAGGTAGAGGAATAGAGGAAGGAAGGAAGGTAGAGGAATAGAGGAAGGAAGGTAGAGGAATAGAGGAAGGAAGGAAGGTAGAGGAAAAAAGGAAGGTAGAGGAATAGAGGAAGGAAGGTAGAGGAATAGAGGAAGGAAGGCAGAGGAATAGAGGAAGGAAGGAAGGTAGAGGAATAGGGGAAGGAAGGAAGGTAGAGGAATAGAGGAAGGAAGGAAGGTAGAGGAATAGAGGAAGGAAGGAAGAGGAATAGAGGAAGGAAGGTAGAGGAATAGAGGAAGGAAGGAAGGTAGAGGAATAGAGGTAGGAAGGAAGGTAGAGGAATAGAGGAAGGAAGGTAGAGGAATAGAGGAAGGAAGGTAGAGGAATAGAGGAAGGAAGGAAGGTAGAGGAAGGAAGGAAGGTAGAGGAAGGAAGGAAGGAAGGAAGGTAGAGGAATAGAGGAAGGAAGGAAGGTAGAGGAATAGAGGAAGGAAGGAAGGTAGAGGAATAGAGGAAGGAAGGAAGGTAGAGGAATAGAGGAATGAAGGAAGGTAGAGGAATAGAGGAAGGAAGGAAGGTAGAGGAATAGAGGAAGGAAGGAAGGTAGAGGAATAGAGGAAGGAAGGAAGGTAGAGGAATAGAGGAAGGAAGGAAGGTAGAGGAATAGAGGAAGGAAGGTAGAGGAATAGAGGAAAGAAGGAAGGTAGAGGAATAGAGGAAGGAAGGAAGGTAGAGGAATAGAGGAAGGAAGGATGGTAGAGGAATAGAGGAAGGAAGGAAGGTAGAGGAATAGAGGAAGGAAGGTAGAGGAATAGAGGAAGGAAGGAAGGTGGAGTAATAGAGGTAGGAAGGAAGGTAGAGGAATAGAGGAAGGAAGGTAGAGGAATAGAGGAAGGAAGGTAGAGGAATAGAGGAAGGAAGGAAGGTAGAGGAAGGAAGGAAGGAAGGAAGGTAGAGGAATAGAGGAAGGAAGGAAGGTAGAGGAATAGAGGAAGGAAGGAAGGTAGAGGAATAGAGGAAGGAAGGAAGGTAGAGGAATAGAAGAATGAAGGAAGGTAGAGGAATAGAGGAAGGAAGGAAGGTAGAGGAATAGAGGAAGGAAGGAAGGTAGAGGAATAGAGGAAGGAAGGAAGGTAGAGGAATAGAGGAAGGAAGGATGGTAGAGGAATAGAGGAAGGAAGGAAGGTAGAGGAATAGAGGAAGGAAGGAAGGTAGAGGAAGGAAGGAAGGTAGAGGAAGGAAGGAAGGAAGGAAGGTAGAGGAATAGAGAAAGGAAGGAAGGTAGAGGAATAGAGGAAGGAAAGAAGGTAGAGGAATAGAGGAAGGAAGGTAGAGGAATAGAGGAAGGAAGGAAGGGAGGTAGAGGAATAGAGGAAGGAAGGAAGGTAGAGGAATAGAGGAAGGAAGGAAGGTAGAGGAATAGAGGAAGGAAGGAAGGTAGAGGAATAGAGGAATGAAGGTAGAGGAAAAGAGGAAGGAAGGAAGGGAGGTAGAGGAATAGAGGAAGGAAGGAAGGTAAAGGAATAGAGGAAGGAAGGAAGGTAGAGGAATAGAGGAAGGAAGGAAGGTAGAGGAATAGAGGAAGGAAGGTAGAGGAATAGAGGAAGGAAGGAAGGTAGAGGAATAGAGGAAGGAAGGTAGAGGAATAGAGGAAGGAAGGTAGAGGAATAGAGGAAGGAAGGAAGGTAGAGGAATAGAGGAAGGAAGGTAGAGGAATAGAGGAAGGAAGGAAGGTAGAGGAATAGAGGAAGGAAGGAAGGTAGAGGAATAGAGGAAGGAAGGTAGAGGAATAGAGGAAGGAAGGTAGAGGAATAGAGGAAGGAAGGAAGGTAGAGGAATAGAGGAAGGAAGGAAGGTAGAGGAAGGAAGGAAGGAAGGTAGAGGAAGGAAGGAAGGAAGGTAGAGGAATAGAGGAAGGAAGGTAGAGGTATAGAGGAAGGAAGGAAGGTAGAGGAAGGAAGGAAGGAAGGTAGAGGAATAGAGGAAGGAAGGTAGAGTAATAGAGGAAGGAAGGAAGGTAGAGGAATAGAGGAAGGAAGGTAGAGGAATAGAGGAAGGAAGGTAGAGGAATAGAGGAAGGAAGGTAGAGGAATAGAGGAAGGAAGGAAGGTAGAGGAATAGAGGAAGGAAGGTAGAGGAATAGAGGAGAAGGAAGGTAGAGGAATATAGAAGAAGGAAGGTAGAGGAATAGAGGAAGGAAGGAAGGTAGAGGAATAGAGGAGAAGGAAGGTAGAGGAATAGAGGAAGGAAGGTAGAGGAATAGAGGAAGGAAGGAAGGTAGAGGAATAGAGGAAGGAAGGTAGAGGAATAGAGGAAGGAAGGAAGGTAGAGGAATAGAAGGAAGGAAGGTAGAGGAATAGAGGAAGGAAGGTAGAGGAATAGAGGAAGGAAGGAAGGTAGAGGAATAGAGGAAGGAAGGTAGAGGAATAGAGGAAGGAAGGTAGAGGAATAGAGGAAGGAAGGAAGTAGAGGAATAGAGGAAGGAAGGAAGGTAGAGGAATAGAGGAAGGAGAAGGTAGAGGAATAGAGGAAGGAAGGTAGAGGAATAGAGGAAGGAAGGAGGTAGAGGAATAGAGGAAGGAAGGTAGAGGAATAGAGGAAGGAAGGTAGAGGAATAGAGGAAGGAAAGGTAGAGGAATAGAGGAAGGAAGGAAGGTAGAGGAATAGAAGGAAGGAAGGTAGAGGAATAGAGGAAGGAAGGAAGGTAGAGGAATAGAGGAAGGAAGGAAGGTAGAGGAATAGAGGAGAAGGAAGGTAGAGGAATAGAGGAAGGAAGGAAGTAGAGGAATAGAGGAAGGAAGGAAGGTAGAGGAATAGAGGAGGAAGGAAGGTAGAGGAATAGAGGAAGGAAGGTAGAGGAATAGAGGAAGGAAGGTAGAGGAATAGAGGAAGGAAGGTAGAGGAATAGGAAGGAAGGAAGGTAGAGGAATAGAGGAAGGAAGGTAGAGGAATAGAGGAAGGAAGGTAGAGGAATAGAGGAAGGAAGGTAGAGGAATAGAGGAAGGAAGGTAGAGGAATAGAGGAAGGAAGGTAGAGGAATAGAGGAAGGAAGGAAGGTAGAGGAATAGAGGAAGGAAGGAGGTAGAGGAATAGAGGAAGGAAGGTAGAGGAATAGAGGAAGGAAGGTAGAGGAATAGAGGAAGGAAGGAAGGTAGAGGAATAGAGGAAGGAAGGTAGAGGAATAGAGGAAGGAAGGAAGGTAGAGGAATAGAGGAAGGAAGGTAGAGGAATAGAGGAAGGAAGGTAGAGGAATAGAGGAAGGAAGGTAGAGGAATAGAGGAAGGAAGGTAGAGGAATAGAGGAAGGAATGTAGAGGAATAGAGGAAGGAAGGAAGGTAGAGGAATAGAGGAAGGAAGGTAGAGGAATAGAGGAAGGAAGGTAGAGGAATAGAGGAAGGAAGGTAGAGGAATAGAGGAAGGAAGGAAGGTAGAGGAATAGAGGAAGGAAGGAAGGTAGAGGAATAGAGAAGGAAGGGAAAGCGAAGGAATGTAGAGGAATAGAGGAAGGAAGGTAGAGGAATAGAGGAAGGAAGGTAGAGGAATAGAGGAAGGAAGGAAGAGAGGAATAGAGGAAGGAAGGAAGGTAGAGGAATGAAGGAAGAAGGTAGAGGAATAGAAGGCGAGAGAGGAAGGAAGGAAGAGGAATAGAGGAAGGAAGGAAGAGGAAATAGAGGAAGGAGGAAGTTAGAGGAATAGAGAAGGAAGGGTATGAGGGAATAAGGAAGGAAGGTAGAGGAATAGAGGAAGGAAGGTAGAGGAATAGAGGAAGGAAGGAAGGTAGAGGAAAGCGGAAGGAAGGTAGAGGAATAGGAGGGAAGGAAGGTAGAGGAATAGAAGAAGGAAGTAGAGGAATAGAGAAGGAAGGTAGAGGAATAGAGGAAGGAAGGAAGGTAGAGGAAAGAGGAGGAAGGAAGGTAGAGGAATAGAGGAAGGAAGGTAGAGGATCGAGGAAGGAAGGAAGGTAGAGGAATAGAGGAAGGAAGGTAGAGGAATAGAGGAAGGAAGGTAGAGGAATAGAGGAAGGAAGGTAGAGGAATAGAGGAAGGAAGAAGATAGAGGAATAGAGGAAGGAAGGTAGAGGAATAGAGGAAGGAAGGTAGAGAGGAATAGACGGAAGAAGGAAGGTAGAGGAATAGAGGAAAGGAAGGTAGAGGACTAGAGGAAGGGAAGGTAGCGGAATAGAGGAAGGAAGGAAGGTTAGAGGAATAGAGGAAGGAGGTAGAGGAATAGAGGAAGGAAGGAAGGTAGAGGAATAGAGGAAGGAAGGTAGAGGAATAGAGGAAGGAAGGAGGTAGAGGAATAGAGGAAGGTAGAGAATAGAGGAAGGAGTAGAGGAAGAGAGGAAGGAAGGTAGAGGAATAGAGGAAGGGAAGGAATGTAGAGAATAGAGGAAGACGGTAGAGGAATAGAGGAAGGAAAGGTAGAGGAATAGAGGAAGGAAGGAAGGTAGAGGAATAGAGGAAGGAAGGAAGGTAGAGGAAGAGGAAGGAAGGTAGAGGAATAGAGGAAGGAAGGTAGAGGAATAGAGGAAGGAAGGTAGAGGAATAGAGGAAGGAAGGTAGAGGAATAGAGGAAGGAAGGAAGGTAGAGGAATAGAGGAAGGAAGGAAGGTAGAGGAATAGAGGAAGGAAGGTAGAGGAATAGAGGAAGGAAGGTAGAGGAATAGAGGAAGGAAGGAAGGTAGAGGAATAGAGGAAGGAAGGTAGAGGAATAGAGGAAGGAAGGAAGGTAGAGGAATAGAGGAAGGAAGGTAGAGGAATAGAGGAAGGAAGGTAGAGGAATAGAGGAAGGAAGGTAGAGGAATAGAGGAAGGAAGGAAGGTAGAGGAAGGAAGGAAGGTAGAGAAGGAAGGAAGGAAGGTAGAGGAATAGAGGAAGGAATGTAGAGGAATAGAGGAAGGAAGGTAGAGGAATAGAGGAAGGAAGGTAGAGGAATAGAGGAAGGAAGGAAGGTAGAGGAATAGAGGAAGGAAGGTAGAGGAATAGAGGAAGGAAGGAAGGTAGAGGAATAGAGGAAGGAAGGAAGGTAGAGGAATAGAGGAAGGAAGGAATGTAGAGGGATAGAGGAAGGAAGGAAGGTAGAGGAATAGAGGAAGGAAGGAAGGTAGAGGAATAGAGGAAGGAAGGAAGGTAGAGGAATAGAGGAAGGAAGGAAGGTAGAGGAATAGGGGAAGGAAGGAAGGTAGAGGAATAGAGGAAGGAAGGAAGGTAGAGGAATAGAGGAAGGAAGGAAGGTAGAGGAATAGAGGAAGGAAGGAAGGTAGAGGAATAGAGGAAGGAAGGAAGGTAGAGGAATAGAGGAAGCAGGAAGGTAGAGGAATAGAGGAAGGAAGGAAGGTAGAGGAATAGAGGAAGGAAGGAAGGTAGAGGAATAGAGGAAGGAAGGTAGAGGAATAGAGGAAGGAAGGAAGGTAGAGGAATAGAGGAAGGAAGGAAGGTAGAGGAATAGAGGAAGGAAGGTAGAGGAATAGAGAAAGGAAGGAAGGTAGAGGAAGGAAGGAAGGTAGAGGAATAGAGGAAGGAAGGAAGGTAGAGGAATAGAGGAAGGAAGGTAGAGGAATAGAGGAAGGAAGGAAGGTAGAGGAATAGAGGAAGGAAGGAAGGTAGAGGAGTAGAGGAAGGAAGGAAGGTAGAGGAATAGAGGAAGGAAGGAAGGTAGAGGAAGGAAGGAAGGTAGAGGAAGGAAGGAAGGAAGGAAGGATGGTAGAGGAATAGAGGAAGGAAGGAAGGTAGAGGAATAGAGGAATGAAGGAAGGTAGAGGAATAGAGGAAGGAAGGTAGAGGAATAGAGGAAGGAAGGAAGGGAGGTAGAGGAATAGAGGAAGGAAGGAAGGTAGAGGAATAGAGGAAGGAAGGAAGGTAGAGGAATAGAGGAATGAAGGTAGAGGAATAGAGGAAGGAAGGAAGGGAGGTAGAGGAATAGAGGAAGGAAGGAAGGTAAAGGAATAGAGGAAGGAAGGAAGGTAGAGGAATAGAGGAAGCAAGGAAGGTAGAGGAATAGAGGAAGGAAGGTAGAGGAATAGAAAAAGGAAGGAAGGTAGAGGAATAGAGGAAGGAAGGTAGAGGAATAGAGGAAGGAAGGTAGAGGAATAGAGGAAGGAAGGAAGGTAGAGGAATAGAGGAAGGAAGGTAGAGGAATAGAGGAAGGAAGGAAGGTAGAGGAATAGAGGAAGGAAGGTAGAGGAATAGAGGAAGGAAGGTAGAGGAATAGAGGAAGGAAGGAAGGTAGAGGTATAGAGGAAGGAAGGAAGGTAGAGGAAGGAAGGAAGGAAGGTAGAGGAAGGAAGGAAGGAAGGTAGAGGAATAGAGGAAAGGAAGGTAGAGGAATAGAGGAAGGAAGGAAGGTAGAGGAAGGAAGGAAGGAAGGTAGAGGAATAGAGGAAAGGAAGGTAGAGGAATAGAGGAAGGAAGGAAGGTAGAGGAATAGAGGAAGGAAGGTAGAGGAATAGAGGAAGGAAGGAAGTTAGAGGAATAGAGGAAGGAAGGTAGAGGAATAGAGGAAGGAAGGAAGGTAGAGGAATAGAGGAAGGAAGGTAGAGGAATAGAGGAAGGAAGGTAGAGGAATAGGAAGGAAGGAAGGTAGAGGAATAGAGGAAGGAAGGAAGGTAGAGGAATAGAGGAAGGAAGGTAGAGGAATAGAGGAAGGAAGGTAGAGGAATAGAGGAAGGAAGGAAGGTAGAGGAATAGAGGAAGGAAGGTAGAGGAATAGAGGAAGGAAGGTAGAGGAAGGAAGGAAGGAAGGTAGAGGAATAGAGGAAGGAAGGAAGAGGAATAGAGGAAGGAAGGAAGGTAGAGGAATAGAGGAAGGAAGGTAGAGGAATAGAGGAAGGAAAGTAGAGGAATAGAGGAAGGAAGGAAGGTTGAGGAATTGAGGAAGGAAGGTAGAGGAATAGAGGAAGGAAGGTAGAGGAATAGAGGAAGGAAGGTAGAGGAATAGAGAAGGAAGGAAGGAAGAGGAATAGTTGAAGGAAGGTAGAGGAATAGAGGAAGGAAGGTAGAGGAATAGAGGAAGGAAGGAAGGTAGAGGAATAGAGCAAGCAAGGTAGAGGAATAGAGGAAGGAAGGAAGGTAGAGGAATAGAGGAAGGGAGGAAGAGGAATACAGGAAGGAAGGAAGGTAGAGGAATAGAGGAAGGAAGGTAGAGGAATAGAGGAAGGAAGGAAGGCAGAGGAATAGAGGAAGGAAGGTAGAGGAATAGAGGAAGGAAGGAAGGTAGAGGAATAGAGGAAGGAAGGTAGAGGAATAGAGGAAGGAAGGAAGGTAGAGGAATAGAGGAAGGAAGGTAGAGGAGTAGAGGAAGGAAGGTAGAGGAATAGAGGAAGGAAGGAAGGCAGAGGAATAGAGGAAGGAAATTAGAGGAATAGAGGAAGGAAGGTAGAGGAATAGAGGAAGGAAGGAAGGTAGAGGAATAGAGGAAGGAAGGAAGGTAGTGGAATAGAGGAAGGAAGGTAGAGGAATAGAGGAAGGAAGGTAGAGGAATAGAGGAAGGAAGGTAGAGGAATAGAGGAAGGAGGGAAGGTAGAGGAATAGAGGAAGGAAGGTAGAGGAATAGAGGATGGAAGGAAGGTAGAGGAATAGAGGAAGGAAGGAAGGTAGAGGAATAGAGGAAGGAAGGTAGAGGAATAGAGGAAGGAAGGTAGAGGAATAGAGGAAGGAAGGAAGGTAGAGGAATAGAGGAAGGAAGGTAGAGGAATAGAGGAAGGAAGGAAGGTAGAGGAATAGAGGAAGGAAGGTAGAGGAATAGAGGAAGGAAGGTAGAGGAATAGAGGAAGGAAGGTAGAGGAATAGAGGAAGGAAGGAAGGTAGAGGAAGGAAGGAAGGTAGAGGAAGGAAGGAAGGAAGGTAGAGGAATAGAGGAAGGAATGTAGAGGAATAGAGGAAGGAAGGAAGGTAGAGGAATAGAGGAAGGAAGGAAGGTAGAGGAATAGAGGAAGGAAGGTAGAGGAATAGAGGAAGGAAGGAAGGTAGAGGAATAGAGGAAGGAAGGAAGGTAGAGGAATAGAGGAAGGAAGGTAGAGGAATAGAGGAAGGAAGGTAGAGGAATAGAGGAAGGAAGGAAGGTAGAGGAATAGAGGAAGGAAGGTAGAGGAATAGAGGAAGGAAGGAAGGTAGAGGAATAGAGGAAGGAAGGTAGAGGAAGGAAGGTAGAGGAATAGAGGAAGGAAGGTAGAGGAATAGAGGAAGGAAGGAAGGTAGAGGAAGGAAGGAAGGTAGAGGAAGGAAGGAAGGAAGGTAGAGGAATAGAGGAACGAAGGTAGAGGAATAGAGGAAGGAAGGTAGAGGAATAGAGGAAGGAAGGTAGAGGAATAGAGGAAGGAAGGAAGGTAGAGGAATAGAGGAAGGAAGGTAGAGGAATAGAGGAAGGAAGGAAGGTAGAGGAATAGAGGAAGGAAGGAAGGTAGAGGAATAGAGGAGGGAAGGAATGTAGAGGAATAGAGGAAGGAAGGAAGGTAGAGGAATAGAGGAAGGAAGGAAGGTAGAGGAATAGAGGAAGGAAGGTAGAGGAATAGAGGAAGGAAGGTAGAGGAATAGAGGAAGGAAGGAAGGTAGAGGAATAGAGGAAGGAAGGAAGGTAGAGGAATAGAGGAAGGAAGGTAGAGGAATAGAGGAAGGAAGGTAGAGGAATAGAGGAAGGAAGGAAGGTAGAGGAATAGAGGAAGGAAGGTAGAGGAATAGAGGAAGGAAGGAAGGTAGAGCAATAGAGGAAGGAAGGTAGAGGAATAGAGGAAGGAAGGTAGAGGAATAGAGGAAGGAAGGTAGAGGAATAGAGGAAGGAAGGAAGGTAGAGGAAGGAAGGAAGGTAGAGGAAGGAAGGAAGGAAGGTAGAGGAATAGAGGAAGGAATGTAGAGGAATAGAGGAAGGAAGGTAGAGGAATAGAGGAAGGAAGGTAGAGGAATAGAGGAAGGAAGGAAGGTAGAGGAATAGTGGAAGGAAGGAAGGTAGAGGAAGGAAGGAAGGAAGGTAGAGGAATAGAGGAAGGAAGGTAGAGTAATAGAGGAAGGAAGGAAGGTAGAGGAATAGAGGAAGGAAGGTAGAGGAATAGAGGAAGGAAGGAAGTTAGAGGAATAGAGGAAGGAAGGTAGAGGAATAGAGGAAGGAAGGAAGGTAGAGGAATAGAGGAAGGAAGGTAGAGGAATAGAGGAAGGAAGGTAGAGGAATAGAAAGAAAGGAAGGAAGGTAGAGGAATAGAGGAAGGAAGGAAGGTAGAGGAATAGAGGAAGGAAGGTAGAGGAATAGAGGAAGGAAGGTAGAGGAATAGAGGAAGGAAGGAAGGTAGAGGAATAGAGGAAGGAAGGTAGAGGAATAGAGGAAGGAAGGTAGAGGAAGGAAGGAAGGAAGGTAGAGGAATAGAGGAAGGAAGGTAGAGGAATAGAGGAAGGAAGGAAGATAGAGGAATAGAGGAAGGAAGGTAGAGGAATAGAGGAAGGAAGGTAGAGGAATAGAGGAAGGAAGGAAGGTAGAGGAATAGAGGAAGGAAGGTAGAGGAATAGAGGAAGGAAGGTAGAGGAATAGAGGAAGGAAGGTAGAGGAATAGAGGAAGGAAGGAAGGTAGAGGAATAGAGGAAGGAAGGTAGAGGAATAGAGGAAGGAAGGAAGGTAGAGGAATAGAGGAAGGGAGGTAGAGGAATAGAGGAAGGAAGGAAGGTAGAGGAATAGAGGAAGGAAGGTAGAGGAATAGAGGAAGGAAGGAAGGTAGAGGAATAGAGGAAGGAAGGAAGGTAGAGGAATAGAGGAAGGAAGGTAGAGGAATAGAGGAAGGAAGGAAGGTAGAGGAATAGAGGAAGGAAGGTAGAGGAATAGAGGAGAAAGGTAGAGGAATAGAGGAAGGAAGGAAGGTAGAGGAATAGAGGAAGGAAGGTAGAGGAGTAGAGGAAGGAAGGTAGAGGAATAGAGGAAGGAAGGAAGGTAGAGGAATAGAGGAAGGAAGGTAGAGGAATAGAGGAAGGAAGGTAGAGGAATAGAGGAAGGAAGGAAGGTAGAGGAATAGAGGAAGGAAGGAAGGTAGAGGAATAGAGGAAGGAAGGTAGAGGAATAGAGGAAGGAAGGTAGAGGAATAGAGGAAGGAAGGTAGAGGAATAGAGGAAGGAAGGTAGAGGAATAGAGGAAGGAAGGAAGGTAGAGGAATAGAGGAAGGAAGGAAGGTAGAGGAATAGAGGAAGGAAGGTAGAGGAATACAGGAAGGAAGGTAGAGGAATAGAGGAAGGAAGGAAGGTAGAGGAATAGAGGAAGGAAGGTAGAGGAATAGAGGAAGGAAGGAAGGTAGAGCAATAGAGGAAGGAAGGTAGAGGAATAGAGGAAGGAAGGTAGAGGAATAGAGGAAGGAAGGTAGAGGAATAGAGGAAGGAAGGAAGGTAGAGGAAGGAAGGAAGGTAGAGGAAGGAAGGAAGGAAGGTAGAGGAATAGAGGAAGGAATGTAGAGGAATAGAGGAAGGAAGGTAGAGGAATAGAGGAAGGAAGGTAGAGGAATAGAGGAAGGAAGGAAGGTAGAGGAATAGAGGAAGGAAGGTAGAGGAATAGAGGAAGGAAGGAAGGTAGAGGAATAGAGGAAGGAAGGAAGGTAGAGGAATAGAGGAAGGAAGGAATGTAGAGGGATAGAGGAAGGAAGGAAGGTAGAGGAATAGAGGAAGGAAGGAAGGTAGAGGAATAGAGGAAGGAAGGAAGGTAGAGGAATAGAGGAAGGAAGGAAGGTAGAGGAATAGGGGAAGGAAGGAAGGTAGAGGAATAGAGGAAGGAAGGAAGGTAGAGGAATAGAGGAAGGAAGGAAGGTAGAGGAATAGAGGAAGGAAGGAAGGTAGAGGAATAGAGGAAGGAAGGAAGGTAGAGGAATAGAGGAAGCAAGGAAGGTAGAGGAATAGAGGAAGGAAGGAAGGTAGAGGAATAGAGGAAGGAAGGAAGGTAGAGGAATAGAGGAAGGAAGGTAGAGGAATAGAGGAAGGAAGGAAGGTAGAGGAATAGAGGAAGGAAGGAAGGTAGAGGAATAGAGGAAGGAAGGTAGAGGAATAGAGAAAGGAAGGAAGGTAGAGGAAGGAAGGAAGGTAGAGGAATAGAGGAAGGAAGGAAGGTAGAGGAATAGAGGAAGGAAGGTAGAGGAATAGAGGAAGGAAGGAAGGTAGAGGAATAGAGGAAGGAAGGAAGGTAGAGGAGTAGAGGAAGGAAGGAAGGTAGAGGAATAGAGGAAGGAAGGAAGGTAGAGGAAGGAAGGAAGGTAGAGGAAGGAAGGAAGGAAGGAAGGATGGTAGAGGAATAGAGGAAGGAAGGAAGGTAGAGGAATAGAGGAATGAAGGAAGGTAGAGGAATAGAGGAAGGAAGGTAGAGGAATAGAGGAAGGAAGGAAGGGAGGTAGAGGAATAGAGGAAGGAAGGAAGGTAGAGGAATAGAGGAAGGAAGGAAGGTAGAGGAATAGAGGAATGAAGGTAGAGGAATAGAGGAAGGAAGGAAGGGAGGTAGAGGAATAGAGGAAGGAAGGAAGGTAAAGGAATAGAGGAAGGAAGGAAGGTAGAGGAATAGAGGAAGCAAGGAAGGTAGAGGAATAGAGGAAGGAAGGTAGAGGAATAGAAAAAGGAAGGAAGGTAGAGGAATAGAGGAAGGAAGGTAGAGGAATAGAGGAAGGAAGGTAGAGGAATAGAGGAAGGAAGGAAGGTAGAGGAATAGAGGAAGGAAGGTAGAGGAATAGAGGAAGGAAGGAAGGTAGAGGAATAGAGGAAGGAAGGAAGGTAGAGGAATAGAGGAAGGAAGGTAGAGGAATAGAGGAAGGAAGGTAGAGGAATAGAGGAAGGAAGGAAGGTAGAGGTATAGAGGAAGGAAGGAAGGTAGAGGAAGGAAGGAAGGAAGGTAGAGGAATAGAGGAAAGGAAGGTAGAGGAATAGAGGAAGGAAGGAAGGTAGAGGAAGGAAGGAAGGAAGGTAGAGGAATAGAGGAAAGGAAGGTAGAGGAATAGAGGAAGGAAGGAAGGTAGAGGAATAGAGGAAGGAAGGTAGAGGAATAGAGGAAGGAAGGAAGTTAGAGGAATAGAGGAAGGAAGGTAGAGGAATAGAGGAAGGAAGGAAGGTAGAGGAATAGAGGAAGGAAGGTAGAGGAATAGAGGAAGGAAGGTAGAGGAATAGAGGAAGGAAGGAAGGTAGAGGAATAGAGGAAGGAAGGAAGGTAGAGGAATAGAGGAAGGAAGGTAGAGGAATAGAGGAAGGAAGGTAGAGGAATAGAGGAAGGAAGGAAGGTAGAGGAATAGAGGAAGGAAGGTAGAGGAATAGAGGAAGGAAGGTAGAGGAAGGAAGGAAGGAAGGTAGAGGAATAGAGGAAGGAAGGAAGAGGAATAGAGGAAGGAAGGAAGGTAGAGGAATAGAGGAAGGAAGGTAGAGGAATAGAGGAAGGAAAGTAGAGGAATAGAGGAAGGAAGGAAGGTTGAGGAATTGAGGAAGGAAGGTAGAGGAATAGAGGAAGGAAGGTAGAGGAATAGAGGAAGGAAGGTAGAGGAATAGAGAAAGGAAGGAAGGAAGAGGAATAGTTGAAGGAAGGTAGAGGAATAGAGGAAGGAAGGTAGAGGAATAGAGGAAGGAAGGAAGGTAGAGGAATAGAGCAAGCAAGGTAGAGGAATAGAGGAAGGAAGGAAGGTAGAGGAATAGAGGAAGGGAGGAAGAGGAATACAGGAAGGAAGGAAGGTAGAGGAATAGAGGAAGGAAGGTAGAGGAATAGAGGAAGGAAGGTAGAGGAATAGAGGAAGGAAGGTAGAGGAATAGAGGAAGGAAGGTAGAGGAATAGAGGAAGGAAGGTAGAGGAATAGAGGAAGGAAGGAAGGTAGAGGAATAGAGGAAGGAAGGAAGGTAGAGGAATAGAGGAAGGAAGGAAGGTAGAGGAATAGAGGAAGGAAGGAAGGTAGAGGAATAGAGGAAGGAAGGTAGAGGAATAGAGGAAGGAAGGAAGGTAGAGGAATAGAGGAAGGAAGGTAGAGGAATAGAGGAAGGAAGGTAGAGGAATAGAGGAAGGAAGGTAGAGGAATAGAGGAAGGAAGGAAGGTAGAGGAAGGAAGGAAGGTAGAGGAAGGAAGGAAGGAAGGTAGAGGAATAGAGGAAGGAAGGTAGAGGAATAGAGGAAGGAAGGAAGGTAGAGGAATAGAGGAAGGAAGGAAGGTAGAGGAATAGAGGAAGGAAGGTAGAGGAATAGAGGAAGGAAGGAAGGTAGAGGAATAGAGGAAGGAAGGAAGGTAGAGGAATAGAGGAAGGAAGGTAGAGGAATAGAGGAAGGAAGGTAGAGGAATAGAGGAAGGAAGGAAGGTAGAGGAATAGAGGAAGGAAGGTAGAGGAATAGAGGAAGGAAGGAAGGTAGAGGAATAGAGGAAGGAAGGTAGAGGATAGAGGAAGGAAGGTAGAGGAATAGAGGAAGGAAGGTAGAGGAATAGAGGAAGGAAGGAAGGTAGAGGAAGGAAGGAAGGTAGAGGAAGGAAGGAAGGAAGGTAGAGGAATAGAGGAAGGAAGGTAGAGGAATAGAGGAAGGAAGGTAGAGGAATAGAGGAAGGAAGGTAGAGGAATAGAGGAAGGAAGGAAGGTAGAGGAATAGAGGAAGGAAGGTAGAGGAATAGAGGAAGGAAGGAAGGTAGAGGAATAGAGGAAGGAAGGAAGGTAGAGGAATAGAGGAGGGAAGGAATGTAGAGGAATAGAGGAAGGAAGGAAGGTAGAGGAATAGAGGAAGGAAGGAAGGTAGAGGAATAGAGGAAGGAAGGAAGGTAGAGGAATGGAGGAAGGAAGGAAGGTAGAGGAATAGAGGAAGGAAGGAAGGTAGAGGAATAGAGGAAGGAAGGAAGGTAGAGGAATAGAGGAAGGAAGGAAGGTAGAGGAATAGAGAAGGAAGGAAGGTAGAGGAATAGAGGAAGGAAGGAAGGTAGAGGAATAGAGGAAGGAAGGAAGGTAGAGGAATAGAGGAAGGAAGGAAGGTAGAGGAATAGAGGAAGGAAGGAAGGTAGAGGAATAGAGGAAGGAAGGACGGTAGAGGAATAGAGGAAGCAAGGAAGGTAGAGGAATAGAGGAAGGAAGGAAGGTAGAGGAATAGAGGAAGGAAGGTAGAGGAATAGAGGAAGGAAGGAAGGTAGAGGAATAGAGGAAGGAAGGAAGGTAGAGGAATAGAGGAAGGAAGGTAGAGGAATAGAGAAAGGAAGGAAGGTAGAGGAAGGAAGGAAGGTAGAGGAATAGAGGAAGGAAGGAAGGTAGAGGAATAGAGGAAGGAAGGTAGAGGAATAGAGGAAGGAAGGAAGGTAGAGGAATAGAGGAAGGAAGGAAGGTATTGGAGTAGAGGAAGGAAGGAAGGTAGAGGAATAGAGGAAGGAAGGAAGGTAGAGGAATAGAGGAAGGAAGGTAGCGGAATAGAGGAAGGAATGAAGGTAGAGGAATAGAGTTAGGAAGGAAGGTAGAGGAATAGAGGAAGGAAAGAAGGTAGAGGAATAGAGGAAGGAAGGAAGGTAGAGGAATAGAGGAAGGAAGGAAGGTAGAGGAATAGAGGAAGGAAGGAAGGTAGAGGAATAGAGGAAGGAAGGAAGGTAGAGGAATAGAGGAAGGAAGGAAGGTAGAGGAAGTAAGGAAGGTAGAGGAAGGAAGGAAGGAAGGAAGGTAGAGGAATAGAGGAAGGAAGGAAGGTAGAGGAATAGAGGAAGGAAGGAAGGTAGAGGAATAGAGGAAGGAAGGTAGAGGAATAGAGGAAGGAAGGAAGGGAGGTAGAGGAATAGAGGAAGGAAGGAAGGTAAAGGAATAGAGGAAGGAAGGAAGGTAGAGGAATAGAGGAAGGAAGGAAGGTAGAGGAATAGAGGAAGGAAGGTAGAGGAATATAGGAAGGAAGGAAGGGAGGTAGAGGAATAGAGGAAGGAAGGAAGGTAGAGGAATAGAGGAAGGAAGGAAGGTAGAGGAATAGAGGAAGGAAGGAAGGTAGAGGAATAGAGGAAGGAAGGTAGAGGAATAGAGGAAGGAAGGAAAGTAGAGGAATAGAGGAAGGAAGGTAGAGGAATAGAGGAAGGAAGGTAGAGGAATAGAGGAAGGAAGGAAGGTAGAGGAAGGAAGGAAGGAAGGTAGAGGAATAGAGGAAGGAAGGTAGAGGAATAGAGGAAGGAAGGAAGAGGAATAGAGGAAGGAAGGAAGGTAGAGGAATAGAGGAAGGAAGGTAGAGGAATAGAGGAAGGAAGGTAGAGGAATAGAGGAAGGAAGGAAGGTAGAGGAATAGAGGAAGGAAGGTAGAGGAATAGAGGAAGGAATGTAGAGGAAGAAAGGAAGGAATGTAGAGGAATGGAGGAAGGAAGGTAGAGGAATAGAGGAAGGAAGGAAGGTAGAGGAATAGAGGAAGAAAGGTAGAGGAATAGAGGAAGGAAGGTAGAGGAATAGAGGAAGGAAGGAAGGTAGAGGAATAGAGGAAGGAAGGTAGAGAAATAGAGGAAGGAAGGTAGAGGAATAGAGGAAGGAAGGTAGAGGAATAGAGAAAGGAAGGAAGGTAGAGGAATAGAGGAAGGAAGGTAGAGGAATAGAGGAAGGAAGGAAGGTAGAGGAATAGAGGAAGGAAGGTAGAGGAATAGAGGAAGGAAGGAAGGTAGAGGAATAGAGGAAGGGAGGTAGAGGAATAGAGGAAGGAAGGAAGGTAGAGGAATAGAGGAAGGAAGGTAGAGGAATAGACGAAGGAAGGAAGGTAGAGGAATAGAGGAAGGAAGGTAGAGGAATAGAGGAAGGAAGGAAGGTAGAGGAATAGAGGAAGGAAGGTAGAGGAATAGAGGAAGGAAGGTAGAGGAATAGAGGAAGGAAGGTAGAGGAATAGAGGAAGGAAGGAAGGTAGAGGAATAGAGGAAGGAAGGTAGAGGAATAGAGGAAGGAAGGTAGAGGAATAGAGGAAGGAAGGAAGGTAGAGGAATAGAGGAAGGAAGGTAGAGGAATAGAGGAAGGAAGGTAGAAGAATAGAGGAAGGAAGGAAGGTAGAGGAATAGAGGAAGGATGGAAGGTAGAGGAATAGAGGAAGGAAGGTAGAGGAATAGAGGAAGGAAGGTAGAGGAATAGAGGAAGGAAGGTAGAGGAATAGAGGAAGGAAGGTAGAGGAATAGAGGAAGGAAGGTAGAGGAATAGAGGAAGGAAGGAAGGTAGAGGAATAGAGGAAGGAAGGTAGAGGAATAGAGGAAGGAAGGAAGGTAGAGGAATAGAGGAAGGAAGGTAGAGGAATAGAGGAAGGAAGGAAGGTAGAGGAATAGAGGAAGGAAGGTAGAGGAATAGAGGAAGGAAGGAAGGTAGAGGAATAGAGGAAGGAAGGAAGGTAGAGGAAGGAAGGTAGAGGAATAGAGGAAGGAAGGAAGGTAGAGGAATAGAGGAAGGAAGGAAGGTAGAGGAATAGAGGAAGGAAGGAAGGTAGAGGAATAGAGGAAGGAAGGTAGAGGAATAGAGGAAGGAAGGAAGGTAGAGGAATAGAGGAAGGAAGGAAGGCAGAGGAATAGAGGAAGGAAGGTAGAGGAATAGAGGAAGGAAGGAAGGTAGAGGAATAGAGGAAGGAAGGAAGGTAGAGGAATAGATGAAGGAAGGAAGGTAGAGGAATAGAGGAAGGAAGGTAGAGGAATAGAGGAAGGAAGGAAGGTAGAGGAATAGAGGAAGGAAGGTAGAGGAATAGAGGAAGGAAGGAAGGTAGAGGAATAGAGGAAGGAAGGAAGGTAGAGGAATAGAGGAAGGAAGGAAGGTAGAGGAATAGAGGAAGGAAGGTAGAGGAATAGAGGAAGGAAGGTAGAGGAATACAGGAAGGAAGGAAGGAAGGTAGAGGAATAGAGGAAGGAAGGTAGAGGAATAGAGGAAGGAAGGAAGGTAGAGGAAGGAAGGAAGGAAGGAAGGTAGAGGAATAGAGGAGGGAAGGAATGTAGAGGAATAGAGGAAGGAAGGTAGAGGAATAGAGGAAGGAAGGAAGGAAGGTAGAGGAATAGAGGAAGGAAGGAAGGTAGAGGAATAGAGGAAGGAAGGAAGGTAGAGGAATAGAGGAAGGAAGGTAGAGGAATAAAGGAAGGAAGGTAGAGGAATAGAGGAGGAAGGTAGAGGAATAGATGAAGGAAGGAAGGTAGAGGAATAGAGGAAGGAAGGAAGGTAGAGGAATAGCGGAAGGAAGGTAGAGGAATAGAGGAAGGAAGGTAGAGGAATAGGGGAAGGAAGGAAGGCAGAGGAATAGAGGAAGGAAGGTAGAGGAATAGAGGAAGGAAGGAAGGTAGAGGAATAGAGGAAGGAAGGTAGAGGAATAGAGGAAGGAAGGTAGAGGAATAGAGGAAGGAAGGAAGGTAGAGGAATAGAGGAAGGAAGGTAGAGGAAGGAAGGAAGGAAGGTAGAGGAATAGAGGAAGGAAGGTAGAGGAATAGAGGAAGGAAGGAAGGTAGAGGAATAGAGGAAGGAAGGAAGGTAGAGGAAGGAAGGAAGGTGGGTAGAGGAAGGAAGGAAGGAAGGTAGAGGAATAGAGGAAGGAAGGTAGAGGAATAGAGGAAGGAAGGTAGAGGAATAGAGGAAGGAAGGAAGGTAGAGGAATAGAGGAAGAAAGGTAGAGGAATAGAGGAAGGAAGGAAGGTAGAGGAATAGAGGAAGGAAGGTAGAGGAATAGAGGAAGGAAGGAAGGTAGAGGAATAGAGGAAGGAAGTTAGAGGAATAGAGGAAGGAAGGAAGGTAGAGGAATAGAGGAAGGGAGGTAGAGGAATAGAGGAAGGAAGGTAGAGGAATAGAGGAAGGAAGGTAGAGGAATAGAGGAAGGAAGGTAGGTAGAGGAATAGAGGAAGGAAGGAAGGTAGAGGAATAGAGGAAGGAAGGAAGGTAGAGGAAGGAAGGAAGGAAGGTAGTGGAATAGGGGAAGGAAGGAAGGTAGAGGAATAGAGGAAGGAAGGAAGGTAGAGGAATAGAGGAAGGAAGGAAGGTAGAGGAATAGAGGAAGGAAGGCAGAGGAATAGAGGAAGGAAGGAAGGTAGAGGAATAGAGGAAGGAAGGAAGGTAGAGGAATAGAGGAAGGAAGGAAGGTAGAGGAATAGAGGAAGGAAGGAAGGTAGAGGAATAGAGGAAGGAAGGTAGAGGAATAGAGGAAGGAAGGTAGAGGAATAGAGGAAGGAAGGAAGGTAGAGGAATAGAGGAAGGAAGGTAGAGGAATAGAGGAAGGAAGGTAGAGGAATAGAGGAAGGAAGGAAGGTAGAGGAATAGAGGAAGGAAGGAAGGTAGAGGAATAGAGGAAGGAAGGTAGGGGAATAGAGGAAGGAAGGAAGGTAGAGGAAGGAAGGAAGGAAGGTAGATGAAGGAAGGAAGGAAGGTAGAGGAATAGAGGAAGGAAGGTAGAGGAATAGAGGAAGGAAGGTAGAGGAATAGAGGAAGAAAGGTAGAGGAATAGAGGAAGGAAGGAAGGTAGAGGAATAGAGGAAGAAAGGTAGAGGAATAGAGGACGGAAGGAAGGTAGAGGAATAGAGGAAGGAAGGTAGAGAATAGAGGAAGGAAGGAAGGTAGAGGAATAGAGGAAGGAAGTAGAGGAATAGAGGAAGGAAGGAATGCTAGAGGAATAGAGGGAAGGAAGGAAGGTAGAGGAATAGAGGAAGGAAGGAAGTTAGAGGAATAGAGGAAGGAAGGAAGGTAGAGGAAGGAAGGAAGGAAGGTAGAGAATAGGGAAGGAAGGAAGGTAGAGGAAAGAGGAAGGAAGGAAGGTAGAGGAATAGAGGAAGGAAGGAAGGTAGAGGAATAGAGGAAGGAAGGTAGAGGAATAGAGGAAGGAAGGAAGGTAGAGATAGAGGAAGGAAGGAAGGTAGAGGAATAGAGGAAGGAAGGAAGGTAGAGGAATAGAGGAAGGAAGGAAGGTAGAGGAATAGAGGAAGGAAGGTAGATGAATAGAGGAAGGAAGGAAGGTAGAGGAATAGAGGAAGGAAGGTAGAGGAATAGAGGAAGGAAGGTAGAGGAATAGAGGAAGGAAGGTAGAGGAATAGAGGAAGGAAGGTAGAGGAATAGAGGAAGGAAGGAAGGTAGAGGAATAGAGGAAGGAAGGTAGGGGAATAGAGGAAGGAAGGAAGGTAGAGTAATAGAGGAAGGAAGGAAGGTAGAGCAATAGAGGAAGGAAGGAAGGTAGAGGAATAGAGGAAGGAAGGTAGAGGAATAGAGGAAGGAAGGAAGGTAGAGGAATAGAGGAAGGAAGGTAGAGGAATAGAGGAAGGAAGGAAGGTAGAGGAATAGAGGAAGGAAGGAAGGTAGAGGAATAGAGGAAGGAAGGAAGGTAGAGGAATAGAGGAAGGAAGGAAGGTAGAGGAATAGAGGAAGGAAGGAAGGTACAGGAATAGAGGAAGGAAGGAAGGTTGAGGAATAGAGGAAGGAAGGTAGAGGAATAGAGGAAGGTAGAGGAATAGAGGAAGGAAGGAAGGTAGAGGAATAGAGGAAGGAAGGAAGGTAGAGGAATAGAGGAAGGAAGGAAGGTAGAGGAATAGAGGAAGGAAGGAAGGTAGAGGAATAGAGGAAGGAAGGAAGGTAGAGGAAGGAAGGAAGGAAGGTAGAGGAATAGAGGAAGGAAGGAAGGTAGAGGAATAGAGGAAGGAAGGAAGGTACAGGAAGGAAGGAAGGAAGGTAGAGGAATAGAGGAAGGAAGGAAGGTAGAGGAATAGAGGAAGGAAGGAAGGTAGAGGAAAGAAGGAAGGAAGGTAGAGGAATAGAGGAAGGAAGGAAGGTAGAGGAAAGAAGGAAGGAAGGTAGAGGAATAGAGGAAGGAAGGAAGGTAGAGGAATAGAGGAAGGAAGGTAGAGGAATAGAGGAAGGAAGGAAGGTAGAGGAATAGAGGAAGGAAGGTAGAGGAATAGAGGAAGGAAGGAAGGTAGAGGAATAGAGGAAGGAAGGAAGGTAGAGGAAGGAAGGTAGAGGAATAGAGGAAGGAAGGAAGGTAGAGGAATAGAGGAAGGAAGGAAGGTAGAGGAATAGAGGAAGGAAGGAAGGTAGAGGAAGGAAGGAAGGTAGAGGAAGGAAGGAAGGTAGAGGAATAGAGGAAGGAAGGAAGGTAGAGGAAGGAAGGTAGAGGTAAGAAGGAAGGAAGGTAGAGGAATAGAGGAAGGAAGGTAGAGGAATTAAGGAAGGAAGGAAGGTAGAGGAATAGAGGAAGGAAGGAAGGTAGAGGAATAGAGGAAGGAAGGTAGAGGAATAGAGGAAGGAAGGAAGGTAGAGGAATAGAGGAAGGAAGGAAGGTAGAGGAATAGAGGAAGGAAGGAAGGTAGAGGAATAGAGGAAGGAAGGTAGAGGAATAGAGGAAGGAAGGTAGAGGAATAGAGGAAGGAAGGAAGGTAGAGGAAAGAAGGAAGGAAGGTAGAGGAATAGAGGAAGGAAGGAAGGTAGAGGAATAGAGGAAGGAAGGAAGGTAGAGGAATAGAGGAAGGAAGGAAGGTAGAGGAATAGATGAAGGACGGAAGGTAGAGGAAAGAAGGAAGGAAGGTAGAGGAATAGAGGAAGGAAGGAAGGTAGAGGAATAGAGGAAGGAAGGTAGAGGAATAGAGGAAGGAAGGAAGGTAGAGGAAGGAAGGAAGGTAGAGGAAAGAAGGAAGGAAGGTAGAGGAATAGAGGAAGGAAGGAAGGTAGAGGAAAGAAGGAAGGAAGGTAGAGGAATAGAGGAAGGAAGGTAGAGGAATAGAGGAAGGAAGGAAGGTAGAGGAATAGAGGAAGGAAGGTAGAGTAATAGAGGAAGGAAGGTAGAGGAATAGAGGAAGGAAGGAAGGTAGAGGAATAGAGGAAGGAAGGAAGGTAGAGGAATAGAGGAAGGAAGGTAGAGGAATAGAGGAAGGAAGGTAGAGGAATAGAGGAAGGAAGGAAGGTAGAGGAATAGAGGAAGGAAGGAAGGTAGAGGAAAGAAGGAAGGAAGGTAGAGGAATAGAGGAAGGAAGGTAGAGGAATAGAGGAAGGAAGGAAGGTAGAGGAAGGAAGGAAGGAAGGTAGAGGAATAGAGGAAGGAAGGTAGAGGAAAGAAGGAAGGAAGGTAGAGGAATAGAGGAAGGAAGGTAGATGAATAGAGGAAGGAAGGTAGAGGAATAGAGGAAGGAAGGAAGGTAGAGGAATAGAGGAAGGAAGGAAGGTAGAGGAAGGAAGGAAGGAAGGTAGAGGAATAGAGGAAGGAAGGAAGGTAGAGGAAGGAAGGAAGGAAGGTAGAGGAATAGAGGAAGGAAGGAAGGTAGAGGAATAGAGGAAGGAAGGAAGGTAGAGGATTAGAGGAAGGAAGGTAGAGGAAGGAAGGAAGGAAGGTAGAGGAATAGAGGAAGGAAGGAAGGTAGAGGAAGGAAGGAAGGAAGGAAGGTAGAGGAATAGAGGAAGGAAGGAAGTTAGAGGAAGGAAGGAAGGAAGGTAGAGGAATAGAGGAAGGAAGGTAGAGGAATAGAGGAAGGAAGGTAGAGGAATAGAGGAAGGAAGGAAGGTAGAGGAATAGAGGAAGGAAGGAAGGTAGAGGAATAGAGGAAGGAAGGAAGGTAGAGGAATAGAGGAAGGAAGGTAGAGGAAGGAAGGAAGGAAGGTAGAGGAATAGAGGAAGGAAGGAAGGTAGAGGAATAGAGGAAGGAAGGAAGGTAGAGGAATAGAGGAAGGAAGGTAGAGGAATAGAGGAAGGAAGGAAGGTAGAGGAATAGAGGAAGGAAGGAAGGTAGAGGAATAGAGGAAGGAAGGTAGAGGAATAGAGGAAGGAAGGAAGGTAGAGGAATAGAGGAAGGAAGTTAGAGGAATAGAGGAAGGAAGGAAGGTAGAGGAATAGAGGAAGGAAGGAAGGTAGAGGAATAGAGGAAGGAAGGTAGAGGAATAGAGGAAGGAAGGAAGGTAGAGGAATAGAGGAAGGAAGGAAGGTAGAGGAATAGAGGAAGGAAGGTAGAGGAATAGAGGAAGGAAGGTAGAGGAATAGAGGAAGGAAGGTAGAGGAATAGAGGAAGGAAGGTAGAGGAATAGAGGAAGGAAGGAAGGTAGAGGAAGGAAGGAAGGTAGAGGAATAGAGGAAGGAAGGAAGGTAGAGGAATAGAGGAAGGAAGGTAGAGGAATAGAGGAAGGAAGGTAGAGGAATAGAGGAAGGAAGGTAGAGGAATAGAGGAAGGAAGGAAGGTAGAGGAATAGAGGAAGGAAGGTAGAGGAATAGAGGAAGGAAGGTAGAGGAATAGAGGAAGGAAGGTAGAGGAATAAAGGAAGGAAGGAAGGAAGGTAGAGGAAGGAAGGAAGGTAGAGGAAGGAAGGAAGGTAGAGGAATAGAGGAAGGAAGGAAGGTAGAGGAATAGAGGAAGGAAGGTAGAGGAATAGAGGAAGGAAGGAAGGTAGAGGAAGGAAGGTAGAGGAATAGAGGAAGGAAGGTAGAGGAATAGAGGAAGGAAGGTAGAGGAATAGAGGAAGGAAGGAAGGTAGAGGAAGGAAGGAAGGTAGAGGAAGGAAGGAAGGTAGAGGAATAGAGGAAGGAAGGAAGGTAGAGGAAGGAAGGTAGAGGTAAGAAGGAAGGAAGGTAGAGGAATAGAGGAAGGAAGGTAGAGGAATTAAGGAAGGAAGGAAGGTAGAGGAATAGAGGAAGGAAGGAAGGTAGAGGAATAGAGGAAGTAAGGTAGAGGAATAGAGGAAGGAAGGAAGGTAGAGGAATAGAGGAAGGAAGGAAGGTAGAGGAATAGAGGAAGGAAGGAAGGTAGAGGAATAGAGGAAGGAAGGAAGGAAGGTAGAGGAATAGAGGAAGGAAGGAAGGTAGAGGAATAGAGGAAGGAAGGAAGGTAGAGGAATAGAGGAAGGAAGGAAGGTAGAGGAATAGAGGAAGGAAGGTTGAGGAATAGAGGAAGGAAGGTAGAGGAAAGAAGGAAGGAAGGTAGAGGAATAGAGGAAGGAAGGAACGTAGAGGAATAGAGGAAGGAAGGAAGGTAGAGGAATAGAGGAAGGAAGGTAGAGGAATAGAGGAAGGAAGGAAGGTAGAGGAATAGAGGAAGGAAGGAAGGTAGAGGAATAGAGGAAGGAAGGAAGGTAGAGGAATAGAGGAAGGAAGGTAGAGGAATAGAGGAAGGAAGGAAGGTAGAGGAATAGAGGAAGGAAGGAAGGTAGAGGAATAGAGGAAGGAAGGAAGGAAGGTAGAGGAATAGAGGAAGGAAGGAAGGAAGGTAGAGGAATAGAGGAAGGAATGCAGGAGGGAAGGAAGAATATTCAATCAATAGAAAAACTTCTTCACATCCTCAGGGCACCCCAAAACATTTCAAATAAATGAATCACTATTGATTATGCAATCATAACTGTTATGTAGCCAAACAAACATGCTTTCATTTCTGTCTTGAATTCAACTCTTCTTCAAAGCAACAGCGCGAATGACAACATTGAGGGAACTGACCTTGAGGAACTATTATGTCCGACAACACAAATAAGTGGGATTAACATCAACAGAATTGGTCATTAACTCAAGAGAGGAAAAAACGTGACCTTGCCGTTTCATTAATTCAGCTCCCTTGCACTCAAGGCAAAAGAACTCTTCCCCGACAGTTCTCCTAACAAGGCTATCGCTCAGTAATCTCTGCTTGACCTAGTACTAGATGGAGACATCATGAAAAATGAAGATGGAAGAGGTCAATTCTCATCCTCTGTGAAAGTCGATTCTAATTCTTTGAGACAGCTTCATTTTTAAATGTGTACTGATGGTCCAATGGCCTGATTGTCATAGCAGTGTTTTGGAAGGTCCTAATTATTTTCGTAAATTGTGACATTAATCGTCCATTTACAGGCCAGTTTGAATAGTGGATCAGAAAGGCCTTGGCCATCAAAGAGGCTGTCAAGGTTCCACACTCTGACACAACACTGCACCCCCGCACCCACCCCCAGCAGCCCTGGCCTCCTTTTTAAACTGGTCACCCACCCCCCCCCAACACACACACACACACACACATATACACACACACACACACACACTCCCCTCCCTTTTTTAAATGGGAGTATTACGGGTGCCTGTGATTTAATCCTCTCCTGTTTTCTGAAGTTATGTATTACGGCATCACCTTTAACACAATTGAAGGTTTGAGACACCAAGGTCACTGTACCAAAGCTACAAATGGATAATTATAAGTAGAGTCCAATTATGCAATTTGGCACTCCAGGTGTTTTTTTTAAACTATTGCTTTGGGGTTCAAGTGCTACATTCCTGGCCCATTGTCAATGATTAACTGTAAATCGGTGGTCTTGAATCGAAGCTATAAATCTGTCTGAACACCAGAATTAGCTGAAGAGCATTGAACCTTAAGGATTAATTTGCGAGGGTGCTAAGCTTGAAAAGAAGGACTTGATGCGACAGTCAGATACAAGCCTTCCATTACAGAATGCATATTTCAAAAATCTTGAATTTGAAGAGAATGAGAACAATTTTGTTAATTAGGTTCCACTCAAGGTGACATTCATGCAAAATCTTGATGGAACAGCAACTGCAGGGCACGCAAAAAGAAATCCATTGTTCAACTTTTCCTATAAGAGATACTGTATGATATGAAGTGACATCTCACCCCAAAAGAGAAATAATGGATGAACCCCTGATTTGGCCTCTTGCCTAGTCTCATGCAATTTTAATTATTTTTTCATTTATTACACCAGGTTAATCCCAACTTCAATGTGACATTTCATGCCATGTTTGACAAAGCTTAACAAAGCTTCCTCCAATTGTTCATTCAGGACTGTACTAAACGATAATGCTCTATTTTTCCCCTCTGTTTGTTTGCCTTGTGTAAAAACAGCATAGACATACTTGCTTTGTGCAATAATACCAGCAATACACAGTGAATACTGTGACTTGAGACCAAATGATTTTGGAAATGTGTTTTTGCAATGTGCTACTGCACTTGATGCATTGAAGCTCATTTCTATACCACATCAAACAGTTTACTGCATCAATATACCATATCCAAGATCTGAATCCATCTGCTATCATAACTAACTTTTGACCTATTCTCTGCAATATGCAACAATAAACCTATCTCTATATGTTATTCAACACGGACCCCATTCTCTACCACCCCTTAAATTGGATCCCATTTCTAAACCATCTCTTAGCATTGGTTTCCATCTCTCAATCATCTCTTACTTTGGGTCTCATCTCTCAACCATCTCTTACCATTGTTTCACTTCTGAGGAAACAGATGTCTTAAAAGTCAAAGCTTTCTCTGAATTAAATGCAAATATTAAAACAGATATGTTGCTATTTTCCACTAGATTTTAAATGGTGTTGTTCATACACCTTAACACAAGACAGCTGCATAACCTATGGGCCTCATTTTGGCACTTGCTTATTCAGTTTTATTCCTGTTGTTGTTCAAGCACCATACACATATTCTATATTTTGAAATAGTGTGCAAGAGCAAACTAAATGTGAAACATCCTTTGCACAATTCTGAATGTATTCCAATTTTTTGGCAGCTCCCTTGACGTATTAGCAAAACAGTAGCTAACATTTTGCTACTTGCTAATATTATTTAGCCAAAAGCATTCCAAGAGATGATATGCAAATGATACCGGCATATGTGTTGATATTTCACCTGGTGGCACATGTTTACATTATATTTGAATGTTAACTGGAGGATGGGTTGCTGTTTTCATATCTTTACAGTCTTCCCTTGGAGTACAGTGCAACGTTGTGAAAGAATTCACAGGCTGATTCACAGTTTGACAGGTCATGTGAACACTCCTTCCATACAAACATATGAAAAATGACAAGCAGGAAAAGGCCCTTTCATTCATCCAGCCTGTCTCACACATTTGTGAAACTTGATGCATCACATTACACACGCTCCCCACCTGGATGCCATGTCATCTCCTGAGAGAGGCAAAGGGACAGATAAAAGCAGAGGACAGTTAGGTAGATCAAAACTGGTCCAGGGGACCAGGGTGCCCCTGATTAACACATCATAGTTGTGCCTGAATGAGGTTGATCTCCACCCTGCCCAGAAACAGGTTCAACTCACATTTGAAGGAATTCAGAGAATCCAACATTCACTGCACAAGTAGGTAACCTGTACTACAGGCCCACTATCATTTGGGAAAGAAGAAACCACCTTGCATCCAACCTATTTCTACCCTTATGCCTCTACATAACTTGAGTGTGTGACCCCTGGTCCTCCCTAACTACCCAGTTAAAAGGTATTGCCTATTGAAATACAATCAAATCACTTTCATCTTCATATAATTATAATTCAAATTGTCCTAAATCCACATTAAGTCCTAAATTATGGCCTAAATATTTGTAATTTTTTTGTATAAATGAACAGGAGAAAAATTCACTATATAAAATGAGTACAATAAATCCAGTCTCTTATCCAATTAATTATTTTACTTTTCTACCACCCCCTCTATAAGGCACATTTGGATGTTTCCTTTGGCAAAAGGCATTGTATATGCGAGTAGATGTTTTTGTTTAATATGAATGCACTCAATGCTTTACTGTTGGGTTTTGGACTGTGGTGTTGATCTTCAATGGAACTTTGTCCAACAGGATTGATCTTAAAGAGGAAACACCATCCTCAGTCATCTTTTTAAAAAAAAGCATTGAGGCACTATAAAGACTTTTACTAATTTCACCTTTTTAGGGTAAATGCAAAGTCCAGCCACACAACATTTCCCAATCGGAATCCAACAGAAACATCAACCACACCCCCCTTGCAGTCCAGAGTTTTCTGTCTAGTAAAATGAATGTTATGTTATCTCTTTTTTTGTTGAGATCGTTCTTCCTTTTCTGTGAAGACATTGCACATCATGGGAGGGGGGGCATCCATATTGAGGATTAGTGTGCACCAATGCGCGAAAAACCCTTTGCACAAATTGTTAATGTGGATCTAAAATTATTATTTTAAAGAGTGGACTTTTTGACGGATGGAAAATCAATTAGTGATGAATGAAATGGTGAGGATAAAGGGTGTAGTGCATTTCCTGTTGATAGGCAATAACAATAACGTGAATTTTTTATAACACCTTTAAGATCATAAAATGTTCCACAATGCTTCGTTGGAGTGTAATCAAACAGAATTTAAACTTGATCCATGCGAGGAGAAATTAGACCAGGTGATCAAAAGCTTGTTCACAGAGGTAAGTTTTACGGAGCAGAGAGAGGTAGAAAGGTGGAAACAGGTTTAGGAAGAGAATTTGACAGTTTAGGGCCTAAGCAGCGGAAGGCATGGCTGTCAGTATGGAGCAATGAAAACTGGGAGCACACAAAAGGTCAGAATTGGGAGGTCAGAGAGGCCTCAGGTGGTAACAGGGGAGGGGGTGGGGGGGGTGGCGCTATACACTACTATGTGACTATAGTGGGCAAGACTCCATACAAAAGCAAGTATTTGCAAAATATACACTCTAGTAGGAGGGTCGATGGCAGTGAAGTCACTGGACTAGTAATCCAGAGGCTCAGTCTAATGATCTGGGGACGTGGGTTCAAATCCCACCACAGCAGCTGGTGGGATTTCAATTCAATTAATAAATCTGGAATTGATAGCTAGTCTCAGTAGTGACCATGAAACTATCAGCTGTTGTAAATACCCATCTGTTTAATGTCCTTTAGGGAAGGAAATCTGCCATCCTTACCTATAGTCTGGCCCACTGACTCCAGACCTACAGCAATGTGGTTGACTCTTAACTGCCCCTCTGAAATGGCCAAGCAAGACATTCAGTTCAAGGATAAATAGGGATGGGCAACATATGCTGGCCTTTCCAGCAACGCCCACATCCCATGAGCAAATAAATAAATAAAAAGTTTTACTTTACTCCCAGCTGACTTTTTAAAAACAAATTTCCAGTAGCTTGACACTGATTAAGTCATTTGGGAAGCTGAAACCATCATCAAAAAATTGTGAAATCAAACATATTATTAAAATGATGAGACTAAATTAATTGTGGTATTTCACTGAAGTTAATTTAGTGCTCTTGTATTCGGGCTTAGTAACTCCTCTTCACTTCTGTAAATCACTGCATTGATAGATCCAGCTACCTTGCAATGCAAGGTTTAACAATTCCTCTCAGGCAACAAGCTTCGCTAATGACTGTGTTTACTGATGCTAATCCCCCTCCCTCATGCCATCAGGCCTTAGGATGCTCTTCCCAGCCATTTCCGTCAATTCAGTTTCAGCAGTCACGATTTTTTTAAAAATCAAAAAGAGGAGCCAAATAAAGGGACACAGGAAAGAAAAGGTTATTCAAACTCTAAGTCTTCAGAAATGTAAGATACTAAGTGACAACACTAAACAGGGCCATTCGGTCCAGAAGGTCTATGCCGGTGTTGATTGTCCACATCAGATTCCTCCCGCCTTACCTTATCTCCTTCTTTTCCCTTCTTCCCCATGTGCTTATCCAGCTTCCCACTGAGTGCATCTATATTATTCGCCTCAACTACTCCAGGTAGTGCATTCCACATTCTCACCACTCTGAGCAAACACTGAGGAGAGGCTTTCTCAGCTGCAACATTCTATTCTTCATTGACAAAAGGCATCTTCTGCGCAAGGAGCTGTTCACTCAAAGTAGGACCCAATATTTATTTTAGTAAGGCGTATGCTTAAGCCCTATTCACCCACAAATAACTAATTTTAATTCTTAAGTTCTTTTGATCTGGTGTTTTGTACTGATTTTAGTCATTATTATGAAAGGTTTTATGATTATGTATGAGGTTTGAATTTTGAAGTTTAACAGTTTACACAGATAGGGCTCTTTTATGTTACCAGTTGGATGCACTACCCACAGGATTTGCAACTTAAAGTGGTAATAGTTTGATGAGTACATTTTGATAAAGAAAACAGCCCTTTAATATCTGTTTGAACTAAATATATGCACTTGTTGAAAAGCGCAATCAAATCCTCCTGCTTAAGTGGTAGATTTACATTTGAATTCTTCGCTACAGTCATCTTGATAGAAGAGATAGTGACCATATTTTGAATGTAAACTCTCTCGGATTACTGTGATTAGAGCATGAGGGGAAATGTTATTAAGTTTCTCTTTTCGTGCAAGCACAATGCATTTTTTCTGATTATGTGTAATCAGTTTGATATCAATTTTTAGCAGTTGTAATTTTTAAAATAATTATGTAGAAAGTACATAATAGAATTTCTTTAGAGCACGAATGCAGCCTGTGTGGTAATGTAGTTCCCACCTGCTCAAAACACTGTCCAATAAATACATTCATACCACAACAAGATACCAACCAGAGGACTGACAGCTCCAATTGCAAGATCAATTCTCTCACATTCAATTGGTTCACCTGCTAAACTTGCCCTAAAGGCAATTCTTGATAATAATGGAGGGTCACGACTCTCATGTGGGTAACCTCAAAAGCTGGGTTCAATTATTTTTATGAGGGATATTTGCATTTTATTGCCTTTTTGGGAAACGTAATCTATTTAAAGTCAAACAAATAATCAGCTGTCATGTAATAGATGAACCTAACTTATGAGGGCAGCTTGCATAGATCAGGCTTGTGTTCCCTTGTGTATAGAACAGTAAGGGATATGAGGTGGTAAAGAAAAAAGGTGCACAACCTTAAAATTAGAGCTGTGACATTCAGGGGTGATGCCAAGAAACATTTCTTCACACAAAGGGTGGTGGAAATCTGGAACTCTCTCTCCAAAAAAGCTGTTGAGACCAGGTCAATTTAAAAATTTCAAAACAAAATTTGACAGATTTTTGCTTGGCAAGGACTATGGAACCAAGTCAGGTAGTGGTAGTTAAGATATAGATCAACCATGATCTAAGGAGGTTGGCAGAACAGGGTAAAGGGGCTAATTGACTTACTCTTGTCCCTATGTTTCTTCCTGTTAGGAAATATAAAGAGTTTACTTAAGTTGTATTGGTATTTGTGGGTGTTAGGAATGAGTTCTAGCTTTAAAGTTCAAGTTTGATTTATATTTCTGTATCTGTGTGTTAAATGGAGTTTTAGTTTCACTTTAAAAAGGTGCCTGCATTTCTAATGAGGTTCTTATGCTGTTGCAGCTGGGCTAAACAGACAAGGGTAGAAGTATTGGGCTGTTGCCTAACAACAGGGGTCCAGGTAGGCAGGTACCTCCCACAGACAGACACACACACAAAAACTAAAGAAACAGCAGTTTTAAGCAGTTTGAAGCCAGGACTCCAGAGAGACTGAACACTGGGAGAGGGGGGCCAAAAAATCCCAAGGCCAAAGGAGTGAGACAGGAACATGGGCAAGTCCCAAGCAGACTTTCTGGTCAAAGGAAGTACCTGGGAAAGGTCCTGTTAATGAAGTTAAGAGTGAGGGGCAGGGAGAAAAGCTTCAGATTTAAAGAGACAAATGTGGCAGAAAACAGATTTAAAACAGGGACCGCCTGCAAGAGACAAGAAGATCTAAAGAGACAGCTGAAGGCCTGTAATTCTTTGCTATGGACATGTGAAGCAGTGGTACTGTTGGTGGCTCAGTCAGTGAGAGAGAGAGCGTGGAAGACAGCTTGAATACATGTGGTGACCCAGGGAAGTGGAACATCAGAAGAGTTCGAAACCAATGAGGTGAACCCTCTGCAGAAGGTGTCTAAGAGAAAGTGTTGATTTGGGAGAAGATTCCAAGGCGAGGTCTTGGAGAGTGGAGATTGGAAACCCTCATGTGAAAGATGGAATGCAGTGAGACCAGTTGGCTCACAGTGTGACAAGCATCTGGGGGGAGTTGAGGAGAGATCCATAGCATCTGGCTGAGGTGACATCTGTCACTTGATTTCAGAGTGTGGTGTGTCTGACCACAGGGTGTCATAGATTTACACGGACTGTGTATTTACTGTGAACATTAAAGTATAAGATAGCTTGTGTAACTTGTGTTATCCTTACAAATCTGTATAAAGCCATAAAGGTACAGTTGTGGGTGAAGGAGTATTGTAATATAGTTAACCTTTTCTTTTTGAATAAATGTTTAATTCTTTTATTAAAAGTTCATCAGCTGATTCCTGTGATTCTATTCAGTAGCTGCTTTCCATATATCTAAACCAAACAAAATAAAAGTTAGGATGTATCAAGCTGGATCTATCCACCATGGGATCAGGCCTGTCCAAGGGTAATCTCACCTGGGATCATAACATTCCATATGTTGCTTAATGTCAATACTCCCTTCAAACCCTTTTACTCTCTTGCAAAATAAACCAATGAAGACTGGGAAAAGATTTTGGTGCAACCCAACACGAGAAAACTTTGCGTTTTCTGATGAAAGGTCATCAACCTGAAATGTTGGCCGGAATTCTATGCACCCTCACCCCCCTCCCCCTCCTCCTCCACCTCCCAGGGTGAGGCAGCAGGCCAATTGGGGAGGGGTTTGGGGTTTTAACATTGGGTGGCATGACAGTGGTGCCATGCCCACTGACTAGCTGTCTCCAGCCACCCCTGCTATAATTTTACCAAAGGTGGGGGAAGCATTGGACAGCCTGCTGCCCGTGGACCAATTGAGGCCCTTAATGGCCACATAAGGGCCTCCTCCCGCCACCTCCAGGATCTTACCCGTGGTTAGGGAGGCCGGGCCAAGTGTCTAGGCTGCAAGTGAAACCTGGCGGACTGGTGGCCAGGCAAGGTGGAGCGCAAAAAGAGAGGTTTTCCCACCACCCCCCATTTCCCCAAGGTAACTATGGTTTCCCCTCAGCCCAACCCTGACAATACCCCCTTGCTGGGCCCTGCCAGCCTGGCCCTGCTGAAATCCCAGACAAACCAGGCTCCACTGGCATCTCCTCTTCAGGACTGGCTGCAGTCCCAACAGTGGCCACCATTCCTGATGGTGTTGTTGGGACAGAACAGCTGCCAGCCCTCAGATTAGGCAATAGCTCTTGAAGGCAAGACTCTCTCTCCGATGAGGGCAGAAGGCTTGCCTCGAGCTAATGAGTGACCCAGAGGCCATAAAGTGACTGCGGGTAGCTGACCAAACAGAGGCCACCTTTGCTGCCCCCAGAGTAAAATCCAGCCAATTAGCTCTGTTTCTCTCCCCAAAATTGCTGCTTAACCTGCTGAGTCTCCAGCATTTTCAGCTTTATTTCAAGAAAATCTTAAATCACACACTGTGGAGGATATGGTTTATTGTTGCCCACATGGAATGCAGACTGAAAAAGATAGATGACACACCCAGAGACCATAATTAACTGATTGTCCACCAATATCAGGCTTTACCGTGGCTATAGAAGCTAATTATGAATTACAGAAAATAGAGACATGAAAATATTAAATGGATCAGAGAGGGGAGATTTGGAAAAACGGTTCCACTGATTGGGGAATCTGAGGCTGGGAGGCATAGTCAAAAATTAAGATCCAGACCTTCCAGGAGTGAAATGAGGAAATACTTCTTCATGCAATGTGTGGTAGAAGTTTGGGACTTTGATCTACAAATGACAAATTGGTGCCTTATCTATTGTTCATTTCAAATCTTAAAGTGATAGATTTTTGTTAGGCAAAGGTGTACACACACACACACACACACACACACACACACACACACACACACACACACACACACACACACACACACACACACACACACACACGAGAAAGGAAAAATTTGCAAGGCCAAGAAGAAAGAGCAGGAGAGCGGGACTATTTGGATAGCTCTTTCCAAGACCCTGCAGAGGCAGGATGGGCTGATTGGCCTCATTCACTGCTGTTTGATTCCATAAATAATGATTTGAAATCAAGTTGAGATGGGACTATTCTGAATCATTTGTACTGTAAATGTGAAGAGGACCGGATGACGGGCGGCTAAAAGTTCCCAGAAGTTAGAAATCTCTCTCAGCGTCACTGTCAGAGAACATCAATTGAAATGTCACATCAAAAGCTGCAAGCCCTATCCTCACCACAGAAATGCAGTACACGTCTTCACAAACAACACTGAAGAGACAAATCAGCATTCAACCTCCAGACAGAGAGCAATCAGGAGCTGAGGTAAGTACCTGGGATTAAAAACTAGAAGAGAATTAAATCTTTTAAGCACCATCATCCACAGTGTACCATTCAAAACTATGGAAACTCAGGGGGACTGCATGTCACATTTGCTTAGCACACATTTTTTTTATCTCCATTTGACGTAGCTTGGATCGAAGGGGTGAAAATCTCTTTTTCCTGCCTTCCATAAGGTGTCAAACTAAATATATCTGAACAGTTGCAAACCAGCTTCTACAGGACAAAAAAAAACTGTCCACAATAGGGTACAAATTGGCACTAAATTTACAATCTCAAAGAGATGCCACACTCAGTTGCTATGAGAGATAGAAAAGCCTGAGACTGATGTAGCACAGGATTCTCCCCTGAGGTTGGGGTTAAGGCAAATCATTGGAGCAAATTGTTTCGAGTGTGTACAACCTGTCCCAGAATGCACTTGATGCTGATGGCTGGTGACAAAAGTGGCTAAGTGTTCCCATTTCCTCCAGTGCCGCCAAGCCTCACATTGCTGATGAAGATACCAACCACTTTCCGCAGGATTAAAACAGATTATGCTTTCAGACCGCGGCAGGAGGCTGAGCACCTCTAGTAGCAGGATGACCTGCATACAGGCAGAACGATACATGACAAGAATTATATTGTGCTCTTTTAACAAAATGCCTTTCAAAACCTCAAGCTGTCCCCAAAGCACTTTACAGCCCATGAAGTACTTTCAAAGTGCACGCATTGCAGTAATGTAGGATACACGGCAAGCAATTTGAACACAGCAAGCTACCACAAACAGTAGTGTGTTACCGACGAGATCATTGGCTTTAGTGATGTTGGTTGAGAGACAGATGTTGGCCAGGACCTGGGAGAGCTCCCTTCTTCTTCTTTGAATAGAGCCCTAGGACCTTTTAGAAAGTCACAACGATCAGTGGTTAAGATAATAACTGCTGCAGGAATTCCTGTCAGTGAATTCATATCTCACATATTAATTGATGCTGAGTGTGAGAAACGAGCCATTTAAAAAGAAACTTCACATAACCTTTTAACACATCCCAAATAGTTAAGAAGATGGTTAATGAGTAAGAGAGATGTGCACTGATATACTCTTTTACACAACCTAACCACAATTAAGTGCTTTTTTAAAGTACAATTATTGGAGGAAACACAACAGGCAATCTAGTAAATATCATAAACTTGGGTGTGGAGAATACAAGGATTGCTAAGTAGCTGGTTGGAATTTGATACATTCCTGATCTGATCTCTTCTGCCAGGTCCGAAACCCAGTGAATCTTAAGTACATTGATCAGTAATCACACAAGCTATCAAGTAATCACAAAGTCAAATGTCCACTCTCAACATATAATTTAAACGGTTGCATTAAGCATGCATGCTGGTCAGGCTAATATTGTCATCTTACCATTTCCATAAGGTACATTGGGAAATCAATTAAGATGCAGACACATGATCTGTAGCAATCAATCTCGTCTCGTATTATAGATGCACACCCAGAAACTGTGGCCTCTAATTGTTTAGTCATTGCATTCTTTCGTACAGCTTTCTACTGCTTTTTGCAATTCTTAATTTGCCTTTTTGCAAGCCAAAGCTAGTGCAAGTTCAGAACTTTATTTGGATTTATATTGCAGCAGATGGAATTTGCCTGGGTTTTGCTTTATTTGACTTTATAAGCTCATTTCAGGCATTTCAAACCCTTCTTGTTAATTCCCTTTTTCGCTCAAATTGGTTTTCTGCGCTTTAATAATGGAAACAATACATAGTGAAGTAATAGATTCTTCAGGCACTTTAAGATTCTAAGTGGAGCTCTAACGAGGTGTCAGCCTTGGTTTATTGGTTGCAATCTCACCTGAGTCAGGAGGTCATGGGTTCAAGCCCCAGTCCAGGAGCTGGTGCACATAATTTACAGCAACACTTCAGGAAACACTGAGGATGTGCTGCACTCTCAGAGATGCTGCCTATATATTTTTTAATGAGTCTGTCCTCTCAGCTAGATGTAAAAGAGCCCATGGCCCTATCAGAAGAGAAAGAGATGGAGTTGTCCTGGCCAATATTGCTCATCAATCAACACGACTAAAACAACTTATCTAGTCATTATCCTGCCGCTGCTTGTGGGATCTTGGTATGCACAAATTGGAAGCAGTGTTTCCATACACTAAAACAGTCACTACAATTCAAGATTACTGAGTCACTGTAAATCACATTGGGCCAAGCTGAGATTCTGGAAGTTGCTATGTAAATGAGACTGCTCACCAGTTTAACAACATCTCAATGCTCCACTCCAAAAATAAACATTTGCTTAGATATAGTGATGAAAGTGGTCCAAATCCACAGTCCTAGCCTCTAGAGGTACCAGAATCATGTTCTTCTTTCATTCTAGGTCCACCTCCTGCCACCACCTCACAGATCCAGTTCCCATTCCTATTAACCACAGCTTTTAAGATGGACTGAATCTTAAAGGTCCTGGAATCATAGCACCAGGAGTAGGCAATTCAGCCTCTCAGATCTGTTGCAACATGCAGTTAGACTACGGATGATCTGCATTTTAATTCTGTCTACCCACCTTGGCTCTGTAACCCTTAATATCCTTATCTAACAAAAGTCTATCAATCTCAAGGTTTGAAATGCTCAATTGGTCTAGTCTCAACTACTAATTGGGAGAGAGTTCCCAGATTTCCATTACTGTTATGTAAAGAACCAGGTTCTGATATCACCTTGAACTGACTAGCTCCATGTTTCTTTGTTCTGGACTCTCCCCCACCAGAGAAAACAGGTTTTCCCTATCTATCCAATCAATATTTTTAATTATCTTGAACACATCAATTAGATCGCCAGATTTCTGTCGAGCTGTTGTAGGATGCCTGATTCTTTTTCCTATATATGTGTTGACTTACTCACACATTAATCAGGATTGTCTCCCAGTAATACTGTCCTAACAGGACAGGACCTCAGGGTCAAGTTAAACATCTATACATGAAATCCATCCAGCAAACTTCCCACTTCCAGGAGAAAACCCACTATCATCCAGCTACAAAATCCTGGTATTTCTGCAGTGGCTGATTCTCCAGAATTAATACACTGATTCATAAAAGAAAAGTCAACATCCTATCAAGAAGAAAGATCCATCCGTGGCTTACTGACATTAATGATACATTAGATGAAAAGAAGACGCTTCATAATTTTACAAAGAATAGTGGTAACTGAGGATTCGACCACCAAAAATTTGATAAAAAGGGAAACATGAAATATGTGAGTAAAGGAACTAGTAATATAAAAACAGATTGGAAGAACTTTTCCAAGTATATAGAAAGGAAGAGAGTAGTTAAAATAAATATTACCTCCTTAGAGGTAGGGGCAGGTGATTAAGGTAATTCATATCAGCAGTGAAAATTACTGGAGAAGCTTAAGGCACAAAAACCTGACACACCGCCAGGACCTGATGGTCTATATCTCAGCTTCAAAAAAGGATAGATGCAGAGATAGTGGATGCGCTGGTTATGATTTTCCAAACTTCCAAAGATCCTAAAATAGTCCCAGTGGATTTTAAGTTAGCAAATGTAACACTGCTATTCAAAAAAAGGAGAGAGAGAAGAAACAGAGAACTACAGGCCAGTTAGCATGACATCAGTTGTTGGGAAAATACTGGAATCAATTGTTAAGGATGCCTTAACAATGCAGTGCAAAAGCATAGTGTTACAATCATGTCAGGACCAGGATGGGAGGAGTGCATAGTTGATCATGCTCCACAAGTCACTACATTAGTTTAAATGTTCAATTTACTCACCAAAATGGCCAATTGTTTACCTTTGCTAGTGTAATACAGAATAAAAGAGACTTTAACCAAGCTTCTTTAAATAAACGATTGGTTTATTATAAAATAAAACTTAATTTTCATTAAACCAGTTTCCAGAACTGGTCAATACACTTTTGTACTTTGGAAATATAAATATCTATCCCTTTTAAAAATACCCCAGCACAGACACATGAACAAACAAGGGACAAATATATATGTCTCTGCAGAGATGGGCTTTGGAAGATAGGCTTTATAAAATAAAGGATACATTTCTCAGCGTTTCGACATTTTCAATCTGGAGCTCCCTCATGTGAAGATAGGCCCAGTAGATGTCTGCAGGTTCTCACCAAAGGAGCTTCGGTATGGAGGAGAATATAGAGTTGGATCAATTCTTCTTGTCTCAGCTTTGCAGGTTTCCAAATGCAGACATATTATACTCTGATGAGGAGCCTCTGGCTGCAGGTGGATAACCACACACAAAATTTCAGCTGCCATGGTGGGACTTGAACCCATGTCCCTAGAATATTAGCCTGGGCCTTTGGATTACTAGTCCAGCAACATTACTACTACGCCACCATCTCCCCCGTTATGGCAGAAGCCCCAGTGGAACCATAAAAATGGCTGGTTTTAAGAAGGATCTGGGTGGGGACTTCAGCAGGTCAATTTCTTGAATCTTAGCAATGGACTGAACTTCTTTCAATGCAGTTGCATTCCCAGACTGGAGTCTCACTGGGAGTGAGAGCTGGAGAAGCAGTGCTGGGACCTTAGAGCCTTGCTCCAGTCTAGCAAGGCTTTGTTCCGAAAGCATGCCCCTCACTGACTTTCCCCTATAAACCAAGAATAGATGTCTGGTATACAACCATGAAGGAAACGAGTCTTCATAGTCTTCTGCACTACTGCCCAGCATTAGACCTCATAGTCCCAATCTGCCTCACTTGATTCTTTAATTGCGGCTCTCAGTCAACCTATCCACAAGTGCATTCCCAGGAAGTGTGTTTCATTTGGGCTGCCATACATTTTAAAACATCCGGATGATAGGACTTCCTGTAACTGTTTCTCAATCTTTTATCACACTGGAGTGATTGTTCCTAACTCCGCATGCTTTTAATTCAAAGAAAATCATAAACCTTACAGCTATGATGACTTCGAATGTGCACATTATTTCAGTAAACAAATGCATAGGTTAAACCTATGGGTGGCATTTTGGATCAGGGCTGCGACCTTGAATGGAGCCCATGTGAGGGGGATAGATCCTTGTGACTGTGTTTGCAACCATTTGGAATGAGGGGATTGTCCTATGATGTGAGGTTGAGTACTCTGGAGCTCTATTTGCTAGAGTTTAGAAAAAACTTCAGCTGATTTCATTGACGCTTATTCCAAGGGGCCTCTGATGGAACAGGGTGGGTGCTGGGAGATTGTTTCGGTTGCTTTGAGTCTTTGAGGGGCCACAGCAGATAACAGGTTGGTCATTTAAGACTTAGATGAGGAGAGATTTCTTCACACAGATCATTGTGAATCTTTGGAATTCTCTGCTGTGGACGTTCAATTGTTGAGTGTTTTCAAGGCTGAGATAAATAGATTTCTGGACTCTAGGGGAATCAAGGGAAATGTGGATGGGCTGGGAAAGTGGAATTGAGGTCAAGGAGCAGTCAAGATCTTACTGAACAGTGGAGCAGGCTCGAGGGGCCGTAAGGCCTACTCCTGCTTAATATCTTATGCACATATATGTGTGTGCAATTTTAATTATAAATACAGATCTTTAAAACTATGTATGCAAGCACAAGTGTCTGCACATGTGCATGTCCAGCTGAATTTGAACAACAGTTGAACAGTTTCTTTAACTGATGCAAATTTGATCCTGAAGTATATGGGAAATGCAACCTTTCAGTATAAATAGAAGCCTTTGAAACTCGACTGCTAGATTCACATCGTTATTTGCTGAAGGTGCTGCCCAAAGGCTTCAAGCTTCCTTTAAACTCATCACAGTACACTAAGCGGTCCAGGAATTATACGGCATAATGTTTATTCTAAACAAGTTAATACGTCCACTAAAATAGATGAGAGGGGCATTTCAGATAAAGATGCTGAGCATTCGACCATTGTGGTTCCACAGTCAATACATATAACTAAACTAAAAACTACACAAATAAACAGAAAGTTAATGATTCATGAATCAAACTTGTTCCTAGTGGAACTCGTTCTTTGTGCAATGGTATGAGACCAATGTGATTATATCTTATGGGCTGGTAAAACATCTTAGCAATGCCCCATTACAATAGCTTATGTCTTAATACATCATTGGATTCTAGTCAATACTACACTAGCTCTGTAAAAATAAGTGTCCACATCGAACCATCAACCTGTCTGCCTCATGTAACTGAGTCCCTGCATCTTTGTAATATCTGTACATGTGGGGTTTTTTAAATTTGGTCTTAATGACATCAAATGTCTGTAGAACTTCTGCTTCCTCCTTGAGCAGTTTCTCATCAATTATATTCCGGAAAGTCACTAAGACAGTTGTTCCTTGTTTGGAGGCCACTGCGGGTGTCAATGCTACATCTCCTGTTCTACCAGCCTGAGTAATTGAGCCCCTGCTTTCAATTTGCATAAATAAATTACTGGGAAGGCTCCACTCCAACAGCAAAATGTATTTACCTGCATTAATTGACGTGATGCAGGTTATTGAATCGTCCTGGGTTCTTTCCACATGACTTTAATTAACCAAAGGCCAACCCTGAGACAGAAAAGAGAGAGAGAAAGAGAATGGGGGAGAGGAAAGCTGGAGGGAGAGAAGAGAGCAAGGAGAAAGAAAGAGGAGAGAAAAAGAAAAAAGAAAGAAACAATGGGGAAAAAGAAAGATTTGCATTTATATAGCACCTTTCATGCCATCCCAATTTTCTTTTTGGCCAATGGAATAAGTTCTGACCTGTTGTAATGTTTGAAATGTGGCAGGCAATTTGCACACAAGGTTCCACAAACAGCCATGAGATAAATAACCTTATTCAGTAATAATTACTGAGGGATAAATATTTGCCAGGACACCAAAGAGAACCACAGTTGCAGCTTGAGGGGACAGATTAGTAATTCATGAATGCAGCCAAGGAGTGGCTGGGATTTTTTGATATGTTATTTAATTATGGAGTACCAGACCTACTAAACCAAAACGCCTGAACAAATAGGGAGAAGTAATTGATTTTCCTCACAGACAAATGATTGCTTCAAACTAACTAAACACAAATAAGAGCTAAGTAATTACTGTTGACATAAAGCCTGATGTGTCAATTGTACGATGGTGCCCAACAATGTCATGGTTTGGAAGTAGACACAACACTCACTTCTCTTAAATTATTGCGCTTTTGAGACGTTGCTGTGCTGTGAGACTCTGCATTTGCTTGGTCTCCAAACTTATTAGGAGGAAGCCTGAAATGTTGATGTGTTCATGCAATGCACTAACCTTGCCCGTGTAACATGGACGTTAGGTTGTCGTGTGTGAGGAATTAGAAGTCAAACGCAACTATCTCAATTAGTTTTAACAACTAGAAAGTCCACAGCAATGGAATTGCTTTCAGTGCTCCTGTCATTTGATTGAGTGGAGCACGACAAGCAAGAGCAGTGATGCACTGCTAAAGACATCAGATGGCACAAGGGATGTACTGTCCGAATCTGCTGCTAAATCGTCCATCACATCTAAAGGTCCACGTCCAACTACTGCACCTGGTAGTGAGTGAGGAGCATCACCAAGCTCCAGAGACACAGATTTCACAGGAAACAGCTACACAGCAGTGTCATATGACACACAAAGACAGCAGACAACATTGAACACAAAGACAGCATTGCAAATAGACACCCCCCCAGCCTGCCAGACGTCCACAGCACTTGCTGCTCCAAGATGTAACATCAGCATCAGAACAGAACAACTTAATTCTGCAGAATTGCTGGCTTGCTCAGAATTGCCTGGACCCATATTGCATTGGGCTCCTTTCCACAATGCCAGCAAGAACTGAAAAGAGTTTTTTTTTCCTTAATCACCTTGTGGTCATATGTGACTATCAGTACAAAATCACACAGGTCAATGGTGTTTCCTCAAGAAATGTTCACAATACTTTGATTTTTAGAAGGCAAAACGTTTGTTTAAAGAAGGAACATAAGAACAGTGGAAAAATATTCAGCCCTTGAGCGATGTGAGGCCCTTTGCGAATCATTGGCTCACGTCTCTGGTAACTGTCCGTTCATCAAGATCACCCGAATCAAAAGACATAATAAATCCTGGACTACCTGCAACAGTTTATCCTTTAGTACGGCTGGGCATCCCTCTTGGAACCGAGACTTATTGGAAAGGATGGGATACTATGGAAGCCAGACTTGGTACTCGTCAAGGACGGAGTAGTAGCGGTTGTCGATGTCACCATGCATTTTGAAGTCAACAATAAATCATTGGAGAAAGCTTGGGCAGAGAAAGAACGGAAATATCAACATCTGAAGGACGAGATAAGAGTGCTGACTGGGGTTACGTCTGTGAGCTTCTTCGGATTCGTCATGGAAGCAAGAGGAAAGTGGCTCGAGTAAAACAACAGCCTCAGGCAATTCTTGAAGATCCAGAAATACAAATCCTTCGCCCAACTTATCTCAAGACTGACGATCTCCCTGACCTTGGAACTTTTACAAATGTTTGGAGACCAATAATCAGAGGATCGTCTAACAGAGCTCACCTGGTTCGGCGTGGCAAGACCCAAGATGAAGGATGGGATGTACACAGGAAAAGGGGAATGTATATCCCCAGAGTGAGACCCCTTGAGCCTGTTCCATCAATTTATTAAATCATGGCTGGCTTGTATCTTAACTCCATCCATCTGCCTTGATTCCATATTCCTTAATTCCCTTGCGTAACAAAAAGTAAAGGAACCCACAAGCTCATGGCAGTCAGAAAGAAAGAACTTGCACTTATATAGCAACCAGTGTCCTGGCTAACATTTATCCTTCAACTAACTATACCAGGGCAGGTTGTCTAGTCATTTGTTTTCACTGCTGTTAGTGGGATCTTGCTGTGTGCGAAGGAACTTCCTTATTTCCTACCTAACAACAGTGATTACATTTCAATAGTACATCATTGTCTGGAAAGCGCTTCAAGAGATCCTGAGGTTGTGGAAGATGCCATATAAATGCAAACCTTTGCTTTTTCTTACAGTTTGAAGCAAGACAGGCGTCTGTTTCTACCCAAATACTATACAGTAGAAAACACATTTGAAAGTTTCAAAGAAAATTCACTACCATACTGGGTCGGAGGGCATAAACTCCACATTCTATTTGGCACATTGCTTTTTCCAATACTCAGTCAGCCCTTCCCATCCCCTTCACCAGTAATGCTGCAACCAACTTGCGTTGCAATTTATCTTTATTGGCAGCATGGTGGCTAAAAAGACACATTTGAATTGAATCTGCTGGGAATATATTAACTCAGATGTGACCACGGTAGATAAGAGACCCTCGGACCTTGGTTGAATATCTGGACTCCTGGCAGCCCTGAGCATCATTCCAGTTGTCAGATGGAAACTTTTTCCTGCAACTGGGGTTGTGACTCTGAAAACCAATTTATAATATATTTTAAAAAAACTTCCATTGCTTCAGGCCGTAAAATCATGCAACTTTTGTTACTTCCACCTTCACTTGACAGCTAGTGACCTCAATTAATCATACGGCATCCAAAGGTAACTCTGAACCAATAAAAATGGGAGAATATATTTGTATCAGACACCAGAGATGGACAGCTGATTCAGAGAAGTCACTCACATGGAGACAGTACCTCTGCTAAGGTCACTTCACTTTTCAGTCAACGGCACAACATCATAAACTGCAACTCCATAAACTGCAACTCCTTCAGGCTTAGTCCCAAGTTCCTACTGCATCTTACGCTGAAATTCAATTAACTTTCTTTTAAATTAATATCATATTTGCAATCTCAGCAATTGGCTAAACTTCAATATTTTTCAAACAAATTAGTCTTTCCTCCCTCTCTTCCTGCGATCGACAGCACCAAAGGAATGCCACCGACCAGCATCTAAGACTTCACTCAAGTCACCTTGAGGCATCAGGCATCAGCCCTGTCTCAATTGTAGAATTCTGGCCTCTTAGCCAGGCAGAGGTCCACTGCAGGTCATGGGCAGTTCAGCTAGGCTGACGCTTAAGTACTAGGGAGATTCCTGCATTGTTGGAGGTGCCACCTTTCAGGCGATGCATTAAACTGCCTGCACCTCCCCTCTCGGGTGGCTGTGAAAGATCCTATGGCATTATTTCAAGGCAAGCATGGCTGTTGCTTGGACCCTAACCAACATTTATCTCTTAACTGACATCTCAAAAACAGATTATCTGGTCATTATCCCAGTACTATTTGTGGAACCTTGCTGTGCAGAAAATTGGCTAACATGTTTCCTGCCAGTGATGACATATTAAAAGTCCTTTATTGGCTTTAAATTGTTTGGGATGTCTTGAGGTCCAGATGGGGACTGTATAAACACAAGTTGCTTTACTCTCCCAAAGCACATTTTAACCCCTTAGCCGCTAGTAAAAGTTGAGCAGAATTTCCTAATGCTGGTTAACATTAAGGCAATTAGAAGCATCTTTAAAATTGATTTATTTGGTATTTATGCCACTGCAGTTTGTGGGATTTTGATGTTTACAAATTGGCTGCCACAATTCTCCACGTTGAAGTAACTACACTTCAAAATACATTTCATTGGCTGTGAAGTGCTTAGAGCTTGAATGGAGGAGCATTGGATGGCAGAGCAGACTTGATGGGCCAAACGGCCTACTTCTGCTCCTACGTCTTATGGTCTTAAGATGTTATGAAAGGTGCTACATAAATGAAAATACTCCTTCACAGCCAGTTCCAATCTTGTTCCTCACTTGGAAAAAAGACTTCAGCCAGAGTCAGTAATTAGGCAAGGGAGTCCTCACTCACCAAAACACTGCAGTGGAGGTGAAGTGCAGTGCTCCAATGCAAACTTGACAAGATAGACTAACTCAGCACAGATCTGCAGCAAAACTTGGGATCTTCCTCGCCCCTGACACACAACTGTTCACCAGTCAAACCCACAAAGGCACAAAAGGTGCAAATAGACTTTTGATGAATGATGTGTTTGAAGGTTCAAATCAGATCACATCCACTTATCTGGTTTTCTACTCCATTCAAGAGCAGTCAAACTCTTGGGGTTGGAGGGTGTAGAGCACTCATTGTAGACACTGACTTAGCACAATTTGCTATACTAATTTTATCACTGTGGAACTCACCAAATGGGACAGGTTGTAATTGGCCAAGGATCGCGTGGCATTAGATTTCTAAAACATAAACTGCAACTCTTTAGTACCACTTCCTGTGAGCCCTGTTTGCAACACTTTTGGTGATCACTTTTCCTTTTTCTTCTCTGCAGCTATTGCAGAGTTGTAAAAAGAAAATGTGCAGAAGCTTTGTAGAAAGATTTTAGCAATTCACAAGAAAGAAAAACACCTTATGAAACAATCGGATACAAAGCAAATTTAACAGACTTCATTTATGTCCAGGGATTGCTTACATTAGAAGTGCAAATTTAGAGATGACTATAAAAAAATTGAGGCCACGGGGTTATTTTTAAATATTAATCATAATGGGCTACACCTGGCTTATACTGGGGAATTAAAACCAAATAGATGAGTTCACAGGGGCCAAGAGATTTTCAAATGGCCTGCTAGTATCACTTTACCAACAGTGCACCCACACAGCACTGACAAAGTCCATTACAATTTTAAGTTGGGTTCTTGTGACTGTTTGAGCAAACACAGTATTTTATGGTCCTGCACAGCTTTTTGAAACGGAAGCTCGTCAACAAGAGAAAATTGCATTTATATAGCGCCTTTTAAATTGTTAAAAAAAATTCAAAGGCATTTCACAGATATTATCTGATAAAATTTGGCGCCAAAGCGCATAAGGCGATACTAGGACAGGTAACCAAAAAGCTTGCCGGTAAATTTTAAGGAGTGTCTCGGAAGGAAGAAAGGCAAAAAGGTTCAGCGAGAGAACTCTAGAGTTTAGGGCCAAAACAACTGAAGGTACGTCTGCTAGTGGTAGAGTGAAGGGAATGAGGGATGCAGGAGAGAACAGAGTTGGAGGAAAACAGAGTTCTCAGAGGGTTGTAGGAATGAAGGAAGTTAAAGACATATTTGTTGTATATTTGATGTATCTCAGAGCAATGCAGAGATGCCACAAGTTTCTGTGCAACAGGTTTCCCTTATAGTGTTTTAAAATGTCTACTCCATGCTTTAACCCTGGCATCCAGCTCTTTCTACAGCCTGTTTACTTTCCTCTGGGTCCACACCCAGACTTAACAGAACAAGCACAGTGAACATCAACAGTAAACAGCCTCTCATGATCAAACAGAGAACAACTGAACACTACAATAAGGATGGGTGAGACCACGAGGGATTTGAATACAAGGCTGAGAATTTTTAAATGAGGCATTGCTGGACCGAGAGTCAAAGTAAGTTGGCGAACATATGAATATTGAATAAACGGGACCTGGTCCGAATTAGTTTACAGAGGGTGGAAGATAGGACAACCAGGATCACATTGGAATAGTCCAGTCTGGCAATAACAAAACCATGGATAAGCAGTGCACAGCTTAATCTCATTTGCAGACAATGCATAATCTCCTTAACAGTTGTCTCCTTGTCCATTGAATTTGAACAGCACCCAACTCAGCAGTTCAGGACGTTACATATTTCAACTATTTATTCAAATCAAATAATAAATGTAATCTTTCCCTCCCCAAATTATTGCATTTTTAAAAAATCATGTTTGCAAAGTTTCTTACAGTTGCAACAGCTGAAGTAAATGTCATAGAGTTATGGAGGTCTACAGCACAGAAAAAGGCCCTTCAGCCCATCAAGTCTGCACCAGTCAAACAAGTGCCCAACTATTCTAAAGCCATTTTCCAGCACTAGGTCCATAGCCTTATATGCCAAGGCATTGCAAGTGCACGTCCAAATACTTCTTCAATGTTATGAAGGTTTCTGCCTATACCACCCTTTCACACAGTGAGTTCCAGATTCCCACCACTCTCTGGGTGAAAAAATTCTTCCTCACATCCCCTCTAAACCTCCTGCCCATTACCTTAAATCTATGGCCCCGGTCATTGATCCCTCCACCAAGGGGAAAAGTTCCTTCCTGTCTACCGTATATATGCCCCTCAATTTTAGACACCTCAACCATGTCCCCCCTCAATCTCCTCTGCTCCAGGGAAAATAACCCTAGTCTGACCAATCTCTCCTCATAATTAAAGCTCTCCAGCCCAGGCAACATCCTGGCAAATCTCCTCTGCACTCTCCCTAGTGCAATCACATCCTTCCTATAATGCGGATTCCAGAACTGCACGCAATATTCCAGTTGTGGCTTAACCAGCGTTTTATACAGTTCCAGCATTACCTCCATGCTCTTGTATTCATTGCAATGGTTAATAAAGGCAAGTATCCTATATGCGTGCTTAACCAGCTTATCTACCTGACCTGCTACCTTAAGGGACCGGTGGACATGCACACCAAGATCTCTCTGATCCTCGGTACTTCCCAGAGTCCTACCATTCACAGTGTATTCCCGTGCCTTGTTTGTCTTGCCCAAGTGCATCACCTCACACTTATCCAGATTAAATTCCATTTGCCACTGATCAGCCTGTCCATATCCTCCTGTTATCCATGGCTATCCTCCTCACTATTTATTGCCCCATCAATTTTGCATGTGAAATAGGACTAACCAGCTTACTTCGTTGTGGTCCAACTTAGTCAAAATAAGACATTAAATCAAGGCCGCATCTGCCATCTCAGGTAGACTATTTTGAAGAACAAGGAAATCTGAAAGTGTTCCGATCAAATCTGGAGTCAAACAGGACTGCGCTCTCTCCCCTGCCCTGTTCGTGTGTTGCACAGAACCTTGTGCCAAGTCCAGCAGGAAGAATTTGAGCAGAAGAGGAGTGACAATCAGTGGCAGCAGAGGCTTGGAGGTCAAAGCCTCCTTGTATGCGAACAATGTCACCATCTTCTGCTTGGATCTGCTGTTGGTGTGCAGACCAATGAGCATTTATGACCAGTTTGAACTAGTCTCTGGTGCCAAGATAAATCATGGCAAGAGTAAGGCCATGTTCTTTGGGAACTGGACTGACCAATCCTTTGGCCCCTTCACCTTCAGGTCAGAATACTTGACGGTGCTGGGGATATGGTTTAGAGAGTCTAGGGCATGCACCAAAAACTAGGCCGGGGGGAGCATATAACCAAGGTGAGGCAGAAACTGGGCATGTGGGAGTGATGCTCCCTCTCCCTTGCAGGTAAGAACCTGGTCATCAGGTGTGTAACTCTCTCGGTGCTGCTGTGCATGGCACAGGTGTGGCTCATACCCTGATCCCACGCTACAGCGGTCACTCGAGCAATCTTCTACTTCATCTGGAGCTCAAAGATGGATCATGTCCACAGAAACACCATGTACAAAGATCTGGATAGAGGAGGGAAAAAGGTACCCAACGTTGCCCTTATCCTGATGGCCGCCTTTGGGTGAGGCTGCATCAAGCTGTGCATAGACCTTCAGTGCACAAACACCATGTCTCACCAAATGCTTAGGTTTTACTTGTCCCCAGTGTTGCAAAGGATGGATCTGGCCACACTGCTGTGGAATGCTCCAAGTAGTTGGACTGTGCTGTACCACCTCTCACTCGTGGAAAAGTTTGTGCAGAGAAACATCTTTGACCACACATCCATCAGGCAGCGGTCTGCATGTTGCATCCTCAAGGCCCTGTGGGAAAAGGAGATGGTGGATCCTGTTGGATGGTTCCCTGAGCAGACTGTCAAAGTCATTTGGCAGAATGCCTCATCGGCTGAACTTTCCAACAAGCACCAAGACTGAGCTTGGCTGATGGTGAAAAGGGCACTCCCCATCAGATCCTTCATGCACGCCCAAAGTCTCTGCGCCACCGCATGCTGCCCTCAAATCATGGGAACAGACGATCACACACCTCCTTCTAGAATGTAGCTTTGCAAAGCAGGTCTGGAGAGAGATGCAGTAGTCTTTGTCAAGGTTCATCCCGAGCAGTAACATGACACAGGATTCTGTGCTCTACAGGCTGTTCCCAGGGACACACACCGAGACAAACATCAACTGCAGCTGGAGGATCATCAACTCGGTGAAAGATGCTGTTTGGTTTCCCTGAAACTTGCTGGTCTTCCAGTGCAAAGAGTTGTCTCTGACTGAGTGTTACAGACTGGCACAATCCAAGATCCAGGACTACATGCTGAGGAATGCACTCAAGCTTGGAGCAGCCGCCTCAAAGGCGCAATGGGGAAAGACCATTGAGCCATAATACACCAAAGGGTTGGTAATGGCGTAGGTCCCCTCAGGATGCAAGCTTGCTCTTGAATGTATATAATTAACACAATTGTTTTGAGGAACCTCAAAGTGCAATATGCTTTGTGGAAAATGCTGATTGTTTATTGTGCTTTGTTATAACAATTTGAAATGTATTTTATAATGTTCCTTTAGATAGTTATTTTTAAATAAAGTATATTTTTGCAAAAAAAAGTGTTCTCTCCAGTGTCTTGGCCAATATCCTTTAACTAACACGTCAATTATCTCATTGCTCTTTCCGAGACCCTGCTATGTGCAAATTGGCCGCTGTGTTTCCTGAAGTACACCAGTGAATAGATTTCTAAAGTATTTAATTGGCTTTTGGAGGTCCTGTAGTCATCAAAGGCATCATCTGAATCCATTTTTTAAAAATTAGTTGATAAACAAAATACACAAAATGGAAGTGAGATCTCCAAGTTTGTCTTTTTAACAGATTATTTAAAAAAGGGGTTAACCCCACAAGTGCTATCCAAAACGAACCCATTGTCACAAAATTCCCCATTGCATGCGCATAAAGAAGGATGAGCGTACAAGAAAGCTGCGTAATAAATTGCATTGAATGTCAAGGAGGAATCATCCAATCAAGGAGAGAGGCCACAGCAAGGCTGTCACTCTTTCCTTGTTGCAAATTGTCTCAAGGTCCTATGTAAAGTCAATCACAATGAACTAAGCATCTCCTACCTGAGCACATCCACTCTTGGACATGACAGAGCATTTAAAATGTGATGTCAGTACCCCACCAACCCTCAGCAATACTAGATGCCAGCAGGTGCTGCTTTTATCACGTCCGGCTTTGTTTTGATGCTAATGATGGAAGTAGTGGAAAACGCGTCCTGAGGTTTATGCGAAGCTAGGGTTGCCACCCTTCAGAATTGTCCTGGACTCTCCAGGACTTGAAGATTAATCTCCAGCTTATTGCTGCAAGCAACTCAGGGGAAAAATCAAAGAGGCATTTAAAAAAAAGTTCTTCATTTCAATGAAACCATTCAAAGAAATAGTTGCAAAAATATCAGAATTTGGAAGAGAATGCAGCCTCATTAACTGTGATGGTTGATCCAATTGGGTGTTAGAGAGTGTTCCCTGTCCAATTGTTCCACTTACTATGGCTGAAGGATTGAACACACTGTCTATATTTGTCTATCCTTCAGCCATGGTAAATGGAACAATTGGACAGTGAACACGCTCTCTATAGTTGTCTGTGTCCAATTGTTCCACTTACCATGGCTGAAGAATAGACAAATATGATTGGGGAATAGGATCTTTTGGGATGAAACTTCCAGGAATAAACCCAACTATTTGGTAATGCTATACCCTAGGAGATGTATACTTGCAATAAACAGATCATAATTTGTTATTTTGCACAGTCAAGATAGAAAATAAATGTTTTTCCGACAAACTTTTCACTGACAGTGTTCCCCATTTAACCATGAGCCACCAAAATGGTTAGAATAAAATCACTGAATCATCCATAACCATTTTCCGGGTTTATTTCCTGTTAATGGTCAAGAAGAAAAATATTTGAGTGTAACTTTGAAATGCTACTTTACATTTTAAAATACAGACGAGCCAATATTTATCCCTCAATCAACATGAGAGAAACAGATTATTCGTGGAGGTTTGCTGTATGAAAATTAGCTTCAGTTTCCTACATTGCAACCATGACTGCACTTCAAAAGTATTCATTGGCATAAAACACTTGGGACATTCTGAGATCATGAAAGGTGCTAAATAGTTATAAGTTCTTAATTTATTCTTCATGGTATTTATTCCAGTTACAGTGAACAGGCTTTAATTGAAGTTCAAACCAGATTATTTACATGGTCATTACTGGACTTCGGCATGATCAGCATATTGAAGGAGTTGTTATTACAAAATTATTCTTTTATTCTCCCATACAAATGTACAAAGGTCTTTTCTTAATATATGTTGACATTTATTGTCTTCCAGGGACTCTACACACAACTCTCCTGCATAGCATTGGGGGTGGTAAATATGCTTATTCACAAACCTTTGCTTTAATGCAAATGCAGCCTGTCAAAATGTGTTGAAGACTTCGTGGTCGATGAATTCTCAGACCCAAAAATCAACCCCTTTCAGACAAAAAACACCATTATGTAAATCCAAGTCACATTTTCCCTTCCATTAAAGTATTGAAGTATTGACAAGAGTGCATCAGAACATACCCGCCTCAGAATTATATTGCATTGCTGCTTCTCAAACACTATATTAAATTTAGAAAACATTGATAGGGAGAATTCAATCAAAACTATGACACAGAACCCGAGAGACATTAGTAACATCCTTATCTTTACATTAGTACTTATTCAGCAAGCAACACCTGTAACGTACTCTTTAAAAATACATTCCCAACAAAATCAATTATTAGTGGCTTGATTCAGCTTTGTATCTGTCCACAAATGGCCAAATGTTTGGCCACTAGGTGGGTTTTGAAGAGGAAAGAGAAAGAGAGAGAGGGGGTTGGAGAGGTTTAGGAATGGAATTTCAGGGCCGAGGATCTATTCAGCTGAAGGCACAGCTGCCTGAAGAAAATCAGAGATGCACATGAGGCCAGATTTGGAGGAATATCTTTCTCAGAGGGTTGTAAGGCTGGAGGAGGTTACGAAAGTAGGAAGGGGCAAGGCCATGGAGGGATTTGAACACAAGGACAAAAACTTTAATTTGGAGGCTTTGCTGAATCAGAATTCAAATAGGCATCCCTTGAAATAGCTCCATAATAAGTCAAAGCCTGATGGTTCAACCATTGTGGCAGAATTACCAGGCAATTTTTACAAAGCAAATTCCATAACTGGAGATGTAGTTTCACTGGAAATCAATCTGGTGCCTGCAAATGCATCTCTTCTGAAAGCATCTTCTCTTAATGATATTCCCAGCCGAAAGAAAATAATCTTCTCAAATATATTTCCACCTGATCTAGTCCCTTTTCGATTAAAAGAAATGTGAAAACAGAATGTATTTCAACAAGGGATGGTTTCCACAACACATTCACATTATCATTTAGAACAAAAACACTTGCATTTATATAGCACCTAACATAAACACAGGACATCCCAAAGTGCTTCACAGCCAATGAAGTACTTTTTAAACTGCAGTCACTGTTGGAAGAAACACAGCAGCCAATTTGCACATAGCAAGTTTCCACAAGCAACAATGTGACAATAATCAGACATGCTGTTCCGTGTTTTTGTGATGTTGATTGAGAGATAAATGTTGGTCAGGATACCAGGAGTAACTTCCCTAATCATCTTCAAAATAGTGCCATGAGATATTTGCAAAGGCAGACAGGGCTCTGTTTAACATCTCATCTGAAAGTTGGCATTTCAACAGTGTAGCACTCCATCAGCCATCAGTACTGCACTGGAGTGTCAGTCTTGAATTTTGTGCTCAAATCTTGAAGTGGGACTTGAACCCAGGATCTTCTGACTCAACAGGAGAGAATCCTATCGGCAGAGCCAAGGCTGACACTGCCTGAAGCTGAAGTGTATTACTGGAAATGATACATGGTAGAGTACTTTCTTCATAATATCATCATTCAGAACCTGCCCTTGGATTCTTTTCTTTCAGACAAGAAAGTTTAATTTGCTCAGAGCCAGGTAAGTTAAAATCCTTTGGCCCAGTCACAAAGTGCACACATGTTTAAGATATTAAAACTTTCAAATGAACAATTATTATCCAGCTCTGTTTGGTCACATTCACTGTGGCCTTTTTTAATAGGGCTATCAATTATTCCACAGGAATGTGCTATTTTGGTAAAGATTAGCATGCAGTGTGACTATTAAGCATCAACGAGACATAAACTTGCTCCAAATGCGCAATCAAGGTCAATGTTAAGGAATCTCTATTTTGAAAATGTAACATGGTTACTAAAAAAGCGCTGGATAATTGACATGTGATTATCATATCATCAGAAGAGATCGTTGTGTGATTTCTGAAATGTTCTTTTGAATAGTTACCAGGAATAAATCCTCTGATGGTTGAATGATTTTAAGCTTCCAAAAATCATAATTTTTACATCACACTTGCTTCTGCTTTCTATGAAATTAATGTCCAAATGAGATCAGACTCTGTTCAGGAATGGGGAACATTGAAAGGACAGAAAAGGCCCACATTGGCATTATTTATAGGCATAAAAAATGCATGCAAGAAATTGAGAGACTTTTATATCTGCCTTAAATTAAGTACCTCCTCTATGCCTCTCAATGGACATTTAATAATTTACCAACTCTAACAAAATGATATTATTCATATTTTGAGAAGCTCTCCATTCAAACACTAAATGTGGCGACATGATTCACTGGCAAAAAGTAAATCCTCAAACTGAGATGAGACAATGCAAGGAAAGAGCTTCCTATTATGGGGCAATTTATATCAGAATTGAACACATCAGGTCAGGTTTAGTATAGATCAGATGTCAAGCAAAGCTGCCACTGCTTTGTCTCACCAATGTATCCAATTCCAAATTCAGAAGGGCAGAACTTATTGAACCAGCGTGACCATTTCCATTCTCCATGCCAATCAAACTGATGGCTTCAATCTGTTAAATTGTTAGTCAGGGCTAAACCATTAGCGCTTCTGTGAGATTAGCCTGAAACTCATCTAGGAAACAGCCTGAAATACATCTAGGAAACAGATTGAAGTTGGCACACGTTACTTCAATTAAGAGAGCCATTTGAATGAAGAGAATGATATTCTTTTGATCTGCTGTGGGAGTAACCCTCAGCACCCAGAGTTGAAAAGCACAGTGCACTATGCCACCCTAATCTCTTCCAAGAATGTTTACTGATGAGGCGTAATCATTTCTGAATAAACTTGAAGAGTTTTATAGGTTGCGTTTGTTGATAAATTATTTAGGTGTTTGGAATTTGCCATAATTTGAAAAATGATTCTTGGTCCAAAGACATTGTTCACCTATAAACTACCTGGACTCTAAGTTTGCTACTGCAGTATGCAGGGACTACTGAGACTTAAGTTTTTTTCTAGAAATCTCCACCGTTTGACAATAAAATTTCAAAGGAAAGACTACCACAGACCACACCAGCAGCATGCCTTCTGATTGACTACAACACACAGGGTTTCTAACTTCACCCCACGCCTAAAAAAAAAATCACTCACAATGTCCTTCTCAGTGCTTTAATAATGGCTTTTTAAAAACAAAACTGGTGTTTGCCATATTTCAAACAAAGCTAGCGGAAGTCTGCTGTATTTTCCCACCAGAGTGGTATCAATGCCTTTTCATTTGGGTTGGAACATCACCATGTTTGTCTTCTCTTATGTAACTGGGTTTCATAACGTTTCATAAAATCTTGGCTGCTAAAGAAAAGACATGAGTATCTGGTTAATTTATGAGCTACGATTCCTCAGGAAATTATATAATGGGAGCTACAGAGCACAAGCCAGGCACCTAGTGAGACCTGCAGGGCATCGAACAGCGACCAGATGCAAGGGACAGTTAAGTCCAAGAAGTGAAAAACACTTCCTACTGACAGTGACAAATAGTTCCATGACAAACCGCAATTCTCCACCACTCAACAGGAACACACACAAACAATTCTAGAAGTGACTGCGGGTCTCACAAACCGATGAAATTGTAATACATTCATATTGCCCTCTTCAGTCTGCGATTGCAACTGAGGCATTAACCCACTTCAATTAAAATGGTTAACATTGGTGTTGAAGTAGTAACAGAAGAATCTCATATCACTAACGTGACCCAATACTCGGGAAGCAGAGGAGAAGGTAGTGTTTTCCAATAAGCTATCGAAATAAAACACAGCTCTCTGTAATAACAGAAATACTTTCCCAATTCTTTGACAATGCATTACAGTTTCACCAGGGAGCAGGAACATCACCAATCTCTTCCACCCAAGGGAGCGCTGCCAATTTCAATATATGTACTTGTCACACCTGATTAAAACAAAACCTTTCCTCTACTCCAATACATTCACCATTAGCATGTGTGGCTAATTGAGAAGCCAGATGTGGCTAATTGAATTTCTGATCAGTAAATTAAAAAGTGAACAATGAGCACAGTCTCTGGGCACGTGATCTCCATACTCTTATTCACTCAGGTTTTTTCAGGCAAACTGTAACATTTCTGTACGTTTTTTAGTGACATGGTGAGGCAAAAAGCAGGCTGTGCATGTGTTTTTTTTTAAATCATTTTGAGGAAATTTCTTCCTTGGTTATTGACTGTTGGTAGATGTTTAACTAAGTTACAACTTGTATTTTTTTTTACATCTTTTCTTTCATTGGATCAGAGTCTGACTGGCAAGACCAGCATTTGTTGCCCATCCCTAATTGCCCCTGAACTTAGTGACTTGCCACACCATTTCAGAGGGCAGTCAAGAATCAACCACTTTGCTGTGAGGCTGGAGTCACATGTAGGCCAAGCCAGGTAAGGACAGCAGGTTCCCTCCCTAAATGAAATCATTGAACTGGATAGGTTTTTACAATAATTCACCATGGTTTCATGGTCATCATTACTGAGATGAGCATTTCAATTCCAGATTGTTACCAACTTTATATTCCACAAGCCGTGTGGTGGGATCTGAACCCTTGTCCTCAACCTATTAGCCTGGGCCTCTGGGTTACTAATCCACTGACATTACCACTATGCCACCGTCTCCCCCATATGGTGGCTTCAACGTAATAATACATCTAAAGACACATTACACATCTCACAAGAACCTTACGAAACAAAGTATGATATCAAAGCACATAAGGAGATATCAGGGTAGGTGACAAAAAGCTTTGTCAAAGAGGTGTGTTTTAAAGAGCTTCTTAAAGGACCAAAGTGAGATAGAGAGGTGAAGAGATTTTTGCAGGGAATGCTGGTAGCTGAAGGCATGGTTCTCAACGATGGACTGATTAAAATCAGGGATGCTCGAGATGCAAAATTGAGGACCGCAGATACCTCAGAGGGTTGTGGGACTTGGAGGAGGTTACAGAGATAGGGAGGGGAGCAAGGCCATGGAGGGATTTGAAATGAAGAAGATTTTAAAATCGAGGCACTGTAACAATATAGGTCAGTGAGCACAGGGCTGATGGGTAAGTGGGACTTGGTGCGAGTAAGGACACAGGTAGCAGAGTTTTGGATGGCGGAGAGTAAAACGTAGGTGGTCAGCCAGGAATGTGTTAGAATGGTCAAGGCGAGAGGTAACAAAATCATACGCGAAGCACATTTACCAGTATTGTGTGAATGTATTAAAGGCATTTCCTACTAAAATTTGTGCAAGTGATTAAAACCGTATTGCTGAAGTCACACTCATGAAGTCAGCAATTTCTATTGGACAACACTGTTCAATTCCAATGGCCTTATTGATGAAGGTCAAAGCATCCGTGTTTATTTAGACTGAAGTTGAAAATTAAACCAATATGAATCTCCCATAATGGTTATCAGTACTGAACCATACAGATCAGCATGGTTGCCAGATTCAATCACTTGTCTGTGGTGAGTCATCTGATCTCAGCCATAAAGGGGGGGTGGTGACGCATTACAGTTCACCCAGGGATTCAAAGCTGCTTGGCAACATGCATGTTGTAGCATGGAGTGATGGATAGTGATGCAGAGGCTCCAATATTCTTTCCATCCCAAGACTGACCAGGAATTTCTCATGTTTTTACCAGCTGCCATTGGTATATGTCGGAAGGATTTGCAGGTTGATAGTTAACCTGTTTGGCCATGATATGAAAGCGACTTCCCTGGCCATTAAGTCCTGGGATGGGACCCGAACCCAGAACTTCTGGCTCACAGGCAGGGACCCAGTGCATCACAAACCTCCCACAAAGCAGGTTAAAGCATTGCAAATTCCTCTTGTGATCTAAAGGCTAGGGGACAAATAAATTATCCAGAATTCCTGCTCCGATCTATGTTCAATGGCATGAACAAAGAGTACATGAGTGTGGATATCTTGTGATGAACACTAGACTCAGGCATGATATCAACAATGACATATCGTACTACTATTTTGCAGTCTACACTCACAAATGAAGGACAGCTCCTCAGTTGAGGTGCTTGAGAGCTGCTGGTTGCCTGTTGAACTCCAAAATAGCAAATGTCGACATCTTTTGGAAGAGGGAAAAGGGGGGAAATTTACCCAATTCTGTCGTGTCCTTCAAATGGGGTGTGCTGGTTGGCGGGGGTGCAGCAGTGGTGGGGGGATATTATGTTGTTTCAGCACCAGCTCTTGTAACAACTCATGCATCAACCATTATAATAAATACATTAACACTGATACAAACATCATTTGTGGTGCTGCATCAAGTGGAAAATGTTATTCTCAATGTCTAATCTGCTTTCAGCAGCAACACCTGATAGTGCACATCAACCACAATCATCAACTGTGAAATTATCCTTCAAGCAGTATAAGCAAGGCCCTGAATAATATTACTTTATTATTGTTTTTTTTGTGCTTAAATGGTGGACTATGTTTCCAGCATGTTTGAACAGCATTCTTTCACTCCAGCAAGTGTTGACATTTTACAAAGAAGTGGAAAGGGGCTCAAAATGGCTATATTTCTGTCGTTTCAGCCTCTTGATTGATTCTCGGCCAGACAAAGAGTGCAAGCTTTTTCCCAGTTCATCATAGGCTCAATTATAAAACATTCGCAACCCATTGCTCCGAACTATCCAAGGTCTCGCCCTTCTCCATCTCTATAACCTCTTCCGCCCCGACAACCCTCTAAGAACTGTGCGTCTCTCCAATTTTGGCCTCTTGCGCATCCCTCACTCACTTTGCTCGGTATTTGCAGCTGTGCCTCGAGTTGGCTAAGCCCCAAGCTTTGGAAATTCCTCCCTCAATCTCTCTGCTCCTTTAGGAGATTCCTCAAAATCTACCGCTTTGACCAAACGTTGTTACCTGTCCTAATACTTTCTTCAATGCCTGTGTCCCATTTTTGTCTGACTATGCTCTTGTGGAGCACCTTGGAACATTTTCCCCACGTTAAAGTCACTATTTAAATGCAAGTTTTTGTTCTTACTTTAGTACAGTGGTTCTCAAATTGTGGTTCACGTTGACCCGCGAGAGTCCTCCAGATGGTTCATGGGAGGGTCCCGACACGCAACACCACAGCCAAGGCCGTACAGGAGAGCAGGCCAGAAACTTCATACCCACCATTTGCATGATGTCACACAGTCAGACCAGCTCTCACATGCACGGCACCAGTTATCACAAGCACAGGCAACACCAATGTAGTTTTATAGTAAGATTTATGTTACTGTTGATTTTGTTTTTTTTTATATAGGTGAGATAATTTATTCGTTTCTGAGAAAAAGATTATTATGATGGCGATCACAGTAACACTGGGGAAGCGATGGCATAGTGCTATATTCATCTGACTAGTAATCCAGAGGCCCAGGCTAATGCTCTGGCGACCCGGGGTTCGAATCTCGCCACGGCAGGTGGTGGAATTTGAATTCAATAAAAATCTGCAATTAAAAAAGTCAGATGAAACCATTGTTGTAAAAACTCATCCGGTTCACTAATGCCCTTTAGGGAAGGAAAACTGCCATCCTTACTTGGTCTCGCCTACACGTGACTCCAGACATACAGCAATATTGATGACTCTTAAATGCCCTCTGAACAAGGGCAACTAGGGATGGGTAATAAATGCTGGCCTGGACAGCGACACCCACATCCCATGAATGAATAATAAAAAAACACATTAGATTGTTTCCAATAAATATGTTCTCTTGGAATATTTATGCCTACACTTTTGTTTTTGGCATGAATTAATTTACCTATGATATTTAGTTGAAAAAAATAACGCACATAAATTTACTACATTAAAAGCAGCACATTGTTTATAGTTTCCATAAGTTCCCATTAATTTTGATGAGTTTTTTTTTGCAGTTGCAAGCAAGCGTAGGTGAGGTAGGAGCAGCAGGTGATCCATGGATGAAACAGGCCAATTACAGTTGTTAAGTGCTTATTAAAAGCTCAATTCTGCAACCTTCTGGAACCTTCACAGGGTGGCCGGCATTCAGCAGCTGACTGAATCTGACCAGCAGAAGGTGGGGGGGGACCATATTGGGGGCAAGTCATGGAGGCTAGAAAAGTTTATTAAGGTCAGTATTCATGCTTTTAATGGGTTAAAGGGCTTAACTCCTTGAGGTTAAACTGGCAGCAGCCCATGACAGATCAGGAGAGAATCAGCAGTCAGAACTGTGCCAGTTCAGAGGTTCATCAGCCTTCTGGCATCACATGGGCATCAGAGCAGTGGGCAGGGCTGGTTGGATTCCACCCAAACACCAGGAACAGTGGAAATGGATACCACACCCTCAGAAACCAAGGCCACTCGAGATGAGCCTGCACAGGAAGGGCAGAGTGCCGGGCATCAGGAGGTCAGTGGAGGGGGCACAAGGGACACAAACGGGACACTGTCCTGAGCACAGGATCTATAGGCAGAAGGGAAGCTACGTGGACATGACAGAACCATTGCCAAAGGAGAATATGACCCTCTAGGCAAATGATCATAGACATCTTTGCACTCAACAGATGCCTTGGTGGCATCTCAGACACTTGCACATCGGTACATTGCCGACGTCCTCTTCAAGGCTGGGCAACAAATCAAATTCGCAACTGAAGGAGCATCACAGGCTCAGAGGGTGCCTTGACGCTCAGGAGGTGCCCTCCAAACCCCTCCTGCAAGGGTCTTGGTCATTGTAATGGTGTCTGTTGTACTCTGCATTTTATGGCCCCCCAGAGAGGTGTGGACCCTGAGGACAGTGAGGCCCTGGATCTGGACAGCTCACCGGGAGCAAGAAGTAAGAGATGAGGAAGAATTGGAGGCAGAGGGAGATGATGCTGAAGGGGGAGGTGTCCCTGCTACATGACAAGGTGGCCTTCTCCTGTCTCCCTGCAGCAAGAGGACCTCCCTCCACTCCCTCATAGGTACAGAACTCTGGTTCTTCTATGACATCTTGCTTTCTGGTGATGCAATGGCAGTCTTTGGCACAAACTCTACCCCCACCACCCACCACCCGCACCCCCCCCCCCCCCCCCCCCCCCCCCCCCCCACCCCCCCGCACCCCCCACCCCCCTCCAAGACAATCAGCAGTCTAAGCAATGGTTGCCTTGGGTGTCTGAAACCCACCTCCATTCCTGCCCCACTAACTTTAATTGGACAGGAAACTCGTCTCCATGTCAATTAAGGGCTCACCCCTACAAAAATCTGAACTTCAGTCAGCTTTACACCTGAGGTGGGTTTCTGATCCAAAAAACAGACCCGGCTTCTGTTTCCTATCTCCATGTTGGAAATCAAGCCCTAATTGTTATAAGTCACCACAGCCTGACAGCACTCAGAATCCCATGGATGTATTGCTGAAGTAAATTTGAAGATATAAACTTCTTTCTCCATTTCAGAGAAAAACAGCATTAAATGACAAGGTTTCACCTTTTTTTTCCCCAAAAGGCAAGACATTTTACACTTTGTGATATCTACACCATGACCTATAGATATATAAATTCATACGGATAGATTTGAAATATATATATATATATATATATATATATAGAAAAGTTAATGCGTAAGTAATAACCTCACCATTTAGGTTCTGAAGATAGATTGCAATTACAATGGAGAGCCAGTTAGACACCCTGCTTACACACATGAAGTAATGTCCATTTTCTCAGAACATTAAGAAGTCTTCTACCTCTGTTTAAGTTTCCCAGAAATCTGATGGGCCACCCCAGCATTTTTTAAACCTAACCTGATGCTGCACTTCATGGAAATTGTTACCCCAAGAGTATCCTGCATTGCCATCTTCAAGAGCAAAATTCAAGGCCTGGCTCCAGAGCTACAATAGATTGTTACTTCTGTGGGAACAGAGAAGCAGAATATTTCTTAAATGGAGAGGGGTTGGGAAATGTTGTTGTCCAAAGGGACCTGCGTGTCCTTGTTCATAAGTCACTAAAAATTAGCATACACGTGCAACAAGAAGTTAGGAAGGCCTTCATCGCAAGCAGATTTGAGTACAGGGGTACAGATGTCTTGCTGCAGCTGTATAGAGCATTGGTGAGACCTCACCTGGAGTATTATGCACAGTTTTGGTCCCCTTGTCTAAGGAGAGATAAACTTGCCACAGAGGGAGTGCAATGGAGGTTCATCAGTTTAATCCCTGGCATGGCAGAATTGTTTAATGAGGAGAGATTGGGGAGACAGGTTCTATATTCCCTGAAGTTTTGAAGAACAAGGGGTGACCTCATTGAAACTTACAAACTTCTTACATGGGGCAACAGGGTGGATGTAGATGAGATGTTTCCCCTGGCTGGTGAGTCTAAAACCAGGAGGTATAATCTCAGGATAAGGGATAGGTCATTTAAGACTGAGATGAGGAAGAATTTCTTCACTCATATGGTAATGAATCTTTGGAACTCTCTGCCCCAGAGGGCTGTGGAAGCTCAATCATTGAGAATGTTCAAAACAGAAATCAACAGATTTCTGGAGACTAATGACATCAAGGGATATGGAGGTAGTGCGGGAAAGTGGTGTTGAGGTAGATGATCAACCATGAGCTAATCGAATGGAGGGGCAGGCTTGATGGGCTGAATGGCCTACTCCTGTTCCTATGCTTCACAATGACACAAATATGGCCAACACTCAGAAACTGGCTTCAACTCCCAATAGTGAATATGATGGAGTTAAGCTAAACAGAAATGAGAAGGGAGCAGCTGGACACTAAGGAGAGATATTAAGTTGGTTGAAATGGTCTTATGGCATCAACCTAACTGTTGTGAGAGACTGATGGGCTCATCATTTAGATGGATCTTCATTTCTGTCTCCACCTCCACAATACTCTGAGGGCATTTATCATTCTACTTGCCATATCCATTTCCTTAGGTTGAAAAAAATGAATATCTGTTCCAAGTCCTACACTGGAGGATTGACAGGCAACTCCCTCCAGATCTCTGCAAATAATAATGCTGCCTTGAACAAACATCAAGGATGTGCTCGAGAATAGGCTCAGGTTCATTTTGGCCCAAAGCTTCAGCCCTCAATTTGGGCAAATTCAAGGACTTTAGCACAGCACAGCAAGTCAGCTGCAGCACGTTACATAGCTGCTCAAAGACAATGCATTGCATTAAGTGCTCATCCCAGCCTTAAAATTCTGGGAGAATAACATGTGTCAACAGCAGTAAAAAAAAGATTTGGCATCTCCTTGAATTTTTTTTAGATCGAGAAAAACTTTTATTTCATGATAACTCTTCACCAGTGCCATTTAAAGGTCACAATTGATTAAAAGTTTCTATACTTTTGCACTGGAATCAATTAAACATAAAAAATTACTATTCAGAATCGAAATAGTACTATACTACCTCATTCAACAGAAAACTAAATGAATTCCTTGTAATTACAGTAGGTTACAGCTCGAAGTTGAAAACATGAAGTGGCTGACTTACTGTAGGTAATCCAACAAACGCTTTTGATTCTAACCTAAGCTCTAAATTTCAAATCATAGGTTAAAGATAGGAAAGACTCGCATTTATATGGTGCCTATCACAGTCCCTGGATGAATCAAAAATGCTTTCCATCCAATGAAGTACATTTGAAATGAAGTCAGCATTCTGAGATAGGAAATGCACAGTCAAGTTGCGCATCACAAGGTCCTACAAACAGCAAGATGATCATTACCAGGTGATCAATCTTAGCAATGTCGCAAGAACTCTCCTGCTCTTCTTTGAAATAGTGTCATTTGATATTTAACCTCCACCTGAGGGGGCAGATGGGGTCACATCTGAAAGATGGCACTTCAGTTAAATTAGACCAATGTGGAAATTAGCCTATCATATGAACCGAAGTTTTCCAGTTTCAAATAAATTGTGACTTATGGTGCTTTTTTTTTTCCAATTCATGACAATTTAGTCTGGACTACAGCTAATATAAGCACTTACAAAAACTATTAAAATGCTTGAATAACTAAATATCTGAATGGGATGCCTACACTGGCTATATCACTATGCCACCTACAGTAAACATAAGCTTTTGATTTCTTAATGAATGCCATGCCTAATAATTGGCACTAGCAATTAGGGAAAAATACATCTGTTTATTGAATATCAAAATGTTTTATTCAAATATACAGTTGGTACAAATGTGGATTGGGTTATTGGATGAAATCAATGGACTCTATTTTGTTTACATCCAAATCATCCATCCATGACACCCAAGAAATGATGGGACAATTAATCATTTCTTAGCTGTCAGGTTTATTGAATAATCTCCAAATGTTAGTTCAAAGTTTAAAGTGATGTCTATGTCAAAAGTAACTGCTCAAAGAGCAAATTTCACGAGCCCATCAAAAATTCAATTATTGAAAAGGATTTAATTAACTTTAACACCTTGTTTCTGAATTAATTTTGATTGATACACCAAGTGTCAATGGCATAATTGGGAGTAAATGAGTTTGAATGAGTTGGAGATTCATATTGTGATGAAGCTAAATTATTAGCAATAGAGATAGTTACAAACCAAGTGACTTCTGTAATTATCAGTTCCACTGGTCATGTTGATTTACCTATCTTGATATCAAGGTAAGTAGCTCATGCAAACCAGTTGTGTTTAAATAAAGCTGCTCAAGAACAAGACAAATCAACCTGTTAAAGTTGGTGTCAACTACTTTACTATTAAAAACCGTGTTAATTTAAATCACGTAAAATACTGAGAAACTATGAAAGTGATACAAATGGCATGTGCAGTGTTTTATATTGTTGTTTGATATGCTGTATTTCATATCAGTATAAAAATTGGTTAACTAATTCACTAATTGGGGCACCACATACAAAAGATTTTTTAAATAAATGTGTGCTAAGGATGGTGATTAGCTGGAACTCAAGCTGAGCATATAATTGATTTTCAATGCAGGGTATAGACATGGGGCTGGGCAATACACAAGTGCAACAGGAACCAATGGCCATGTTCACTCCATAGTTGGGTGCACTGTAGATAGTATCTCCATTACAAAACCTGACTGATGAGTTCAGAGGGTACCCTCTTCATAAGTCAAGGAGTCATTATTAATGAAGAATATTACCCTCGCAGAAGAAAACAATCAGCATTCAACATCAGAGGGTGGAAAAAGTGCAGAGGTACCCTAGAACATACACTGGGTTAAGAGTATAATGCACAAATAAAACCAATTAGAGATCTACAGAAAGTCATACATATTATAGGTAGAGAGATGAGGTGGATACAATGGATGCAAATAGATATTTCAAACATTCTAGCACTTAAACAGGTTCTGTTGAAGAGTCATACGGACTCGAAACGGTAACTATCTTCCTCTCCACAGATGCTGTCAGACCTGCTGAGTTTTTCCAGTTATTTTTGTTTTTTGTTTCAGAAACAGGCCATTCAGCCCAGCAGGTCCTTACCAGTGCTTGTGTTCCACAGGGACATCCGCAGCCCTATTTCATCACACCCAATTTGCCTATCCTCCTATTCCTTTCTCACTCCTGCACTCTAGTTTCCCCTTTAATGTACCTATCGGATTCACTTCAACTGCTTCCTGTGGTGTGGAGTTCCAGATTCTCGCCACTCTCTGGGTTTAAAAAAAAGTTTATCCCAAATTCTCTGTTGGATTTAGAAGTAACTATTTTATATTTACGGCCCCGGGCGTTTGACCCACCCAAATGGAAATGTCTTCTCCATACCTATATTAAATTTCTCAGTCAGTACTGGGCGCACTGTCGCAAGCTGGTTTTATAGCGAAACAAAGAGCGGGCGGGGGATTTGCACAGTTGATCTCTTGAGCAGCCACTGTCAAAAAAAGTAACCCAACTTGAGCTCCGTAGCTGCTTAACTGGGGCGGAAACCCCCGCTGTTGAAAGCAGTTGCGGCTGAACGCAGGTTAATAGTAAGTACTAAGATCTACTGTATTGATACCAAATGGCTGATGAAGTGCCGGGTCTCGCAAGATGTGAGCATTGTGTTCGTTTATAGCTGCGAGAGTGATTTGCATACTGCATTGATTAATCTGTTTCTTTAATTAGAGACGGCTAACACTCTGCACCGTGTCCATTATTTTCGCAGGGCAGATTTGTCACTCTTTAAAAGACAGCAGGGTGTGCTTATGAAAACAGGCAGGTGGCCGAAGCAAAGGTTTATGTACAATTAACAAAACAAGATAACCGCTTGGTAAATTCAACAGCAAATCATCGCGGGTCATTTCGGAACAGAATTCCGCCCCAAATTTCAAATTCAATGTTTAATCTTTGAGATTTTTCTCTGGCCTCGATAACAACTAAACTCCAGCGCACAATGCAATTAAGAATTGCATTAACTACTCAGTCAAGAACACTGGCGTTCCGATTAAGGGGGTATGGATTAGCACAGATTTCCCACTGCAACCACTGTATACAATAATCTGAGAAATCCGGTGAATTAATAAATTACCTTGATAACAGTTGTAGTGTCCATGCCAATGCCGCTCTCTAGCATAATAAAACTGTGAAGCTATATTCACTGCACAATGTGGTAACAGCAGTTAATACCTTTCCTTCAATACCCTTCAGCCTCCTCCAATGGGGTAGATGTGTGAAAGGCTCTAAATCTTTAATATAAACTAGGGATATACCTAAAATAAAACCCCGTGGATCAACCCTCCTTTTAACATGATTTTAAAATTAACCCTTGTCACCATGTCTTTGACCTTGGCGGTTTAGTTTCAATGTGGTGGGAGGGGTGACACGAGGATGTGCCTGGAAAGCGGTAGCTTGCCGACACGAGTGTGTTTACTTATGCTTAAACTCTTGAGGTTTAATGTTCTCCTCCCTCAATACCCTCAGATAAATACCTCCATGCAGACGTGTCTGAAATGGCCAGATTGGCTTCCCTGTAAGAGTTGGTGGGAAGGGAAGGGAAAGGAGAGGTGGGTGCTGCAGGTAAAATAGCCGAACGGGTATCGGCAAGGTTTGTTTTTATTTTTATTTTTGTCCCGTACTCGCTCTGTTGCGAAGATTATTACAATTCACATCACAACCGGTTCGCGAAAGCAGCGGAGAGCCCATTGAGCGCTGCTTTGTGTAACCCGGGAGCCTGATTGTGATCAGATCCTAGTCCCTACACACACACACACACACACACCCCCACACAGAGCGAGTGTAGGCACACGGCCCAGCTCCTCTCACAAAAAAAAACCTTGTGGGTTTCAATATTTCCCGCACCAAAACAGGACAAAAGCAAGGAGCCAACCTATTGAAAATCCGGATGGACAATTCACTTGTTTGTTTTTCTCTCTCTCTCTCTCTTGCTCTACTTGGACACGGACGCTTGTCGTTACTTTAATAATGTTGTCATTTTCCACCTGTCCCGTCCCCTTCAAATTATTCCTTTAAAACCCGAAAGAGCAGGTTCACTAGCCGAGTTGATCCTCTGCTGATGTGTGTTCGCTGTGTGGGAATGATAAAAGTCTTTTTGTTTTGCCCTATTCCTATTTTAAACACGCGTTGTCAAAGCAGACGAGAGAGTGGGAGAGTATAATAAATGTGTGTGTGTGTGTGTGTATGAGAGAGAGAGAGAGAGAGATTCTGCGCTTTCACCCTTCCATTGTAAGTCCAACGAATTGCCTATCGAGACTGAACTCCCGACACTCGAATGAATGATTTGGGAGGTGTGCAACTTTTAATCTCAGCTCAAGCGGGACAATAAATCAAACACATCGCCCCCCCTCTCCCCCCCACCCCCGTTCGCCCGGCCTTTCTCAAATCATAGCAATTTGTTTTAAAGAAAAGCGCACAAAGAAATAGAATTTCACCCGGGGGGTGGGTGGTGTGGAAAGAGTGCGGCTTCAGCTTACCGATGTGTATGATGGAATCGGCGGTCACCACGTCGATGCAGGAAGAAAGCAGGATCGACACGAGGAAGATGGCTGGGAAAACTTCCATTTCCTTCCTGTTTGATTTTCCTCCTGATTTTAAGTCGGAGGCTCCGTGTTGATCCGCGGGCGCTGCCTTTAATTCCGGGAGCCTGGGAATAGTTGCCAGAATGGAATAGAGACAAGTGGGAGAGAGAGAGAGAGAGAGATGGAGCGCCCCTTTCCTCCGTGCAGTAGGTACTTTCCCTCACTAATCCTTTTCTCTCGGTGTCCTCTCTCTCTCTCTCTAATCGAATTTCGGTTTTCGATTTTTTTTCTTAAACTCCCTTTACAGATTTTCTTTATCCTTTGCCAGCACATCGAGTTGAACACATTTGCAAAAAGTCACGCAGATCCCCTTCTCTCTCTTTGAAAATACCGATCTAAATTGCAACATACACAAAGCGAATTCCGGTTATAATCCAATAGACATTTCAAACGTATCAGACAGGCTGGGGCTGATGCACCAGGTCAGTGTTAGACAGGAGAGAGAGAGAGAGAGAGAATCTAACTTCAGCTTGGCCTGGTCTCGCAAATGGTCCAGTCAGTGGAGAAAATGCATTTTGAAACACTGAGATCGATTTGCAGTTAGTTGGGGAAAAGGGAGGGACTGGGGAGCCGTTGAAATCGAGCCCGTGGACAGAATTCGGAGTGAATGAAAAATCTTCTTGTTTGAAAACAAAAGTGCGTCTCCAAGGCGCAGCAGGCAAAGGAGCTGACTGATTAAAATGCAAGATTTCTTGATCCACGGATCTAGCTGGGACGCAGTCTGTTACGGTCTCCCCCCTCCCCCTTTTTTTTGCAAAAATATATATTTACACACGCATGTAAACTTTTCCTTCTGCCGACGTGCAGAGGGCGAAGATGAAAGAGAGAGAGAGAGAGACAGGCACCAACCCGAAGCGAGAGAGCTGCAGACTTGTGGTTCAGAGCCAAAGAGGGCGCTCAGCATCAGTACCACGTTGCTTAGGGATACATCAGCCAGCAGAAAAGCAACATATATATATGATAATACAATAGCAACAAATGCATCTACTGCTCCTTAACAACCGGTACTCGGAATAAATCCAGACTGACAATGAGAATCAGAGGCGCTGTCTATTCAGAGCCTCTTCACAGAACTGATGAAACCCGCTCTGTAATGGTCTCAGGATCAGATCTGCCCTACATAGGCATCCGCCAGCCCGCCTGGCAAGACAAATTCGAGTTTTGAGCCCGTTTTTAACCATTTGAAGGCGACGGGCAGTGTGTGTGTGCGCGGCGCCCGCCGCATCATTCCGCCTCTCCTTTGCTGAGCAAGGACACTGTCATGCCTGTCCGCCTTCCAGCTCCTCTCATAGCCCCGGCCAACGCGCTTTCTGGTGTGTTTTTAAACTTAACGCAGTCGGAGCCGAGCGGTCCTCTTCAGTGCTACATTTTACACCTAGTCCAGCTCGGTATCAGTCAGAATTACCAGCAGGCCCGCCGATTCAGTGTAGTGACTGTGTAATGTGTTTTAACCCATGGACTTCAAGGCTACACTCCCCCTCCTCCCCCAGGACAAGTTCGGTTCCACAGCAGATTGACGAAGGAGGGTTTTTTTGTCTTTGTCTTAGATTGGGAATGAAAATCGGGATAGAATTTAAAACAATTTCAACGCCAAGGATGCTGATGCGTATTTCCCTTCTCATATGCCCCTTGATTTGTTAATTGAGTTTATTTGGTTTTGACTCGAAAGAGTTACTTCCAGCAGAGCTCCACCACATGCAATGCTGGATCCTCAATATCTCCCTGTTTTCGAGAGACTGCCTCTTTAACTGTCTCAGAAATATACTGCAGCTGAATCCAGACCCTGGATTTTATTCGTGCAACTATCTGATAGCTCGATCATGAGCATAGCCGGATGTCAAACCACATTACACATTTATTTTCACATATCTTTTGGGAACAGGTGTGAGAAAGAGCTTTTTATAAAAAAAAATCTTTTTCAAAACGAAACTACTTTCTAAAAGTCTGCTCCTCACTGATAACTGGGTGACGGGCAGTTGATCTCAACCTGTTCGGCTAAGTAGAACCGACACTTTTTTTTAATGTAATGGTGATTTAAACGGGTCAACACAACCTATATGCTTGGGACCATGTCACCCGAGCGCCTAACGCCACATATAAATAGCTCTCGGGTGCATCTGTAGATCTAATCCACATGTGTGTGTGTGTGTGTATGAGGGAGAGAGCGATCAATTATTTTTATATATCCATTGAGATATGATTAAATTACATATATTAGCCTTCTGTCCTCGTTAATTTTTAAAACTCTGTTACTATGGCTTCAGCTTAAACCAACCCAAACTAATTTCTCCCCAGTTTCCAGGATTTTCCATTTTTGAATGTTGATAACAAAAAAATTAAATTTTATCATTCAAGTGTCAGATTAATGTGGGAAACAGACTGCAATTTTCGAACCTTTTGTTCAATCCAACAAACTCTGCTTAGAACCCTAACCTTGCACATCGAAGCTTTATCTTATTCCTGTTTCATTCCAATTTTTCTCCTTTAACCTCTCCTGCCCTCCACCCTATCCCAGATCTCCCCTCCTGTCCTCCTTCGCACCCTTCACTTGCTTCAACCGTCACATTTCTAACTTTTCCATGTTCTGATGAAAGTTCACAGACCTCAAAGCTATACCTGTTTCTCTGTCTCTCTGCACTAATCCTGCATTTCCTGTTTTTATTTCAGCTTTCCAGGATTTGCAGCATATTGCTAACTTAGAAGCCATTTTTAGCCTTTTCATCAATGGACCTTCAGTTCTCATATGCATAGGTCAAAGTGGTTGTTTTATATATACACACACACACATAAAAACCCTGCCATTTAATGCAAGTGCAGATGACTGGAATTGTCCCCATTTTACATTGCGGACACCTACTGTTTTTATAAAAAGAGACAGTTATCACTTGTCTCTAATAAATCTTGAATTGAAAGCTAGTCTCAGTAATGGTGACCATGAAACTATCATTGATTGTCATAAAAACCTATCTGGTTCACTAATGTCCTTCAGGGAAGGAAATCTGCTGTCCTTACCTGTTCTGTCCTACATGTGACTCCAGACCCACAGCAATGTGGTTGACTCTTAACTGCCCCCTGAAATGTCCTAACAAGCCACTCTGTCATGGTCTTCCGTAAGGGGGGGGGGGTGGGTGGGATGTGGGGCCTAGGGCAAATCACATTGTGTGGGCCCCTGTAACATTTTTAGACAAGCTTCCTCTGACAGCTAGGCCCCTGAGCGTGTGTGTGAAAAGGACCACCAGCAGCATCCCAGCTACTGAGCACTCAGTTACAAGCATGTACTGCACTATTGACTGTGATAACTGTGTCGCACGTACAGCTACACCTTGCTTCTAGGACAGAATATAATTCTCGGGTCTCTTTTTGTTAAGGAGAAATCCATGATCTCTATGGGATTCTGCTATGACATCTTTACTAACGCGTCCCACACCCCAACTGAGAAAACTTTAAGGCCGGAATTTTCCAGCCCCTCACACCGGTGGGATCTTCCAGTCCCACCAATGTGAACAGAGATTTCAATGGCTCGATTGCCTTGCCACAAGGGGGCGAGCTGGGAAATCTCGGCCTAAATGTTGGAACGAGGACATTCACTGCGTATAACTTTAAAAAAATTTACAAACACAATGCAAGAAAATAATATTTTTTTTTAAGTAACTGTCCATCTTCCAACGTTAAGCAAATGTTAGTTGCAAATGCGTTCCAGAAGAAAAATAAAATAAGAAACAGGGGGTTTCATTTGCTTGGGATTGAAAATAAGCACAGCAGGTGAGTGACTCACCCTGCAGGTTGGACACTATATGCCCGCTTTAAAGATGTTAACCAGTTTGGAACAATTCATCTTGCCCCTCTGCGGTGAATTAAAGTTGGAATAAAGTCGGCTGCTGGTGAGGTCAGCGCTGCCGTCTCCAGGGGTGACAGGCGGTGCTGACTCCGCACCGCGCTTTACATTAGACACAGTGATGTCACAGCGCAGAGCCCCCCCCACCAAGCATGGGGCCTGGGGCTGTTCCAATTTGCCGTACCCTAGGGACGGCTCTGCACTCAGCTCAAGGACAATTGGGGATGGACAATCAATGTTGACCTCACCAGTGATGCCCACATCCCTCGAAAGAATAAAAAACAAATCCGTTCCCCGATATCAGCGATTCAAATGGGAAATATTGGAACTATTGGAAAAATCTGCTAAAAGGGGAGGTAGTGGTATTGTCACTGGACTACTATTTCAGGGACCCAGGATAATTCTCTGGGGACTTGGGCTCGAGTCCCACCACAGCAAATGGTGATATTTATAACCAATAAAAAAATCTGGAATTGAAACTCTGATGATGGCATTGTAGATTGTTGTAAAAACCCCATCTGGTTCACTAATATCTTTTAGGGAAAGAAATTCGCCGTCCTTACGTGGTCTGGCCTACATGTGACTCCAGACCCACAGCAATGTGGTTGACTCTTAAATGCCCTCTGAAATGGCCCAGCAAGCCGCTCAGTGCTGAGGGGCAATTAGGGATGGACAATAAACACCCGAATCCCACGAGCGAATAAAAATAAAATCAGGTAATTCCAGTGTTTTAAACTATTTCCTCCTGATCCATTGTTATTTTCCATTTCCTCCTCTCCGTCCATTGATCGATACGGAGGTGCACAGAACACAAGCACATGGGCTGACCGGATCGAGTTTAGATCTGAACTGAGTTCCATATATCTTTTGGGGGGGGTTTAACTGTGTCCTCTCTGTTTAACTGTTTGCTGTTGACGGCGACGCCTATCTGCGGGGAATCGCGTGGATTCTTCTCCTTTAAGATACACCCTTTAAGATGCTCGGATAATCAGCTTTTCATTTTAAACTGGGGTTGGGGAAAGGCAATCGTTTTAACTGCAGGATAACTCCCGTTATTAGTCCAATTAGCACGATCCTATCAAACACATCCTGCCGTGCTCCCGAGTACTGGTACTGCCGAGGTTAATTTTTACTTCATTGAAGTTGAATCACAATTAATTGAGGGACAAGGACCCCGTCGCGCGTTTCAGCGAAATGGAACACAAAGAGGAACTTGGAACTGAAATATTTAAAGTTGAAAGACGTGTGCTTTTTTTTTAAAGTTAGATGAACTGAAGTTTACAGATAACTGTTGAAATGTGAACCATTTTCCCTCTCGCTAACATCTACTCTCCTGGGTTACCACATTCACTGTAATGTTTAATATTGTAAGTGAATTGTAATGGAAGATCACCATTGGAATTGTAATGCATATTATTAGTTCAAAAAGAGTTGCTCCGGATTAAGAATGGGTACAAACTCCGGTCAAAAGAGGCAGCAGGTTTAATTGACCTGAAACGTTCCTCAAACTGCAGTAATCTCGCACTGCCAAGTTAATTAATGGAATTTTTTTTTCTCTCTCTCTCTCTCTCAAAAAGCCACATCTCGAGCTGAGCGCCCTGAACATGAATAAGGCAGGATCGCTTCCGTATTTAAAACAGCCGAGCAAGTGTACACAAGGTGTCAGTGGTTTACACTCAATCGAAGCCTCTTCATCTTTTCTTCGGAATTTAGAAGTGCCGCACGCGACTAAGAGTTGCATCACTCTGAAATACCCACCAATAGCATTGGGCTGTACATGATGAATTCAAAGAAAAGAGCGTGGGGTGGAAGACGTCGGGCAACAGGACGGAGCTAGCACGTGGGGAACTAACATGAGAACGAATCTAGATAGATAATTCATTCATGGGATGTGGGTGTCGCTGGCTGGGCCAGCATTTATTGCCCATCCCTAATTGCCCTTGTTCGGAGGGCATTTTAAGAGTCCACCACATTGCTGTGGGTCTGAAGTCACAGGTAGGCCAGACCAGGTAAGGATGGCAGATTTCCCTTCCTTAGTGAACCGGATGGGTTTTTAGGACATTCGGCAATGGTTTCGCCGTCATCATCAGACTTTTAACTCCAGATTTTTATTGCATTCAAATTTCACCATCTGCTGTGGTGGGATTCATGGTGGGCATTGTATTAAATGATCCGATAGCCCTCAAAGTTCAGAGAAGGCTCAGAAGGAGAGTGAAACAGGGAGAGCTTGGAATTTGTAAAATAAATATTCGGGCTATGAAGAAGAAGAGTCCTATGGACTCGAAACGTTAACTCTGTTACTCTCTCCACAGTTGCTGCCAGACCTGCTGAGTTTTTCCAGCATTTTCTGTTTTTATTTCAGATTTCCAGCATCTGCAGTATTTTGTTTTCACTTGAGTCACACAAAGTACCTTCCAGAACAGCCACCTCCTCACCACAACTAATGGCCCAAGACCTGGGGACTAGAGTGTCTTCTAGCCTCTGGTAACATTTTCATTCGGTTAGCTCCTTTTGGATTTGTTGAGGCTTTGGTGGTTATTTTGGCATCTTCTGGTTTGATTGGCTGAGGGTTGTTTAATTGAGGTGCATAAAGTTGAGGGGCCCAGATAGAGAAAGGAAGGACCTATTTTCTCTCACATGGAGGCCAATAATAAGTGGACATAGGTTCAAAGTAATTGATAGGATTTAGAAGGGGTGTTCAGGAATAACTTTTTCATACAGAGGGTGGTGGTGAAAGCACTGCGTGAAAGGGTGGTAGAGGCAGAAACCCTTATCACCTTCAGAAAATACTTGGATATACACTTTAAACGTGGTCAACCTACAGAGCTACAGGTCAAGAGTTTGAAAGTGGGATTAGGCTTTTTTCCAGTTGGCACAGACAGAATGGGCCGAATTGATCAACTTCTGTGCTGTAAATTTTGTGTTTCTGGTACTTCTATATATTTATTAGTGGTGCCCTTCAAAGGGAACTTGTGTTCCTGTTTTCCTTTGTTCGGTGGTGCTGGGGCAACTCAAAATATGGCTGACGAGTGGGGCTCTGATTCCATACAGAACTCAAGTTGACCTCCTGGAGTCAACTCCAGGGTTTGGTAGCTCATTTTCACCACAGAGCTGTTGACAGTGCAGTCCCGGGTGATATCTGCACTTTTCCTTCATTTATGCGAAACTGTCTCATGCGGAAAGAATGATAGAGGAGCTTCCTATTACTCAACCCTGTCTTTTAGCAAAGCAGACAATGCTGCCCTTTTAATCAAAAAGATTGCCATGTTATCAAACTTTAACCACCTTTATATAATCCCACTATTCTTTCCAGCAACCTCTAGGATTAATTGCTAAGCACAAAGAAATCTACAGTTCTGAAATTATGATGTATGATGTCAACACATCTATGTGAAATTCTCACTATTTTGAAAACCTATATAAAAGTAAGAGGAAGATTTCCATTGCTAGTGCCTTGCAGTATAATTTCAGGGACCATATATTTTGTCCTTATAGCAGTTCATTATGGTGCAAGATTATTTCAGGTTTTCAAGATTTGCCAGGTCAAATAAATTACTTACACCTTTGATATTGTTAAGTAAAATAAGTATCAAGCTAAAAACTGCAGTGACAACTTTATGGCACTAGAATTATGCTGGTCATTTAGGTAACCTTACTCAACGTTACATTATAATAAATAGCTTCCAATGTTGGACAGACATTGGCAATGGCAACTGTGTTATGATACTTAAGTGTTGTGCAATAAAATTTTAGCGTTAATGCAATTAGTTTATTTTAACTAGCTTCAAAATTACAGAAAGGTTGCAGATTACGCATGTATTTAAGTGTGCGCAATTTGTCTCAAAAATGGTTCTTCATCACTTTTTGCCTTTCATTTTCCTGATCTTTAAATTCATCAGTGTTAACATCAGAAATCAGATGTTCACTTATAGAATGACATTCATGGTCGTCGTGATAATTTGAAGAAACTCACAGGCAGCAAAGTATTTTTGAAGTGTGATCCGTGTGGTAATGTGGGGAAATGCTGCAGCCAATTTATACACAGCAAGCTCCCATAAACAGCAATGAGGTTTAAAAAAAAAACAGCTCATTTGTTTCAGCGGCACTGGCTGATGGATAGAAGTTGGACAGGATGCTGAGAGACTTCCCCTGCTTTTATTTCAGTCAGTGCTAAGGGGTCTTTTGTGGCCATCTGAAGGGGCAGACAGGACCTCACTTAATATCTCACCTAAAAATGCAGCCGCAGGGGTGGATTAGGCACCGGATATGATCCCTTGCACCAGAATAGGCAGGTCCCCAATATCTGAGATTATCAAACTGCAGACACCTGCTGGACATTCCCAGGAGCACAGCGACAGAAGGATTGAATACTGGGAAGTTGCACTGGTGCAAACAGATTTCAGGTTTGTCCTGGTAAAGAGATGGAAGCAATCAAGAGGCAGTGATCAGAACAGGGAAGGGGATGATCGTGAGAGGAAACAGAGCAACCAGGGGTGGGAAGATAAGTGATTGAGAGATGCTGGGATGACCAGGAGAGGGGAAAAGTGATCAGAAGAGGGTAGGGTGGGGGAAGGTGATGCATTTGGTGAGAAGGGGCATCTGTTTTACACCATATATATGGACATAGCACCATCATGTGTCTTGTCCAGGACCTCCAGCATTCCCTCAGTGCACTAAAATGACTGAATGCTAAACTGACTAGCACTTCTGCCTAGATTTGTATTGAGTGTCTGGGCTGGAGCTTAAACCCACAACCTTCCACCTCCGAGGGGAGGCTGCTACCACTGAGCTAAAACTATCGTGCACAGTTGTTCTGAAGTAGCTTGGGACCACAACAAATTGCATTTAAACAGTGCATCTAATGCAATGAAAGGCCCCAATGTGCTTATTAAGAGTATTATCGACCAATATTTGAAACCAAGTCATCTAAAGTGATGTTAGGACAGATGACCAAAGAGTTAGTCAGTTGGGGTAAGTTTTAAAGATCATCTTAAAGGAGGCAAGAGATGTAAAGTGGAAGAAAGGTTTAGGGAGAAAATTCCAGAGCCCAGATAGATGAAAGCTGGTCCGTCAACTGTGAAGCAATTAAAAAAAAAAAGGCCATGTGCAAGAGCCCGGAATTGGAAGAATGCAGAAATCTGAGCGCATTGTAGGGCTGGGGGAGATTACACAGAGAAGGAAGGGCCAGGGCATGGAGGCATTAGAAAGCAATGTTGAGAATTTCAAAATTGTAGCATTGCTGGATCACAAGTCAAGTTAAGTCAGCAACCATGGTGGGGATTGATGGAAAAGGATTTGGTGCAAGTTTGGAAATGGGCAGCAACATTTTGCAAGGGTTCAATTTATGGAGGGTGGAAGATGGGAAACCAGCCAGGAGAACATTAGAATAGTCAAGACTAAAGGTGATAAAGCCAAGGCATTTTGGAGAAAAAAAGAATCACTCATCAAAATACATCACATGGTAAACAGGCACGATGGCCTTTGTTGGATAAACTGGAGTCCTTTTTTTAAACTGTGGCTTAAAATGGCTGAATGCTAAGCCGACTATCATTTTTGCCTGTAATAGTGCAAATTAACTAAGGGTGCATTTCCTCTACAGGTTTATTGTCAGCATGAATGGTTTCAGCTTCAGCCCAGCACCAAGCTCATTAGCATGAAGGATGGTAGAACTGGTTGAAAGTCAATTATATTATTCCATGCATAGATTTGCTTCATGCATAAAGGAATCACCCTGTACTTTGCTTCAGTGTCGGATCACTTCTCCGCCTAGGAATCAGGCTACGTTTACACCACTGTCTCAAAATAGCTTTTTCTTCTGACAGAAAATAAAATCATTCCAACAGTCTTTCCTTTCACTCAATTTAATAGTGTTGATATTTGGAATAAGTTGAAATGATGATGTGTGGAATTTTGTCAGGGATGCAGGGGCTTTGTTTAGTGGTCATCAAGGAGGAAGTAGAAAGTTCCATGTTACAGAGTATCTACATCATCACTGGAGCTTATTCCCAACAGAGGTCAGTGCAAATGGGTCACAAATAAATAATGGTTTAAGTGCAGGTAGTTACTTCGGTATAACAAAATACAAAAGTTGGCTCTTTGTGTAGGTGCTCCTCAGTGATTTGACATGTATTTACTGCTTCATTCATATTGTTGCAGATTGGAATTGATGCAATTTGCCACACAGCTGCAAGAACAAGAGTCAAACTGAGGGGAGCCACAAAGCTGCTCAGTTACTTAGGACTGCAAGGCTAAATCTGTCTGTTTTCTTCTCACGCCATAGACTTGTTGAGTAACCCAATGGATCCAACATTTGGTCTGCCTGAAACCTGCTTGTCTTCCAATACAAAGAACTGTCTATGACCAAATGTTGCAGACTGGCATACTCCAAAGTCCAGGACTACATGATGAGAAATGCATTAAAGCTTGGGGCCACTGCCTCAAAGGCTCAATGGAGAAAGGCCACAATTTAAGGCCCCCCATTCCCCTGCCATAGTACACCTACTGGCTGGAATCTGTGTAATACCCCTTAGGCTGTATGAACCATAGAAATAGGGGCCCCTCAGGCCTGCTCCACCAGTTAATAAGATCATAGCTGATCTGATGTGGCCTTAACTCCACTTTTCTGGCTGTCCCCCTTAACCCTTATAATAACACAAGAATGTTTGACATGAAATGTATTGTGTAATTATAACCTGTGATTGTAAGTGTTGCGAGACACCTCAGAGTACATTGAAAGAAATTGAACATAGTATTTTATGTAATGTACTTTACAAGTTTTACTAATAAAGTATATATTTTTTGAAATAAAAAGAAATCAATGGATCCAGCAGGCCAGTGTTCTTCTAGAAAGCACCATTATACCATTCCAGTGTGATATTCCATGATGCTCTTTCAAATAGCTATCCACGGCATGATGGGCTGAAAGGCATCCATCTTGACTATATGATTCTGCAATTTCATAGGTACCATTTCAAACTGGTGCAAGGTCTTAAATAGCGTCTCATAACATTTGGCTTTGTTGCACTTGGATGCCGTCTCCAGAGTTGTCATACCTTTTGCATGTTGATGTGCAACCACTGGCACTTAGTGTCAGCATCAAAACAGCAGTGTAACCGCATTCTAAACTAAAAGAGCCAAATTAGTTCCTCACAAGATGCCCTTAATAGAAGTCATCAGCAGTGGAGAGTCAGTACTGTGGTAGTGAGTCAGTTGACATCCAATGCTGATATTGGTAATCTCAATTATAAGGGAGGCAGTTTGAATTTGACAGGAATTAAGAAATTGGTGAAAGGGTGCAATTTTAATCACAAAATTAAAAAGAAAAGTTTAAGTCTAAGCAAAGAATGAAGAGAGACTAAATGAGGCCCATAGGGAGAGATCTCATTATAGTTGGCACCAGTCCAGTTTGCTGACATTTTACACTCATTAATGTGAAGAATGATTGCAATGGGCAATAGCTAATTATTTTATTTTATATTTTATTCATGTCAAATGAAGTTTTGTTGAGGGTTCATTTTGAGCTCCTCGAGGTGAGGTATAATAGCACCAGACAACATAGTGTATTCTACCTTCTGCGTTTCGGTCTTAGTCTGAGCTTCGCCAAGTCAGATAGAACAGAGGCTGAAGTTCTCCATACTGTGCCTTAACTCTGGATGCTGATTTTCATATTTCATCCAACAATATTCATATAATGTACAAGAAAGTTAGGTCATTCGGTTTCCGTAGGGTTGACACATTTCATTGTAGAGCCAGCACACCAGATTACAGATCTCCAAAGGAGTCTTAACCTCCGTCGTAACAGGTTGTGACATGAAGAGGTTACATGTTGAATATAGACTGGAGCTACTATGTAATGAACGTTTGTTCATTTTTCTGCCCTGAGAAAAGTTAAACTCATTTACTTGTGATGGATGAGCAGCAACTGGAGCTTCCTATTTGGTCAGTGGATTCAAAACACGGTGGGGCAGATTTTGTCTCCCTGCTGTTTAGTTTGCCCCCCAGAACAGAGCATAGCACAGTGTGATTTTCGGAGAGTTTCATGGATTGACCTTCAGCTCGATGTCTGGAGTTTCTGCAAGTTCACCAGATTTTTACCTTTGCTAAAAGGGTTCAACTATGAGGACAGGTTGCATAGACTGAGTTTGTATTACTTGATATAGAAGATCAAAGATGATCAAATTGAACAATAACAACAATTTATAGCATGCATTTAACGGAATAAACTTTCCCAACTCATGCTTCCCACCTCAATGGTGAAAATCTGGCAACCACTTTTTGTTGGAGAGAATTCTGGAGTTCCTGAATGGCTTAGCACTAACTTTAACCATGCCCCCTTGTTCTGAAATCCCCCACCATAAAAAAATAGATTCTCTCTCTTCCTATCCTACCAACTCCTTAAATCATCTTAAACGCCTCAGTTAGATCAGCCATTTAATCTTCTACGGTCAAGGAAATAGAAGCCTAGCCTCTACAACCTGTTCTAATCTTTTAACCTTTTTAATCTGGTATCATTGTGGTGAACCTGTTGCAGATATCTGCATTATACCCACTCCAAGAATGATACAACCTTTCTGAGGAGGTGCAGTGCCTAGGATATCAGTGAAATGTTTAAAGCTTAATTGGACATCACAAGTGTGTACTCTCCACCCTAGATCTGCAATGGCATTTAATGTTTCCTGTGTCATAGCATCTGCCTGCGCAGACTTCATTGTCAAAGGGTTATCAACAATCTTAGAATCTCTTTAATCAATAATTGGGTATGTTTCTGCAAATATTAGGCTGTGTAAAATTGGGAGTGAAAACCCAAATTGACTTCAAAGTGAAAGAGAGTCAGTCTTCCTTCCCCAGGGAGTCTAGTGCTACTTCACATCATTGTCAGGTTGATCTCTGACCCTGAATTCAGATCCCATTTACACTAGAACTGCAGTGTTGTTGCAGAACCAGACCCCTTTGCACCAATACTGCAATTGGAATGTAAATATATTTTTGGATACATTCATGATAATCAGTTTCATGGTTTAAAAATGCAAATGTTAAATCATAGTAATGAGATTGAATGGCAATATTTTCAACTTAGCTATTTGTTTTCAGTCCAGTCCAGGTGTAATCAATGCAGCAGCATTAGAAACAGCAAAAGCAATCTTGGGTAAGCAACAAAGTTCCCAATTAGACAGCTAGTATATGTAATAAAATTGACTATTCTTTTTCAATTATGAAATATCATACTGCTGTGGCCCATATACATGGATGCAAGATAATTGCCATTTAGATAGTTAATTTGGATGAAAATTACAAAAAAAAATTAACCACCAGAGTCTCATTAACTACACAGCCAATACTCTTTAAAGGTCATGAAAACGTTACGTTCATTTTATGGAAGGTCTCATTTCACAAAGATCAGTTTCTTTTTATATATTAACACCTCTTAGGTGCTGATCTAGATATTTCTATTTAGTCCAAATACTGTTGATATTATCTTATGTGGGTGTTAATAGATTTCCCTAAACTTTCTCTTGTTTATATTTAGCCCTATCTTTCATTTCTCGCTGGTGTTTGATACACTACAACTTACATTCCTAAAAGATGAGTATAAAGACAGTGAAATTCAAATCGACAACATTATATAGCATCTTTAATGTAGAAATATATAGCAAGGTACTTCACAGGAAGCATAACCCCCTTCTATTTTGGCTGTTAGGGCATTTAAAACATTAATAGGGCAACAGGGTACAGTCAATGAAGCCTTGCACCTGCGAAATCCAGCAACGTAGGCAAATCTGAGAGCTCTCTCCTCCTGAATAGCAGGCTAGATTGGGAAGGTGATGTATTGCTCTCGACTTGTGAAGGGGCCATCAATCACCTGATTGATAGCAAATTGGGCAGGAAATCAACTATAACTGCTGAAGCCCCCTAATTATGGCAGGAGGCTGAGAGCTACCGTAGCTTCACAACAATTGGCATTGCTGTGCCTGGAGCTTGGCTCCTAATCTTGCTGCAAAAGGTGACATAGTCAGTGATTAGTACCTGCTGAAGCGCAGCCTCCTCACACAATGCTCCTTCGTCATGTCCCTCATGTTCAGGAATCCCTGCTTGCTGTAACAACTTCTTGTTCCTTGTGGTTGTTTTCTCCAAGCCTCTATAGGTCTGTGCTGCTAGGCTGATGTGACAATTTCAAGGGTAATCGCAGCAAAATTCCCAGCTTTTCCAGCACTAGTGCAACCAATGACGTCCAAAGTTCTCTCTCCAATACTTCAGTTGAGACAAATATTCCCACAGCTCCAGCTCAAAAGTGGTTCCAAAAGTTCTCAGCAGCCAAAAGTGACTATCCATTGACTTCAATGAAGGCGAAGGAATCCCCTTTGCATCTTGCTGCTGCAGTCTGCCTTCTGGTTTCTGTTTGCTTCATGCTTTTTTTGGGGCGATCTTATGAAGGAGCAAGGCAAATGTTCCCAGGCAAAAGTTTCCCAAAGACCTCCCAATACAAGTGCAGGACTCCTACTTCCTTCATTTAATGAGACCGGTATTTAGTTCATGTGGCCACTAAGATGCTGAATGGACATTTTAACCAATATGGTAGTAGGTGCTTTTCTTGTGTGCATTGGCAAATGGAATGCTGATTTACTTAATTGGTGAACTACAAAAGAAATGATACCAGGCAGTTTCACGACTTGTTTGGTTTGGTCCGCAAGTCGTAACAACAACTTATACATCATCTTTAACATAATAAAACACCCCGAGGCATTTCACAGGAGCATTATAACACCAAGTATTACAGCAAGCCACATAAGAGATATTGGGCAGGATATTCCACTCGTCGGGTGGGTCCGGCGGGTGGGCCCAGGAATGGCCACGAGATGGACCACTGATCATGATCGGGCTTTGGCCGCGATTTCACGCTGCTTGGCCAATTAACCGCCAGCCAGCGTGAAACGCGTGCTAAGAGCCTCGGCGCTGTCGGGGTGGGGGCGGGAGGACATGAGCACTGAAGGCTCCCTGAAGGCACAGAGTTACCTCAGGGAGCTGAAGAATTTTAAATACAAAATAAACATTTTACAAATGGTATAAACATGTCCCCACAAGTGACTCAATCACATGTAAAGAATGATGTTAAAAAATATATATGTATATATTTTTTTTAAGTGACATTTGGGGAAACTCAACCCGTCCGTGGATGAGGTTTCGTACCACCCACCAACTGAATGGTTGAGTGGGCAGCGAGAAATACAAATTAATTAATAGTTTAAGTGCCATAATAGGCCTCTTGATTGAAGGCGGGCGCGCAGCTGCCAACTGAAAGATCACGAGAGTGCACGATGATGTCAGGACGCTCGCCCAAAGTCATCGCGCACTATTTCACTCCTGTTCAGGTCAGGCGTGCGCCCGTCCACGGGACAAAAAATTCTGCCTATTAGGTCAGATGACTAAAAGCCTATTCAAAGAGGAAGGTTTTAAGGAGTGTCTTAACAGGAGGAAAGTGAGGTAGAGAGGTGGAGAGGTGCAGGGAGGGTACTCCAGAGTTTGGGGCATGGTCACCGAATTCTAGGTATGATTGGGAATGTACAAGAGGCCAGAATTAGAGAAGCGCTGATATCTCAGGATTGTGGGGCCGGAGGAGATTACAGAGATGGGGAAGGGCAAGGCCATGGAAAACTTGAAAATAAGGATGAGAATTTTAAAATCAAGACGTAGCTTGATCTGGAGCCAATGTAGGTCAGTGAGCACGGGGTGATGGGGGGGGTGGTCTTCGTTCAAGTTAAGACATGGGTAGCAGAGTTTTGGATGACCTCAAGTTTACAGAGGGCAGAATGTTGGAGAGCAGCCAGGGGTGCACTGGAATAATTGAGCCTAGAGGTAATGAAAGCATGAAGGAGGGTTTCGGCAACAGATAAGCAGAGATAGGGGTAATAGGTTAGGTGATTTAACAGAGCTGGAAATAGATGGTCTTAGTGATGGTACGCATATGAGGACAGAAACCGCTTTCATGGTTGAATGTGACATCAAAGTTGTGAATAGACTGGCTTAATCTCAAGAGCGTTGTCATGGAGAGGAATGGAATCGATAGCTTGGGTACAGAGTTTGGAGCAGGGATCGAAAACAATAGCTTCAGTCTTCCTAATATTTATTTGGAGGAAATTTCTGCTCCTCCAGTACTAGATGTTGATCAGCAGTCTGGTAATTTAGCAACAATGAAGGAGTCAGTATTTGGCACAGAAAATAGAACTCAGGGGTTCTCTTTGCTTTCCAGTTTACTCCTGGTTCATTCACCAGATATGGACATCACTGTCAAGTTCAGCCTTTTTATACTCCATCCCTAATTGCCCATGAGAATGTGGAGTTGCTTACTAGGTCATTGCAAAGAGTAATTAAGAGACAACCTCATTGCTGTACAGGTGTAGGCTTGGTAAGGGTGGCTGATTTCCTTCTGAAAAGGACATTAACCAGATGGGTTTTTATGATATGCTGGTAGTTCCACGGTCATCAGTACTGAAACTAGCTTCTTACTACAGATTTATTTAAATTAACACAATTTAAACTTCTCAACCCACTGTGGTGGAATTTGAACTCACATCAGCACATTAATCCAGTAACCGCTTTGCTGCCATACCAAACAGTGTATTCCAGGGTGGTGGATGGTTTCGGCAGAGGACAATGAAGGCTGATAGTGCTTGGTGTACCCCAGTAAAATCTGGCAATGGATAGCAGAGGAAGGAGTGCTGAACAGGCTCAAATCTGCATCCCGCGGACATAAAGGACCAAAGGAGGAGGATATACCAGGGCCATGTCAGCATTTATATGTCAAGTTGCTTTTCATTATAGATCTTAAGGTAACATCATTTGCTGTTTGTGGAATATTGCTCTGCTCAAGTTGCCAGTACAGAAACACACCATTTGACCCACCAGTCCTTGCCAGTTCTTAAGCTCCACATGAGCCTCCTCCCAATCCACTTCATCTAATCCTATCATTCCCCATATCATTCCTTTCTCCCTCATGTGCTTATCTAGCTTCCCCTTAAATTAATCTTCTGTGCTTTTGGCATCAACTACTCCTTGTGCAATTGGATAACATTTGCTGAATAATCCTCAGCATGCTAAGAATTATGCTGACAACCAATTTAAGATTGTCAGTTGAGCTCGCTGTGTGGCACATTTGTGTATACTGGAAGCTACATATATTAATACACAGGTCCCTGCTCTTTGCAGACAGAAAGAACATGTGCACACATTGTGCCTGTTTCAGCTAAACAAAATAAGTGACAGCCATTCGCTGACTCATTCCTCAGGGTAATGCCTTGACCAATTGCCTGGTTTAAATGTCAAACAATGCTTGGCAGTTAGCTGTCAGCCACCATCACCGGTGCATTCTCCATAGCAATGCCACTTGCCAACCAATCAGCACCCTCTGCACAGATTATATAAATTGTTGTTTTCCCCTTATGTTGGTATTCTTGCAAGCGTTCTGATGAGTGCAAGACGAAAGGCTTAGTAGACATGTCTCTCTTTTCAGCAATAAACAACGTTTTTCCTGAAGTTTCTCCTGGGTTTGTTAGTGACTAACTTCAATTTCTGGCAGTAAAGGCAGAACACTGCGGACGCTGGAAACCTGAAATACAAACAGTAAGTGCTGGAAAAAACTCAGCAGGCCTGGCAGCATCTATGGAGAGAGAAACCAAGTTAATGTTTCAAGTCCAATATGGACTCGAACTTGGGGCTTGGATCTTTGCTTTGGCTCAGTTGTTATTTATATTTATGACACCTATAGTTTTGGAAATCCAAAATCCAAAAACATGGGTTGGGATTTTTGGGACCCGCTACAGGGGATCCGGCAGCCCAGTCAAAATTGACTTTCAGCGGAACCAGAAGATTCCGGCGGTGGGCGGGGCTGGAAAATCCCTGCCCGTCTACCATATTGAACCTTTCAATAATTTTTAAAGGCAACTATTAGGTCTCTCCTTTTACTTTCACAGCAGCAACATTTGTCCGAAATTTATTCTTTACCTTTGAAGCACTGCCGAAGAGCTGAACACGTGAAATATGTTAAACAAACAAAAGTTGTTTACATCTGAATAACGTTTCTGTGATGCAAAGTGCAGTAAAATAAAGCACAAATAGACTTATAGAGGTTTACAGCATAAAAATGCTTCATTCAGCCCATCAGCCTATGTTTACTGAGGCTGGTTACTCGTTGAGCCTGTATCACTCTCTGCAAGAGCAGGTTAGCTAATCCCACTCCCCTGTCCCTTCCCCATTGTCCTGCAGACTTCTTCCTTTCGGGTGCTCATCTGATTCCCTTTGAAAGGCATGATTGAATGTCTCTTGGTTATGGACAGGGATTCTGGAATTTTCCTCCCATCCTGCAGAGTTTTAATTCCGCGCTATGGAATTTAATGAGAGCTTTGGAGTGCTTGACATCCACTACCAAAACTGGTGGCACCCCCACTGACCTGATATCCAGGTACCCTGAGGGAATTAAGTCCCCAATTGGCAGTGGGAACCCTGCCACCAGGACTCCTGGTTCCATGGTGGGGGGGGAGCATTCAGTTGTAGGATTTCCCCAGTAGGGTGGAAATCCCACCTCCGAGAACTGCCGGTCAATCCGATGCCAGCAAATGTCCATTACTGGCAATGTCGAGGGGGCGGTGGCTGTTGCTGGTAATACACTTGGGCCTTCACCAGGGTTCATCGTGGGATCCCTGAAGAAAAGTAAGTGGCAGCGGGATGGGAATTGCAAGAAGGGAGTCACCGGTGAGGGGGAGGGGGCGTTGGAGGGAAGGGCAGTGGGGCAGGGGTGTTTCTCAGAAGCCCCCCTACATCGTGATGCCAGGTCCCTTGATCAGGTAACTGAGTGCCTTTGAACAAACCTTTGAACCCCTTACCCCTCCCAACTAGGCCACAAACAAACCTTACAGGGTCTGTTTGTCTGTCTCCCTGCATGGTAAGCCCCCATGGGCATTAATTCCCACTTAAATGCCTCAATTGGCATCTGGGCAGGAAAACCACCAGCATGCCTCCAAGCCCTGGACTTACCGAACTTAACTGGGGGCAGGGGAAGGCTGGGAGACCATGGGATCCCCATCCTGCACCCTCCACCCAATCAAATGGCTCCCTGCCTCAGAACATGCCCTCAGTGGGGTGGGGGCATTAAATTCCGCCCTATAAGCCTTTTGATCCAGACAGTTTTGAGCTCAGACAGCAGCCTGACTGATAGATAAAAACGAAAAACTGCGGATGCTGGAAATCCAAAACAAAAACAGAATTACCTGGAAAAACTCAGCAGGTCTGGCAGCATCGGCGGAGAAGAAAGAAAAGAAAATTTGAGGACTCGAAACGTCAACTCTTTTCTCCTCCGCCGATGCTGCCAGACCTGCTGAGTTTTTCCAGGTAATTCTGTTTTAGCCTGACTGATAGGTTTGGCTTTCAGTCAGCCATAAAGCACTCCAAAGTGAAGTATGTCATAGGTGGGTCGGATCCATGACCCTGGTTGGGGATGGTCCAATCCTAGTGTCTCTGATGCCCAACTTTGGGTGTGTTCAATTCCTGACCCCAGGAGTTGGGTTCCAAACCTTGAGCCTGGAGTTCTTTGTATGGGGAGGGTGTTTGGTAGAGGTTCGGGAACATGGTGGGTGTAAGCTGAGGGTGATGGAGGGAAGCACTGCTGCTCCCCTCGGCCCACTGTAAAGTCCCTTGACTTCTCCCTGAAGTTGTCCTTGCCATGCTGCAACTGCTGGGTTGCCAGAGGCCTCAGAAACTTAAGGCAGGATTTTCCCATCAGTGAGTGAGGGGGCAGGGCCTGCTCGCCAACACGTAAAATGACGCACGGTGATGTCGGGCGGAACTCCCAATGTCATCGCGGCCCATTTAAGTTTTCAGGAAGACAGGGGCTAAGCAAAATCAGGTGAGCACCCGCCGACCTGCCAATGGCCAATTGAGGCCATTGACAGAGTGATTTATGTAATTAACGGATCTGCCCGTCCAACCTTAAAGTTGGTGGACAGGCCGGGAGCCGTGGCGGAAACTAGAAAAAGCCTGAAACCTCATCCAAGGGCGGGATGAGGTTTCATGTAGGTTTTTAAAAATTTAGTTAAAGTTTTTTAAAAAGTTATGGACATGTCCCTACTCATGTGACAGTGTCCCATGAGGGGACATGTCAGGTATTTTTTTTTTTCAATTTTTAATATTTTTTACAGTAGAGCTGATCTCCCTGAGGCTGCACTTAGCCTCAGGGAGATGAGTGCATTCTTTTGTGAACATGCCTGAAAGAGCGCACTCTCTACTTAGGGAACCCCTCCCCCTGCCCGCACAGGGAGCACATTGCACTTCTGTGCAGACATCACGCTAGGCTGGCCTTAATTGGCCCGCCCACATAAAATGGCGGCGCATCCCCAATCGGGGGCGCCGATTGGAGGCCCGTCTTTGTGTGCCTGCACTTCAACTTGCCCCACCAACGAGGGGAAAATCCTGCCCTTAGTCTCCCACCATAGAACCTGCAGAGCCTGTGGAAGCAGAGGCTGCCAACTTATTAGCATATTTAAAAGGCCAACTCGCCTCATGGGAGCTGATTGGCTGCCTGGTCCTTCTCCCAACTCAACAAAACCTGAAAATCAGTGGGTTGGAGCCAGTTTCCCAATTAACTTCTCCGCCCACACTCAATCCCAGGCACTTATGTTAAAATTCCCTCCATCATTTCTGTGCTGGCTCTTTACTACAGCAATCCAAACTCATCTCAACTCCATGTTCTGTCTCCCCATAATCCTCAGTTATTTTCTGCTTCATCAGCTCTTCCGAGGTCTAGTATGTCTTGATCTGTCCTGCTCTCGCTCACTGCCACACTGCCATAGCACCCTACCCCCACCCTTCACCTTGCAGGTGGTGGGCCCACAAGGCATTTCCACGGAGCTATTTCGGGCTTAGCCCAGCCGGGTTAGGTGGGTGGCCCGACCACCAGGCGCTCACCAGTGAGCACCACCTGCCGGGCCTGGCTCCTCGAGTGGGTCCTGGTATCCCTGTTCTGGGCAAGGTTCTCTGTCTTATTTCTAGAACCACCATGGCAGTCTTTAGTGGATTGCCCTTTGTTTGGAACCTCTTGGACCTGCTCGCTGAGAGAGACCCTACCAGGAGCTCCAACCTTCAGACGACATAGCTCCAACGTTCATTGGATCACACAAGCCCCTCCGCACCAACCCTACCACCACAACAAGGTTACAATCCTCGGAGGAGACCTCGAGGCCAACCCAGGGCACGCTGGAGGGATTACATCTCTCGGCTGGCCTGGGAACACCTGGGAATCCCCCAGGAGCTGGAATCTGTGACTGAGGAAAGGGAAGACGGGTTGGCCCTGCTCAGTTTACTGCCCCATCACCCAGAAGTGGTGTGAAAATGGATGGATGGATGAAGTTCATCCAATTTTCCCTTGAAAGTTATAATTGTCCCTACCTCAACTCTTCCCTTTGGCAAAACATTCTTTGCCCCGACAAGCCTCTGAATAAAGATATTTCACATCTTTTCTCGTTCACATAGTGGCAATTGTAAATTGATGAACTCTTGTCACTGACTGGTCATCCAGAGGAAATAGTCTTTCCCTATTCACTCTCCAAACCCTTCATGATTTCACAAAATGTATTTTATTAAATCTCTTCTTTCTCTGCTCCAGTCTCATACCAAACTCCATACAGCAAATTAATATCTGAAGCCCTTGATCGAAAGAGATGTGCAATGAATTGTAACCAGCATTGCCAGATCCCTAGGTGCCCCCGAGTGCCTATGCAGTAAGCAAACTAAACACTCGGCTTAGGAGGTTTTGAGCCACAGTCTGTGCTGAAATAGCTGCTCAAATGGTAAGAATGCTCTCTAGAATTGGCCACATTGCCTCTGATGAAATGGGGGTGACGGGTGGGGGTGGGGGTGGGGGGGGGGGGTGGTGGAGTGGTGGTGGGATGGGGCTCGTGTGTCTGCATGGTCATCAGTTGTGGATAGAACTTGTCTTAGCCATTGTGCACCCCACAATTCAATAACCTACCACCATTCACTTGAAAGGCCCATATTTTAATAATGGTCACTGGTAAAAGACTAGAGGGGCTAGGGCAACATGGCTTTGGGAGCTGACGGTGGAGGATAAAACTAGAGTAATAGACAGTATGTCAGGAAGCTGGACCCAACCTCTGTATGTGAGCAACCCCTTCAGGAGATACTTCACATATGTTAAATGCTTAGAGCAATGGTAACATGGGTTATTGCAACGTAGTTATGAGTTCGCAAGTTTCACAGCCTTCTTGGAGCTCACTGGTGAGAGAAAGATGAATAAAAAATAGCAATTGAAGGGACTGAACACATATCAGTAAAATATTCCAATAAAGCACTCAGGACTGACTGCTGCTTTCCTGTGGGAAAGGGTTTGTTCACAATGCTTCATGAGAGGCTTTGGGGGTGTTGTTCACACTGCAGAGGTTTGAAGGCCTGATCTCCACTTTGGAATTCTGATCCATCAGATTAGCCTGAAAGCCATGTCTACTGCCTTGGACTGGACATCAGAAGAGGGCCACCATGATCAGAAACAACATTGGCAAGAGCTGGAACTCCAACAACCGAGGTGGCTCTGACTGGCTTGCCACAGGCGTAGGGCATCATCAGGTGCACACATATGGCAAATAAGACATCCCCAGATCACCAAGAAACATTTGTCTGCCTCAGGGATTCAACTCCTTCAATATGCAATTGGTTTTCAACAGCCAAAAGTATCTTCAGGCAGTTGTCATGGTGCTATCCCACATTAGCCCATGCTCCTAAAGATCTTCTTAGCTGGAAGCTGTCTCAACTGTGGCTCAGTTGGTAGCACATTTGCCTCTGAATCACAAGGTTGTGGGTTCAAGTCCCACTCCAGGACTGGAGCACAGAAAACATGCCACTTCAGTGCAATATTGAGGGAATGCTACTGTCAGAGATGCTTTCATCTTAGATGAGACATCGAACACAGGCCCCATCTGCCTGCTCAGATGGATGCAAAATATCCCATGGCACTATTTTGAAGACAAATAGAGGTATCATCCCTGTTGTCCTGGCCAGGTTTTATCCCTCAACCAATATCACAAAAACAGATTGGTCCAAATCCTCCAATGTCCAGGGCAGTGAAATCTGGACTTAAATCTGTGTTGCGTATCAGGACACTGTGGAAGGTTCTGATAGAGTGAATACAGGGTGAATGTATCCGCTTGTGGGGAAGAGCATTACCAGAGATCATCAATATAAGGTAGTCACCAAGAAATCCAATAGGGAAATCAGAAGAAACGTCTTTATCCAAAGCCTGGTGAGAATGTGGAACTTGCTACCACACGGAGTGGTTGAAGTGAATAATACAGTTGCATTTAAGAGGAAGCAAGACAAACATTTGAGGGAGAAGGGAATAGACGGGTACAATGGCAGATTTAGATAAAAGATAGGAATGAGCTCAAGTGGCGCATAAACACCAGCTTGGACTGGTTGGGCCAGCTGGCCTGTTTCTGTGCTGTATATCCTACGCAATCTTTTCCAACCTGCTTGGGAATAGTTGTGTCTTTTTGTGCAGGCAAAATAAAGGCCAATTCCTCAGGAGTGGGAAGGCTGCTATTAAGAGGCTAATTTTACAAGTCTGCTCAGCTTGCAGGCAATTTTCACCAGCCAACAGACCATGTAGGAAACCTGAGAGAATACTTGGGAAATCACAGGGAATGTGGTCCAAGTTTCAGATGCATGCGACCAGCATCTAAGGCTCCCCATGAACAGGTCAAGTGAGTGAAATCAGCTCTGTGGAAACCTCTCCACACATCTCTAACTGACAAAGCCTATATGCCAACTCAAAAGAGTCAAGGGGAGCTGCCTTACAATCCCAAGGACAGCCTTAAAAGGAAATTCAAGGTTGGTTTGGGTGGTGTTGGGAGTAGAAAGGATCAGTGTTTGAAAAGTGAATAAAACAGCCAATGTATTTACATGATTATGTTTCAGAAAAGGGAACATTTCCAGCCGCTTATATCACTGTTGAATTATGAAGTCTTTCTCACTTGTAGAATAGATTTGGTCCTCCAACCATCCCCATTACATATCATATACACTGCATTATTCATTGTTGAAAGGCTATTTTAACAACTACAAATCAGAAAATGCCTTACATTGTGCTCCACACTGAAAACAAAAAAAAAGTATTGAAAGAAAACGCACTCACATTTAAGCAGTGTTTAAGCATATAATTCAGTCACTGTTTTATTTAGCTCTTCTGCTGTGTCTGCCTAATTACCACAACTTAATTTTAGCTAGAGAGAAAAGAAATGCAAATTTTGGTTGTGATGTACTTAACTAATGATTAACCAAATGAAAGATTAAAGTGCTACAGATGTCTGGAGTTATTTATTTAAATTAGCAGATTAATAATGAAACTCCTCCTTCAGTACTGTCAAGTACAGGCTATTATCATTCTCCCAGTTACAGATGTTGGTAATCACATGACAAAAGTGCTTCACTTACGCCATCCATCTCTGTTAGCAAAACAAGAGGAATTTTAAATCTCTGGTACCTTGAACTATTCAGCATAAAGTCCTGTGGCCCAGAGCCCATTTCATCTGAATCTCCTGGCAAAGAATTCCTGGAGGCCAGCCAGGAGCTCTGCACAAAATCGTTAAAGGTGAGTATTGCCATCTCATGAAGTAGCTCTCTAAAGGTGATAAACGGTCATTGTGCAGATGTTTGTGACCAACTCCATCCTTATGGGGAACGGGGATCTGAATAGAGATATCGTAGGAAAGGTGCCTTTAAATTTTCTTGTCTTATAAAATGGTTCCCCTGTACTTGAACCGATACTGTCCACGCTCAGCCCGGGGTCTCGAGGTATGCTGTTGTCCAGTTTAACACAAGGTATGGTATTTGAATATTAATAGAAGTGATGGTAAAACTGTTACATTGGGCGGAATCATCCCAGATTTGCACAAAACGTGGCAGCAGACCAGTTGGTAATGGTAACGGAATAGTCATTTTACCCGCCGGCCGCAATGGCGAATTTTCACGCCGTATTCCCGCCTCATTAGTTATGCAGCCACAGCAAACATGCCGTCTCGCTGGTGGGCGGCCTCTGATTTTCCCGCCACGCTGTTACCTCGCTGTTTCCTCACACTGGGCGCCATATTAAAACTGCAGCTATGCACACAATTCTCAATGCTTCCAGCCCACGACTGCTCCGCTGAAGATGTGGCCCCAAAAGCCAAGAAAGCTTGCAGCTCCCACCCACCCCCCCACCACCCCCCACACCTCCGATTCAGTGACACATCCATGGGACACCTTCTGGACACCAGGGAGGCCGGCCACGATGTCCTCTACCCCCACTCTGGCCGCAGGAGGCCAATCAGTCTCACCACTCCGGCTTGGGAGGTGGTGGGTCAGTTGTGGTCTGTGCCAATGCTGCACAAAAGAGGTCAGCCATCCAGCGCAGAAAGAGGATGAATGATCTCATCCGTGCTGCCAGGGTAAATCAACCATCTCATCACTCTAATCTCACCCACTCACAAGGTCATCACACATTCACTGGCATCTCACTCACTGCCAGCTCAAGGGACACCACCACTCACAATCTCACACACACCCTCACATCTCCATCTGGCCTCATGTCCTCTGGAGGCTGCATCCTCAAACCTCACCATTTTGAGGCCACTTGCACAGATCAGCTTGTGCCCCCACACACACCCTGGGATACCCCCCTGTCCCCATACAGCCCTCGCCCTGCAGCTTCTACCCTTGCCTGAGGCCACTTCTTCCCCCTTATCCAAGCAAGCCCTAGCCCTGCAGGAACAAAAAGCCCCACCTGCCTTATGGCTGGTCTGGAAGTTAGAGACCTGCCTGTGAACCCCCCTAAAAGTGATGTGGTGCTGCCTGTGAAGCCTGGCGCTGATGACTGCGAGTGCTGCTCGGAGCAAGGTCGGCAAGTAAATCTCAAAGTCCTGAGTGAAGTGCAGCTCAGTAGGTGCACCTCACTAATGTACTATTGAAGGGTCAAGAGGACTCGAAACGTCAACTTTGCTCTTCTCCGCCGATGCTGCCAGACCTGCTGAGTTTTTCCAGGTATTTCTGTTTTTGTTTTGTCACTTATGTACCGTTGTGAAACATGTCGGCACACAATCACACCCAGCATTCCCGGACAGTCCAGCATGGGGGCATGATTCTGGTGAGCCGGGCTTATAAGTAGATACAAATGTATTAAAATGACGTTCCCGACGTGCGGAAGCGGGAAGTGCAGCCCGCCATTGACGGGTGGAGTGGATGATCGCAAACTGGTTTTGTGATGGTTTGCCCCGATTTTTGGCCTTCACGCCATATTGCTCCCCACCCACCCCCCCATCCCCCCCAACCCCCCATCACCCCCAACCCCCCCATCCCCACTGCCAGCCATAATGCCCAGCACCAATGGGGCCGGAAAATTACAGCCATTGTCTTAAAAGACTAGCCGTTGTCATTTGGGGCAAGGAAGTCTGCCATCCTTACCTGACCTTGCATTTATGTGACTCCAGTCTTTTGGAAGAGCCTTCTGGAATGGCCTCGCATGCCACTCAATTGTAAACAACCATTTGCATTCAAGAAAGCGGCCAACCGCTGCCACTTGCTATGGGCAACCAGGGAAATGCAGCCTTGCCAGCGACACACGCCCCCTGACAATTCTTTTGAGAATGATTAATCTCCATGCCAAGTCATGAATAACAAATATACCAATTAAATCCAGAGACAAGTACCTGATCCAAGCGTTACTCTGATCAAAGCATTCAAGCCCAACATGCTACATTACTGATGTATGATCCCTTTCTAAAAATGGGACATGCCTTTAATCTTTTTTAAATGTAGATGGACCTGTTGTCTACTTCCAACATGAAAGGAATGAGGGGTACACAGATTTAAGATGATTTTCATAAAACCAGAGTGGACAGGAGGAGAATATTTTATTTTAATGCATCAAGTTGTTAACATCCAGGATAGACTGCCTGAAATGGTGGTGGAAGCTGATTCAATTTTGAGTTTCAAGTGGGATTTGGATATAGCTGGAAAGCAAAAATGTGCAGGGCTATGGGGAAACAGCAGTGTCGTGAGATTAATTAGATAGCTCTTTCAAAGAGCCAACATAGACAAGATGGGCTGAATGGCTTTCTTCTATGCTGTTTGCTTTTAAACTATTCCTGGCTGAAAATGCGTTCACCTGCATGAGGGACCACCCCACCCCACAACGCCCCAACTAAAGGGTTCACCATGAGACTTCCAGATGAGGTGAGTTTGACTTTCTTTGGCTGCTGCAGACTTTGGCGACTGCATTCAGTGTTGTCGGGAGTTTGTAAAAAGATTTTGGATTCATCAGGGTGCGATGCTGGATTTTGTCAAGGAAGCGCTGTTAGGAGGAAGGCTGCTTCGGTAACGGGGGGCTATGGTTGCAGTCCCTCTTTGGCTGCACCACAACAGGGACCATGGATCACAAACAGCAGAGAGGGAACATTCTGCAGACGAATGAGGAGAAGGGCTCTCAATAGAAGGCCGTACACACTCAGGATCTTCAGAGAGCCCTTCCCCTAACTCCTCCTCAGCCAGAGGCAGCATCTGAGGTGGTCACTGAACTGTGCTAACCTGTCCGGCAGCCAGACAACAGGATGAAGGCAGCGCTGCCACTGGCTGTGAAGACCACCACGAGCCCTGATTTCTAGGTCAGTGGACCCTTCCAGGCAGGACCGAGCAACATTACAGTGGATGGCACAAAAGCTTAATGGTGCTACAAAATCTTTTAGAATGTCCATGGACTAAGCGGTCCCTTTTACTGTACTTAGACAGGTGCAGTGGTACTTTTAGGCTTTTAATATATCTGTTAGTAGATGTTGATGAAATGTTTCCCCTCCAATTATTTCTTAATTTATCACTGCAGCAGGGAGGTGATGGAGAAGAGCAGGCTTCTGGAGGAGCAGGTATGGGGCTTTGCCAGGTTTACAGGATTCCCAATGGTACAGGTACAATCGACATCGGGTCCCACAAGTCGACAGGGAGATGCACCACAACTGCAAGCACCACCACTCCATGAACATGCAGAAGGACATTAGGTCAGTGAATGCTCTCTATCCTAACAGCATACACAGCATTTTCATCCTGCAGCAGTCATCTGTACCTGCTGCTATCTTTGGGTCATCATGATGAATTAGAGGCTGTCCATCTAGTGACAATGGCTCCCTGCTCTACAACTGGCTTATTAACCCCGTCCACTATCCAAGCATGCACAAGCAGCACACCCACAGTGAGAGAGCCGTGCTGCCACCAGGAATGGAGTGGAGCAAATCACCGGCGTTCTTAAACAACTGCTCTGCTGTCCGGACTGTTCAGGGGGCTCTCCCCAATCCTCACCAGAGAGTGTCACCAACTTTGTGGTTGTCTGCTCCTCCCCACACTTGGAAACTAAACAAAGATTGCATTTTTCATTCTATCTGAACATCTATTTCATCTTCTTTCACCACCACCAATTGTAACCCTTGCTCCTCCTGAGTTCACAAACAAGGAAGTCTTGAAGTTTGTGGATGAAAATGTTGAGTTCTTGCACAAAGGATTTTTTTTAAAATTTGCCCTGACACTCAGACTGTTATCTCTCGAGTTTCTCAGGCTTCGTGTGTGCCGAACTGAAACCAACTCAGATGTGAAGATAAACAACAGTCTCTTGATTCAAGCTAAAGACAAAGGGCTGAATTTTGTCAGGGCAGCAATGATCCTGAGGCTGGGCTGGGAAGCCAGGTTAATTCCATCTCGGCTATTTTGGAGAGCCCTGGCCCGATTTTATGGCAACCAACCACCTGATTTTGGGGCTCCTATCCCTTTAAGAGATGATATCCTGCCTCTAAGAACTGCTGGCCAATCGGAGGGCCGGCAGCTCTTTAGTCCCAGCAGCACCACCAGGAGAGGTGGCCATCGCTGGTACTGCACCAAGCACAGGGAAGCATCATGGACATTGCACTCAGGCCAAGGTAAGTGGGGTTGGGATGGCCAGAGATTATAGGAATAGCCCCTTTTGTGGCCCTTTATTAACCACATAAGGGCCTCAGTTAGCCTCTGGGCAGAAAGACTGTCCTTCACTTCCTGCCAATGAGAGAGTCCCATGGCACTGGAAGGCCATCTCTCCTCCCCTCCACTGCTTCCCCTCCCAATTCTCCATACCTCTCCCTCAACCTCCCAACTCACTCTTGAGGGCCCCATTAAATGCAACAGAAATATTTGAAGATGTTGCTTTAGACACCAACGTAGCCCATTTAACTCCCTTCAGCTTTTACAAAAAAAAAAATCTCTTCAAATTTCACTGTATCCAGTAGATGCTTCTTGGTACGAATATTTAGCATATTTGACTTGTGACTTTTACCATCTTTGCTCCTCTTGCCTTTATATTTTAGTCACTCCCCTAAAGGGGTTTACTCATCTTCCCTTTCACAGCTCTGCAGAAGAATTTGCATCAAAAAGATTCATCTGTCATTTCTACATTTAAATGCTTCCATCTACCACACATTCCTAGCCGTGCTGGCTTTTTTCTCTTCTCTCAAAGGGGAATTTTTTTTATGACTTGCTGTAATAAAACAAATTCACAACAGCTTCAGTTGATTCAGCTAGTATTTCTAAGAATCTTTTAGTAAGGGAACTGACTGGTTCCTTGTGGACCAGCATTATTGGCTGAAAATGCAGCTGTGACATCTTTGCTAACTTCAAACATCCAGAGGAGTGCACAGCCCAGCATATATTTTGGATCTTGTACCGAAATTCCCTGTTGTGAAGAGATAAAATATGATTTCATCTTCACAGTAATGTATTGAAACTTGCATTATGCATTTTGTCCACTTGAGGCTACCATGCACACATGTACCAACAGAGGGAGTATGCTAGGATGAAAGAATAATAGATAATAAAAGATCCATGGGCAGAATTTTGCCCTCGTCGAGTGAGCTTGGCAGGGGCGGGTGGCGTCGGTCAGAAAGTTAACCGCTGCCCATGATTGGAACCGGACCACAATTTCTCGCTGGCGGGCCAATTAAGGCCTGCCCAGCATGAAACTCGAGTAGCAGCGCTCAATGCTGCCTGTGTGGGTGGAGGAGAAGGGTGAGCATGAACTTCACGCACGGACACTTGAAAATCTCCCTAAGGCACAGAACTGCCTCAGGGAGATGAACTGTTTTAAAAATTAGAAATAAAGATTTTAACAGTGTTATAAAACATGTTCCCACACATGTGACTCCTTCATGAGTGGGGACATGTTATAAATGAAATTTTAAAAATGTTATTTTATTGTTGTTTGATGTTGGAAACCTCATCCCGCCCATGGATGAGGTTTCCAAAAAAATGCAAAGGCCGCTTGGCCTTTTCGCCTGCCCGCCAACCGCAAGTTTAGACGGGCAGTGGAAAATTTGTTTCAATTACTTTGTTAATGGCCTTAATAGGCCTTTTAATCGTCGGTGGTCGTCTTGCCGACTCTGGCGTGCACCCTCTGACTGAAATATCGTGCGACTGCGCGTTGACATTGAGACGCTCGCTCGATGTCAACGCCCATCGTTTTACGCTCGAGCAGGTTGGGCGTGTACCTGCCCGCCGAGGTAAAAATTCTGCCCCATGTTTCTCAGCTCATGCAGTTCTAATTCTGAGTGACGCTGGCTGAGTATATAACTGCTTCTGTCCCAAGAACGTCACATGGATAACATTCTGGCAAAGCAAAATGCATGCTGGCTGTAATGAAAAGCAGATCTTTTTAAAAAAGGCAATCATTGATAGAAGAAAGAATGTGCATTTATAAAGCACCTTCAGGACCTTCTACAAATGCTTTACATTCAATGAAATCCTTTTGAACTATCTTCACTATTGTAAGGTAGGAAACACAACAGCCAAATTATGCTCAGCAAGATACCAATAAAGAGAAGCGTGATCACGATCAGATAATCTGTTTTAGTGCTGTTCTTTGAGATTGAGATATATTGGCCAGGACACTAGGGAATCTGATACCTGGGGCTTGGGAAAGAAGACAGAACTTCAACAAAGGATCTCACAGGAAAGATGTCACCTCTAACAGTCCAGGCCTCCCTCATAACTGCACTGAAGCACTGGCTTAAATACTGTGCTTAAGATACACTAGAATTTGTTTCCCCATTTTTAAGAGAACTTTAAGAAAAAAATGATTCCATAGGATAGATAAGAACATAAACTATTTCATCTGGTGGGGAAATCCCAACAGGGGGTGTAATCTTAATATTAGAGCCAGGCCATTCAGGAGTAAAAACAGGAAACACGTTTACACACAAAAGGTAGCAGAAATCTGGAACTGGCTCTCTCAAAAGGCTTTGGCTGCTGCATCAATTGATGCTTTTGAGACTGAGTTCAATTAATTTTTGTTAGGTAGTAAGTATCAATGCACACGGAACAGAGGTTTGTAAGCATAGCTGAGAGAATGGTGCAACAGGATCAAGGGACTGAATACTGTGCTCCTGTTCCCAACTTCTTATTGTCACATGCTTTAACCCTGACCAGGGTTCTTGGATCTGATGCTGAAACAAACTGTAACTTACCTCTGCTGTTGGTGCATGCTTCCTCCAGCCTTGTGGTAAAGCCTCAGGATGAGTGTGATGCTATCGAATTCCTGATAGCCCTGTCTGATATGCAGGGAAAGTAAATTAAAATACCCTGAGAACAGGATAATGACGAATGCCTTTTATATATATTTCTAATAACTGTGTCACATACGATACATCAGAGATAATTGGACAACCATGGAATATTCAATAATAAATATATTTTTCAAGTTGTCATTTTGTGTGAACTACTGTACATAAAATGCCAAGGAATGAGTATCTTGCTTCCTAAATTGATTTAATAAGAGATACTCAGAAACCAGGGCAGAATTTCGAGGGAGCCTTTGAGGCAGTTTTAAAGTTCTCTTGAAAGATTATGCAAAAGCCTCGTTAACACATTTACACCCATGTAAATAAGATTTAAGCAACTCTCAATGTCATTTTTCATTCTGTACAGTGTGATCCTGCAATGTGTTAAGCCCGTCCACACAGAGAGAGCACAAAGCAAATTTCAATGAGCAAAACAGCTCTTCAGGTCCCTTTTGTTCAATATTTATTCTGTGTCTTTTTTGTTTAGAGTTTTTTTGTGTTTATGTTTTCTGTATTAGGCCTCATAGGAAATAGTTATATTAATACGAAAGCAGCTGAATATTGCCTGCAGGTCAACCCAAAATCTGACAGGAAAGGAAGCGTTTATAATGTTCAGTGTCACAGGAAGATGGGTACAGAAAAGTGAATCTAAAAGGGGACTCTCAGGATTCCAATTTTTGCAGTAACTCGAGGGCCAATTAGGCATTTAATAACAAAGTTCTGTGCTGGTTGGTTCATTAAAAATTACAGCATTTAATATACTGAAGTGGTTCAAGGTGAAAGGAGACATGCCTTTGATATCAACTGGCCAGAGTCAGTCTTCCTGCATATTTTATTAAGTCACCAACATATTTTTGGATACCTAAATACGCTTTCTTAGCAATATGGGTGAGGACACCTGCACGGGTTCCAGAGGAATGGGGAGGCAACTGTGTAAGAACAGCAGCCAAGCTGCAACAGAGGGGTTGCAAATACCCAATGTCATTCAGTAGAGAAAAGTGAAACTTACACTTCAGACTGATAACATACTGTTCCCTTTGGGGTAGAAGTCCACTGGGGCTTTTCCTATTTTGGTCTGTAACTTTGATGGCAGGCCAGGGGAAAACCTCAGCCGAACAATGGCTCTGATGTTAGCTTGGAGGTGGGGTGCAGTGAGGGGCCTGTCTCGTGACCAAGAAGCCTGGAAGAATGAGTATCCCTCAGGCCCTGCTGACTTGAGCAGTTTTTGACTCCGTTTCCCGGCCCCAGCAGCCAGGGAGCCAAGAGGACGGAGGGAGGGATCGAAGGCCTCTGGGGGAGGGGAGATCAGGAGGGTTCGGCGGGAGTAGGGGTGTGAGAGGGGGGGAGGAGGTGGAAAGATTCAGGGGGAGATTGGAAGGGTCAAGCGGGAAGTCAGTTGTAAGTCACAGACCTGAAATATTATTTCCCTCTTAGCAGTGTGGCAGCACCTGCTGAGTATTTCCATTTTCTGTTTATATTCCAGATTTCCAGCATCCACAGTATTTTGCTTTTGTAGCAGCCTTAAGGTATAAAATGGTTAAGGGCAAGATACGGTGACATAGGCCTAACCTACAATCAGTCTTGTGTCTCAGTGGTTGTGCACCACGGCAGCATTATGCCGATTTATTGCATGCTGGCCTTTCAAGAGAACAGTCTGATAATAAAAAAAAGAAATTGCTGGAAAAACTCAGCAGGTCTGACAGCGCCTGTGAAGAGAGAAACGGTTAACGTTTTGAGTCCGTATGACTCTCCTTCGGAGCTGAGAATAAGTTCCATTGTAAACTGCGGCTTCAAAGTGTGCCCTGCATGGTGTGTTAAGGGGGTGTGTAACTGGTGATGATTAAGGTGATTGAGGCCAGCTGAAAACCAGTCATAGTCAACGGCGCTCACGCTTCAGGTTACAAGAGTGCAACTGGGACTAAGTACCACAACTATCTTCTTCGGCCTCTCCTTGACCATTAAGTTCATTCCTTGCTAGTGGACGGCAAGGAGTTAAAAATGACACTTCAATGCTGGAAGCATATATTGCATACTGGTGTCCCCTCAAGCCTGTTCAACCATTCAACTATAACACGGCTCATTAGTATCTTAACTTCATGGGCCTGCCTTGATCCCAGAATATGCTACCCAACAAAAAAAATTGTTGATGATAGGTCATTGACCTGGAACGTTAACTCTCGTTTCTTGCCCCACAGATGCTGCCTGACCTGCTGAGTATTTCTGGCACTTTTTGTCTTTATTTCAGATTTCCAGCATCTGCAGTATTTTGCTTTTGGAGGGTACCATCAATTTCAGCTTTGAAATTTTCAATTGAACCCCAGTCTCAATAGCTTTTTGGAGGAAGAGAGTTCCAGATTTCCACTAGCTTTTGCGTGAAGAATTGCTTCCTGATGTCACCCTTGATTGGCCAACCCTAACTTAAAGTTATTGTTAGCATTCCTTCTTTGGTTCACAACAAGGCGTTTCAAATAAGCATGAGGGACACATGATAGTGCGGTGTATGTAAAAGACTTCATTGTCACCTATGATGAGAAATCAGCTCAACTCAGATCAGAGAGTAGGATTTAGTTTCAAGTTCCATCTTTTGAGCCCTGTCAGGAAGATATAATAATTCTCATAATGTTATTGGAGTTTATTGTAAAATTGTGTAATAGTGGGATGTGTCTATGTGTGTGTGTGTGTGTGAGAGAGAGAGACTTAATTGGATTAAAGGCAGCTGATCTGAAAGCTTTGAGGTAAACATGGTAAACATGGGGAAGTTTAGAATGTAAGGTAAAAGTACATTTGCATTTTTAAATAAACCAGATTAGATTGTTTTTCAAAGGAGGAGTGAAATGTGTCACCTAGCCAGGTGAAGTTTAGAAACAGATTACTGGTAAAACTCAGTACAATGAGAGGTTTTTATTTTCAGGAAGATAAAGTCCCAAAGACATAGTGAAACAAAGGGAATTTGCATTCAAAGGGGAAAATATGTAAAAAGGAGTGAAGACTATATGTAAGGGTAGGCATTTTAAGGTCTTACAAGTGTGAAACGCCTTCAGCATTTATGCCTTAAGCTGCTGTTTTTAAAGAACTAAAGTTAAGAAAAAGCACTTTGAATTCAACTTGCTCAGGGTATCATGTTTCTTTGCCTGGGTCTCTTAAAATCTATGTGTCTTACTATTGCCTTAATGAAAGTGTAACTGGGAGTTAGATTGATTAGGGGATTTAGGAGTTATAATAGTAGTAATTTGTAGATCTATATATGTATTTAAATCATTTATCTTATTAATAAATGTTTAATCTAGTTTTGTAAAACCTTTAAGATTTGGTGGTCTTATTACTAATGAATTCAAGACACGCATCTCAAAATTTATAAAAACTGCAAAATAAGCTGTGACAATTGTTTCAACTTTCCCTTTGGGGTTTGAGGCAGTTGTTTCAAGTAAACGGATTTGAACACATACCATCGGCTGTGCTATAACAGCCCTGTGAAGAGCTCTTGTAAATCATTCTCCTGTTTCACCATATTTTGCCTACATCAAAGGTACATGTCATAGGTACAGCCTCATGATGTTTCCATTCCCAAATAATTCTTTTGAAAACAGTCTATTCATGTAAACAGTTGTAGCTGCTTACTCCAAAGCTACTCCACTTAAACAAGACTTCCTCATGTAACAGTCCTTAAGCCCTTTGAAGAACAGGCTTCATTAACCGCCCTATTTCTGTACAATAGTTAATGAACCCCTTTACCTGTGTTTATTAACCAAGTTATATTTTAATCACCCATGGCTGATGTCATTGTTGTCACTAATTTCTTGCACAAGCACTTTTCATTTCAGAATACAAGCTATGCTTTTCTTTCACAAGTCTTCAAAGTCATCCTATTTGTATCAGAACGCCTGTTGCTCCACCATGCAAAATTCAACTGTTAACCCTTAACTCCAACATGCTTCAGAGTGTCTTCAGAATCTTCAAAAGACTAATGATTAGTGCACATTGAAGTTATGTACATGTAACAGAGATGAGATGATGGGTAAGTGGGAGGAGTTCACTGCACAAAGCTACAGCATAATGCAGGAACTTTGTCCTGCCTTACAGAACACCCTGAAGTTTATAGCAGTCCGAGAGATATCAGCAACAACAATAACCTAGGAGGACATACTAAGGGCATTTGTAGCTAATGTTGTTTCAATAGATGAGTTCAGGTTCCATCTTAGCATAATACTTTCACTGGGCTTGCAAGAGTTAATTGGAACATAGGAAAAGGTCAACCATCCCCTTGAACCAGTTCTGCCATTCAATTAGATCATGCCCGATCTGTACTTTAACTCTAGTTCCCTATTTTGATTCCTTTTATACCCTTGCCCATCAAACATTTATCAGTCTGTTTTGAAATTTTCAACTGAGCCCCAGGCTCAACAGCTTTTTGGAACAGAGATTCCAGATCTCCGCTACCCTGTATGAGGAAGTGCTTCCTGTCTGGCTAGCTCTCATTTTAAGGTTATGACCCTTTGTTTTAGATTCCCCCAACAGATGAAATAGTTTCCCTTTATCTACCTTATTAACTCCTCTAATCATCTTAAGCACCTCATTTAATTCACTCCTTAATGTTCTATACTTAATGGATTACAGTTGGGACCACATCATGTTCTTGCACCAACTAGTAACACAACTGAGCACAACCGTTGCTGAGTCTCGTGGTCGTGACAGTGGGGGGTAAAATCCAACATTGACAAAGGCAAAGATCAGGTTGTAGTGGATTGGCCTTGATGGGAAGGGAAATTGGATGGGGCATGTAATGGACAGACAATGCGCTCCTGACCATTTTGTGCCCCCAACTACAAAGAATTTTAGAAGCAAAATACTGCAGATGCTGGAGATCTGAAACAAAAACAAAAACTCAGCAGGCCTGACAGCATCTGTGGAGAGAAAGACAGAGTTAACGTTTCGAGTCTGTATGACTCTTCTTCAGAAGAGTCTTCTTCAGCCATACGGACTCAAAACGTTAACTCTGTCTTTCTGTCCACAGATGCTGTCAGACCTGCTGGGTTTTCCAGCAATTTTTGTTTCTGTTGACGTAGAATTTTACCCCAGAATGAGAATTCTTCCTTGCTGATCCCTTCACTGCCAACAAATGAGGCAGCTTCAGACCTGGGCCTGGGAAGAGAAAGAACCCAAGAAGCGAGACAGCAACTCCATTGCCACAAGGGTCACCATCATCTTCAATGAAACACCACAGTCACCCTCCTCTGAACCTTCTATCACTCAGCACATAGCAGCAAGAATTATGAGCAAGAGTTAGTCAAAATTTAGGTACACGTTTTAGAAATAACTGTAATCATTTTGAAAGCATTATATTGGAAAGTAAAAGTTGATTGCATAGATGGAAATCAGAGTTTGTCTCTCTGAATATATGTTAGTGAAACAAATTGATGAAATGAGAGAAGGGGAGATTTCTACTACTGAAGTAAGATACTTTGGGAATACACGCCTTAATGAGATAGTAATGGATATTGGGCAAGGCAGGGAATTGTCTCTGAAGGAAGGATTTTTATTTCTCTGTGCAAATTCTTTTAATTGAAAGCAATCAGTGCAGATGGATATCATGCTTCTCTTTCTCTCCTCCAGCCTCACAAAGAGGTACTCTTTTCATAATAGCAACATGATTCAGGAAGCTTCTAAACATTCAGATGCTCTTCCTGACTGTGCTGCCGGCCTGCACCAGATTTGTCCGTGGCATCTAAAACAAGACTTCAAAATGTCAGTGGTCTGGTCTTCCAGTCCTATGGGCTTCATTATGTTTGCCTTCCCTTTTAGTCTCTAAATGCCATAGAGGAATTAATAACCATGACTGCAGGCAATATCCTTGTTCACTAATTAACCGTCCGAATACATCACTTGGAGTAATCATCACTGGAATGCGCTTTGTCACATTATAAAAAATGTCATGAAAGCTTCCTGACTTAGCATGCAGGATACAGTATTTGGTATCACAGACTACCGAGATATTTAATAAAATTGAAGGGTTGTTGTGTGGACCTTTCACAATCACACGTTCCATAAATCAGTCATTGTGCCCGTTGAAATGCTGATAATCTATAGCATTGGGCCATTCACTCTACACAGCTGCCTCCATTAAGATTAAAAACTATGACATCCATCCGAAGAGTGGAAAATTGACCCTCTTTATCCTGTGGCAAGCTGCTGCCTAACCAATTAAACTGAAGTCCTGTGGCTGCTTGGAAAGATCCAACGGTAAAAATAATTCAAGACAATGGCCACACCTAATGCTGTGTTTCTCAATAAAATGGACTGCAGATCATCAGTCAGTAGTTGTGATAACTCCTCAATAACCTCTGGGAAGCCAGCATAGTCTATTGAGGTACTGATAGGTAGAGAAACCTAAGTAAGACCTTGGGCAGAATTTTGCCATTGTCAGGCGGGCTCAGCGGGGACGGGCGGGGGTGTTTGGGAAGCCGACTGTCACTTGCAATCGAGGCCGGGAGGGGATTTCACACTGGCGAGCCAAATAAGACCCACTCAGCATGAAATGCGAGCAGCAGTGCTCAGCACTGTGTATGCAGGCAGGGCAGAGGAGGGCGAGCGGAGCGGAGCGAGCCTGAACGTCAGGCATGCGCGCTTAATAATCTCCCTGAGGCACAGAGCTACCTCAGGGAGATGAAGAGTTTTTTTTTAAAAAGTGAAGAAATGAACAATGTTATGAAACAACGTCCCCTCTGTCACATGAGCAGGGACATGGTATTGATTAAATTTTAAAATTCTTATTTCATTTTAATTTGCTTCAGGAAGCCTTATCCCGCCTGTGGATCAGGCTTCCTCAAAAGTGCAAAGGCTGCTTGGCCTTTTCGCCTGTCCACCAACCATTAAAATTTATTTTAATAACCTTGTTAATGGCCTTACGAGGCCTTTTAATTGTCGGCAGGTGCACTGTCGACTCTGGCGCACGCCCACCAACCAAAATATCGCACGACTGGGCATTGGCATCTTGACACTCGCCCCACATCAACGCGCATCATTACATGCTTGAGCAGGTTAGGCGTGCGCCCTCCCGCTGAGGTAAAAATTTTCCCTGTTATGTCTGTCAGCCTAATAAAGTGTGTACTGATACATTGGAAACAAGCCTCTTCCATGACGTTAAGTTATTCAATCTATCTCCCATTTCCACATCCTGCTCCTCTCCTTGGCATAGAAAAGAGTGATTTCCATTCTTAAGTTGTCCGCTGTCAGTCATGGTATCACTCTCACCTCAGAATGTTGTGGGTTCAAATCCTATTCGAGGGATTTGAGCACATAATGCAAGCTGGCACTCCAATGCAGCACTCAGGCAATGCTGCAACCATCAGAGGTGTTGTCTTCCGGAAGAGATGTTAAACCAAGGCCCCACCTGCTCACTCAGATGAATGTAAAAGATACCATTCTTTCAATGAAGAGCAGCAGAGTTCTGGCCAATACTTAGTCCACGGCCAACATTGCTAAAATAGATTAACCACTTATTATCACATTACTGTTTGTAAGACTTTGCTAAGTGTAAGTAGGCTGCCACGTACCCAAATTATAATAGTGACTCAACTTTAAGAAGTACCTAATTGTCTGTAAAGCGCTTTGGGATTCCTCAGGTCAAGAAAGGCTCTATATAAATGCAAATCTTTCTTTCTGTTGCTTCCTTTCTGTTTGAATTTCAAGCGGCTGGAGAACAGATCCAGGGCTCAAAGCCCCAAAAACATCAGTGTTGTATGAAAGCCTAAATAAGTTAATCATAAATGGCCTTCATTGTGTGGTATCTGCCTAAGGAACACTGCTGCACTGTTCAAACCACCACTTATTTTGTAATTTATAAAAATGATACCAGAGCTGAGAGGTTGTTACCATGGAGAAAGACTCAACAAGCTGGGGCTCCTTTCATGAGAAAAGAGAAGACTGGGAATAGTGACCTAATAGAGGGCTTTACAAATTATGCTCTTATTAGATGATTCCACTTGTTGGAGAATCCAAAACTCAGGGACTTAAATATAAGATAATTGCTGATAAATCCCATTAGGGATTCAAGAGAAGCTTCTTTATCCTAAGAACACTTAGAATGTGGAACTTGCTACCATCTGGAGTGGTTGAGACAAATAGCATGGATGTATTTAAGGGGAAGTTAGGTAAGTACATAAGGGAGAAAGTAATAGAGGAACATGCTGATGTCATGTGATGAAGGTGGGTGGTGGTGGTGGTGGGTGGGGGGGGTGTGCGGTGTGGAGGGTCGGGTGGATTTTTGTGTGGAGCATAAACACTGACATGAACCACGACGCAGAATGGTTTATTTCTGTGCTGTGAATTCTATGTAAATCTATGTGATGGTGTTTCCTGATGTTGCAATGGAGGGTTCTAATTGGAGGAAAGTGGATGGATAACTTGACCATGTCCATGCACGTTCACTTATATGCAATGGAGCAAGCAATTATTGGTTTTTGCTGAGAAATTTCATCACCATTTGGTCAAAATGGGGGAGGGGATGGTGGTGGTAAGCCACACCACCACGCTTAACTCCTTATTAAACTTCTAAACCAACTATCAACAGGTGGCTTTTCCAAAGGACATCCAACCCAGGATGTTTCCTGAACGAGTTGATTGCGCTGCACCTACTTCTCTTGACTTTTGAGAAGCTGGTGTTATATTTTTCCTCACATACAGTGACATGTTATAAACAAAGTAACTGCTACAGTTTAAAAATTATTGCAATGTTTCATTTAGAAAAATCTTCAGGAATGGTCAGCAACTGGAGGTTAATACCCTTTCTGAGGAGATCTACGTGACTTGATCTAACAGGTAAAACAGTTGTCATGTCCAGTATAGGCATGAAGATATTGCAAATTTTAAAATTATATTTTTAAAATGGATACAGCAGATTTTAAGATGTCTGACAACATATCAGATGTCCAGTCCTACTCAGGCCCCCTCCCACAACTCTTTCTCCAGTACATCGATGACTGCTTCGGTGCCATTTCATGCTCTAGATCTGGAAAAATTTATTAATTTTGCTTCCAATTTCTACCCCTCCATCATTTTCACGCGGTCCAGCACTGACACTTCCGTTCCCTTCCTTGACCTCTCAGTCTCAATTTCTAGTGATAGACTGTTCACCAATATCCATTACAAGCCTACCGACTCCCACAGCTACCTCGAATACTGCTCCTCACACCCCGCTTCCTGTAAGGATTCCATCCCGTTCTCTCAGTTCTTTTGCCTCCGTTGCATCTGTTCTGATGATGCCACTTTCAAAAACAGTCCCTCTGACATATCTTCCTTCTTCCTTAACCAAGGTTTTCCGCCCACGGTGGTTGACAGGGCCCATCTCCCGCGCATCCACCCTCACACCTTCCTCTCCCTCCCAGAACCATGATAGGGTTCCCCCTTGTCCTCACTTATCACCCCACCAGCCTCCGTTTTCAAAGGATCATCCTCTGCCATTTCCGCCAACTCCAGCATGATGTCACCACCAAACACATCTTCCCTTCACCCCCCCGGCGGCATTCCGCAGGGATTGTTCCCTCTGGGACACCCTGGTCCACTCCTCCATCACCCCTTATACGTCAACCCCCTCCCATGGCACCTCCCCATGCATCCGCAGAAGGTGCAATACCTGCCCCTTTACTTCCCCCCTCCTCACCGTCCAAGAGCCCAAACACTCTTTTCAAATGAAGCAGCATTTCACTTGCACTTCCCTCAATTTAGTCTACTGCATTCGCTGCTCCCAATGAGGTCTGCTCCACATTGGAGAGACCAAACGCAGACTGGGTGACCGCTTTGTGGAACACCTTCGGTCTGTCCACAAGCATGGCCCAGACCTCCCTGTCGCTTGCCATTTCAACACACCACCCTGCTCTCTTGCCCACATGTCCGTCCTTGGCCTGCTGCAATGTTCCAGTGAAGCTCAACACAAACTGGAGGAACAGCATCTCATCTTCTGACTAGGCACTTTACACCCTTCCGGACTGAATATTGAGTTCAACAGCTTTAGATCATGAACTCTCTCCTCCATCCCCACCCCCTTTCAGATCCCCCTTTTTCAAATAATTTATAATTTTAAAAAAAAATTTTCTTTTCCCACCTATTTTTAAATTTATTTTGATCTATTGTTTTACCTCCACCTTTTAGCCCATTTCGATCCCTTCCCCCCACCCCACCCCCACTAGGGCCATCTGCCACTTGCTTGCCCTGCTTGCTACTCTTACTGTCCCCATTAGCACATTCCTTAGATAGTATCACCACCATCAACACCCCTTTGCTCTTTTGTCTATGACATCTTTGGCAATCTCTTCTTTGCCTTCGCCTATCACTGGCCTCTATCCAGCTCTCTCTGGCCCACCCCCCTCTACCAGCTTATATTTTACCTCATTTCTCTGTTTCCTTAGTTCTGATGAAGAGTCATACAGACTCGAAACGTTAACTGTGTTCCTCTCCGCAGATGCTGTCAGACCTGCTGAGTTTTTCCAGCTATTTTTGTTTTTGTTTCAGATTTCCAGCATCCACAGTATTTTGCTTTTAACATATCAGATGACTTTGGCAATATCAGCTCCAGACAGACCTGAAACTCAATCAAATACCTGATTAAAATATGGACAATCACAGCCACTTGTGAAATTCACAAGTCGCTTTGTTAAGGATGAACTGTCAACACAACAGGACTATCACATATTAGCTGACTTGCCTTTCGACTTCACCCTGGGCCATAGAGACATCAAAACTCAATGGTTGAGCTTTTCAGTGAAATGTACTAAGTGCTTTAGTGGCCGTAAAAAATGGCGCTCCACCTGCTGGCTGCAATGACACGTTTTCACGCCGTTTAGTGCACTTCACACCCGCATCAATGAACCATCCAATGGGAACACGCCATTTTTGCTGGCAGGTGACATCTGATTTGCTTGCCTTGCCATGACCTCAGTGCTCCTTAACTCTGGGCGCCATATTTAAATGGCGCCTTTGCACAGCATTTGTACTCTCTGCAGCCCAGCACACCTCCAGGGAGGACATGGCCCCCAAAGGCAGAAAGCATGCTGCACCCAAATTCAGCGATGTTGGACACAGCTGAGGCCTACCATGATGTCCTGTACCTCTGCTCTGGCCATAGGACTTCCACCAAGGTGACCAATCTGGCTTCGGAGGTGATCGCAATTGTGGTCAGTGCAAATGCTCCACAGAAGAGGTCAGCCACCCAGTGCAGAAAGAGGATGAATGATCTCATCCGTTCCATCAGGGTAGTCAACCATCTCATTGCTCTCAATTCACACACTCTCAAGCCCATCACACATTCACAAGGATCTCACTCGCTGCCACACCAAGAGACATCACCACTCACTCACACACTCTGAAATCTCCACCTAACCTTATCTCCTCTGGAGTTTGAGTCCTAATCCTGTCCAGGGCTTCCCTCACCACCCACACATGCCAGGCATCCTTATCCTCTGCCCTCGCATGCAACTTGCTTACACTCTCCCCATCTGCCTTTATGCAGGACAAGCTGGTTCGCAATGTGAAGGAGAGGTCCCAGACCGGGAGTGGAGTTCCCGAGATCAAGGTTCTCACGGACTTAGAGGCAGAGCTGGCTGCAAAGGATGTAGACCGTGCCTGTGCTGACAATGATGTCATCGGCGCATAGTCAAGTGAGGGTACTGCCCTGGAACCTCCATCAGGCAACCATACGGTGAGTGATTTCTCCTGTTTCAGAGTCACCTGCCATGCACTCATTGTCTCTCCTTTCATTCGTAGGCAGCTCTGGGAAGCTGCCGAGGGCATCCACGAATCAAGCCCTCGACTCTAGCACCGATGACGCCCCAGATGAGGATCCTGAGGCCAGCACCTCTGAAGTCCCATCACAGTGCTTACCCACGCCCTCCAACGGCACAGAGGCACCCAGCCCTGTGACACCTAGTTCGAGATTAGCTTCAGGGTCACAGTGTGGGGAGCACAGCGCACCCTCCGCTCCACAGCAGGCAGAGACATCAGAGGTCGTCGGCACTCAGAGGACTGCTGGAGGCCACAAATCTGCTGAGTGCAAGTCCGATGATGAGGCTCCGGACTCAGCCCTACATCAATTGCTGGAGCGACAAAGACAAGCTCGGGAACATCGGGAAAGGATGTCCACTGCACTCCTCAGATTGCAACACACAATGGAGGAGTCCGTCCACCTTCGGTCTAAGGTGATAGCACTGGCGTGCCAATGCACCAAGGCCCGCACTGGTATGATGGCGGCTGCCTTGGAGACCTTGGTCCAGAGCTTTGGTCCTGCACTGCAACAGGGACTGCACTCCATTGCTGTAGCCGTTGGTGGCACCCATCACTGTCAACACGAGGGGGCTGCAGGGCACCTCAATCTCACTCCAGCTGCCCCTTCTCCTCAAGGACTCAGTCAGGGGCCCTCAGGCACCAGCAGCTTGACACCCTAGGGCCATCCATCCAGGTGACTCCGGGAATGTCCAACCGATCCATATCCCCTCTTCCTGTGAACCCATCAGCTCCAGCTCCACAGGCCGAGGAGGGTACACTCACAGTAGGACATGCAAAGCAGGCAAGGGCCCCACAGGTTTTGGCCCTCTATAGGACACCCTGCCCAGGTCATCAAAGACAACAGAGTTCTAAGTTAGAGTTCTAAATTGGGGGAAGGGTGATTTTATTAAGATCAGTTATGATTTGGCCAGAGTGGGCTGGGAGCAGCTACTTATAGATAAATCTGCATCAGAGCAGTGGGACTCATTCAAGAAGGAAAGAGGGAGAGTACAGAGCCAACATATTCCAGTAAAGTTAAAGGGTGGAACCAACAAATCCAAGGAACTCTGGATGTCAGGATGTTGAGGGATACACAGGATTGTATAAAGAGGAAAAGGGAAATTTATGGCAGATACTGAGGGCTCAAAACAGCGGAAGCCCTAGAGGAGTATAGAATGTGTAGGGGGGAACTTAAAAAGGAAATTAGGAGAGCAAAAAGGGAGCATGAAAAAACATTGGCAGGTAAAATAAAGGAAAATCCAAAGTTATTTTACAAGTACATTAAGAGCAAGAGGTTAACTAGGGAAAGAGTAGGGCCCGTTAAGGAACATAGTGGTAATTTGTGTGTGGAGCCGGAAGATGTAGGTAGAGTTCTAAATGAATACTTTGTGTTGGTGTTCACAAGTGAGAGGGACAATGTGGGTATGGAAATCAGGCAGAAGCACTATGATATAATTAAAGAAAATAGCATAGAAAGGGAGGAGGTTTTAAGTGATCTGGCAGGCTTAAAAGCAGATGAATCTCCAGGCCTGGATGAAATGTATCCCAGGCTGTTGAGTGAGGCAAGGGAGGAGATAGCAGGGGCGCTGGCAATAATTTTCAAAGCCTCTCTGGCCAAAGGAGAGGTGCCAGAGGACTGGAGGACAGCCAATGTAGTACCGTTATTCAAGAAGGGAGGAAGGGATAAACCAGGGAGCTACAGGCCAGACAGTCTAACCTCAGTGGTGGGGAAACTATTGGAAGCAATTCTGAGGGACAGAATTAATCTACACGTGGAGAGGCAGGGATTAATCAAGGACAGTCAGCATGGTTTTATTAAAGGGAGGTCATGTCTGACCAATTTGACTGAATTTTTCGAAGAGGTGATCAGGTGTGTAGATGAGGGCAATGCATTTGACATAGTCCACTTGGACTTCAGCAAGGCTTTTGATAAGGTCTCACATGGGAGACTGATAATGAAGGTAAGAGCCCAAGAGATCCAAGGCAATTTGGCAAATTGGATCCAGAATTGGCTGAGTGGCAGGAAGCAGAGGATGATGGTCGAGGGGTGTTTTTATGACTGGATGCCTGTGTTCCGTGGGGTTCCACAGGGATCGGTGTTGGGTCCCTTGCTGTTTGTGGTATATATAAACGACTTAGACTTTAATGTAGGAGGGTTGATCAGTAAGTTCGCGGATGACACAAAAATTGATGGGGTGGTAAATAGTGAGGAGGATAGCCTTAGATTACAGGAGGATATAGATGTGCTGGTCAGTGGCAAATGGAATTTAATCCAGATAAGTGTGAGGTGATGCACTTGGGCAGGACAAACAAGGCATGGGAATACACTGTGAATGGTAGGACCCTGGGAAGTACCGAGGATCAGAGAGATCTTGGTGTGCATGTCCACCGGTCCCTTAAGGTAGCAGGACAGGTAGATAAGGTGGTTAAGAAGGCATTTGGGATACTCGCCTTTATTAGCCGAGGCATAGAATATAAGAACAGTGAGGTTATGCTGGAACTGTATAAAATGCTGGTTAGGCCACAGCTAGAGTATTGCGTGCAGTTCTGGAATCTGCATTATAGGAAGGATATGATTGCACTAGAGAGAGTGCAAAGGAGATTTACCAGGATGTTGCCTGGGCTGGAGAGTTTTAGTTATGAGGAGAGATTGGATAGAAATTGGGGTTATTTTCCCTGGAGTAGAGAAGATTTAGGGGGGACACGATTGAAGTGTATAAAATTATGAATGGCATAGATAGGGTAGACAGGAAGGAACTTTTCCCCTTGGTGGACAGATCAATAATCAGGGGGCATAGATTTAAAGTAAGGGGCAGGAGGTTTAGAGGGGATGTGAGAAAGAATTTTTTCAGCCAGAGGGTGGTGGAAATCTGGAACTCACTGCCTGAAAGGGTGGCAGAGGCAGAAACCCTCATAACTTTTAAGAATTATTTGGATGTGCCACAGCATACAAGGCAATGGGCCTAATGCTGGAAAATGGGATTAAAATAGTTAGGTACTTGTTTGACTGGCGTGGACTCGATGGGCCGAAAGGCCTTTTTCTGTGCTGTAGACCTCTATGACTCTAACAGGGCACAGCAGTCATCAGGCTACCTCCACCTCTGCTGTGCATGTCAGGGGAGCACCAAGACACAGCAGCAGGGTAAGGAAAGTGAAAAAGATGTAATTACACAACATTGGCACTGGTGTTAATCAAACGTATATAATGTTCACAAATGTAAATAGACTCAAAATCATTTCATATCTCCCCTTGTCCATGCCTCCTTCTTATGGTGATCTGTGTTACTGTCAATCACGCGTGATATCTTGCTTCCTGCACCCACTTATGGCAATGGTCTGTATCCTGGGCCTCTCATCTGTTCAGTGTGCTGCCATCTCACCACAGTGAGGGTCCTGTTTCAACATAATTCTCCATATAAGCAATGCCTGCACCTTCATGATAAGTGTGCTTGTGGAACGAACCTCATTCCTATTCATCGTGGGGTTCTGTAATGTGCATTCCTGGTTCTGTACGATTGAAGCAGAGGTGTGTCCCTATGCCGTCTGCACTCTTGAAAGGTGAAGCTGTGGTATTTAAGGAGAGGTGTGCTCACACATGGAGAAACTCTCTTATATTTCACCCCTTCCTTATTCACCTAGTTCTGTTGAAGGGTCATGAGGACTCGAAACATCAACTCTTTTTTTCTCCGCCGATGCTGCCAGACCTGCTGAGTTTTTCCAGGTAATTCTGTTTTTGTTTTGGATTTCCAGCATCCGCAGTTTTTTGTTTTTATATCTGAGAAACTCGATCTGCCTGCTGTCTCTCAGCAGATTTATGATATGAGCCTTTATTCAGAGCTTATGAGTGCTGCCCTCAGTCAAACAGGTTTCTGACATTCCCAGTGTCAATCCACTGAGCCCAGCAAGAAGCCTCCTCAAGGTGACAAGGCAAATGCACATTTGTATGCAGACGCTGAGACATTCAGCATTAAGTGTTTGTCACTCTAGTTGTGATTATTGCTGGGAGAAGGTTGGTCAACAGCAGTGTGTGTCTCATTGCCTTGACACTGCATGAGGATACTGATGCTACTTCCAAATGGTGATTTCTGGAGGCCAAGAGAGCCTTTAGGCATGTTCTGGGATCACACCTCATTGCTTCAGACAACGTGGAGTGGATCAAAGAGATAGAACTGAATGTGTGATGAAGCAGAACAGTGCTGCTCATTAGAAATGCACATGCCCTTGAGGGCTTCATGTTGTCTGATCATCTTAGACTTCACAAGGGCCAGGCCTGGCCGTGAGGTTGTACGTAAGAGGAGGCATGAACGTCCACCACAACAACTCCCAACCCCCAGCCCACTTGACCGACTGCCGACAGCATCGGCCAGGCGACTGGATGTTCTGCATTCAACCCAGGCACTGGGATCATTACCTGCACTCAATACTGCACTGTTTAGACTAAACATGAGGGCGAATGTTCAGTGACTACAGGAGATTAATTTAGGGAGTCTGGAGGTTTCTTCTCTATGAGTGGTGAATAGCCGCATTTCCAAGGGGGTCCTCAAGCATGTCCAGTCACCCAATAGTTCTGCAGTTCCAAAGAGGTGGTGGCATTAGTGGTATTGTCACTGGACTGGTAATCCAGAGACTGGGTTCGAATCCCACCACGGCTGATAGGGGGGTTTGAATTGAATAAAAAAAAATCTGGAATTAATGATGACCATGAAACCATTGCTGATTGTCATAAAAACCCATCTGGTTCACTAATGCCCTTTAGGGAAGGAAATCTGCCATCCTTACCTGGTCTGGCCTACATGTGACTCCAGACCCACAAAAAATGTGGTTGACTCTTCAATGCCCTCTGAACAAGGGCAATAGGAATGGACAATAAATGCTGGACTAGCCAGTGATGCCCACATCCCATGAACAAATTAAAATAAAAAATACCCATTCCACTTGAAAATGGAACTCTCACCAGCTGAGAAGTGATGCCAGCTCTATCGAAGCCTTTTCAAAGGCCTTAAAACTTTAAGGGCCAAAGATCATTGTGGCTTGGTTATCTCATTGCGAAAAAAATCAAGCCCCCTGTCAGAGCTGAAGACTTATGGAAGGATTACTCCTTCAGCCCAGGAAGATCCTAGAGTCTCTGCTGGAGGCTGCTACAGATTTCAAGGGTGGATTCAGGTCACGTTAGCCCCAGATTAAAAAAACATGCTTGTCTTCAGGTGCTCAAAAACAGAAAATGTTGGGAGTAATGCAACAAGTCCTACCTTAGAGAGAGAAAAACAGTGAACAATATGGGTAGGTGACCTGTCGACATGAACTGGAAGATGCTAGGGATGAATAGTTTTTATGCAGCTACGGAGATGAGGATAAAATGGAACTGAGGGATAGGAGGGGAGGGAAAAAAAATCAAGGGGAAGGTCTGTGGTAGGTTGGAGGGCAGGAATAATTCATTGCCCAAAGGGAAGTCGGCACAAGGCAAAAGTAGGATGGGAAATGGGAGAAGTGAAAAGAACACAAAATGGGTCCAGAAGAGAGGTATATAGTTACAGAGAGCAGAGAGGGAGGCAAGCATGAAAAATTGAGTAAAGAGGAAACCCAAGGGGTGCAGGCCATCACTCAAAAGTTCACAGTTGTTTTTTTTATTGATGTAATTAATAAAAATATCTTCTAACTTCTGACTGAAGATCTTATCTAACACACCCATATGTCTGAAAGCAATGTAAATGGTGCAGTCAGGAATCTACGCTCTTTTTGAATGTAATATGATCTGCTTATTATCTTTGTAGATTTATAAAGGAAGTATTGGGTGATTATTTGCAAAACTGTCTATAACAACTTGTCACAGTAACAAATTAATGGATGAGGCACTATTTGGATTTAATCTAAATAAAGTGACCATCGACATCTCAAGAACTAAAGGACTTGACCACTAATAATTCGAGCAATTCAAGAGTTATTTTAAAATTCTGGGATCAGGTAGATGGCTCTGTTTTGTCCAAAGCATTGAGTGACTTGTTATGCTACATTACAGCGATGATAAAAAGCTCACAGAATTGATTTTAGCTTGTCAGGGAACAATTCTGTCTTTCAAAACCGGAGACTTTTACACAGCACCTGAATGAGTTCTTGATGAGGGCTATTGTAGTCCTTTGTGGACTTCCCTATTGTTTAAATGTTTATACATGTTGCACTTTTGTATTTCACAAAATAATCGTAAGAAAGGAAATAGTCGGCTTTGCTTTATTAAGGTAAATGTCTAATACATGTGTGATAGCTGCCAATTCATAAAAAATTTGATTGTGTATTATGAGGCAATGTTGGATTGAGTAACCAGATTACCACAAGTAGAGTCATTGTGATGTGCAATCTGCTGAATGCAGATTATAGAAAAGGTACAGGTTTCAAGTCAGCTCATACCAGGCCATTTTACACAGTTTGGAGGAGGAAGGCAGAGCTATAAAATTCCTGAATTGTAACAAACTTTTCATTGGATATTCTACTTATATGTACGTGGATACAAGGAAATTTGTTTATTTGATGTTATAGGTGCAAGAATAGTCCATTGAAGCACATGACACATATTTGCATAATTTGCCAATGGTGATTAATAGTTAAACTTTTTTTTTACAAAAGTGTCTTTGCTCAATGATTTATCTGCCTACAGTCTGAGCTACAATTCTTCCCAGCTGACATAAGTCTGAGATGCTGCCGTGTGAAAACAAAATGTATGTTTTAATTTCTCTGCTGCCTTCTTCAGTTCATCCACCACCTTGACGCTTTAATCAATCAGCCTAGTTAATTGCTAATGCTTTTCCAGTCCAGAAGCTATGCGATTGATCAGTACGCACTGCAGCACTAAAATTGCTATCAAAATCAATGCTATAATTGAAACCTTGATCAAATACTCAGTGGAACACAATATTGGCAGTGTTGCAAAGCCAACTGTGGAATACAACCAGCCATTGCCAAGAATTATGATATTAATGCCAGACTGGCATTCCAGGGTTTTCACTCAACAATCCCTGGTGGTTTGGATTAGAATTTGGTCTTGGAAGTTTCAACTCTGGCAACCCACCTCTGAATTGGAGATCAAACAATTTGGGCATCATCCAAAGATTACAGATTGCTCAAGGTCTGAAGGCGAAGAAACAGGCTCTGATCTCTCAACATGTACTTTCTGTGTTCTTATTTTACAAGTAGTTTAAGTCTAAAAGTAATTTTTTAAAAATGGCCTGATTGAACCAAACAGAGTAGGTTGGAGGTCCTAATATCACCTGTGCATTGTGCTTTAGAAGCTCATCCTTAGTATTAAAAACAATATGATTTCCTGTAGGAACATAGGAACAGGAGGAACCCATTTAGCCCTTTGAGCCTATTCCACCATTTAGTTTGATCATAGCTGACCTGTATCTTAACTCCATATACCCGCCATGGTCCCATAAGGACATGCTAGGAAGTTTACCATCCCACCCCTATCAACATGGAATTAGCATTCAACCACCAACATGAAACTATCATTTTCAGGGTGCTTGGACATCTTTATGTCAAGTAAATCCTCTGTACCATCTTCGTCTGAAAAGGAAGGCCTGAAAGGTTGTATGCTAGGAAACCAAAGGCACCTTATTCAGGTATGGCTCAAACCATCAATGATAGATAGAAACTGTGTGCAAGTATAATGGGGCAGATGCAACTGCAACAGACATGCAATGAAGTCCCAAAACAACTCTTCAGAGGGGTAATGTTTGAACATTGTGCTTCTAGTGGAGTAGCGTCAGGCACTGGGAGAAGATATCAGAAACATAGGTGGTGCACATGTGACTAATGGTCTAGAAACCATGTAAGCAAAAGCCCAAAGTAAGATCTCAACAGGCGGTGAGACTGTAAAGTTGGAGAAGTACCCTTTGATGTCTGGACCAATTGTACTTACATCGTAGTAGAGTCATGAATAATCTCTTGCAAAAGTGCAAAGAGATCTCAACATGGAGGTAGAGCAATGGAGCAGGAGACAAGAGTAATTATGAATTACCAAATGTGGAATGATTGTGCCACAAGGAAGACTAGTACAGTGAGAAACAAAATTTGACAGTCACTAAAGTAAGAACATAAGTCTGTTTAAAAAAGTCATTCACAAATATGCAATGCTCCTGGCCTATACTACCTTCACCTACATTTTGCTAGCCTGTTCTTCTTGTAATCTATAATCCATTTATTTTCCTCTGTTTTTATCTTAATCATGGAAGTATTATGGGGAGGTGGTGGCTTGGTGGCATTGCCGCTGAACTGGTATTACAGAGACCCAGGGTAATGCTCTGGGGACCTGGGTTCAAATCCCAGCACAGCATTCAATAAAAATCTGGAATCAAAAGTCTGATGATGGCCATGAAACCATTGTCGATTGTTGTAAAAACCCATCTGGTTCACTCATGTCCTTTAAGGAAGGAAATCTGCCGTCCGGCCTACATGTGACTCCAGACCCACAGTAACATGGTTGACTCTTAAATGCCCATCTGGACAATGGTCCTATGAATATAACATAAACGCCCTACCCTGGAACATTATACCAACCTTCTCCTGAAAGGATCAAACTCTCATTTCCTCCAAAACATTTGGTCACTTCATTCCTGTAGAACTTATTTCTAGCAATGATCTTTGCAATTAGGGATGGACAATGAATGCTGGCCTAGCCAGTGACGCCCACATTGTATGAACAAATGAAAAAGAATCTTGTGATATTTAGATGTCAGTAACAAAGCAAAGAATAGTCAACAATCTGGATGTAAGAAATTCATTTTGGAACAGTGAAAATAAGAAAGTTGAATTCACTAGTAAGTTTATGAAAGGTTATGGATTAAAATAAAGCTAGCTTGGAAGAAATGGGGGCACATAGATTACAAATGAGTGGGAGAAATTATTTGTTGTTAAACCTACAGACCGATTGTGGAATCTCTTCAAAAATATGAGCAGGAGGTTGTAGATTAATATATCCCTGAAAGGCAAAATAGACGTTCCTGGACTGACCCATTTTGGTCCTGAGTAGATGTTAAGTTTGACCTATAATAAAAGGAGCACTCTGTCTCCTGCCAACGCAAGATGGCCACCCATGTGTACTTGTCCACTCACACACAAAAACCAAGAACCCCGAGATTATAAGACTTTGCTCATGGTATACAGTCTCATTGGATGATAGTCCAGATCGGAAAATTAGGTTTGGAGGTCAGGGTTCCTAATTTTCTGTTCTGTTAATAAACATGCTAGAAGCAATCTTGCTGCTTTGGACAATGCTGTAATTCCTCTGTAGGATTTCACATAGGTTTTCCTGTGATACATCATAAGATAAGATGAAGAATTCTTTTCTCCCCACCACCAAGACATTCTTACTTAATTTTCTCCCCTTTTCTTCCTCCTCTCCTGAAGATGCTGCCGCTTATCAGACTCTATTATAGAAAACAAAGACATACGGTTTCAGTTCTCATTAGGAATGCTGCGAGTTTGAACGTTGCTTTAAAGAGTGAGAAGCTAAATGGACAGGATGAGTATCACATTGAGGTTGGGGGAATGAGTAGAGTTCTGATCTCCATTGATCACAATGACATCACAGGGTGAAAAAATACAACTGCACATGCACTGCGTTGGCAGCAAACGCACCCCAAAAGGAGAGGCTTGGGTAAAGGCAAAGAAAAATAGAAAGAATGAGATCTGAAAGAATTGAGGAAAGCAATAGAAATTATGAAAAACAATGGGTGGTATCAAGGAAAAAGTATGGTGCAGGAAGAAATGGAGTCATTGAAAACAGATTTAGACACAAGAACAGTAGGTGACAAGCGCACAACGGAACTGCTAAGTGAATATTTTGTTTCGATTTCCACATTGGAAAGGTAGAATGCAAAGAAGCTAAGAGATTAGGGAAGGAGGGAAATTTACAAGGATCATTTAGATGGCTAAACTAATGGAACTGAAATGCAACAAATTTCCAGGCACAGACAGCTTTGATCCCTGGGTGTTAGAAGAAATAAGCAAGAAAACCGAGATATATTCTTTATGCTCTTCTAAATCTTGCTATATGCCTTCTTAACCACTTAATTGAACTGTCATATGAGGATCAGGTTTTAGGATCTGTGGGCATACAGACCAAGGCCCCTCTGTTCCTCCACACTAGTTAGTGTCCCCCTTATTGTGTATTCCCTTGTTGCGCTTCCCAAAAAGGCATTTACTCACGTTTCTCTGGGTTAAATTGCATTTTCAAGCAAGTGTTTAAACTGCTTTCTGTGATCTTGTGAGGGAAGACAAATAGATAAATCATCTGGTACGCAGAAGTAATTGAGTCAAATCATATTTGACTCAGCTTTGTTTGTTGAAATAGTTTACATCTCTTAAGTGTTTTTTTACTTTTGCCTGGCAGTGCAGGAGTCAATTGAAACTGATACATCAGTTGTGAAGCGCACCTGATTATATAGCTTCATGCCAGTTGGAAGAGACATATGACCAGAGCGGTGCCTATCTTCACCAGTTTTCTTACTTTGCTGTCCTGTAATATGGGCCAAGATTTAATAGCGGCTCTAGAAAGATCCATTTCTTATGTGAAGCTTTCCATCATGGATTTGTATTGAAAAGATTTACTAAGACTTTAGAAATGTTATCACATTAGAAACAGTTTACATTGCTGAATTAAGAGATGCACTATACTTTTACTCTGTTGATATATTCATGCTTCTGTAAAAAAAAACACAAATTGTAGTTCATTCATATTAGTACTGCATAGTCTAACAGTGTGTTACCATTGCCCATTTTGGGTCAGTCAGTGTATGATGATATCCCATATATTTCCAGTGTATAACACAGAAGTATCAGGGTTTATTGCTAACCTGACAATACACTGTCTCTTTCCTGCACATATAAAATAAAACTTTGGTGCATAGTTGCCTTGCATATCGAAGCTAATGTTATGATTGTGATTGGCCAGAGATGGGCAATTATTTCACCCCATGAGTTGTATGTAAGGGACAAGTGTAGGATAAAGGTCTGGTATATATAAGGTTAATGTGGGACTGAATATAGTACTGCTCACACAGTGATGTGAGAGAACATATGACACATAGCCAAGTGTCAGTCTAGTGTTGGACCAAACTCAGTGTACCAGCAAACATGGAGACAGCTGCTAGCTTGAACCCTCTACTGTATATATGTACACAGTTCTTGTAGTTAATAGATTAACTAGTTAATAAGTTAACCTACTTAAGGCTATGAAGGCTCCATTAAGATCTACCAAATGATAACCAACACCCTACAACATGGGGACAGCTCATTGAAAAACCCAAAACCTCGTAAAAGATCCAGAGACAAACTAAAACCCCACAAGGTTAAAGAAAAATTTGAAAAAGCATGCTGGCCTGAAAAAAAGTTCAAAAACTGGTGCACAGAGGAACACCATGGGGGACAAGCTTCAAAGAAAGGCTTGGAAGCTGATGGTGGAAGTTTAAAGTTCCCCTCTGCAGCAGAAGACTCCATGGGATTTCTTGGAAGTCCACCTTCAATTCCCAGAGCGCAGAGTCAGCAGTGGTGAGCTAAAACTTTTAAATTTCAGCAAGCCCTGCCTGAGAAACTTATAAAAAGCTCAGTGACCAAAATGGCCATTTAAAAACTCCATTGGAAAAAACAGATCACCGAGTCAGCACCTGAACACATGACATCTGAGCTCACTTCAAAAGAGAAAAAAATAACTTGGAAGAATCATGGCTAAAGAATCGGCTTTTAAGACCAACAAAGTCCAGGATGCGGCACATTCACAATCCTAAAGCATGGCTCTGAAATAGAGAAGTCTGCAGTTGATTGATCCAAGTAGCCAGTGCTTAAAATTTTTTCAAGGTTACATGTGAGCACCATTACAGTGGGAGCCCACCAAAACTGACAAGCGTGGGTAAACCCTTTGTCTTCAAATGAACAGCGGTGCCATCCTGAATTTCAGCAACTTCTTAAAGCTGAACCTACCTACACTTTAACATTTTTTTAACCATGGATCAGAAACCACTCTTCCAGATCAATTTGGACTTATCCAAGGCCCCGAACAATCATATAATTGGGGACTTTGGAGAAAAAGATTCCTTAGATACGTGATTGCTTTAGGTCTGGATAAAAAAACAGAGATCAACAAGTTAACACACTGTTTTATTCAGTAGGCCCAATAGCGAACGGCTTTATTGCTAGACAATGAATCAGCAAATCACCAGCTTAATTCGGAGAAGTACTAACCTAAGATGTAACAAAACCCTCGGAAGGGCTAAATTTAATAAGTGTGTCCAGCAGTCAGGAGAACATGTTGACTCATTCATTAATGATTACTAAGGATGGCTGAAAGTGGCAAATACAGAGACCTATGCCGGGATTTTCTGTGCCCGCTGGCATCGGGCGTGTTCAGTGGCGTGAGCGGACAATATGGTGCGATCAGTTTCATGATGGTGTGAAACCAATTTGCATTCGACTGCTCAGCCTGCCGACTGCGGGCCATGTTTTCCCACCATCAAACATCGGGAACCTCACTGTAATACATCAGCATATCATTATAAGGCCAGCCCACGTCAGCGGAAAAGAATGCCAATGTGTTTCACAACAGCACATAAGTGACACTTATGTCACTTATGGAGTGCACTTCACTTGGGACTTCAAGGTTTGTTTGCCTACCTTGCTTTGGTCAGCACTCGCAGTCATCAGCGCCAGGCTTCACATCACTTTAGTGGGGCTCACACATAGGCCTCTACCTACCAGACCAGCCACATGTGGGTGGCTTTTCAACAGCTGAACAGGGCAAGGTCTTGCTTGGGGAAGGGAGGGGGGGGTGCGGAGAAGTGGCCTCGGGCAATGGAAGAGGCTGCAGCACATGGCTGAACTGGGGAAGGGCAGTATCCCAGGGTGTGTGTGGGGCGACATGTTGATCTGTGCAACGGTGAGTGTTGAGGAGGCAGTCTCGAGAGCAGATGAGGCCAGATGGACATTTGAGGGTATGTATGTGAGAATGAGTGGTGATGTCCCTTGAGCTGGCAATGAGTGAGATGCCATTGAATCTGTGATGGGCTTAAGTGTGAGAGTTTAGAGTGATGAGATGGTTGTCATACCCTGGCTACACAGAGGTCATATTCAGCCTCTATCTGCATTGGATGGCCAACCTATTCTGCGCAGTATTGGCACTGACCACTGCTGCCACTGCTTGCCATGCTGGATTGATGATGCCACTGCCTATCCTGCAGCCAGAGCAGGGGTAGAGGACATTATGGCGGGTCTCCATGGCATCCAAATGGCATTCCAGTGACCCGTTATTAAACCTGGGAGATGCAGTCTTTTTGCCTCTCGTGGACATCTTCCCTGAGTAGTCGTGGGCCGGAAGCACTGAGACCTGGTACGCACGGCTGGATCTTAAATATGGCCCCCAGCGGGATGAAGTGGCAAAGTGATGGTGAGCAGGTGAATGAGAGCCCGCCTGCCATGGAAACGGCATGTTTCCCAGAAACGCATAAATAATCTGGCGGATTTGGGGCAATACGGTGTGAAAACCCAGCATTGCGGCCAGCCGGTAAAACAACGTTATACCCGCCCGCTACCTCACTTAGCGCAAATCTGGGACGATTCTACCCTTAAAATCTGAATTTATCAGGGATAGAATAATTGTAGGAATAGTGGACAATGCACTCTCAGTCATGCCGCAAGCAAAGTAAGATCTAACCCTCGAGAAAGCTATCCGGATTGCTAGGCATTCTGAACTCCATGTGCAGCATAGGTCCATTTTAAGAGGAGAAAGTAAACCATGGTATAAGGGAAGCCCCACAGTCCAGTTAGTTAAACAGCACAGAAACAGGGACACTCCAGGCCAAGGGAAGCAATACCCTAACTGACCAGTAGTGTGACCATGCCAAGGCTGTGGAGCAAAGCACCCCCACAGGTGAGAACAATGTCCAGCAATTTCAGCCCAGTGCTTTCAATGTAACAGGATTGGACATTTTGGCAAACTGTGCAAGGCCAAAACACCCAAACACACAAAAGACCCAAGGATGATTTATGAGGTTGAGACAGCACACCAAGAGGATACACGGCCATGCTGCTTGGGTGAAGTCAAAGATCCTGGATTTTTGTATTGGAATGTGGATATTTTGATTAAGGGCCATCTCACAACTGAATTCGGGAGCCAGTGTTACAGTCTTGTTGGAGAAAGAACCCTGGCTGAGACCCCTATGGCTTCGAACAATAGACACACCGCTCTATGGGCCCGGAGGAATCTGCCATCCGGTCATAGGCATGGTTCTGGAATCACTATATGGCGGCAAACAAATCTTCGAGCAGACTTGAAGGTGGGAGATGGGGTAGTAATAATGATGTAAATACACAGGGTAAACTAGAGTAACTTGAAATACATTAGATAAAGACTTGGGGGAGGTATAGTATAAATGTCTGGCACATACAGAGTTAATATGGGACTGAGTACAGTACTGTCCACACAGTGATGTAAGAGAACACATGACCTGCTCATAGTGATCAGTCAAGTGTTGGTCAGAGCTGTGTATAACAGAAAGCATGGAGACATCTCTTAGCTTGAACCCTTCATTGTATATATATACATAGTTCTTGTAGTTAATAAAATTACATACAGTTTATCTACTTAAGACTACGGTGACTTCATTAAGACCTACCCCACGGTATCCAACACTCTACAATGAAAAGTTTCTAAGAACAGAAGCATGCCTAATTCTACTGAATGAAAACAGAGTTTTGAAGAGGGAAGATATGCTACAACATTGCACTAATGTCTCATTGTTATAGAATCGGTGGTTTTGTCTTGTACACTGACCAACTAGTCCATCAAAGCCGTCTTGTCCCACATAGTCCTACCTATTGACACCATTCAACTTCTTCCCTCGCCAGCTGGGAGAGGCAGAGAAAGAGATAAACTGTAGTGCAAGGGTTAACAGAATGGCTACGCTAATGTATAAAGTAGACGATGATGTATCACTGACATCAGTCAGTCGTGCGCTAGACTCAAGAGGCAGAGTTTGGTCCACACAGCGCTCAGGAGCAACATACCTACTCTGTAACCTGTTTAGATGTACTGTTAATAAACTAGTTTTAAGTAAGCACTAGAGTATGACTGCAGTTTATCTAAGGGAAAACTGGTCATGATACCAGTAACCAAGAATCCATAGATCATATCCAAAACACAAATTATTGGCCAGTTTAGGGAAAAAAGACCTCTGGGGGATACCCCTCCAACATCCACAGACAATCAATAAGCTCTGGAACTCCAGACCAAGGGAAGCCTGGTGACTGGTGCTCGTATCCCTGTCAATGTACCTACCTTCGACAACTTGAGATGTCCTCCTCTCTCAAGAACTCATCCAGTTCTCTTTTGAATACTTGCAGTGAACTCACACTTTCAGTCAAAGTAAGAACTTCTTGGCCTCTCCCCTACTGATGCCCTTGACCTTCTTCCATGCCAATCCAATTCATGGAACCTATCTATGTGGGTATGAACAAGGTGAGAGTTAGGCTTCTGCCCCTCAGTGGGAGGAAGTCCCGCCTTCAAGAGCTGCCAGCCAATCAGATTGGCAGGCAGCTCTAGCAGTACCAGAGCTCAGTGGTGGGTGCGGCTGGGTCTGCAAGCAGGCCCAGGATGAAGAGGACATGGATCCTGGACTTAAGGCAGAAGAACCAGAGGTGAGATGAGGAGATATTTCTTTGCCGAGGAAATTGTTCTGATCTGGAATGCACTGCCTGAAGGTGTGGTGGAAGCAGATTAAATACAAACTTTCAAAGAGAATTGGAGAAAGAATTCATTTCCGTGGAGACCACTTCTACCTCCGTAACATCACTCAGCTCCGCCCCTGCCTCAGATCATCTGTTTCAGAGAACCTCAGCCATGCATTTTTTTACCTCTAGACTTAACTATTTTAATGCACTTCTTCACCGCCTCCTAAGTTCTCCACGCTGACATCATTCAAAACTCTGCTGACTGTGTCCTTACGTGCACCAAGTCCTATTATGCCTCTGCTCGGTGACCTACGTCAGCTCCCAGTTAAGCAATGGGCGGAATTTCCTGTCCCCGCCTGTGGGAGGGACCTTCTGCTCCCGCCAAAATCAATGGACTTTTGGCTGGCTTGCCACATTCCAGGTGGCAGGACACACCATACCAGAGCGGGAAAATCCTGGCCAATGACTCGATTTTAAAATCCTTATATTCATCTTTAAAGCTTTTCCCCTCCCTTTCACATCAGATCCACAACCCTCTTAGGTTTCTGTGCCCCTCCAACTCTGGCCTTGTGAACACCCTGATTTTATTTGCTTCACCGCCGGTGGCCATGGCTTCGCTCATTTGGGCTCTGCCCTCTAGAATTCCGTCCATAAACCTCATCGCCTCTCACTGCCTTGCTTTTCTGTTTTAAGGTGCTCCTTAAAACCTATTTCTTTGACCGAATTTTTGGTCATCTGGCCTAATATCTCCTTATAAAGCAGGGTACAACTTTAAGATTCTATGAGACACCATATATAAATAGGCATCACACACATACTGAAACCACCACACATACTGACATAATACCACTGACACGAGGACTCGAAACGTCAACTCTTTTCTTCTCCGCCGATGCTGCCAGACCTGCTGAGTTTTTCCAGGTAATTCTGTTTTTGTTTTGGATTTCCAGCATCCGCAGTTTTTTTGTTTTTATCTCTGTGTTAATACCACTGATGCTAGCTGATGTATGCTTGAGTGAGGTGATTGAAAAATTGATACCATCATGTAAGGCTTCTGGGAATTAAAGAATATATATGTCACAATTTTGACAAACTGCTGACATTTTCAGATCAAAAATACATAGGCCCATGTTGAAAAGGAAATAGAAATAGGCAGCAGTAAAATCTATTCAAATCACTTGCACGTGATTTTGTTATTTTGAGAAACAAGTTCTTAAAAATCTCTATTTTCATGTTGGCCCTCTCCATTTTTCAAGAGAGATATAAGAAATGACGTGGAGCCACAATAATTTATTGAAATTGCAGCATCTCATTGAGCTGCGAAGATGAAAAGATTGGATGACCTACTCTTTAAGTGTCGAGTGAAATCTGAATACTTCAAATAACCATAATCCTGACTTTCAGAGTAATAAAGAAGATAACAATAAACTACATTAGCAGATAGCAGATGGCAAGGATCCTTGTTCGGTTACTGATTTTGATGAACCAATGGTTAAACCTGGCCTACGATATAATGTATACACTGCAATGATGTATGGTTACCTTCTGCTTATGGGTCCTTTACTGTTCTGTGCCTCGTCATTTGCAAAGTGTCCATTTTTTGTTTTCTTTGAGGGTCACTTTTGCCTCACCTTTGACAGTTTGGAAATGTGGATTGTTGGGGTTCTATAATTAGTAGACGATACACTCTGCCAGCTTACATCCTGCCCTCACCCACCCCCACTATCACGGTGCAGTGAAACTGACTTCCCTATGTCATCTCCTCACTGTGCATCTCTTTGCCACACAGATACGTGGCAACACCACCAATGACCAGAAATTGAACTGGACCAGCCATATAAACACTGTGGCTACAAGAGCAGGTCAGAGACCAGGAATCCTGTGGCAAGTAACTCATTTCCTGTCTCCCCAAAGCCTGTCCACCATCTACAAGGCACAAGTCAGGAGTGTGATGGAATACTCTCCACTTGCCCGGATGAGTGCAGCTCCAACAACACTCAAGAAGCTTGACGCTATCCAGGACAAAGCAGCCCCGCTTGCTTGGTACCACGTTGATAATTATTTACTCCCTCCACCACCGACGCACAGTAGCAGCAGTGTGTACCATCTACAAGATAAACTTCAGGAACTCACCAAGGCTCCTTTGGCAGCACCTTCCAAACCCACGACCACTAGCATCTAGAAAGAGAAGGGTAGCAGATACATGGGAACATCACCACCTGAAAGTTCCCCTGCAAGCCACTCACCATCCTGAATTGGAAATATATCACCGTTCCTTCACTGTCACTGGGTCAAAATCCTGGAACTCCCTTCCTAACAGCACTCTGGGTGTACCTACACCACGTGGACTGCAGCAGTTTAAGAAGGCAGCTCACCACCACCTTCTCAAGGGCAACTAGGGAAGGGCAATAAATGCTAGCCCAGCCAGTGAAGCCTACATCCCGTGAATGAATTAAAAAAAAACAGACAATGCGAAGAAATGGACTGGGGCAGAGTTTATAGGCAAGAGTGGAGATTGGTTATTTGGGCATAGTGGGCCTGATTGGCAGCCAACACATTTTGCTAATTCATTAGATCTGGTCTCAGAGACAGAGATTATAAAAACATGAACATGGACAGGCGCTTCAACAATAACAGCATCAGTAACTTGCAGTTAAGCCTTTAAGGTAGTTTAACATGCCAAAGCACTTCACAGGAGTGTGTTCATTACCAAACCAGACAAGGAGATATTAGAAGGGTGACCAAATGTTTGATCAAATCCACAGGTTTTAAGGAGCATCTTAAAGGAGGAGAGAGGTAGGGAGGTTTAGAGAGTGAGAGTTCCAGAGCTTAAGGCCCAGGCAGCTCAAAGCACGGCCACCAATGGTGAAGCGATGGAAATTGGGGATGTGCAAGAGGCCTGATTTGCAGGAGCACGTAGATCTCAGAGGGTAGTAGGACTGGAGCAGGTTAAGCCCCCCTGTGTGAGTTCATGGGGGAAATTGCATACCACAATGAGAATTTTTAAAATCTATGCATTGCTGAAACAGGGGCCAATGTAGGTGAGCAAGCACAAGAGTGATGGATTACCAAGGATAGAGAAAGCATAGTGGAAGACCAGACAGGAGGAACAAAGACATGGATGCGGTTTCAGCAGCAGGTGAGAGTGATTTATGCTTCCCTCCCTGTATTTCCACGATTAGGTATAAACAATATTTATGGTGCAGCCAAATGCTTTTGTATACTTGGATTAGATGTCTTTTGGGGGAAAATATTGGTATTTATTTTGAACAGAAGAATATAAAGTGGGCAACAGTGGAATATTTAAAGCTTCATCACTTGTGGCCTGAAATGGATGGTTTACTATTCTCCATTCTTACTTCATTACTGCTGTCCTATTTCAGGACTGTAATGATATCCCTGACAGTTAGCTATAGCAATGATACACCAATAAGGAGCCAGTTATTCCTGTTTCCAGTCATGTTTAACAAATCCCTTTCTCAAGTCTACCAATGTTACAATCTTAATTTACCCAAATGATTTATAAAATAGATTGTATTCATATAGTCAAGTCATGAAGAACAAATTCCTGGTTAATATCTTCTGAATTGTCCTATTGGCCTAGAAATTTGGTTGCATCCATTTTTGGACACCTTACCTGCAGAATGTCAGCAGCTCACACTCAAATGGGGAAGCTCGAAGAATCCAGAATTTTGGATCTCAGGCCTCATTATCATGTAGATGGTACAGTGGTAGGAGCCCGAGCAGGTCGGTTGTCAAATTTTCTGTTAAGTAACTGGTAAAGATTACAGGCATCTGGAAGAGAAATGGTTGCGGTTTGGACTGCAATCGATGGGCTGTCAAGAGTTGGGGAAGAAAAGAAAGACTTGCATTTATATAGCGTCTTTTACAACCACAGTGTTACATTCTTTTTTTGACATACATGTACCAATCATTCAACACAGCTTGATAAAATAATAACAAAAACAGAAAATGCTGGAAAAACTCAGCAGGTCTAACAGCATCTGTGGAGAGAGAAACAGTGTTAAGTTTCAAGGCCGTAGGACTCTGAAGAATTGACCTGAGTTTTTCCAGCATTTTCTGTTTTTGTTTCAGACTCCCAGCATCTGCAGTATTTTACCTTTATATTACCGTAAAATAATAATGTGGGTTCTTTATTGGAAGATAGCACTATATATATATATATATATATATATATAGCGTTAACTGGGTGACAATGAATAGTACACCTGATTCCTACTGCTGCTGCTTGCAGACTGCAGACAAGTCATGGGATTAATATATCATTTCCTGTAAAGGTGGTAGTGATTGACAGCAGTTTAAGATATGCACCCCTAAAGATACATGTCATCATATCACAACATCCCCGTTTTGTCTAAGCAAAGGTTTTGTCGCACCGTCATACCATTTGGTGTTCGTACTTGATACAATCTTGGTTCTGGGCAGAGGCTTATGATTTCTGTAGGATTCCACGTGCCATTAGTTGAGTGCTGTACTCGAACTTTGTGTTTGATGTTCAGGTTGGGTAGTTAGTTACTCGCATGCCAGTCATGGACATCTTTTACCTTCCTCTATTTTTCAAGTAATGCACCTCGTATGCCTGGGTGTATCAACGAATGATGACTGGGGATGGTTGTCCGCACTTGTCTGCTGAATAGTAATTCTGCATTGGTTCTGCTGTGTGATGAAGTGTGCAAGTTTGGAATGGGCATACATATTTAGTTCAAACTGTGTCACTTTTGTCTGTTGGCTGATGATCTGCACTGGGGAGTTAGGGGATCTTTTTTTAATGGAAGCACAGGGTTTCTAATGGCGCTCCTTGTGGTCCATGGTCCTCATCATTGTCTTGACGATGCCATGAATGGTGACATAGGACAAGTCCTTGCACACCAGGCGCCCCACAATCGCTGGACCTGTGGTGTCCACAATATAAAATATCTGGTGTGAGCAGGGTGAGTTGTTATTGTGACACCTGAGTGTAATAGATCCCAGGGATGGAATCTCTACGTCATTGTATGCAGTGAGTTTGGCAGTGGTTGGTCAAATCATCACCTGCCACTTCAGTGAGTACATATATTTCATTGTACAAAGTGGAAGGATGTTTGCACCTGCCCGGGTATCCAGTTTTGCATATAGGTTATGTGACCTTGCATCCATGGGCACATAGTCTGAATGGTTGATACCACTGTAGCAATACATTCTTTGATGTTCACCGTGCTGAATGTCTGCCCACTTTGTGTGCCGATGGTCAGGTCATCTACATCACCTGACCGTGCAGTTTGACTGGACATTTTGTGAACCTCGACTTGACACTAGCGTATGCTCTTGGTCGGTTAGAAGGCTGTACCTGTCTGGCCACTGATTGTGGTTCCTTGTGATGTCAAACCACTTGTTCTGGCCTTTGCTTTCTGCATTGGCACTTCCAATGTCCTCTGGTGCCATGTGCCATGCATGCAGCATTAAAAGTTGGGCAATTTCTGGGTACAAGTATGAAGACACATTGCTTTTTAGGTTTGCTTGCATGGGCTATCGTGCCAATGGTGGATGAATTACGCATATTGTGTAGACTATCTACCCAGCAGTATGGCTTCGTACTTGTGTCCACTTTGTAGTAATGCTTCCACAGTGTAACTTTTGGGTTGGTCCAAGATATCTTGTTGGAACACTTCTATTTGGATAGATGCTATCACAAATTTGATTATTCTGTTGGCTAGCTCTGATACCAGGAAGTCACAATTATGCCCCTTGCATCTACTTATTAATTGGTCTACTGTCACTTTTCATTGTTGCCTAAAAGACAGGAATTCCACATGGTGCATTTGGAAGTTGAGCTTTGTAATTGATCTTTGCATGTTAACTACATTTAAAGTGGTCATTGGACAGAACTGGCCTTCAATGCATTTGGCAAATTTAACCTGAATGGCTTGCAGGGTTATCTGGTTCAGATATATTGAGGTGCAGAAAACACAGCCCTTTGCATTTTGGGAATAAGGTACACTCAGATAGGAAGTTCGCTGCCTTCCAAAAGACAAGACTGAAGCTTTTGTTGCAATCTTCAGCCAGTTGTGTCAAGTGGACGATCCACTTCCAGAGGTTCCCAGCATCACAGGTGCCAGTCTTCAGCCAATTTGATCCATTCCACTTGATATCAAGAAACGGCTCAAGACACTGGATGCTGCAAAGAATATGGGCCCTGACAATTTTCCGGCTTGTGCTCCAGAACTTGCAGCGCCCATAGTCAAAATGTTCCAGTACAGCTACAACACTGGCATCTACCCAGCCATGTGGAAAATTGCCCAGGTATGTCCTGTGCACAAAAAGCAGGACAAATCCAACCCGGCCAATTACCGTTCCATTAGCCTACTCTTGATTATCAGTTATGTGATGGAAGGGGTCATCAACAGAGCTATCAAGTGGCACTTGCTTAGTAATAACATGCTCACTGATGCTCAGTTTGGGTTCTGCCAGGACCACTCAGTTCCTGACCTCAATCCAGCCTTGGTTCAAACATGAACAAAAGAGCTGAACTCCCGAGATGAGGTGAGAGTGACTGCCCTTGACATAAATGCTGCATTTGACCAAGTACTGCATCAAGAAGCCCTAGCAAAACTGGAGTCAATGGGAACCATGGGGGAAACTCTCTGTTGGTTGGAATCAAACCGAGCACAAAGGAAGATGGTTGTGGTTGTTGGAGGTCAATCATCTCAGCTCCAGGACATCACTGCAGGAGTTCCTCAGGGTTGCGTCCTTGGCCCAACCATCTTCAGCTGCTTCATCAATGACCTTCCTTCCATCATAACGACAGAAGAGGGGATGTTCGCTGATGATTGCATAATGTACAGCCCATTCGTGATACCTCAGATACTGAAGCAGTCCATGTCCAAATGAAGCAAGACATGGGCAATATCCAGGCTTGTGCAAGTAACATTCGCACCACACAATTGCCAGGCAATGATCATCTCCAACAAGAGTGAATCTAACCATTGCCCCTTGATGCTCAATGGTTTTACCCTCGCTGAATCCCCCACTATCAACATCCTGGGGGGTTACCATTGACCAGGAATTGAACTGGACTAGCCATACAAATACTGTGGCTTCAACAGCAGGTCAGAGGCTAGGAATCCTGCGGCAAGTAACTCACCTTCTGACACCACAAAGCCTGTCCACCAACTACAAGGCACAAGTCAGGAGTGTGATGGAATACTCCCCACTTGCCTGGATGTGTGCAGCTCCCACAAGAGGCTTGACACCATCTAGGACAAAGCAGTCCATTTGATTGGCACCCTACCCACAAACATTCACTCCCTCCACCACCGAAGCATAGTGGCAGCAATGTGTACCATCGACAAGATGCACTGCAGGAGCTCACCAATGCTCCGTTGACAGCACCTTCCAAACCCACAGCCATCTAGAAGGTTGAGGGCAGCAAATGCATGGGAACACCACCACCTGGCAGTTCCCCTCCAAGACATTCACCATCCTGGCTTGGAAATATATCGCTGTTCTTTCACTGTCGCTGGATCAAAATCCTGGAACTCCCTTCCTAATAGCAGTGTGGGTGTACCTACACCACATGGACTGCAGCGGTTTAAGAAGGCAACTCACAACTACCTTGTCAAGGGCAATTAGGGTTGTAATGCCCACATATCATGAATGAATGAAAAAAAATTGAGTGTTGGAATTTTTATGGTCATTTTTGTAGGGTTGTTAACGTTATTCTGGAACTGTTAACAGCTGTTCAGGCTATTTTGACAGCTCTGTTCAAGTTAATTTTGCTCTGAGTTGCAGTACTTTGAGTGGCCACTGCCTTAGCCTGCTCACAGGTTACTCCTTGACTGTAACGGTGGCGCTATTGAGCGCTTTCTGGATTTTCCTGGGTTCAATGAAGCCCCACCCACAGAACCGTGGTTTAGGCCTGAATTTGTACTGCTGACTTCAAAATTAAAATTAAACTAAGAAAAAAGCTTTTTTTTTTACAAATTTCTTCTGGCCGTTAGGTGCTGGATAGAGAGGCATTGGGTTCAGAAGCCCAACTCAGAGTCAGGTAGAAAGCCAAGGTAGCGAACAGCCTGATTCCGCCTCAGAAATGTCTTTCTGCTTCAGGCGGTTGTCTGTTGGTGGACACGGTCACAACAAGTAGGGCCAGGATTGAACCGCGAGAGGATGGATGCCGTTTTTCACACAATAGGGCCTTAGCATCCATATCACTCCTGTCACATCTACCCATGTGGTAGAAAGCAGCCAGAGCCAGATTGCCACCAGAGGTCTGAGGCAGGCCATCTGTGCCCATAATGACTTAAGTCCAAAATAATGGGGAGCACAGAAGTTTCTCACAGAAACCCTGCTGTCAGCCACTTCACAGGTTTCACATAGCAGCGGTGGTGGGGTGGAGAATAGTGACTTGATTTGGGGTTGGGGTAGGGGCTGGGTGTGTTACTTTGTTGAATTGCCCCAAAGCATGTTTGACGTCCAGGCATGAAAATACACTACAAAGAAGCCAAAGCATGAATGTGGCAGGTCGCGACATGAAAAGAGTCTATGTAAGCAAATAGAATAGAACAAAAAGTTTTTTTTTAGCTTTCCTGTATAGCTTCATTTATGTTGCCTGGGGAATAACGTGCATTCCTTTCCAAAAGAATGGTCTGCTTGCCAGACTGAGGGGTTTGTAAGGCGAGCGTGGAGAATACTAATTTACAGAAGAACAAGGAAAAGATCCAGGGTGGTCTTGAGAAGCAAAGCTTTAATGAGGTTCATTAGGACTGAGTTTTCCTCTTGGCAATCTCTGCTTCCTCTTGCTTCACAGTAAGACCCTCCACCTGTTCATCGGAGGGCTCTGACTCACAGGATACCCTCACTGAAGGGCAAGGTCACGGACAAAGCAACGCAATCCTTGAGACTTCCTGGGTTTTAATGAAAACAACTCACCTTCGTCCCTAGTCCTCATCTGAAATGCTGTTAGCCCTTCAAATGCTTTCCCATCTCAAATACCATTGTGACCTGTGATTCATGGGAGATCTCAAATAAACCCATCTTAAGCATTACAGCTGCAGGCTTTATGTAATATTACAACATTGTTATGGCTCCATCATTGCATTTCTGACCTGCTGTCCAATCTAACAACTTTTCCAATTTTATACAGTTAAAGGCCTTACAAGCCAAACCCACCCATCCAAGGTGTCACAGGTGAAAACTCGGCCTCAGACATATTGCACCTTGGAAGCATCAAATCTCCCATGTTGTCACATCTCTGTAGAACAAGCATTTATGATTTACCTGAAATGAAAACTTAACTGGAAAGAAGCAGAAACTGATTGAATAAATTAATTTCTTCACAGTAGTTTTGTTCACCATTGTTGAGGTCAGTGGTTATAGGTCGGGTTAACAGGCCAGCTATTCTGTCCCATCACAGTGGTGTTTTTATCTCAGGGCAGCTCATTTTCTTGGCCTATCGAAGACTCCCCCGTTGAGATTGATTACAATGTTTAGTCAACATCTCAATTATCATTCTGACTACCAGGTTGGGAGAAGCTGAACTGGAGGGACCATGGTCTTTTTCCTTCCAGCAATTCCTACGAACACATACATATAGATTGTGCATTTGGGATCAGGAACAAGCTGTATGCACGGTTTGGACATCCAGTAAAAGAGTGGGCTCTTAAAATGATGGAGGCAGACTGACTTGAAATGAAACTGTCATGATTGCTACTAGGGTAGTGAACATTCTTGCACATAGTTTTGTGTATAAGGTTATAGAGCTGCAGGTAAATGGAATGGAATCAATTCTTGAATTTATATAGCACCTTTCACAACCTTTCAAGGAGCAAGTACTTTTGAATTTCATTCACTGTTGGACTATATGGAACTGAGAACATGGGCCCATGCATCCATTCATAGTACTCTGCGTTTTCAGAAGAAAGCACATTGCGATGTATGGCCTATGTGGCTGTAAGTACATAACATCTGAGTCATCATCATGGGATTTGTCATGTGACTCATTGTCAGGTGATTCCTCTGTTTTCTCTCTCCTCTCATCAGTGCGGGTCCAATGAACAAACACTTCACTTGTAGCTCTTGAAAACTACTTTAGGGGCAGAAAATTACACTTGGCGGGTGTGCACGCACATGATCTGGCCGAGCGTAAAATGACACGCGACGATGTCGGGTGAGTGTCCCGACGTCATCCCACAGTCCCATGATATTTCATTCAGAAGGTGCACGCCATAGTCGGCAGCACACCCGCCGACAATTAAAAGGCCTATTAAGACCATTAAAAAGTTCATTAAATTCAAATTTACGCAGTTGGCCTTTACATTTTTTAGAAAAAGTCATCCATGGGCGGGATGAGGTTTCCTAAAGCAAATAAAAAACACATAAAAATTTTACACTTGAATTAAAAACGTGTCGCTGCGCATGTGACAGGGTCACATAAAGGGGGCATGTTTCATAAAATTTATAAGATCTTAATTTTTTTTTACCCAAAATCAGTTCATCTCCCTAAGGTAGCTCTCTGCACAGACAGCACTGAGCGCTGCCACTTGCATTTATTTGCCCCCGCTGAGCCTACATGCCAAGAGCAAAATTCTGCCCTAGGTTAACCTGTTATTTTATATACATAAATGATGTCCATGTCTTTTATAATGACTCACAGTTATGCCTACTATTTAAAGAGATATTGACATATGGGATGAGTGCAGTACAAATGCTTGTGGTGATATGTGCTTTACACAGAGGTAAATAATGAAGAAATTGCCTTGGCAAAGCATGCTCTGTCACCTATGATTTGGATTTGTGCACTACTGGCTGAAATAACTGGCTTTTTTTTTTCTTCTGGAGCTTAGAAGGATCCAGTAGGATAAATGTTCAAGCCACTGGCCAACTTTGTGGTGACTGGAGCTGTGTCTGTGACTCAAAGGTGACAAATAAATAAGCTATCATTTAATGAGTCATCGAGAGAGTATATTATATAGAATTTTATTAAATACAGTTCTTTTTGAACATATGTTCACCATTTTAAAAGCAGTTGGTAGAATTTAATTAGGACAGTCTGTTTGTAGTTGTATTTGACATCGAAAGTTTAAAACTGACCACCCCTATTGCCCTTTGAAAATGTCATCATTAACTTTGAACAAACAATACAATGAAATAGAGAAGGATGCTAAACACAGTTTTAAAAATTTAAGTTAAAAATGAGATAAAAGAATAAAAATCTAATGGCAAGAGTAGAAATAAAATGAAATCAATCTCAATTGTTCCAAAAGCAAACACAACTTGTTAAAAATGATAAATTCATAATTTTCTTCTTGCATTTCATGAATATATTTACCACCCCTGTAATTGTTCCAGATCTTGTCTTTGATATTATATTGCACATAACTAAAAGAAAATCCACCTTCAAAATAATAATATACTCATTATTACTTACAAGGAAGAAATGGTTTTTATAGAATACAAGATTTCTTATCTCACTTAAAAAATATACAACTACAATCAGCAACCGAGTCCAGATATCTCAACTGTCCCAGTGGCACTCATTAAACTCCTATTCAATTATCTTAAACAACCACTTGAATTACTTATTTAAGTCTTTGCTTCTGTATATTAGAAATGTACAGCCTATCTACTGTTCTTTGTCAAGTGCATTTTTCAGGGCATCCCAAACCTTAACAGTAGGCCCAAAATTATTTTTTTGACACTCAATGATAAGGGAGTGTAATTTTATTCCCAGCTCCTTTCCCATTAACTTGACATAATAAGTCTTTCAATTTATGTTCATTATAGAGGCTGAAACCCATCAGCTTTTGCTTTAAACAAAAATCAACGTTCAGATTTATCTATTTTAAGGTACAGTAACTTAAGAGTTGCCAGGTCAAGCTGTAAACCACCTTTTCTACTTTCCTCTCCCCCCGCCCCTTAATAAATCTACAATTCTGAGATTTAAAAGTCTGAGAGATAGCTAAAAAATGCATTTGTCTTGTAAATGCAATGCTTTTGATGCAACAAGCCAATGGCAGATTCCTTTGCTATGCACCATTCAGATCATTTCACCCATTTACCTCCCACCCCTGCCCCACCCTCCCAAAACACCTCAATTTCCCATATGTAGGAATTCAGGAGGTCTTAATAATTTTGGTACTTAAGAGCCAATCGAATAAAAACACTGTAACTTGAAAGTGAAAAGGTATCAACAAAGTGTTATTTGGAAACTGCAAGGTTGCCTTGTTTGCTCGTTGTCAGCTCCCACTCTAAAATCAGACTAGAATCTGCCAAGCTTCCGCCACTAACCAAAAGCATGCATTAACACACAGACTTAAAAATGTACAACATCCTTTAGGGACTGTTTATATCTTATTTTATGCAGAACACTGTTTGGTTCATTATTCAAACCAAAATGCCTCACATAATGAGCTGAATGGGATGAAACTGCTATAGATCCAGCTTTTTCTTTTTCCCCCAAATTGGAAAGGAGTACATTACAGGAAAAATAAATCTTAATTTATGCTAACAGAGCAGTGACCATCATAACCAGCAGCTACCCTTGAAATATTGAGACAAGATCCCCAACCCCAGCCCGCAAAAATGTAAGTATATACCATATGAAACAGTTCGATTCCAAAAATGTACACTTACAGTATATACTGATCTCATAAGACATTATAAGTGTGCTTTAGCAGTAATGATTTGAAACAGGTATACCACCATAGTAATATGTCAGGTATGCTACATTTTTTTCCAAAAGGGTAGTGCATTTAATCCTTTGAGCACTATATTTTAATTTTGTTTTTGTCCTACAAGTAGATTTCGCCATACCCTGCTGGACTTGTTTTTCTGGTAATTACATTCTTTATGCTGTGTTCTATATTCTCAAACTAATTTTATTATAATTATCAACTTGTTCAATGTATGTTATCACCACCAACTGGTTCTTAAAGTGAGAGAAGTCTGCCAACATTAGATGTTCTCAGGTTACATTACATTGTCTTGACCTTAGGACATCCTAATGCACTTTCCAGCCAATAATGTACTTTTGGAGGATAGTCATTGTTGTAACATAGGAAACACAACAGATGATATGTGTACCTCCCATCAAGTTCCCACAGTGTAACACTGACCGGATCATCTCTTTCAGTGATATATGCTGTGGGACAAATTACTGGCCAAAATTCAAATAGTGCCATGGGATCTTATACATGGACCTGAGAGGGTAGATAGGGCCTTGGTTTAATGTCTCATCTGAATGACGGTGCTTCCAGCGGTACAGCACTCCCTCAGTACTGCAGTGGCATGTCAACCTGGATTATGTGCTCAAGTTTCTGGAGTGGGGTTTGAACCGATGACCTTCTGGCTCAGAGGCATTTCAGACAAGACTGACAACATCAATAAAGTGGATTTGAATTGGCTACAATTATGGCTCATCTGTGGAAGATTAATGTCAAATTATGTGAAATTCACATACAATGGACTTGGAACTTCACCACTTTTCCAATTTCAGTTGACTCAGGAACCTTAAGTCTCCCTCAGTGCTACAGGGTTCCCTCTGATGCCAGAGTTCATTGGAGGAAATCATGTTGTGTAAGCGAACCAGCACTCTATCAAGCAGAGGCACAAAGCCCTTTAGGGAAAAAAAGGGAGCTTCAGTTGGTGTCTTTGACTCACATGGCTGTTGCCCTCAAAGATGAAGAATGCACACTGATGGCATGGGTCTGTTATTTTGGGGTCTGCTATTTTGGGATCTGGCCACAGGAAAGCTGACTTCCCTTTCAAATCACCCCATTTAAACCATCAGTGAGGCTTCTCCATTGTTGGCCTGTGTGGAAATTCTCCCCATATCAAACTTGTGTTGTCTGTCCATGCTTGATATAGTAAATATGTATAGCAGCAAATGATGTTGCATTTGAGCAACCATGTGTGTGCACATCTCACATTATTACCCAATGTGCCGCAATATAAACAGGGCAGATTTGACACTAATAGGATCTGGCATGATTATATTGTTTAGTAAACTGAAAGGGTTATTGTCATCATTAGATAGAGCAGAGTCTTTAATTCCATCAGTCTGTGTTGGATTGCAACTGCACTATCCACTCTCTCATTTAAAACAACCACATGATCTGCAAACTGGCAGATTAATTTAGTACTCAAAGCATTAATTGACCAATTGACATTTAGATAACAATTCAGTTCAGTAGAAAAGACTGAATAACAGTACAGCAGACCATCAAAATCCAAACTGATCATTACTAACCCGGAAATAACTGCAGCAAACATTAGTGAACAAATGCTTAGTGTATTTGCATAATATTTCTCTACTTAAACTGAGACGTTTAACTGGGCTAATGCCTCTGTTAAGATAATGAATAGATATTAGAATAGATAGAATAAATAACATAAGGAATATCACACTAATACATTAAGCAATTTTCTGTTAAAGTTGCTACCTGTAATTTCTGGGCTATAAGCCTGATCAGTTGCAATAAAAAACACGGGGGTTTAATTTTAATTTTGGGCGATATTGAATTAACTGGCCATTAGAGACACCATGACTGAATTAACTTTCCACCAAAGTCAACAGACTGGACAATCAGGCTGGGTGTTTACAGGTTGGCAATTTACTAAATCACCCGAAGGTGTACAAGCAGAGCTGTTTGTAGCATCATCTGATCTAATGCCTTCTCCAAGACGCTTGCAGTACTTATGGGATGTTCTAAACAACCATTGAACACCATCACTGTGTGCCTCAGGGTTGATCCCTTCTTTTAATGGGAATATTCAAAGTTGCTGTAATCAGGTAATCGCCAAACTGAGCAAAGGAATCTATACCTATCAAAAAGCCTTGCAGTCCATAGGAAAAATTGGAGGGCACCCTGGAGAAGATTATATTTCAATGCAATTGTTTTCAGGCAGCTTTTACGGGTCAAATCTTGTATCAATTTAAATCTAAATTATAACCCAGTGGTTTGGAGTTACATATACTGTGGTTACACAAAAACTTCTACAGAGACCCAGTTCCTTTGACAAATGGGCAATACATGGGGAAATGGGAAGCCTTTCAGCAGTGATGCTAAGTTTTCAATTTATCCTTTCTCTCATCTTCCCTGAAGGTATCAAGGAGCCATAGTGGGAAATGAAAATAGTCAACTATTAAATGATGAAGTTAATGCTCTATAAAATCTTTCACATTGTAGCAGCCACCTCAGAACTCAGTCCCTGTGTAACAGGCTGTCGACTATATTCAATGCAGGTTCACATAAATTGCCGTTGAACTTCTGAACTGAAGTCCATCTTTTGAAATAAGAAAATCTATTTCTGCATTAGATAATTGGTTAAACAACCTATTTACTTCTCTTCACCTTTACTGCAATGAGGAGGCAGTAGGGAGTAAAATATGGTACATTAGTGGTGGAATCGGTTTACAGTCAATTGCTGATCTTTTTGCGTTCTACTTATTAGTTGCTGTTATATATTTTTGTCGAGAATATTGCTGTTTGTTTTCCATTTACTGCATTTTGTGCCATACAATTAAAGATATATAAAATGCAATACCATTTTCTATGAAATATATAAATCAGTACAAATTCACCTGTACTAAATCTTCTTTAAAGAAATAATTTTAGGCTTCATTGCTATAAAACATTAACTTAGAGGAAAATAAGTCTGCAAGTTACTGTAATAGGTCTTGTGTTTTAAAACTGCCACAGAGAAATATCTGGTGCCACCTCAGACTTGAAGCAACACCATAGGCAGCAGCATCTGCGTTACTTGTATATCCAGCATTAATAAGGCAACAATTATTGAGAAGATATTCATCATGGGTCGTGGCCCCACTAGCAAGTGTTTTGGCATCAGGTAAATAGTTCCTCTTGGGATTAAGACCAAGCTGAACAAATATTGTTTGAGCTTATTGTTGCCAGTTTGGGTACACTTCATTAAATGTTGTACTGAGGCAAACTGGATGCTTAGTGAAATTTTAGCTCAGTCTCTTAGCGAGTTTTTTGTCATCCAAAATATAAATTAGTGCTGAATATCTCTCCTTCTCAATTAATTTAAAAAAACTTATATTATCTGTTGCAATGCCTACCATCTTTAAGTCTTTACCATTTGAAAAAAATGTTCATACTTGTTTCTTTATTGTGTTCAGCTTTACATTTAAGATTTCCCTCTGCAGTGTCCTCTTTTGCAGTCTGTATGAATAAATATCTCCCTATAACATGATTAGCCCAGCACTGTATATTACTTTGATTGTTTCCACCATATTGCTCTGATTTCAGGAATTGTGGAAGATTTTCTTTTATTACAGATCTAATTTAGGCAACTAAACTAATTACTTGGCACAGCTGCACTCAGGTCTCCAGCTCTTGGTGGTGACTTATTATGATGTTGTTGTATTGAGACAGAACACTACTCACTGTAATATAGGACAAACATGCAGTTACAATCTATTATTGCTATCTTGTGCCAATCACATTCAAGATTAAAGCCACTTCCCAACAAAGTTACTCATGTCTCCTTCAAACACGTGGTGTCTTTGAGTCACGCCACATCTTTAATTTATTAAAGAATTCTGCTGTATTTGAAGATACATTAAATGACACAACCACATTGGGAACAGTAAAATTCATTTACTGGTTCACTTGTCATGGCAGTGTCCACTAATATACAAGTCCTCTCCATCTCCATCTCCCTCCACCGCCACCCACGCCCCAGCAGTTAAAACTGATAACACAACAATGAGTTTGATAGATTATACGGCTGAAGATCAGTTCAAGCCAGGCTCCGAGAAGCCTTCATTTGACAACAGCAGCTGGTGTCGTTGATAAAACATAAAAGCTGCTCAGTGGCAAATAGTGTCCACCTTTCATTACACTTAAGTGTTATACTGAAGCAAATTCAAACATGAATTGCATCATAATTACCTGGTTATAATTCAGCACAGCTTATATGCATGTTAGCATGCAAAGCTAAGACGATTTATGACCCAAAACCAAATTGTGGAGGTGGTGGGGGTTGGGGGGTGGGGGGTGATTGTGGAGGTGATGGGGGGTGATGGTGGTGGCATAAGATGTAAGAAGTAGGAACAAGAGGAGGCCATTCAAGCCTGCTCCAATAAGATCAAGGCTGATCTTCTACCTCAACTCCACCTTCCCACATTATTGCCCTACCCCTTAATTCCCTTTGCAGCCACAAATGTACAGATCTCTGGGCTTGAATAAGCTCAATGACTGAGCATTCACAGCTTTCTGAGGTAGAGAATTCCAAAGATTCACAACCCTTTAATGGAATGAGTCATTGAGAAAATGCTGGGTGTGAAACAAATTAGACAGGAGATCCACGGATTATTGGCTGGATGACAGGTAAAGGACTAAAAAGAAAGGACGATAAGTACAGCTTGAACGGTGATGCTGTCCAACGAAAGCAAGGGATTAGAAAAGGGCAAATGTCGAAAATGTTGAGGATCACTATGACCAGACAGGAGACTGTAAAACTGATGATGGACACTGGCTATCATGACAAAATAAATTGTGAGTCAGGAACTGGCGGAATGTCTAGCAAGGTACTGAATTTGGAGCCGAATAATGAGACTGAACAGAAGAATCTGAGGTGGGGAAAGAGTAACAAGGAAAGGTGGAATGCAATGCGATTTCCAGGCCCTCGCTAACCTCTTTCAGAACATACTGGAATTTGATAACATCTCAATGGATTGAAAAGTAATAAGTGTTAACAATGTCTTTCAAAACAAAAGGGAGCAATGATGAACCCTCAAATTATAGGCTCATGAGACTTATCTAGATTGTGCAGAGGTTTTTGAGGTTTTGATTAATGTTGGTATAATGATTCTGTAGAAGGCCAGGGATAGCAAGAATGGGTTCAGAAAGGTCATGTCACGTCTGACCTACTTCTTTTAGGTGACAGATCTGGTGAATAGGGGGAGTCAGTGGACGTTATCTAACATGCATTTGGCACTATCTTGCATAACAAACTCATTTACATCATGAAGACCCATGGAATAGTCACTTGGTAGGACAGAACTTGAATATTTCTGAAAAAAGAGACATACAGTTGAAGCTTTTTGTCTTGCACTCATCAGGATACACACAAGAATGCCAAATCTCAAAGGGAGCAACAATTTATACTACATAAGAAAAGGGTGCTGATTGGTTGGCAAGTTGACTTTGAGTGATCAAGGCATGGCCATGGACAATGGACCAGAGAACCATTGTCCCCATGCTTTTGTTTCATTCAAAAAAGGCACAATGCCTGGGCATGTTCCATTTTTCTGCAGAGGACAGGTGCCTGCGTATGAATATATGTGACTTCTAGCAAGCGTAAGTAAGCCACATTGCAAGCTCGAACATACCCAGATTAAATGGACTAAATTAGCGTCTTATTATTCTCAAAATATGACTTTGTTACAATGTCTCACCAGTTAGGCTGGGAACAATGGCTGACAAAATGATGACAATGGATTGGGATGGTGAAAGCGAAGTTGAGATGGTGCAAATTCAGGCATAATAATGGATTTGGGTAGGGAAGTGGGATTGTCTAAGGCTGAGTGTGGTTTGGGGCAGCGAGATTCAGATATGGGGAGAGTGTGATTGGGAGAACACTGAATGCAGGTTTGGGGAGATAAAATTTGACCATTTAACCTTGCTTGCTGGAAATGCAGGCAAGCTGATACCCTTTCTTCATTAAAATAAACAATCAACCCCTATCTACTGTCCTAAAGCAACTCCAACTCCTCCAACCAATAGCAAAGCACCACTGTACCCTATTGGCTGATTATAAACACACCATCGGGTTCAAAGCTCTGGGCAAGCCTCGTGACTAATTGGATTCATTGTACTTTCAGCATGGCAAGAATATGTAAAACTGGAGTGGATATGTAACAGAAGGAAGAAGAACATATTAAACTGTAACATACCGAACAGTTTTAACAAAATAAATAGAAAGCTACTTGCTGGCAATTCCTTTCTTTGAACCTATTTTGCTACACTTGAGCTGGAAGGATGGTGCAGTTCCAATTAAAACCCATGTCTTAAAAATAGCTCTTTTCAACAAAATAAAATTTAATGAACTAGAGAGGAGGAGTAAGTAAAGAACTTGTATATATTTCCAACCTCCTGTTAAAGATAGAAAAAATAATTAGCTTTCATTTTTGCTTGGTTGCATTTAAAGTCACCTGTCTTAAAATGGAGCACGAGACTTCAGGGAAATGACTTTAACTACAGGGATTCCTTCTCCTTTAAATGTCCTTTTGCCTCATAAAATTGGCACATTTGCAGCTATGAACGACTCTTTCATTCACCAACTACAAGAGATAGCACCTTAAACATTATCATCTTGCCTTGTTGACGTGAGTCAATGGAATTAGTAATAAAATAAGTTGAGGTTTCTCATCACAAAGCATGCCATCTTGAGAAAAGTCTACATGTTCAGAAAATGCACATTTAATTTTTAACATGCTTGCTTTGTCTAAAAGTAAATAGTTTCCACATACAAATGCATTTTATCTATTAAAACATTCATTTCTTTTTTTTTCTTTTTTTAGGAACTCATACAGAAACGAACTGTTTAGTAGCGTTATATAGAACCATGTTGAGTCTTGTGGAATGAGGTTCTTCGTATGCTGGGTCCATTTACTGGTGAGTTTACACAGAATTGTACAGCATAGAAGGAGGCCATTTGACCTTTCACATCTGTGCTGGCTCTTTGAAAGAGCTATCCAATTAGTCCCACTCCCCTCCTCTTTCCCCAGTGAAAGATATTAACTAATACCTCGGCTCAGTTAGATTAAGGTTCATGTGGAAAATGGCTTTTTCTTTTTCTTTTTGGATAGAAACAGCTATGAAAAATCAGGGAGGCCAAAGAAGTCACGGAGAATGTAGGAGGCAGCAGTATCAAAAGGCTTGGAGAGTTTCGGAAGGATTTTCCCCTCGGTACCTGGGTGGCTTTCTGCAAGAACAAAAGCAGCAATGAGTTTCTTATCTCCGTCATGGATCTGCAGCATGTCATGTCCTAGCCATCTTTCTGGCCCAAAGCCTGCAAGTCAGAGGTGTACAAACTGTGCTGGAGAAAAACATTCTTTCGGCTGTACATGTGCAAGGAGAGCGGTCCACGAGGAGGCTGCCCGAGCCGGCCTACAAATACAGACTGCTGTCTTGGCACGGTAACTTGATCCTTCCGACCATTTGTTAGTTCCAAGACTTCTCCCGCATTGACTGAGGTCTTGATTTTATTCTGCGAGGAACTGCCGCAAGATCCATTGCTCTGAACATTTTGTGTCAGCTCCACAGAAGAGGTCCCAACCCCACCATTTTTACACTGGATACCTCGTCCAGTTTCTTGTACCTTCTGGTGGCGCCCAGCAAATACACTTGAAACTTGACAGGTTTTACTATCACAAGCAGCTGCCTGGCCGGGGGATGAATATTTACATGGGTCCTCGGTGGGAATAGGTACTAATCTTCTGTCCCTTGTGCTGAGAGTTTGGCTCACAGTTCTGTTTAGGTATGTAGCCTGAGGCAAGAAAAGAGAGAGGGAGAAAAGAGTCAACAATGCAAAACAGCATATTAGATAGAATTTCTGATCCACAAAAAAAGTACATGAAACATGCTTTAATACAGTCTTTCCAAGATGTACTGCACCCTTGCCAACAAGGCTTCATTACTTGTTGGCAAAGTGGATTGCCCAAGTCAATATTTAATATATAATTAGGAAGAATAGGGATGGTATGCTGGGTTTGTGCCTTAATTTGGACTAGACATATATCTTGTCTTGCACAAGAAATCTTTTAATGACTTTATAATGCACCCTGGTTAGTTCAACATTATAACACTTGCCATGTCAGTTGTGGCTCAGTTGGTAGCACACTTACCTTTGAGCCAGATGGTTGTGAGTTCAAGACCCACTCCAGAGACTTGAGGGCAAAATCTAGGCAGACTTTCGTATTGGGGCTGAATACATGCTGTACTATCCTAGTTTAAGTTGACCTTGAACCTGTTACCAAGCTGTTTGCTTGCTCATGATGCCCGCCCCATAATATAAATAGACCATTTCACCAAGAGAAGGAGTAAGCACAATGCTCTGAATAACTTTGCATTGGGCTGTGTCACACAAATTATGTAAGCTAGGTAGTGCTACTGAAATGAATTTCAGAGAAACACTGTCTTTATCAACACTTCAGTGATTTTAACAAGTCAGCTGAGTGTATTCATTTACCCCTTTTGCCCTGCTGAAATCTTCAATGCTCCCCAGCCAATTTGCCCAATTGTGCTTTCAATACTCATCGTTTAAATAACACATGTTTTCTAATCCACAGAGATGGGCTGACAGAGACATTAATGTGAATCATAATCATTTTGATTGTTCCATCTGAACAAGTGAGGCTTTTTTATTAAATAAGTGGATGCGGATCCTGTCAAGTTAAACACAGTAAATGGTTCACCTGGAGGTACTTCTGTTCAAACTGAGGTTATCAAATCCAACTTCACGAGGTACACCTTCAGACATCGAAGGGGGCAGGCAGGAAAGTGGACTTAAAGCCACAGTCAGATCAACCATGATCTTTTTGAATGACAGAGCACGCTTAAGGGACCAAATGGCCTACCCCTGCTCCTATTTCTTATGTTCTTATCTACCACTTTCTTGCAATTGAGAGTCAATTGTGTTGTTGAGCTCCTGTTAAATATGGAGGTGCAGAGAGTTCTCCGCACCTGGGACCCTAACTGACAGGCTTCCACAATGGCAGAAAGATAGTCTTATATTGTTGGTGTTTGGCTAAACTGTGGGTTAGTCACACTAACTAAAGGAGGAAGCACTGCATGCCTGCTAATGGCTGTACTCAGAGAAGGTATAAATGCCTTGTGATTGTTTCCACATTATGTGTGTTCATGTGGATTGATATAACCCCACCCATGGTGCCACTCTTAAAATACATTACCTCACAGCTTTAAGGGCACTGGAAGACTAATGGACTCAAAGTCCACCTTAACTCTATGTAACCTTCCCTCTTTGTTATCCTGACTTCATCGAATAAATATGTGCTTTTTTGGTTATACTCTTTGGTTAAAAAGGCATGTTTATGTTTCCATAAAATGTATGCAACCTTTTCTTCTTGTTCACATTGGAAAATAGCAAAACGAGTATCATTATTGTCTCAAGGTGATTGGCACAATGCTAGACCTAGGATGAAGGGCTTATCTTATGAAGAAAAGTTGAACAGGTTAGGCCTATACCCATTGGAGTGCAGAAGAATGAGAGGTGATCTTATTGAAACATATAAGATACTGAGGGGGCTTGATAGAGTAGATATCAGGAGGATGTTTCCACTCGTGGGGGAGACTAGAACTAGGGGACATGGTTTAAGAATAACAGACTAAGGCCTGAATCTACTGGCATGCGTCCCAATGTCATTGCGATCTTCAGTTCGGCGGGTGTGCACCAAAGTCGGCTGCGAGCCTGCCGAACTGTTAAAGGCCTATTAAGGCCATTACTCAACTCATTGAGGCACTTGTTGGGGCTACCCATCCAACCTTAAGGTTGGCGGGCAGGCAAAGAGTCCTGGTGGCCTTTGCATTTTTCATGGAACCTCATCCAAGGGCAGGTTGAGGTTTCATGAAGGCTTTATTAATTTAATAAAATGTTTCATGTAAATTGATAAACATGTCCCACCTCATGTGACAATGTCACATGAGGGGACATGCCTGAATAATTTAATTTTTTTTATTTATCACATTTTTATGACTTTCCTTGATCTCCCTGAGGCAGCTCCATGCCTCAGGGAGATTACTATGCTCTTTCGTCCACAAAGAGCGCAGGCCCTGACTCTCCCTCCTCCCCCCACCCGCACAGGAGTGCTGAGCGCTTCCGGGTGCTCATCACGCTGGCAGACCTTAATTGGCCCGCCCGTGTGAAATGGTGGCACGCAGTCGATCGTGTGCGGCGATCAGCTGGGGGCCCACTCCTGCCCAGCCTGTGTGACGGGCAGGATCTTTAGGTCAGCGAGCAGGGGGCAATGGCCCGCTCGCTGATGCGTAAAATGACGCGGGATGAATCGGACAGAACTCCTGACGTCACCCCGTGTCATTTCCATTTTCAGATCGGCGGGGGCGCAGCTGAGTCAGCTGTGCACCTGCCAACCTGTCAGCGGCCAATTGAGGTCATTAATAAAACAATTTAGGTCATTGACAGGGCTGCCTGTCCAACCTTAAGGTTGGCGGGCAGGCTGGGAGCCCTGGCGGGCTTAAGAAAAAGCGTGAAACCTCATCCATGGGCGGGATGTGTCACATGAGGGGACATGTCAAGGAAATTTTTTAAACATTTGCCTTCAAAGTTTTAATTCTGAGCCGATCTTCCTGAGGCAGCACTTAGCCTCAGGGAGATCAGTGCGCTCTTTCATGCGCACGCACAAAAGAGCGCACTCCTGGCTGTAGGAATCCTGCCCTGCCTGCACAGGGTGCTCATAGCACTTCTTGGTGGATGTCGCACTGGCTGGGCCTTAATTGGCCTGCCTATTTAGAATGGCCTATTCCAGCTCCTAAGTCCCATATTTCTATCTTTCTTGACCTGACTGGATTGATCTACAGAGAGCTCATATAGACTTGCTGGGTGAATGGCCTCCTTCTGTGCCATAATGAATCTATGACTCTATGACCTTCATGTGCTTTGACCCATCCCTTTGTGTGTTTGCAAATTAACAAAAACCCACTTCTCCAATGAAGACAGCACCTCTTTAAGTGACTATAAAGGCTGAATCCTACACTCCAGCCAGGCAATCCTAATCCAGAAGCATTTCATTCAAACTCAAATGTGAAACTTTGGTGCTCAGGAGTGCAAAAGGCCAGTCTAAGTGTCAGAGATATATTAATGCAAAACGGAAAACTCATAATTCCCCTCCAAACAGTCATATGCATTATGCAAAAATCACATCGCAAAAAAATCATGAAGCCAAACTAGAAGGGGACGAATGATTAGAACATAACATGAACACAAATCACCCTGACTGCATGACAACACAAACAGTAAACAGAAGAAATATTAATACCATTATCACACTGCATGCCAAGTTCAGCTAATATTAGTATTTAAATATTGTCTAGTGCACTGCAAATTAGTGCTGCTTTGTGAAAAATATTAAGGTTCTAAAAATATTTCTGATCATCAGGATGCTTTGCAAACAACCATTTGTTGTTGCAATATAGGACTTATGGCATCTTGTTGGTCATTTTAATAGGCTTCTCCATACTGGCAATTAGCACAGTTTTCATATCCATGGGCAAGGTGGCATGATTATTTTTAGGCTATTGGTTAATTCAAACCCTGAAGTTATTGCTGTCAGTATTGTAGAGCCCTCTATCCTTCTTAAATATACATTGTGTTCACATTTATGCAATTTCCAAATAATTAGGTGAAGTTTATTTCTAGATGAGCCTATGGGAATGCCATTCTTTCATATAAATGTCATTGCAAGTCAAGAACAAGGAGCCTCTTGAGGGGTGTCTGTACTGACAGACTCTGCCAGCACAAAAAACTAACCAAGAATAATATAAAACCCTCAAAAGGAAAACTATGCTCTTTAAAAAAAAACAAAGCAACCAGTTTGACAGAGGGACCTTTGACTGAGCTTCACAGCCTGTTCCAAACTGTCTTACATTGTGAGCCACTGTCCATTAGGAAGTGGGTTGAAACCATCCAGACAACAGTCGTTGGACCACAGTGTCAGGTTTTCCTGCTTTCCCTCCGTGCTTCCGAGATTCCTCACTCATTTAACATATCTCCAAAATCCCTCCCATACTGTACGAGCCTCCTCTTCCATCCTGACATCCCCAGATACCTTCCAATTTAGGGATAAACTGGGATTTTCAACTGTGTTGCTGAACCACTCTGTACAAAGCATGTCACTTCATATATTGAGTTAACAAGCTTTTCATCACTTATATTAATTAATTGCTAGCTGCTTTAGATATGCTGAAGGATTATGACAAGTGTGTCATGATTTTCAGAAAATCCAGCATATTAAATCCTATTTTAACGAATTGACTTATTTATTTTAATCAGGCTGCAAAATTGCACACATCTTCTATTCTGGTTTAAATAGAGAAAAAAAAGTCACCATATTTGTCTGGGAATGTCCTCAGGGTGCTTGCACAAACATACAAGCGATGTCAGACAGGAATGCAATCTCTGGTCCATCCATTCTGTCCTGCACAATGGCAATACCCCTATGTATCACAGGACATTCACTTCCCACCCCAACAAAGTGATCTCAGGAGGAGGTGAAAAGTTCTTTTAGTTTAAAAAAAAGGATTATAACTGAGAATTTCCTCGTAGCTATTTACGTTCTACCACTGTAACTTCAGTGGAAGTGCAACAAGAATCTCTATTTAATGAAAGATAACACCACTCTTAAATCAGTTTTCTGACCACATTCTTTCTGGCAGTAGTAACCACAACTGCTGCTTGTATTACTGCACAAAATAAAATAGTAAAAAAAAACTTAGAATCATTAATCAAACAGCTAAGTACTCTGGAGTGTGGGTTGCATTTGGGCTCTTTCTGGATAAATGGCTTTAAGAAAAACAATTGTGAGTATCTTGTAGTAAAGTGAGCACATCTCAAACAACATCAGCTCCTCAGGTGAGTGGGAGGCCAAGTTAACAATGTAAAAGGTTTTGACTGATGGATAAATGTTGGCCACAACACCAGGAAAAACAGCATCACTCTTCTTCAAAATAGTTGTTATGAAGCCATGCTTTATAAAAAAGAAAATGACTGTGAATTCACTGGCTGGAAACCACTGATTGGATTTTAAAAAGACCCGAAGCAGCCACATCCTGGTGGCTTGAAACCGCAGTTTCTAAGAGAGCTGAAAATTTGCATCACTGTACGTGACAAACTCCAAAGCCTTTAAGTGGAGCTAACTTGCCTAAAAAGCCCCAGCAGAGACAATTACCTTGAAGGAATATGGATAGAATCAGTTCTTAGCCCTTTCAGAGAACATCTCAGCAAATACCTGGGTGGGGACTACGCATATGAGATTATCAACTGAGACAATGAACTCTGGCTGCAAAATGAAACCAGCCTAGTCAGAATCTAATCAAGTTGAAACCATCCACCTGGAATACATTAACTATGACTATATTTTGGTCACTGGTCAGTTGGAGAGAGGTGATGGTATGAGAAGCCAGCTAACTCTTTTCTGTGTTTAAGGAACTGTTATCTCCAGACCAAACATAGAAGCAGAAAATATGCTGAAGTGGCAAGACACCTGTGTGGGCCTCGTTTTCTCTCTCCACACATCTTGCAAGCTTGAACCCTGTCTGCTTTTGACTATCCATATGCTTTGCAGTCAGAGATTTTAAAAAGAGCTCAGCCCAGCAACTGCTGTCTCCAGAAGGATAGATAAATTATCATCTACATTTTTAAACTGCTTCAACGCTGAAACCGGAAGGACACCGAGACCAGCCTGGAACTACCCGAGTCACTAATCTACAAGAATCAGCCCACTCTGTAACGTACGTGTGTGTGTGTGTGTGTATGTGTGTGTGTGTGTTTGTGTGAGAGAGAGAACTTTGAGTGTGTATCCGTGTGAAAGTTGGAGCGTTTTTATTATTTTTCTTAGACCGGGTTAAGTGCAATAAATACAACCCTCTTTTCATTTTGAAAAACTCAAGGAAACCTGCCTGTTTGTGTCTCCTGCGGTCACAGCATGTAAACAGTTAAACACTCACTGAATTGGCAAGCATATTCTTTTCTTAAAACAAAAACTGTTGCAGGCAACTGGTAAGGAGCCATGGAGCTAGCGTTAAAGGTAAGTGAGGGGTGGGGGTTTGATGGGTATGGTTAGAAGGTCCCACCGAGGCAGGCAAGTGGGTGGAGGGCTGGAGTGGACAGGGCAGGGAGTGCTTAAGTCCTTGGGGGATGGCCCTCTGATGTGCCCATAACGGAGGCACTCCCCGCACGCCCGTGCGTCTGCACCTTGCTTACTAAAAGCTCCCACGGTGAAAGTTGCCAGGCTGGGCCTCTCCCGCTGCTGGTTAAATCCCAGTGGTGGCAGGGTGAAGCCATTAAGTGCGCATCAATTGGCCACTTAAAGGCTGCAACTGGCTCACAGGAGGGTGGGGCACCCCCTCCATCGTTAAAATTGCGGTGGGGGCAGGGGTGAGTGGGTAGATAGCGGGCATGATGCCTAAGGCAATATATGAGCCAGCTTGCCTGCAAACCCATCACTGGGGGACCAGCCCCAAGATTTCAAGTTTGTGCGGTGGGGTCTGAACCGACAATCTTCTGACTCAGGGCCACAGATGAATGAATGCCTAGCATATAGTAAGCCACACTATATCCACAGGTATCAGGTGAGAGTGCGCTGTGCAATTTTAGCCAGTGACCGCACACGGCTAAGAGAAGATACTAGTGTATGCACATGCCACGCAGTGGGGCTGAAAATAGCTTGTCAGTTTTTAGTCACTGTTCTTCCAGGTGTCTTGGCCAACCTTTATCCCTCAACCAAAACTTGACGGTATAGTCCTCTGCACTGACTCCATCATATACCTGAGGAGCTGGTGTTTCAGTTGGGCTCACCATATCACCAAAGATATGCAGGTAAAAAGGTCATTTATTAGAAACATCCGAAAGCCAACCCCCATGGCATTCACCTGCTTTTTAAAAAACTATTCTTTTTCTGCAGTCTCTACATGCAGAGTTTCTGTTATTACTGTGCATAAAGAATGCAGTCAGAAAATGAGAGCTTTAAGAGTTATTCTATCTTTTTTTGAAAAAGTTGTTGCATTTCCAGTGAAGTTACAGTGTTGGAACAGAATCAGCTCTGAGAAAATACTCAGATATAATCCCTTTTATTTAACTAAAAATAACATAACTTTTAGTCACATTTTGGAATGAGATGGATTACTCTGGGCTACATAAAGTCATAATTCACTTTCTTTAATGGCTTGTATGTTGGTTTAATGGTCGATACTGAAAAGCTCTAGTTCAGCAAGCATCAGATAATCTAAACTCCCTTGTAGAACATACTATTGCGCAGTGCATTGCCATTCACTCCTGCAGACTTCACAATGGAACTAATTGTGAACCAACAGTACAAGGAAAGATATTACATTTAGATGTGGTCATAATCACAACACAGAATGCTGCTGACACAATGGTGATTAATTCCTATCAACTGAATCATAAATTAAGATGCAATATCTAAAGGGGGATTTGTTGCCTTCAAACTTTTAATTCGCTTTGCCTTGATAGATTTGCTATACGGCGATGGGAATCCAGGACAATCACAAAACCTACCTGATTATTATAATGAACTGATGTAATCACCAAGCAGATTTGTATTAGATAATTGAAAGGATAAGTGTAAAGAACAAGTGTTCAGGCACAGCTAGGTTGTAAAGGCCCTGGTGACACCTTCTTGTTTTCAATCAGCTGAGAACATACTTGTGAAACATTTTGAGCTTTTATTCTTACAAGCTGCTTAAGTTGGATCTTAACGGAAAAATGAGAACAATAACCGTACCAAGCTTTTATAATAATGAAAGGGCTTTACAGTCAAGAAACAGTTTTTATGAGGGTTATTAAGATATTAAATCTGAACTCAAAATTGATCACATGATCTAGGCTGACCCTTTTTAGTGCAGTACGGAGGGGTGGGTGCTGCATTGTCAAAGGACTGTCTTTCAGCAGGGAAGTTAAACTGAAGTCTTGACTGCCTTCCCTTGGCACCATTTGCCGACGATGAGGAAAGTAATCCTGGTATCCTGGACAATATATGTCCCTCAACCATCATGTTAAAAGCAAATTATTTGGTCGTTTATCCCAGTGCTATTTGTAGAATCTCCCTGTGCACAAATTGGCTGCTGAGTTTTTCCTGATATTACAACAGTGGCTGCACATCAAAACCACTTCATTACTGTATTGGCAAAGCACTTTTGGATGGCGCAGAGGAAGCGAAAGGCATTTTATAAATGTAATTTCTCTGAGTCTTTGACCTTAGCCATCACAATGTTTTATCCTTTACAAAATTGGGTGCCACTTCTAATTAGTGAGTGATCCTTTCCACTTCTGCGACCTCATACTAACATCTAGGTCAGAAGCCAGAGAGGAACAAATGTTTTCAGATACAATGAGGCTTGACAATTTCTTATTGATTTTCTATGGGACTAACCTGGCCTCGTAACAGATATTTCCCTCCCTACAAAACAAACAAACCTCCTTCCCTTCCAGTACTTCACTTTTCTCAATGGCAACAGTCTCCAGCTGTATCTTATTTAATGTCTGTGTTAAATGCCAATCTTACATTGTGTACCCAGTTCTTACAATCATAAAGCAAAGAAAAATAACTTCTTGATTTGAACTAAAACCAACTTTGAAAGGTAACTGCAATATTATTCTCTGACATGCTCACCCAGTAATGATAATTTTGAGTTGCTACAGTAAATTATTTGGTTATTGTTGTTAAATTTCTGATACAGCTGTTGCTGTAAATTTTACTCTTAATGGATCAAACAGAAAAGGCCATATATTCATGGATTTGGGAAGACTCTGCAGACCTTTAAAAATGGCGGATGGGTCCCGCCCCCATTTTTGACAGATTCAATTTTTGCTAGCAGATGTGGGGGGAGGCCTGATTCACATGCGGGAAATCCAAACTCAGCAGGGCCCTTTTAACTTAGTGTTGAGTTCAAGTAGACCACAATCTGACTGTTGGAAGAACCTTAATCTGCGGTGTGGGAGTCACAAATTTATGGAGTAGATATGAATGCTCTTGAATGGCAGACAAAGACTGTTTAAGTGGCATGGTCTTAAGTTTTCTAAATCCTCTGCTCTTTAAACAAAAAATAGGCTTAAGATGTCAGCGGGAGTTTAAAAGACCCTCTACTAGACTGCTTTGATTGACAGGCCACCTGGTGTAGGTTAGAAAAAATAACATTACCATCTGGTCATGCAGTTTTAATAGAGGTTTTTGTTGATCTTTCACCAAGGATTACTATAATGTTGTTATGAATGTATTGCTGAGTTTCAAACGTTACAATTGTTTCAGCAGGATGTTCTGAGTTCACAGTTTGGTTGACAGTTTAAATAGATTATTAAACAATTAGCTGTCTTTGATGTGGTGTCTGAATAAAAGTTTGTTTGCTTTTATAAGAGAGCGGCCACTTGAGGTAACTTAAAAGCTTTGAATGGGTTTCTTGAATGGGAGCAATTTTCACTACTAAGTGTGTATGAGTGAGAGCTGTATTGGATTGTTAGTTTATTTCCTTTCATCTCTACATGGCTACTGAGGTCTTCCCATGATGGATACTTGGTAAGTGACTATGGAGAACCAAGGTGGGCCTTCTAACCAGCCTGTCTTGGCACTTGCCTGCCCCTGTGGCCACCTAGGATCTGCTTCCAGGGCCAATGGGCCAGACCCAATTCCACCCCCGCCTTCCCAGAGCAAAAATAGGGTCTAACAGGGCCCTTTAAACTGAGGTGGCTCTGCTGAGTCAGGGCATTTACCGACTACCCATCTTGGCAGTGAAAATCCGGCCCAAAGCCTCATCGTCTGGGAGCAGAAACTTGCTCCCGGAAAAGATCTGGGGAGCAATTCCAAAGAACTTTTTGTCATTTTGGTATACAATGTTTCCCCATAACAAACTAGATTTATTTGAAGTAGAATCAAAAACCTTAAGTCTTCATTTGAAGAAAACAGGTCTGCAATTACCGAGGAAATATGCATTCATCCCTTAAAGGAGGATGTCTTTTAGATGTTCCTGAATGCAGGAGGTTGTTCCCAAAGAAATTGGGCCAGAAAAAAGTGCCACAAGGACCAATTTTGACCCCCGCATGACTGTATTCAAAGAGCAAGTGAGTTCTCCTTCAACTAATTCTAAACTGGCTGAATGTTTTGCTGACATAACAACAGTGAAGACGCTTAAAAAAAATTGGCTGAGAATGTGAAAGCTGCAGGTTTGCTCGTCCTATTCTGGCTTTTGTTTTGGTTTGGAAAGCTCTCCTTTCTTGTGTTGTTATTTTTATCTCATTAAGTTTCCAGCACAAACAAGCTAAAACTGCATCATACCTTTGCTGCTCTTCAAATTAATGACCTGTGTTGCATATATGTCAGACGCTATTTGTAACCAGATGCCAGCCGTGGGCGTTATCATTTTACTGGGACCACTGTATGATCGCTTGGCGAATTGATTGGTGAATCTGTGAATTGTTGAAACTTGAAAGGGGGAAAAGGGGGATTGAGGGGGGCAATCGGGGGAGGGGAGGGGTTGCTGGATAAGGGGCCCGGAAACAGGAGAAGGATCCGTGCCCATGATTTCTCTGCCTGGCCATGTTGCTATCTAAGGATGCTGAATCATGATTGGGTTTTGGATCCACGAATGCCAGCAGCTCTCTGACATCTCAACTAAGTAGCCATTGTGCACACGTGGGCCGTAGGTTGCCAGACTGTCATTGTTCCCAAACTGCTGAGCTAATTGGTGCATCACAGTTCATTTGGACTGATGAGAGGCCAGTACACAGGGATCACTGAATAATAGTCAGGAAAAGGATGTGGACGTTTTCCTATCCCCTCACTCAGGAACATTATGACTGTCAGGCCATAACTGGTGCCTCCAACATTTTCTTTTTAAAAGTACATTTGCATTAGTTAATCCCAAATGTACTTAATCCCTCAACAGTTTTTGCTTTTGGCGGAGGAGCCTCTGTTAACTCTGAATCAAATTGTGCTTTAAAAGCTGATTCCCACTTGGATGAAAAGCATCGATAACAACCAAAGCAAAACACTGCAGATGCCAGAAATCTGATGTAGAAACAGAAAATTCCGGAAAATACTTTGCATGTCAGGCAGCATCTGTGGAAGGAGAAACCAAATTAATGTTTTTGGCTGATGGTTTTTAAAACTGCCAAAAGTTAGAGATGTAGCATGTTTTAAGCAAGTACAGAGGCAGGGAAAGGGTGGATGGAAATAACAGAACAAAACAGGAGGCTTGTTTTTTATTCATTCAAGGGATGTGAGCTTCGCTGGCTGGGCCAGCATTTATTGCCCACCCCTAATTGCCCTTGAGAATGTGGTGGTGAGCTGCCTTCTTGAACTGCTGCAGTCCATGTGGTGTCGGTAGACCCACAGTGCTGTTAGGGAGGGAGTTCCAGGATTTTGACCCAGTGATAGTGAAGGAACGGTGATATATTTCCAAGTCAGGGTGGTGTGTGGCTTGGAGGGGAACTCGCAGATGGTGGTGTTCCCATCTATCTGCTGCCCTTGTCCTACTAGATGGTTTTAAAGCACAAATGATTAAATGACGAGAGGGTGATGGTGTAAGTAAAAGTGGGTGGTGATCAGAGAGGCAAGGAATCAAAAGGTGGGTCCAGAGGAGCTGAAAATGCCAACAGCAGAATCATTACCAAATCCTGTTGTTCAAAAAAATGGGAGCAGTGGTTATGATCTGAAACTACTGAACTGAATGGCGAGTCCTGAAGTTTGTAAAGTACTAGTTTGAAAGGTAAGGTGCTACCTTGAGCTTCATTAGGACAGTGTAGGAGATTGAAGTCGGAGTGGGTCATTGACCAGAAATATTAACTTTCATTCTCGCTACAGGTGTTACCTGACCTCCTGAGTGTTTCCCGCGTTTTCTGTTATTAAATGAGGTCAGAGTGGGAGTAGGACAGAAAATTAAAATGGCAAATGACACATGGTCATTTTTTAAAAATTCTTTCATAGGATGTGGGCATCACTGTCAAGGCCAGTGTTTGTTGCCTATCCCTAATTGCCCCTGAACTGAGTGGCTTACTAGGTCATTTCAGAGAGCAATTAAGAGTCAACTACACTGCTGTGGGTCTGGAGTCACATGTAGGCCAGACCAGGTAAGGATGGCAGATTTCCTTCCCTAAAGGGCATTAGTGAACCAGATGGGTTTTTATGACAACCGATGATAGTTTCGTGGTCACCATTACAGAGATTAGCTTTCAATCCCATTTTCAAATTCCACCAGCTGCCATGGTGGAATTTGAACTCTTATCCCCAGCACATTAGCCTGGGCTTCTGGATTACTAGTCTAGTGACATTACCACTATGCCACCATCTACCTGCGTGTGGACTGAACGGAGTGCTCAGCAAAGTGATCACCCAATCTGCATGAATCTACATGCGCCACTAATGAACTTTATTCATAGAGTAAAGACTGTTCTTCATCACACATAAGAGTTTTCACTGGGTCACTTTAATTGAAGGACAGAACAGAAGAGACAATATACTGAGGTAATAAGAAAACTGGACAGTTTTTTTAATCATCTTGAAACAAGAATGTGTACTGTGTCATGCGTTGCATTTATAATGTAGGATGATTATTAAAGTACCCTTGGATTAATGGAACCTTGTCAGAGTTGGCGCAGCGGTAGTAACTCTGAGTGGGAAGGTTGTTGATTCAAGTCCCACCTCAGAGACTTTAGCACAGAATCTAGGCTGACGCTTCAGTACAGCACCAAGGGAGGTATCATCTTTTCATTAGGACATGAAAATGAGACCTTGTGTACCCTTACAAAAAGAAGGTAAAGATTTCACAATGGTATTTGAAGAAAAGCAAAGGCATTTGCCTGGTGTCCTGGATAATATTTACTCCTTGACCAACATCACTAAAACAGAATAGTGCAATGGAATCTTTTATGCTCACTTGAAAAAAGCAGATTATCACCTCACCCGATAGACAGCACTTTCAATTCAGTACTGTACTGAAGAATTTGCCTTGCTTATGTGTTCAAGTCATCAGAACAAGCCTTGGACCTATGACATTCTGATTCAAAGGTATGAGTGCTACCATTAGATGATAGTAAGTAATAACCTAAAGACAGAGCAGGGATCAATCTTCAGCCTGTGATGAATTAGCATAACGCCCGTCTCCAATTTAACGGCACAAGTTGAGTGTGAGTTGAGTTGCCCTCCATGCTACTTCACATTGTCATCCTCATAAAGCAGTCATGCATCCAATGTGCAAGCAGGTAGAACTAAGTCTCAGACCATAACTCATGGCTGGTATCAGTGCCTGTGCTAGCCCTGCACCATATGGTGGAGGCAAACATCCTTCCAACAGACAGCACGGGGCACTGAATCTGCTTCTGTGTCTGAGGGTGTCATTAGTAGGTGGGTGTGACAGGTTCTAAAGATATAATTGAAGACAACCTACCAAACAATGCTGGCTTGTGAAGTATCAACTGCTTTTGGGAGGAGGATCTTCTACCAGCATTAATTGATTGCTGTAGTTCATCTTTGCTGGCAGATAAAACTGGTGGGTGAGGAGAGAGCCTCTTTTATACTGACTGACCTTCCTGACAATTTTATGTAGTCCCTCCTCTTCTTCCAATCTTGTCAGTTTGGGGGATTCCCAATGGAAACCTCATTGGTGTTAGTAATGATCCTGGGGCAAAAACACATTTACATTGATTGGCACGCAGGCTCGCGCAAATCTTAGTGCCAACAGGACAAAAACCCCTTGACTACGGGATGAATGAAATATATTAGTTTTGTGCCTTTTATATAATCTTCAGGGCAATTGGCACTACCTCGAGCAACTCAGGATGCGCATTCAAAACAGGCATTTTATATATCACGCATCCAGCGAACCAAAACTCTGGGCAAGAACAAACGATACTGATATGCTTCAAATTAATTTCAAAATGAAGCACTTGCTCGTTTGAGATGGACACTCTTACAAACAATCATACAGACATATGGTCCTACTAGCTGGACAGAAACTCGGATATCAATCCATTCTTTAGCTCTGGCCATCACATTACTGCCAGCACACCAGCAGTGGTGAGAAAATCCAGGCCTGCAAGTGGATAGCAAAACGTTGGGGATGACAGGTTGAAAACAATGCAAGAAAACTTAGGAAGGACTTTAGCAGACTCATTAAAGATCTTTATGATCTTTGCACAGCCACTATAGAGAAAGAGCTATGGAGACTGGTGTCCAAAACCTTCATACACATCAGCTAAGTCATGGGTCTTTAAATGAGCAGAAGATGAGCCAGTGATGGAGATACAAGTTCACACCAATTAGAGGTTGATTGTAGCTTCAGAATTACAGCTGCTAGAGCTCCCTCAAAGTTGCCCCCTAAACTGTTGATTTGCAGCAAGTTGGCGATGTGCAAAATGCAATCAAAGTCATTGTAAAAGATCTTCCAGCTTTCCAAGAGTGTCCAAGTAAGGGGCCTTCTGAGTCTGACCCCTGCAAGAACACATGTCAGGAGCGATATCTGTGCTCAGTTCCAAAATGGAAAATAGGCTGTTTTTTTGTGAAGTGACCATTTTGTTTCACTCTGGGCTATGGTGTAATTTATATCAGAATCTACATGTATGTCTCTGTGTTGCCAAAAACAGAGAGGCACTGTGCTCATTAGTGTCAGCAACTATAAACAAATGGCTTCCTTCCAGTCACAAGAGTTTCTTTCCAAATCCAGAATTCAAGGGAGGGTTATTTGTCTTTGTAGCGTAGACTGAGATAAGCCGGTAGCATCTACAACACTTCAGTTCTTCTCGTGGTTTTCTTTGCACTTGAACAGAACTGTCAGTGAAGGTCTAAATAACATGGCGTTGTGTGAAATGTAAAAATTTACTCATTAGAGCCTTCACTTTTTTAACAAGCCACAAGTTGCAAGAAAGCAAGTAACTTGTCATTTTCAGCATCTTTCCATTAATCACGCAGAATACCCGGTGAGGACCCATAGGATTCGATTTATATCCCTTGAGTAGAACAGCCTCATAACTCATGAGCACCAATGTTCCAACTGAGTTACGGTCAGTAACCATGAATGGAATATAAATCATTTTTCACAGCAGCTCATTGTATTTACTGTTTACTGTTTTCAGAGGAGCAGGGAGATTAATCTATGCTGATGACAGTGTCTTTGGTACTCAAGCTGGTGACTTTTCCACCCTGGAGACCAGACTCACTAATAATTTGAAACTTATGGAAGAGAACTTTCTGCATGTGGTGTCTTCAATCAACTAGCACAAACACGTTTTCCTGTCTTTCGCTTGCACAACATTAGTACCTCTAGTAAACTCACTATAATCCGAAATGGTCCGCTTCTCAAATAAAATGCTCACTCATCCTGTTTACTTGGGTGTTTAACTCAATGCCTTTCAATGCCATCTGAAAACTGCTGAGGAAGTCAGAAGTTGAAATAACCAATTCGCCCAGCTTGCAAAAGCAAAACACAGCAAATGCTAGAAATCTTAAGTAAAGACAGAAAATGCTGGAAACATTTAACAGGTCAGGCAGCATTTGTTGAGAGAGGAAAAACAGAGTTTCAGATCTGTGACCTACCGTCATACTCATAGGACCTTTAAAAATGGTGGGCGGGACCTAGGTTTGGAAGTCCCACCCCCATTTCTGACAGATTCCATTTTTGCCAGTGGGGGAAAGGGGGCAGAGAATGACAGACATGAGGGGAACCCAAACTGAGCTGGGTCTTTTGAAAACAGTGCCGAGTTCAAACATACCCCATTTTGCTATAGCAAGGGACTTATCCGCAGTGTGGGAGTCACAAATTTGTGGAGGCGATGTAAAGACTCACGAGGAGCGGATAAGGTCTGTAGATTGGTCAAGCTGTGAAGTTATTCAAATTCCTAGTCCTATGTATTTTTTTGAAAGCAGTCTGTGTGTTAGTGAGAGCTGAAAAAATCTGTTCTAGCAGTTAACATAGCTGTTTATTGACATTACCCCAAGGGTATCATTTTAGGATTATTAATGCTTGACTGCTTTCCATGACCTACAATTATCTCAGCAGGTGGTTGCAACTTCACAGTTTGATTGATAACTCAAAGAGGTTATTGAAAGATTAGTTGTATTTGATGTGAGGTTATCTGTATAAGGGTTTAAGTAGTTGAGCGGCTTTTAAAGTTTTGAATGGGCATTCATGAATGGGAAATTTACTACTGTATAGTAAAGGCTATATTTGATATTTAGACCTTTGTTTTATTTCATCTCAACATGGTTTCTGAGGTCTGTCCTCCGTGGTGGATACTGGGTGAATTGGCATGGAGGGTGTAAAGGTAAAGGCTGGTGGGTGGAGGGCATGGGTTGCATGAGTTTGTATTAAGTTGGCATGGGCACTAAATGGGGCCAGGGAGTGATTGGGGAGTGTAATGGAAAGCAAGGAATGAAGGCTAGAGGGCCTAATATTTAACAAATCAACTGGGTCAAAGTCCTTAAGAACAGAGGCAGGCCTTTTAAACAGCCTGCCTTGGCACTTGGCAGCCCCTGCGGCCACCTTTGATCAGCGTTCAGTGGCTGTAGCCCGACACCCGCTCCTAGAGTAAAAATCCAGTCTGACAGGGCACTTCTTTCGAAGGTGAGCCGGGAAATTTCCTGACTTGTGTTATCCACCTCGGGAGTGAAAATCCAACCTGCTAACCCTGTCTTTCTCTCCACAGATTCTGCCCAATCCACTGAGAATTTGCAAAGCTTGCCAGCTCTGTCCGCAGAGCAGATACCTCCGCTCACTTTGACAGGTGCGCATCTGCTCTTGCACTCTGCTCTTCAGATGTGGAGCATTGTACTACTGTGGCAAAACCATGTTGTCAATTCACATTGTGATATTCTACCCACCAACAGCATGGCTCTTTGAGACACGCAAGATGGTTGATCTTCCCCAATTCCTTACACTTTTCTTGATCAACCCGCTTTTAAGAGTCGATGCTCCCGTAAATTGCACATCATCTCTGACCTTACAAACCATCAACCAGAAATCAATAGAAATGCCTTTTCTACCTTCTTCAAACTGGACAGCGACAGTCTGGTCCAAATCTTCATCTATGGTGACTTTGTGACAACAACAAATGCCTTGCAGAAAAATGCGGTGGAACACTCTTAACATCCCCTTCCTTTTCCAAAGTTATTGGATATTACAACCTGGGTTTGGCATCCACAGGGCACTACATCACCTCCTGCCATGTTTGTTGTGATGTACATGTACCTTTAAAGGAAGCATCCTAAAGTGCTGTCCATCGCCAGACAGGATGTAACGTATTATCTCATATGCTCTGTAGACAGGAGCGATGCTAGCACGATGTTATTGTCACTGGGCTTGTAATCCAGAAGCCCAGGCTAATGCCCTGAGGCCATGGGTTCAAATCGCACCAGGGGAGCTGTTAATAATTAATAATAAATCAGGAATATAAAAATAGTTTCAGTCATGGTGACCATGAAACTATTATCGATTGGTGTAAAAACTTATCTGGTTCACTTTTAGAAAGGAAATTTGTGGGCACTGGAAATGTTCCTGGCTTCCCACATAGAGCAAGAGCAGGAGCAGCACACCACGGCTTTGAGCTCTCCTGCCATGATTTACCCTTTCAAATTGAATTAAATCTTTTGGAAGATACTTCATATCAAATAATATCTGAACAATAAGTGAATCTTAATAAAGGAAACTACGATGGTACAAAGCCCGAGTTGGCTATGATGGATTGGGAAACGTTATTTAAAGGGATGACGGTGGATAGGCAATGGCAAACATTCAAATGGGTGAATTGCAACAATTGTTTATTCTTGTCTGGCGCAAAAGTAAAACAGGAAAGGTGGCCAAACCATGGCTTACACGGGAAATTAGAGATTTTATTAGATCCAAGGAAGAGGCATACAAATTGGCCAGAAAAAACAACAGACCTGAGGATTGGGAGCAGTTTAGAATTCAGCAAAGGAGGACCAAGGGATTGATTAAGAAGGGGAAAATAGAGTACGAGAGGAAGCTTGCGGGGAACATAAAAACTGGCTGTAAAAGTTTCTATAGGTATATGAAGAGAACAAGATTGGTGAAGACAAATGTTGGTCCCTTACAGTCAGAAACAGGGGAATTTATAATGGGGAACAAAGAAATGGCTGACTAACTAAGTATATACTTTGGTTCTGTCTTCACAAAGGAGGACACAAATAATATACCAGAAATGTTGGGGAACACAGGATTTAGTGACAGGGAGGAACTGAAAGAATCAGTATTTGTAGGGAAATCGTGTTGGGGAAATTGATGGGATTGAAGGCCGATAAATCCCCAGGGCCTGATAATCTATATCCCAGGGTACCTAAGGAAGTGGCCCTAGAAATAGTGGATGCATTGGTGGTCATCCTCCGAGATTCTATAGACTCTGGAACAATTCCTACAGATTGGAGGGCAGCTAATGTAACCCCATTATTTAAAAAGGGAGGTAGAGAGAAAACAGGGAATTATAGACCAGTCAGCCTGATGTCAGTAGCGGGGAAAATTCTAGAGTCCGTTATAAAAGATTTAATAGCTGAGCACTTGGAAAACAGTGGCAGAATCGGACAGAGTCAGCATGGATTTACAGAAGGGAAATCATGTTTGACAAATCTACTGGAATTTTTCAAGGATGTAACTAGTAGAGTTGATGAAGGGGAGCCAGTGGATATAGTTTATTTGGATTTTCAGAAGGCTTTCGACAAAGTCCTACATAAGAGATTAGCATATAAAATTAAAGCATGTGGGATTAGGGGTAGTGTATTGAGGTGGATAGAAAACTGGTTGGCAGACAGGAAACAAAAATTAGGAATAAATGGGTCTTTTTCCGAATGGCAGGCAGTGACTAGTGGGGTATCGCAGGGATCGGTGCTGGGACCCCAGTTATTCACAGTATATATTAATGATTTAGATGAGGGAACAAAATGTAATAACTCCAAATTTGCAGATGACACAAAGCTGGGTGGGAGGGTGAGCTGTGAGGAGGATGCAGAGATGCTTCAGTGTGATTTGGACAAGCTGAGTAAGTGGGAAAATGCATGGCAGATGCAGTATAATGTGGATAAATGTGAGGTTATCCACTTCGGTAGCAAAAACAGGAAGGCAGATTATTATCTGAATGGCTATAAATTGAGAGAGGGGAATATGCAACGAGACCTGGGTGTCCTCGTACACCAGTCGCTGAAGGTAAGCATGCAGGTGCAGCAGGTGGTAAAGAAGGCAAATGGTATGTTGGCCTTCATAGCAAGAGGATTCAAGTACAGGAGCAGGGATGTCTTGCTGCAATTATACAGGGCCTTGGTGAGACCACACCTGGAATATTGTGTGCAGTTTTGGTCTCCTTATCTGAGGAAGGATGTTCTTGCTATGGAGGGAGTGCAGCTAAGGTTTACCAGACTGATTCCTGGGATGGCGGGACTGACATAAGAGAAGTGATTGAGTCGGTTAGGATTATATTTGCTGGAGTTCAGAAGAAAGAGAGGGAATCTCATAGAAAACCTACAAAATTCTAACAGGACTAGACAGGGTAGATGCAGGAAGGATGTTCCTGATGGTGGGGGAGTCCAGAACCAGGGGTCACAGTCTGAGGATACGGGGTAGACCATTTAGGACTGAGGTGAGGAGAAATTTCATCACCCAGAGAGTGGTGAGTCTGTGGAATTCACTACCACAGAAAGTAGTTGAGGCCAAAGCATTGTATGTTTTCAAGAAGGAGTTAGGTATAGCTGTTGGGGTGGAAAGGATCAAAGGATACGGGGAGTAAGTGGGAGCAGGCTATTGAGCTGGATGATCTGCCATGATCATAATGAATGGTGGAGCAGGCTCAAAGGGCCGAATGGCCTACTCCAGCTCCTATTTTCTATGGGCAGAATTTTGCCCTTGGTTGGCGGGTGGGCCCCACCGGTTCGGCGGTGGGCAGGCAGCTGAACTCTGCCACTGAAACGCGGCCCACCACCATGTTGAGTGGGCGGGCCAATTAAGGCCTGCCCAGCAACCTGCCTTGCGGGGAGGGAGGGAGGGGGGGGGTGGTGGCGAGGAGGGAATCCCCAACTGTCAAAGTGCGCTCCCTGAGACTAAGTGCTGCCTCAGGGAGATTACTGACATTCAAAAAAATTTTAAAAATAGAAAAATATAAAAATTATTAACATGTCCCCCTCACGTGACAATGTCACGCGAGATGGGACATGTTAATAAGAAGCACATAAACTTTACTAAAGTTTTTAAAAACGGTCATGAAACCTCATCCCGCCAGTGGATGAGGTTTTGTGTATTATCAGAAGCCCGCTGGGGCTCCTGGCCTGCCTGCCAGCCTTAAGGTTGGACGGGCAGGGCATTTAACTATCTTAATGATCCTGTCAGTGGCCTTAATTGGCCATTGACAAGTCAGCAGGTGGATAGCTGATTTCGCTGTCCACCCGCCTTCCTCAATATTTAAGTGGACCGGGATGACATCGGGGGGTTCCTTGTCATCCCGCGTCATTTTCCCATCGGCGAGCGGGCCCCGCCCCCAAATCGCTGACGGGAAAATTCAGGCCTATGTTTCTACGTTTACCTGGTCTGGCCGACATGTGAGTCCAGACCTACAGCAATTTGGTTGACTCTTAATTGCCCTCTGAAAAAGTTCAAAGCAATTAGCAACCGGCAACAAATGCTGGCCTTCCCATGAAAGAATAAAAAGATCAAACAGAGCAGCTGTGCTCCAGGTCAGACACAGCCTCCCAGTTACCATTGTCCATATTTCATCTTAACTTCAAATTAAGAACCCATATTTTTTTTTTAACGAATCCTTGTATATTTGTGATAAAAAGAAGAACGTTGCAGTGTTCCACCATGGAGTTATCCTCAACGACCAATCCTGATCCTTCACCTGGATTTCTCAGTAAGTAACAAATCAAAGTCTTCTAAAAATTAGGTGTAGATATGAATTTTAAATGCAAATGGCAAATCCTTCCTTCAATCCTTTCTCACACTAGCTGATCTCGTTTCTGCAAAACGTGAAAATTATTTCAAGGGAATGAAATGATCATGTACGAGATAATACAATGTGGGTTTTCCAGTGGGTTTTTTTTTAGCACAGTTCTGTCGTTGTCATATTTTGGACTACTGCCATCGAATCATTCTCTGTTGACTAAGGTACTGATGAGTCGTGGTATTAGTCGAGCTCAGCATTTCTGTTAATTGAAGATGATCACTTTCATCTTTCTTCAACTAACAAGAAATGACAAATGGTGAAACCTGCACATCAGATGTCACGCTTATTCTTCAATCTTTTAAATAGGAATCTTTAACTCAATGTAGATGTGCTGCTAATAGCTTGAGGTGAAATGGTTTCATTTCCAGCAATGAATTTTACTATTAATAGGTGCAAAGTCTGCCATCTGCATACAAAAAAGCCCCTGTAAGACATTCGAAGTAAACAATGTGTCGGTTGCTACCTGAGTACAATCAGGTCCCTGGAGAGACTGTTAGTGCACAATATCAGCAGAATGATAGGCATGAGATGATGAACTGAAACTTATGAGGGCTCGTCAACAGATTGTAAACAGGTTGTCAAGACAGTAATTGGGAAATTAGATTAGGTGCAGCATTTGCAAACTGACAATGAGGTAAGAAACAAAGACACCCAGCAGTCCAAAAGTCCAAAGGTTAGGAAGGTATTTAGCCCAACAAGTTCTATATGAAAGGAGTAAAGGTTCATCACTGATGCTCCAGCCACGGGGCTTTTACACACTGGAACAGTGTTCAAGATTTGAAGTTTACAGTTAGTTCACATGTTGGAAGCATAAGTCAGGGCACGTTTGGGCACATCCACTGCCAGCCCCTACTCATTAAACTATTCTCGCCAAACTCTCATGGCATATCAGCATTTGCAGGAACATCACAGGGGCTGGACTTTCTGTTTTTGTGCTTAAAGAGGGCTGGAATGAGAGGACAAATTGGAAGAGGATCAAACACCCTTACTCCAAATAGGTCCATCTGGCAGAAAAACAGGAGTGAGTGAAACATGAAAAATTGAATAAAGAGCCAGTTCATTTCATGGATGTCTTGTCAAAGGTCATGAATGCAAACAAGTCGAATATTCCACAATGACTTAAAAAAAATCTTTCAGGATGTGGCCATCGCTGGCAAGGATGCATCTATTGGCCATCTGTGGTGGCCCAGGGAAGGTGAAGATGGGCTTTCTCTTTGAAGTGCTGTAGCAGTTATGTACAACCTAGTGGCTCACTGTGACAGAGGGCAGTTAAGAATCGACCACATTGGTGTCAGACTGGAGTCACATATTGGCCAGGCTAGGTAAGGAAAGCAGGTTTTCTTCCCAAAAGGAAAGGAACCAGTTGAGTTTTTATGACAGGTCTGACAGTTTTACAATCATTTTTGCTGACACCAGCTTATGTTCTCGGATTGAAGAAAAATTAATTCAAATCCTCATTTCAATTAATGAAGGAAAATTGAGCTGTTCCTTTACAGGCATATCCTCTGACCTGCCCTGTATTTCGATAATCGTTGTGTGATCCAGTATTCCCAGTTGCATACACTGCAAACTCTCCCTTCAAATAGCATGGAAGGAAATGCCATGTCTCTGAAGGATGAAGGAGGTTCTTAGCATTGGCTCTGAAGACTGTAGAGGTCCATTTCTCATTGACACCATCATGAGTAACAGTGTGCCTATGCATGTCTGGCAGTTGAAGTTGTCACACACTCCTGACACTGGTGATCGATGGACAATGTGGAAGATAGTAGAAGGATTTGCACTAACACATGTGTGGCATCACACTGCACAACATGTTAGCACACAGCCATAGCATATAGGGCTACAGGCCAAGTGCTGGAAAATGGGATTAGAATAGATAGTTGCTTGATGGCCAGCATGGACACGAAGGGCTGAAGGGCCTATTTCTGTGCTGTATAACTCTATGACTTTATATATTAGTTCAGTACCATTCGCAACTCCTCAGATACTGAAACAGTCTGTGTCCATATGCAGCAAGACCTGGACAACATTCAGGTTTGGGTTGATAAGTGGCAAGTAACATTCACGCCATGCAACTGCCAGGCAATGACCACCTCCAACAAGAGAGAATTTAACCATCGCCCCTTGATTCACCATTGCTGAATCCCCCACTATCAACATCCTAGAGATTACCATTGACCAGAAACTGAACTGGACCAGCCATATAAATACTGTGGCTACAAGAGCAGTTCAGAGGCTGGGAATTCTGAGGCAAGTAACTCACCTCCTGACAACCCAAAGCCTCTCCATCATCTACAAGGCTCAAATCAGAAGTGTGATAGAATATTCTCCATTGCGGCTCGAATGGCTCTCAAGAAGCTTGACACCATTTAGGACAAATGAGCCCAATTGTTTGTAACTCCATTCACTCCCTCAACCCCCCACTCATAGTGACAACAGTGTATTGCACATGCAGAATACACGGCGGCAACTCACCAAGGTTCCTTTGTCAGCACCTTCTAAACTGGCAACCTCTACTACCTAGAAGGACAAGTGCAGCAAATGCATGGGAAAACCACCACCTGCAAATTCCCCTCCAAATCTCACACCATCCTGACTTGGAAAGACTGACTTCCTTTACTGTCGCTGGGTCAAAGTCCTGGAACTTCCTCCCTAACAGCACTGTGGGTGTACCTATAGCACATGGACTGCAGCGATTCAAGAAGGCAGCTCCCCACCACCTTCTCAAGGGCAATTAGAGATGGGCAATAAATGCTGGCCCAGCCAGCGATGCCCTCTTCCCATGAAAGAATTTTTAAAGAGCAGAATTCCTAAAAGGGAGCTAGATAAGTATTTGCAAAATAAAAAGATGAGGAAAGAGAATAGGAAAAGGAAGGGAGGTGGGACCAATGTCATATCACTTTGAGAGAGCTGACACAGGCATGATGGACCAATGAACCTCCTTCTGTGATTTTAGGAATCATGTGAAGGTGACTACAACAACAGCCTGTATCTGTATAGCACCTTTAATATCTTAAGATACCTCAAAGGAGTGTTATAAAGCAAGATTTGACACAAAGCTGCATAAGGAGAAATTAAGACACGGGAAAAAGGTAAGCTTTAAGAAGCATTCTAAAGGAGAAAAGAAAGGGAGGTTTAGGGAGGGATTTCCAGAGCTCAGGATGTAGGCAACTGAAGGCACAGCCACCAACGGTGTAACAATTAAAATTAGGGAAGTTCCAGAATTTGGAATTAGAGGAGCGCAGACATCTCAGAGGGTCGTGGGGCTGGAGGAAATTACAGAAACATGGAGAGTTGAGGATTTGAGAACAAGGATAAGGATTTTAAAATCGAGGCACTACTTAACCAGGAGCTAATGTAGGTCAGTAAGCATGAGATTGTTAGGTGAATGGGACTTGTTGTGGTTAATGATGCAGGCAACATCGTTTTGGATGACCTCAAATCTGAACCAATTGCAGTGGTACAAGGCACAGGGACCTTCCAGGTACCTTAGGGGATAACACTGGAGTTGATACAAGGTTGTGCAACCACATCTGCCCTCCGTTTTACTCTGACTTTTGTTCTTTTCACACACTCCTTTTCCCTGGCTCTGTACTTGCTCAAAAACTGTGAAATCGCTAGCATCTTGCAGTTCATCCGAAAGGTCATCAATCTGAAATTTTAGCTGTTACTCACTCCACAGATGCTCCCTGGCGGATGAGGAATTACCAGCCCTTTTTTGTTTTTATTCTACAAATCAGCCACTTTGCCAATCACTGCTCCACTAAAGGAGATAACTAAAAGGTTCTATTACAGCACCCTTTATGAAAAACAGATCAACAAGCACTTGCAGCAGAGCAGCCACAGCTAGCTGAGAGACAGATGCATGAGGGTTTAATCACCCTGTACTTCTATGAGCTCTGCAACTGGAGACTGTTACATTTTCTTGGCACATTTGCAATCACAGAATATTGCTGGCTGGTTCTGTTCATTTTTTTTTGCTACACAATGAATATATTAAGCTTTTATCTACAGCCAGTACCTCATTTTCTACAGAACAAAAGAAGGCCAGGAGACCTGATACCTATTTAAAAGTGGTAGCAGCTGTACAGCAGGCTACCACCATACAGCTACTGACCTGGCACAGTTGGAAGCACTTACACCCTCAGGAACAGAAGATCCTGGGTTCAAGCCCCACTCCAAAGACTTCACTGCAAAATTTAACTTAACACTTTGATGCATTACTGAGGAAGGGCTGCACTGTTGGAGGTGCTGTCTTTCAGATGAGACGTTAAACCAATGCCCCTCTGCCCTCTGAGGTGGACATAAAAGATTCCATAGTGCTGTTTAGAGAAGCATAGGCAAGTTCTCCCTGGTGTCCTAAACAAAGTCTCTCAAACGTATTTCTAAAACAGATTATCCAATCATTGTGATCAGTGGGAGCTTGCTGCATACAAATTGGCTACCATGCTTCTTATAGCATTGCGCTCCCAAAGATATTTAATTGGCTTTAAGGCACTTTGGAAAACACCTAGGTGGTAAAAAGGTGCTATGTAAATGCAAGTTCTTTCTTATGTCTTTTTTTATTCTTAACAGGTTTGGGTGCCACTGGCGAGGCCACCATTTATTGCTCATTCCTAATTGCCATTGAGAAGGTGGCGGTGAGCCACCTTACTGAACCACTGTAGTCCATGTGGTGTAGGAACAGCCATAGTGCTGTTAAGAAGGGAGTTCCAGGATTTTGACCCAGTGACAGTGAAGGTATGGCAATATAGCTCCAAGTCAGGATGGTGTGTGGCTTGGAGGGCAACTTGTAGGTGTTGGTGTTCCCATATGTCTGCTGCTCTTGTCCTTCTAGGTGGCCTCTGTCACTCTTAAGTCGTGCATGCAAAGCTCAGCTCATCAGTATTGAAATGATTTAATCAGAAGATTAAACAAAATTATATATTAATGTCAGTCAAAAGGACAACACAAAATGGTTGAAAATGAAATGGAAAAATACAAAACTGAAGCTGGTGTGGTCACTACAGGATGAGATTACCTCATGCCTGACTATCTCCTAAAATGCAAAGTACTAAAGGGTCAGCAATGTCAGACCTGGGTAACATTATGCATTTTCACTTGAAATTGCCTTGTACTACTGTAAATAACATCTTGGCCTACAATTTTACTCCAGGTACGACTGCCAACACAACACAGCAGCAAGATGCAAGAGCCATTCACATTACTGCTGTGTTAGAGGGTCGATGCTTTGAAGCTGGAGATTAAGGTCTATTATTACCTCAGCCTGTAGTTAATGATTGCTGTGTGCTTGAACTGGTCACAAAAAATGAGAAAGAGTTGCAGTTCCTTGGTCTGACATTTTTCACCTTGACAACTACAAATTCACCTTCAAAAAAAAAGATATAAACTAGTGAATAGAATGACAACCCAATAGCATTTTCCTACAACAACTCATTGCTGTCAGAGGGAGCCCATTAGGCATCTTGTCACCCTCTCATATATTGACCCATGAGCTGCTATTAAGCGTGAGCCTCCAGTGAGTGTGCGCCAGAGATTAAATGGCTCCAACTATTCTGGCAGCCATCTCAAGCAGCCATACTATAAAGAAACCGGTAATTAATAAGACAAGGTAAAACACACGATACATTTAAAGGAATGCTAGATAAACACATGAGGGAGAAAGGAATAGGGTTTTATGTTGATAGGGTTAGATAATATAATGTGGGAGGAAGCTAGTGTGAAGCATAAGTACCAGCATGGCCAGTTGGGCTGAATGGCCTGTTTCTGTGTCGTACATTCTATGTAATTCTAATTGTCAGTGTACTCCTGGCAGAATTTGTAAAGCCTGTCACAAAGCTGGAAATGCCCAATATGGTAGCTTCCACTCGGAAGCTGCCCAATTGTACAGCTCTCCAAAGACACAGACTTACAACAAATTACACCAAAAGGCTTTTGAGATCCTGTGATTCACATGGTGAGTTGGGCACAAATTGATACAATTGCATTTCTCCTTTGATCATGGGATTTAGATAGCATACAGGTAGTCAGTCACATGTTGGCTGGTACAAGTTGCATCACAATTGCATGTGTCCCTGAGCCAGAGGGTTGGAAGCTCAAGTTCCATTCCAGTGACCTGGGCACAAAATCTAAGCTGACATTCCACTGCCAATACTGAGGGAGTGCTGCACTGCCAAAAGGTGCTGCCTTTTGAGATGTTAAAGCAAGGCCATGTCTGCCCCATCATGTGCTGCAGCAGTGTTCAAAGAAAGGGGAGTTCTCCCTGATATTACCCCTCAACTATCATCACTGAGAGAAGTGACCTGGCCGTTATGACAATGCTTTTTGTGGGACCTTGCGGTTTGCAAATTGGCTGCTGTGTTTCCTACATCGCATCAGTGAATAGATTTCTTTTATATTCTTTCATGTGACGTGGGCTTCATTGGAAAGGTCAGCATTTGTTGCCCATCCCTAACTGCCCTTGGACTGAGTGACTTGCTTGGCTAGATCAGAGGGCAGTTAAGAGTCAGCCACATTGCTGTGGGGTCCGAAGTCACATATTGGCCAGACCACGTGAGGAGGGCAGATTTCTTTCCCTGAAGGACGTTAGTGAACCAGGTGGGTTTTTATGACAATTGATGATCACCAGTACTGATGATAGTGCTTAATTTGTATTCCCAGATTAATTGACTGAATTTAAATTTCATCGGCTGCCATGGTTAGCCTGGGCCTCTGGATTACTAGTCTAATTACATTACCACCATGCCAATGTCTCCCCCCCACCTAATCACTTCATCGGTGGTAAAGCAGTTTGGGATGTTGTGAAAAATGCCTTCTAAATGCAAGTCTTTCTTCCATGATATAAAATCTCTGCCACTGGGGTGGGCTTGAACTTTTAAAAGCATTTAAATTCCCACTGTGCCACAGGCAACATGGGTTGGTAATACGTGATTAATAATTGGTTGGGAGGTAAGTGTCATGAGCGTTGAACTTTGGACAATTATGATTTAGAATGCTCCCTTTAACTTAAGGTGAAACAGAATGTTTTAAAAAGGGGGATAATGAGGTCATAATAAACACCCCACCTTAGAAACTGAGGGCCTTTGAACGAGGGACCGACCTTGGGAGCCTGCAGGCAAACACACCAAGGGTTGCCTGTCATGCTCCCCACATGGTGAGCCTCTCGCCCGCAGCTGGGTTAATACAAGCTGCAGCGAGGTGAGGCCCTTAAGTGGATGTTAATTTTCCACTTCACGGCCTCAATTGGTAGCAGGGTGGAAGGGCTGTCTGTGGGCTTAATTGGATTGGAGTTTTGAAAAGATGGTGGGATCCTCACCCACCATCCTCCTGCCCAGTTAAATGTCCCCCTGCTGCCAAACCCATCACAGGGGAGGGCACAAGATTCTGCTGGTAGGTTTTAAAGGAAACCATGAAACAGGGGAACTATCCGCATGCATAGTCCTCCCAAAAAGCCATTTGGAAAATGGAGACAAAAAAATATACCGGTAAATATTTTTAATACTTTTGAAAAATAAGCTAGACCCATTCAATTTTGGAAAGTAAGTGAAAGTTGGTATTTACTGACACACCATAAAAAAATGTAATCAATAGTTTGCATCTCACCACATCTACTGCAAAATTCTTATAATCGTTCAACATGCTATAGGATGAATTGTAAGTCGTGCATAATATCTGCTCCATTATTTGGTTCCTAACACAAATCTACAGCACAATTTTATTGTTGTTAAGGACAGGACATTAGCTGTGACTGAAGCTTACAAATGTACTGACAGAGAATGACAGAATCTTTATAGATAATCCCGTAGAGGATAATTTTTTGAGTAATTTTTAAGCGAATTGTAAATTAATCCTGAAGGGATTTTATTGAACTCTTCTTTTCAAAGCTCAACAGAACAGACTGCTGTGTCACAGCACAGAGGGGCTCCTTCCATTTTACAGGTGTTGTACAAGGTGTTTCAACAGCTGATTACTTCAGGAATTCCGCACAAAGAGACTGTATTTCTATTAATTGTTCAACTGCTTTTATACAATCCAAGGCTTCAACTCCACGATTGCTAGGAGCTTGCAGCTTTCAAAATCTGTGTTTTCACACATGAATTTCTCAAACTGGTCCAAAAATTGTCTTTGAAGTAAGGTGAAATGGTACACCTGGGAGGAAAAGCAAAGCAAAATAAAACCCCTGGCACAAGGCGCTGCTTGAGGGGCAAGTGACTGAATGTAGAAACATTGTAATAGGAAATGTACAGGATGTCTGCAGGTTGATCTGCCTGGATTTACGCAGCTTTTAGCACCTTACGGAATGGGTTAGACATTATAACGGGAGTGCAAAACAAAACGCACACTTCAGCTGATGAAAAGAGTAATGCAATTTATGATGAATCATTCTGCAAAAGCTCTTGTTAGACTGCATCGCGAGTACCGCGTTCAGTTCTGCGCACTGCACCTCAAGGGAATGCAGTTCAGATTCACCAGAGTGAAAGTGGGGAGGGTGGGGGGACCCGGGGGGGGGGGGGGGGCAGCATTAAAGGGTTCAATAATGATAACAGGTTGCATTAACTAGCTTGTATTTCATTGACTATCGAACATTAACAGATGATCTGATAAAGTAGTTTAAGGGCATTAATGGATTTGATAAGGTTATTAGAGAGGAATCCAGAAAAAGCGGGTTAATAATCTGCAACCAGGGATTCTGGCTAAAACAAATTCAAGGTCTACTGACAGGGCTTCACACTTGAGCATACGGTGGTATCATTCTCTTCTTTTTCCATCCATACGTTGCTTGCAAAGCTCTGTTGGGTGGTCCAGGATGACATTTCCCATGTACACTGGACAACTAATGAACCATTTTGGTACGTGGCCTGGCAGTGGGTGGGGAAAGGAGAGTGGGTGGGGAGGGAGGGGGGTTGATGCTGTTCTGCACCCTGGGGTGCTTTCATTCCTGGGCCATGGGAGTTTCTCCCCTTTGTCCATGTGTCCCTCGCCCTCGGTTATTCTGCTGTGCCCATTTACATCTTCTCCTGTCCATCTTTTGTTTATTTCACCACTTTCTGCCGTGAATCAGTGCCATGTGTTCTCATTGTCTTTTGGATCTCTGATGTTGTTAATAATCACAGTTTAAGCTTGGAAAGATTATGCTGCCTTGTACTCAAGGAGGACCTGTTTAAATTGGTTCTGTTACACATCACATCATTCTTTGGTGCAGCCATGAAATGTGGCTCCCTGAAACACTTACACATAACAATTAGCTCCTAGCTAATTATTTCCTAGCTCTTTGCAGATATTTACAGATAACACAATAATATATAACCATCAGCAACACATCCATCATTCAAACACTTCTGCCTTCCACCCAATCTCAGATCTTTCCCTTTTGTCCTTTTCCTGCTCCTTCCACTCTCCTTTTCTCTGCTTCTGTACTTGCTTAAAGGCTGTTCATCTCCAACATCTTCCAGCTCTACCAAAAAGTCATCAATCTGAAACTTTAACTCTATTTCTCTCTCCACAGATGCTACTTGAGTGTTTTTCAGAAATTTCTGTTTTATTTGAGACAACTAATGAAGATGGTCTTCCAACCCAGCTCAATTTCTCATGCATATAAATCATTTCCATACACAGGCAGTTGCTGTTGGGAAAATTTAAAAATAACCACAACTTTCTCTTACTCTTTCATGGGATGCGGGTATCACAGACAGGATCCCATCCTTGATGAACCCTGAGGAGTTGTAGGTGCACCCACAGTGCTATCACAGAAGGAGTCCCAGGATTTTGACCCAACGACCATGAAGGAATGGCAATATAGTTCCAAGTCAGGATGGTCTGTGGGTTGGAAGGGAATTGCAGGTGGCGGTGTTCCCATTCACTTGTCCTCAATCTTCTAGGTGGCAGAGGCCATGTGTTTGGAGGATGCTGTCGAGGGAGCCTTGGTGAGTTGCTGCAATGCATCTTGTAAATGCACTGCTGCTGTCATTGAATGCCAGTGGTGGAGTGAGTGAATGTTTAAGGGGTGGATGGGGTGCAAATCAAATGGACTGCTTTGTCCTGGATGATATCGAGCTTCTTAAGATGCACTCATCTAGAGAGTATTGCCTCACGCTCCTGACTTCTGCCTTTAGTAAAGACCTTTATTTTAAAATGAATACAGCTTAATTTGGTACAGTTCATTAAGTTTATTGTTCCCCTTCAAAAGACCAAGTGCCACATTAGATAACTGTATCTAACGCCGTGCTGTACCTGTCCAGGGATTGTTTGATGGGGACAGTGTAGGGTGTGATTTACTCTGTATCTAACCCCGTGCTGTACTTGTCCTGGGAGTGTTTGATGGTGACGGTGTAGAGGGAGCTTTACTCGGTATCTAACCCCATGCTGTACCTGTCCAGGGAGTGTTTCATGGGGACAGTGTAGAGGGAGCTTTACTCTGTATCTAGCCCCATGCTGTACCCGTCCTGGGTGTGTTTGATGGGAACGGTGAAGAGGAAGCTTTATTCTGTATCTAACCCCGTGCTGTAACTGTCCTGGGAGTGTTTGATGGGGACGGAAAATAAACTGATAATATTTTACACATAATCTCCTGATATCCATAGTGGCTCTATTTATTCATTAATGTTAAATGTATTATTTTTAATTTGAAAAAAATAACAGCTAGCAATTAATTAAAAGAATCAGCGAGGATTGTGAATAGAACAAATGTAACATTTGTATACATTTGACATGATGTAAAGTGTGTGACGAACTCTGAACACACACAATAAGACATACTCATTTATTTAAGTCCTTCATTATAAGCACTGAATGTACAGATAGATCATTCTCACTCCTGGGGCAGAATTTTTACCCTGGCAGGCGGGCCCGTGTTCTTCCCGCTCGAACGTAAAATGATTCATGCTGATGTCAGGCGAGGGTCCTGATGTCAACGTGCAGCTGTGCGATATTTCGGCAGCGCGCCCACCGACAATTAAAAGGCCTCTTAAGGCCATTAACCAGGTCATTGAAACAAATTTTTCATTGCCCATCCAACCTTACGGTTGGCGGGCAAGCGAAAAGGCCAAACGGCCTTTGCATTTTTTTGGAAACCTCATCCACAGGCAGGATGAGGCTTCCAACATCAAATAAAAATAAAATAATATTCTTAAAATTTCATTTATTACATTAGTCACATGGAGGGGGACGTGTTTAGTAACGTTTAAAAAAATCTTCATTTCTTATTTTTTAAAACTGTTCCTCTCCCTGAGGCAGCCAGCGTTTCACGCTGGGCAGGCTTTAATTGGCCGGCCAGCATGAAATCATGGTGTGGCTCCAATTGTGGGAGGCAGTCAGTTTCCCAACCGTCCCCACCCAGCCTGTCTGACAAAGGCAAAATTCTGACCCTCGAAACACAGAGACACGCACACCCTCCAATATGTTCCCATTCTGTCCCAGCTTCTGTTTTATTGTATAGGTTATGTAGTCTGGATTATGATTATTTGAATTTGCATTGAGCAGAGTATTTGAAATGACTTTAGCAGTGGAACTGTTCGTGTAATTGATTTGTTAATAATAGAAAGACAGCTGTTATGGTCCCAGCTGAGGTTACCTCTGGACAAGCCTGATCCCATAGTGGAACACAGCTTGATAACTTTTAATTGACTGTTTGTTTAGATACGTGGAAAGTAGATACTGCACAGAGTCACCAGAGTCAGCTAATGAACTTTTAACAAAAGAATAAAACATTTATTAAACAAGGTGAACTACATTAAAATACTCCTTCATCCACAACTATACCTTTACAGATATACACAGATTTGTGAGGATAAGACAAGTTACAGAAGCTAACTTATACTCAAGTATCCACAATAAGTACACAGTTCATGTACCAACATGGTCAGACACACCACATTCTGAAACCAAATGACAGATGCCACCTCAACCAGATACTATGGATCTCTCTGCAACTCCCCCCAAATGCTTGTCATGCTGTGAGCCGACCAGTCTCACTGAACTCCGTCTTTCACAGCAGGGTTTCTGATCTCTGATCTCCACTCTCCAAGAACTCATTTTGGTTCTCCCAAACTGATGCTTTCTCCCAGACGCCTTCCGCAAGGGTTCACCTCCACTCTCCTTCCGATGTTCCTCTTCCCTGGGTCACCACATGCATTCAAGCTGTCTTCCACGCACTCTCTCTCACTGACTCAGCCGACGAATAGTACTACTGCTTCACATGGCCTTCAGCCATCTCGTTGGACCTTCTTGCCTCTTGCAAGCTGTTCGCGCTTTAAACCTGCTTTCTGCAGCTTTTGCCCCCTTAAATCTGAAGCTTGGAACCTTTTTCTCTGCCCCTCATTCTTAACTTCATTAACAGGAACTTTCCCAGATTCCTGTACTTCCTTTGACTAGAAGGTTTTCTTGAGACGTTCCTCTTTTTCCACACCCCTGGATTCTTGGGGACTTTCTTCTTTAGCCTTAGGGATTGGCTATCTGTCCCTTTTGCTCTAGTCTCTTTCTGGTAGTTACTTACAACCAACTTTAGCTCGGAGCTGGCTATCTGCCCCTTCTAAGCTGCTTCTCTGGCAGCTTTCTTCAAAACCAGCTGAACTCCAACAACTTCCATAACAAACTGCTGTTTTTCTTCTTCTATGTATCTGTGAAAGGGACCTGCCTCTCTGGGCCCCTGTTGCCATGCAACAGCCCAATTCCTCTACCCTTGTGTTTGCTTAATTTCTTAAGTTGTAAACTCTCATTAGAAATGCAAGCACCTTATTAAAGTGAAGCTGAAACTCTATTTGACCTCTCTTAATGTACTGATACAGAAATACAAATCAAACTTAAACGTTAAAGCTAAAACTCATTCCTAACACCTAAAGCTACCAACATAAATGATGTTGTAGTCTCTGTTGCAATTAGCTGTTGCAGTTCACATGCAATGTTCTTATACCCTTCTGTGCGAAAATAGTTTTTGAAGTATTTACAGCACAGGAACGTGGAATTCAGCCTCACAGATCCATGCCAGTGTTCATGCCCCACACCCTTCTATGCTTTCCAATCTCCCCTTTTAGAGGGTGGGTGTTGCCCATCCGTTCAAGACATAACTCAAGGGTCTTGGAACTGATGGTCAAAACTACACCCAATGAGAGTCTTCTGTGTATAACAGACTAATTTTTTTAAGAAAAATGCAGTGAGTGGAGGATAGTATCAAACACAAATTATATGTGTAAAATCAATCCCAGTCACTTAGAACTGCACAATCTCCAGGTGTGACTTACTGAATGTTATTTCCATTTTGGTTGGGTTTTGTGGTATCACTATCTGTAGCCATCCCCCATTTTATTCTCACATTTGCAGCCCTGAATGAAGAGAGTAGAAGAGACTCCATTGACCAATCGTTGTTCCAACCTCCATCCTCTAAAGAGCTTGGAAACATTTCTCACTTTGTGAGGAACATTGCAGAAAGATCATTTATTATTATTGTGTCTGCTGTCCTTTTGTTACCTCACACTATCAACTTTGGCAGGGGGTTGTTTTGATCAACAGTGTTGTCTGACAAATTCAGCTTTTGTCATCCATTGTTACCCATTGTCATTGCTTTATGTGACATGGACACAGACAGCTACACTTTACTGCCATCCTCTTGTCACACCATCCTCCCACTAAATGGGTTATAAGAGCCTCTGCAAAGCAGTCACTGTAAAAAGGACAGACATTGACGATAAAACTATTCATCCTATTGGATCTAAGTTTCAAGGTTTTTAGAATACTGGCAGATTTGCTGGATTTAATTTTGTCAAACACTAGAAGTAGCATTATAAACATCTGGCATGGTAAAGCAACATTTCTCAATTCCCAGGTAGCCTGGTGACAATAGCTGTAATGAAGGCCTGGGGTTTGATTCTGTGCTGAGGTAGTCAATCACACAAGCACTGGGAATACTTCAATGGGCATCGACATCACTGTTTATGAACAGGAAGATTGTTACACAATTGAAATAGCCCACCTTGACTTGGTAGAAGTTTTCAAAATCATGAGGGGTCCAAACAGAGTAGATAGCGAGAAACTGTTCCCGCTCATAAACGGATAGAGAACCGGGGGGCACAGTTTTAAAGTGTTTTCCAAAAGAAGCAGGTGTGAGGTGAGAAAAAAAATTTTTTTACACAGCGAGTAGTTAGGGTTTGGAATGCACTCACTGGAAGTGTGGTGGAGGCAGGTTCAATTGAGGCATTCAAGAGGGCATTGGAGGATTATTTAAATAGACACAATGTACAGGGTTACAGGGAAAAGGCAGGAGACTGGCGCTTAGTTAAAATGCTCAGAGAGCAGTGCAGACACAATGGGCTGAATGGCCTCCCTCTACACTGTAACAATTCTGTGATTCACCCCCGGCACACCCAATAAATGAGAAGGCCGAAATCTGGATCGCCTTATCTCCTATGGTCATTACATAATCGCTGTTAAAAGCCAGCCAATCAGAGCGTTACTTGAGAGAGTACTGAAGTGCAGCCCCCACCTGAGGAAACTGCATGCTAGCATGAGTTAATATGGGTGTAATTATACCTGACAACATGTCTGTTCCAGTTGCACAATATCCTAACACAGGTCAATGCCTGTGGAACAATATCCTAGCATAGGAACAGGAATAGACGATTCAGTCCTTTGAGCCTGTTACGTCATTCAATTAGATCGGGGCTGATATGTACCTCAGTTGGATTTATCCATCTTTGTTCCAGCTTCATTGACACTCTTAATTAATAAGAACCTAGCTCAGCCTTGAAATTTTCCATTGAACCCCAGCATCCACAGGTTTTTGGGGGTGAGAGTTCCAGATTTCCATTATCCTTCATGCGAGGAGGTACTTCCTAATTTCAATCCTGAACAGTCTGGCTCTAATTTTAAGATTATGCCCCCTTGTTCTGGATTCTCCATATCCCAGCATGTCTTGAGAAGGGAAGAAAAGTAAATGGCATTGACGTGGTGGGATCACAGAAGAGAACAAAAAACGTTTTTCTTTTAATAAAGGCAGTGATTTATGTGACGATGTAAGAAGTCGCTTAGAAACATTAGCTCATGAAAGATGAATCCCCAAATCTGATGCCGTGCAGATAATGTTAAAAATTGATAAATGTATAAATATGACTTATTTTTGTTGAACACTTAGTTCTCACTTGTGAGAAGTTTGAACTAGTAAGTGATATCGTCACCCAAAGAAATGGGGCATTGGCAGACATCGCCTTTAAGCTATGTGCTGTTCTCAGACCAAAGAGCATTAGTAAGCAGAAATCTCCTGTCCTGTGATTTTTGAGAATTATTCTAGGTTTATTCAAGGGATAAAGAAATTCATGTTAAACAGATGGCAAAACATCCTCTTCCTTTGAAGTTTAGTATTCCGAATGAAGATAATGTTTGTTTTCTGCCGATCTATGTTGCTTTCATCTTAACCAACTGTAATAAAAATGTTGGGTTCAGTATATCTTTGGATATTGCCTAGTACACAAATATTGACTGCAGCTCAAAGCTGTGGCGTTGTAAAAAAAAATCCCTCCATGGATTTCTAAATTGATCGAAAGCAAACTATTAAACTCATAGCTACAGTCCTAGGATTTCTTCATTCTTTTTTTCTATTGGTCACTAAAGGTTACTTATGAGCTAGCTGAGAAACTTCTTCAGAAATATAAAGAGATGGGGGAGGGGGGATAGCAAAGATTATACAAAGCCAAAAAAAGGCAGATGGAATCAAATCATTGTGGACTTTAATTATCGGAAAGATAAAAAGGATCCTTCCACATTTGAAGATGTGAAAAAGTTTTGTTTTGTACATACAGCAAAGATTAGCAGATATGGGCAAACGCAGTTGCTGATTCTAATTATGTCTGGATGGCTTGAGGGTTTTATTGTACATCAGCTGATAAGGATAATGAAATGAAATTTTAAGAGGAATGATATATTTCTATGTGAAGAATCATCTGAAATTGATGCGAGTTGTGAAAGCACTGGAACTCTGGTCTCAATAGAATTTCAATAATAATTGGATTCCAAGGAAGACAAGTAAATAAAATTGTTCTCATTTGGTTGTGGCTGTGCAGGCTTTTTTGTTTCCAATTCAGTACCCCAGCAATTCTGGACCGTTATTAGCTTTGCTTCTTCCTTTAAGCAGGGGTGAAGCAGTTAATACAGTGTGCAGAAGCTGAGGACCTGACATTTATCTGAAAATGCTGTGGGCAGTGTTGGGGGTGGAGGAAACTGAGAACTCAGCCGAGTGGAATCTGTGATCTCAACTCGATTGAACCAATTAATTTTGACTTTCGGGTTTCACGTATGTTTCCAAGTTGCATGAAACTCGCACCCGTGGCATGATCTCAGCTATTATTTAAGGGGGTATTTTACCAACGTGAAGCAGACATTGGGTGGTGCCCCTGCCCTTGGGCGGTGCCCCTGCCCTTGGGCCAATTGTGGCCCCTTTTATTCTTTCACAGGACGTAGGCATCACAGGCAAGGCCAGCATTTATATGCCCATCCCTTACTGCCCTTGAGAAGGTGGTGGTGAGCTGCCTTTTTGAACCGTTGCAGTCCGGTGTAGGTGCACCCACAGTGCTGTTAGGAAGGGAGTTCCAGGATTTTGACCCAGCGACAGTGAAGGAACGGCGATATATTTCCAAGTCAGGATGGTGAGCGGCTTGGAGGGGACCTTGCAGGTGGTGGTGTTTCCATGTACCTGCTGCCCTTGTTGTTCTAAGTGGTAGAGGCCGTGGGTTTTGAAGATGCTGTCAAAGGGGCAATTAATGGTCACTTTAAGGGCATCTTGCTGCTGGTACCATGCCACTTGGCAGCCTTTTTGCAGGCTGAGAGGGATCCCTCCTTTTCAGGCACCCTGTGCCCAAAGGTAGGCCCGCCCTAAGATAGTGTCCCCGCCTTGCGAAACCCCGGGCTTAACCGCATGTCACTCGATATGGCTCCTCCTCGGTGGGGACGGTGTGTAGTATGAGCAGTGGCCATCCCAGTGGCGCTGCTGGGATTAGAAAGCCAATTGATTGGCTGATATTCAGGCAGATCTTTTTCCCAGATGGGGCCAGAGGTTCCGCCATGAGGCAATTGAAGACCCAATGCCTGTTACATTTCTGCGGGCTGACCCAGGCAAGTGGAGACAGGCTTTTGCTCCTGACCTTTCCTTCGGGGGCTGTGGCCAACTGACTCCTTGTAAAAGTTTGGCCATACTGTTCCCCAACAATGGGAGGGGGGAAGCTACAGCTCTCACAAGGAAGGTGTGGTTGGAGGTAGCTGAGGAGACGAGAAGCAGGAGGGTTGTGCTCAGGTCATGAATCCAAGGTTGAAAGAAATGTAATGACCTAGCCGGTTCAGAAGAAGTTTGATCGTTCAGTTACAACCTGGGCTTTAACTCTAAACCACCATCCAAAAGCCACCACTCCCCCCACCCCCAACCCCACCCTTCACTCTGTCTTGCTAAGTATTCTCCATCTTTTCTCACACTCATTCAGCTTTGGGCAGCATTTAGCTTTACTTTCTATGCACTGCACCATCTATCCAATCATCCATGCACTGTTGACGCTCACCCTAATCTTTATGCAATATGATGCACGTGTCCCATAGTCACCCTCACTGAATGCGTTGCTTAAATCAGATGAATAGCTCACTTCCACTTACTCACTGGTCTGTTTATCCAGTCCTTGTTAGGGAAGAGAGTAGAGGTCTTGTGGCAAAGTGGGTAGCGTCCCTGCCTCTGAATCCCACCCCAGGACTTGAAGGCCAAGGGAAGGTGCGTTCATAATGCGACCAAACAGATTGAGTTATCAACTTGTAAATCATTCCAACACATGCCAATGGCAGGGGGTAAGAATGGAAGACATCTCTCGTCAGCAATAAGATGGAAAGAAAATTGGAGCCTCTACCATCACTATCCAAAGCTTTGGACTACAACATGCATGTACAAATGCATGTTTTCACAGCGACTTGGACTCCTTGGGGGGTTGGCTCTGTTGGCTTGGTGGCCAGCATGGATCAGATGGATGCTAATAGCATGGGGCTTGATCCCCATTCAGGCTGGGGTGGATTCGGGACATGCCTCCTTGTTCTACCCATGGTGAAGATCACGACCGCCTGGGTCGGCCTGCCTTCAGGCAGAGAACAGAAGAGAAGGAGAAGAGAGCATAAAGCACAAGGGAGAGGTACAGTTCAAAAAGGACAACACCCTGGGGGTATATGGCACACCTGCAGTCTGGCCGTCAGAGACAGGGAGCGCACAGATGGCTGGTGACAGAATCCCATCACAACAGACCATTGCTGCTATGGATGGTGATGTGCTGCCTCCTCTGGGATGCTGCTAAACACATCCAAAAGCACCTCTCATCTTGATATTGTCAATTTGAAATCCTCCAAGATTGGAACAATTTGTGCCCACACAAGCGCTCTCTGTCAGACATTTACCGGGGGAACTGAGACAGCAGCTGCAATAAGTGAGCTTTTATTCAGGTGGGACAATGACAGGTTTAAATACCCACCTGAACCGCTGTTCAAACTCACGTTCATTTCCCTTGTCAGTTTCTTGAGCCCAGGAAAACCTGCCTTACTCAAGTAAAATTTGGGACTAAGTTAAAAACAATTTAAAATGCTTCATTAATGTCTCCTAAGGATGTTAATTACAGCAATAAATATCCAATCATACCCAATTAGGAATCCCTGGCTTTGGCAAGTAGGTTTCTTGTTTGTATTCAAATTCACCTCCATTGTGCCTGGACGTGGGCATGTTGGAACCAGGTTGTCTAAAAATCAATAATTTCTAGCCCCCTCCCTTGACCCATCTGCTTTCAACCCACCTGTTCTTGGGGATGGGGGTTAAAATTCTCCCCAGCATATCATTGGGCAGCTATAATAAGGTGTCTATCCTGGTTGGAGCCCATTGTGAGCACTGCATCCAGTTCTGGGCATTGCGTCTCAAAAGCTATACACTGACCTTGGAGGAAGTGCAATGCAGATTAACCAAAACGACACCAGGGTTAAAAGCGTTAAATTATGAGGACAGGCTGCATTGAATAGGCTTGTATTTCTTTCAGTGAGAACATTAAGAAGTGATCCAATTAAGTTGTTTAAGACGATTAAAAGATTTGATGGGGAGGCAGAGAAAAGCTATTTTATCCCCTCATGTGGGAGTGCAGAACAAGGAGGTGTAACCTTAAACTTAGAGCGAGAAAGTTCAGAGGTCATTTCAGAAGCGCATTTTCACGCAAGAGGCAATAATGCAAACAGCACTAGCTCATAAATCAAGAGCCAAACACTTAAAATCAAGAGATTTGGTGAAGATATCCCAAGTTGTTATTTTGTCCAAACAGAAAGCGATATAGATTGACAGTTGGTTTATAAACCTCATCAGCATCTTCTTTAATTTCTAACAGGTCTGAGCTCTTAAGAAGAAAAATTGAAAATGCTTTACAGAAATTCTTTTAAAAACTCTACCTGTTTCCCCACAGTTGAAGAAGGACCCACCTCCAACATTCGTAGAATGATACAGCACGGAAGGAGGCTACTCTGCCCATTGTTACCTGTGCTGGCTCTTTGGCAGGCTTTCTAAATAGTCACACCCCCTGCTGTTTCCCCACATTGCTGGAAACTTTCCCCTTCAAGTATTTATTGAATACACTTTTTCTCCCCCCTCTCCTATTTTAGCATTACCTCTTGCCAAGCTAACAGTTCAACTGGTATCTCATCCAAGTCGTCCTTCAGTCAGCTATTCAACCATGAATGCACACACATGGGTGCACACATGCACCTGTACCTGGAGTACTACTTCCTCAAAGAGATCTCCTGAATTCAGGAGCCAAAACTCTAGTCTGCCCTATCACTCCTATAATTCATTGAAAAACGAGACCAGATGGGATCATGTGTACTGCTGGACTAAACCAGCATACTGGGCATGGACACAGGGACAAGAACCGGGAAGCCTTTCTGACCTAGACAACTGAATAATCCATTAATAGCTTGTTGCTTCAGACCAAGGTATAGACACCAGCCTGGGGTAGCCCCCCAACTTTGTGACTGCCATTACAGATGAGGTCTTTCACAGCACTGCTCTCTCACTCTTCCCCAGGCCTCCATCTTGTTCTTAGTTTCAGGCTCTGATACTTGGCTGCCACAAGCTTCTCATCTCCACTAGTATCCTCACCTTTGACCTTTCAGCAATGAGCAAAATCCCCAAATTTCAGAGCCCTCTTGTGTGATCACAGTGGGGGAATAATTTTACGGAGAAATCGCATCTCTCACAATCAATTCCTGAGGGCTGGCATGCCTGAAAATTATGGCAGACTTTTGGAACTCTTTCCCCAGGAAAGCTACTAAGGCTGGGAGTCAATTGAAAATTTCAAAACTGAAATTGAGAAATTTTTGGCAGGCAAGAGTATTAAGGGTTACAGAGCCATGGCGAGCAGTTCGAGTTGAGATACAGACCATGATCCAACTGAATGACAGAACAGACTCAAGGGGCTGAATGGCCTCCTCCTTGTTCCTGCATTCCCATTATCGGGGTACAAATGGAATTTCTCCCCCAATCCAAGCTCGTCAATCAGTTTTCTCTCAGGAATGTTTATGTTTCATTTTTCTTGCGATAGACATCCTTACCACAGAAAGGAACATACTCTACAGGGAATATATTATAGAAAGAATGCAAAATGGAACAGAGATAGAGAAACAGATGAGCAATGGGAGTGCAGAAACAGTGGGCCCATAATAATAGATTACTTTGATCATTTAAAGGTAGTCTGGGATAAAAATAATGTAAATGGCAAAGGGGGAAAGAGATTTTTTATCCAGTATTGCTTTCTATAGCTATAATTTTTCAGTTGATCAAGGAGTGAGGCAGTGCTTCATGTAGCTCTCGGAATTAAAGTAGGATGAGATTCCAAAGTGGGTATAGAGAAACATCGAGAAACAACGACTGTAGAGTAATTAAGTTTGATAGCACATTTGAAAGAGAGGGAACAATCAAAGCTGAAGGTTCCTGACTGGAAGATACCAATTTCACAGAGTCAAAAACAGGAACTGGCCCAGATAAATTGCAAAGCAAGACTGGTAGGTAGGTCGTATAGAAATGTTCAAAAAAAGGGGTGATTAGAGCACAGACAAAATATATTTTAACAAGAAGGAAAAGCGGTGCAGCAAAGGCAGCAGTGAAATGAAAATGAGATTTGAAAAAGCGGAATGTGACAATCTGTTCAATTATACAAAAGAAAATCCCAGTGTGAAAGCAAAGCAATACATAAAAAGGAAAATAATAATTAAAGAATGGGTTGTGTGAACAGGGTTGGAAAAGGAAATCTTTTTCTGGAAGGAAAGGAAGATGTAAAAGGCACATTTCGCAATCACCGGACATCTCAAGGCACTTTACAGCCATCGAAGCACTTTTTGAAGTGTAGCCACTGTTGTAATGTCAGAAATATGGCAGCCAATTTGCTCTTAACTCCCACAACCAGTAATGAGTTAATGACCAGATAATCTGTTTTTTTTTGTGATGTTGATTGAGGGATAAATATTGGTAGGGCACAGGGGATAACTCTTCTGCTTTTCTTCAAAATGGGACATTTTACCTGCACTTGAACAGGCAGATGGGGACTCAGTTTAACCTTTCACCTGGAAAATGGCACCTCTGAGAGTGCAGTACTCTTTCAGTACTGCACGGAGTATCAGCCACGATTTTTGTGCTTATGTCCTGGTGTGGGGCTTGAACCCAGAACCTTTGAGATTCAGAGGTGAATATGAACCACGGCTGACCAGGATGACAAAGATACCAAGTGAGTATAGTGCCTTGTTTTCATAGAGGAGTGTGATAGCATGAAGGAAAAGATTCAAGAAGAGGAGGGGAAGCAATTAAGTAGGAAGGCTCTAGATAAGAAAGAAGCACTGAAAAAGATGAAGCTCGAATGGAAAAGACACCGGGCCCTGATGGGATGCACTCTAGAATGCCGAGGATATAGCAAAAGCTTTGGCCACAACCTTTCAATCATTCTTGGATATGAAAAGTCAGTTGGTTGAAATATATGATTATTAAAATGGCACATTGTGTTTGGATTCCTCACTTGAGGTTGCAGAGTTGTCCATTTTTATTATCGGAATATGCTTTCCCAGAGCAAAAGAAATATATTCGATTTCTACCCTGATCCATTTTAGATCATGAGAATCACTAGGTTGTATAAGTTAGAGTGCAGAAAGATGACATTCAGTCAATACCTAAAAGAGCTATCCATTTATGAAACCTAGGATTCTCTATGTGTTTTATTTGTAACTTTATCTACTTCCCCTTGCATTGTCAAAGATCAAAGTGTCCAAACCTCACTTGTTTTAAATCTTGACCATTTAGTTCGTGTATTCGCTAAACCTTGCTCCAACAATGTCACAGGGCAGAATGATTGCCAAGGGAACCCTTGTTCAATTAGGGAGAAAGGGATTAACAAGGTAACTACAGATCAGTCAGCCTTGACACCAACTATGGCCATGCTTTGAAAGTTCAGAATATGGGATAAAATTAACATTCATCAAGAAAGAGATGGGTTCATTAAGCAGACCTGGCACAGACATGCGCAAGTAAAATTACACCTGACAAATTTAAGAGATAAGTTCATAAGTAATAACAGAGTGTGTCACGAAAGATAACTGCAAATTGCATATGTGGAGTTTCAAAATGCATTTGATAAGATGCTACGTTTTGGAGTTTTTTGATACAAGTTAGCTAAGTTTGCCAATGACACCAAAACGGGTCGAAAAGTAAGTCATTAGGAGGATGGCAAGGGTCTGCAAAGAGATATAGATAGGTTCAGTGAGTGGGCCAAAAATTGGCAGATGCAGTACAGTGTGGGAAAATGTGAACTTGTCCACTTTGGCTGGAAGAACAGAAGAAGCAGCATCCTAATTAAATAGAGAGAGGTTGCAGAACTCATTGGTACAGAGGGATCTGGGCATCCTGGTACATGAATCACAAAATGTTATAGTGCAGGGACAGCGAATGATTGGGAAGGCAAATGGAATGTTGATGTTTATTGCAAAAGGAATGGAATATAAAAGTAGTGAAGCTTTACTGTGGCTGGACAGGGTCTTGGTGAGACCACATCTGGAATATTGTGTGCAGTTTTGGTCTCCTTATTTGAAAAAGGATAATTGTTTTAGAAGCAGCTCAGAGAAGGTAGATTTGATCTCATTCATGGGATGAATGGTTTATCTCAGGAAGAAAGGTTGATCAAGTTGGACCGAGACCCACGGGAGTTTAGAAGAATGAGTGACGATCTTATTGATGCATATAAGATTTTAAGGGGACTTGCTAGGGATGGTACCTGGATGATGTTTTCCCTTGGAGGCGGCTAGAACCAAGGGATATAGTTTAAGAATAAGAAGCCCCCTTTTAAGAATTCAATGAGCATTATTTTTTTTCTCAGAGGGATGTTAGTGTGTGGGATGCTCTTCCCCAGAAAGCGGTGGAAGCTGGGTCATCGAATTTACTCAAGGCTGAGTTAGACAGACTTTTGAAAGACAAGGGAGTAAGGGGTTATGGGGGGCAGAGAGAAAAGTGGAGTTGAGACCACAACCAGATCTTATAAAATGGCAGAGCAGGCCTGAAGGGCTGAAAGGACTTAGGAGCAGGAATAAGCCAATGTTCCTAAGTTAAGGCATACGGTATTAAAAGTGCTGTAACAGCATGGAAAGGCAGTTGGCTACAGGACTGAAAACGGATAATCGTGTATAACATGCATTTTTCAGACTGATAGGATATTGATAGTAGTGTCACCCAGGGGTCAGTGTTGGGTCAATATTTCTTTTTAAGTAAAATTTGAAAATGACAACAAGATAAGGAGCACAATTAATTATGAAAAGGACTATAAGCTAAATCAGGAAGAGATAGAAAGGTTACTAGATTGGACAAAGATGAAACTTAATGATGATAAATATGTGGTGATGCATTGTTGGAGGAAGGTTCAGAGAATACATGAATTAAATGGTCAAAATTTAAAAGAAGTGAAGTTTAGACACACTGATCTTTGACAATGCAAGGGGAAGTAGATAAAGTTACAAATAGAATGCATAGAGAATCCTAGGTTTCATAAGTGGACAGCTCTTTTAGGTGTGGACTGAATGTCATCTTTCTGCACTCTAGCTTATACAACCTAGTGATTCTAATGACCTAAGATGGATCAGGGTAGAAATCAAATATATTTCTTTCGCTCTGGGAAAGCATATTCCGATGATAAAAGTGTATAACTCTGCAACCTTAATTGAGGAATCCAAACATAATGTGCCATTTTAATAATCATATATTTCAAGCAACTGGCTTTTATCATGATGCACAGATAAGGCCAGGAAGCCAGCCAATCCAAGCACTACTATTTATAATAGACAATTTTTTTTTTCTTGTAAAAGCATTGGACACATATCAAGCACCATCATATTTAAGTAGGCGCTGTGCATTTTCTATAGTGGTTGATAGTCTGCACCTTGCCCGTTTTAAAATCTAGGAGCAAAATTTTACTCTCGTCGGGTGGGTGCGCGCCCGACCCCAAACAAGCGTAAAATGACGCATGATGACCTCAGGTGAACGCCCCCACGTCATTGCCCACTCGTGATATTTCGGTCGGTGGGTGCGCTCAGGAGTCGGCAGTGCACTCGCCAACAATTAAGTGGCCTATTAAGGCCCTTAAAGAACAAATTGACTCAATTTTTTCACCGCCCCTCCAACTGCTCAGTTGGCGGATGGACAAAAAAGGCCAAGTGGCCTTTGCATTTTTGGCGAAACCTCGTCCACAGGCGGGTTGAGGTTTTGACCGGCGATTTGAAAAAAATTTTTTTAAATTTTAACACTCATATTTAACATGCCCCTGTTCATGTGCGGGGACACGTGTTTTCATTATTTTTGATACCTTTATTTTTATTGTTAAAAATCTTCAGCGCCCTTTGGCAGCTCTGTGTCTCAGGGACCTCCACGCATGCGCGTGCTTCCGCACTCTCGCTCCTCCTGCCTCCCCACCCCAGCAGCGCCGAGCTTCTCAGTGCACGTTTCACGCTGGCTGGCCGTTGATTGGCCAGCTATCATGAAACCCATGCTGGGGCCTGATCACAGGCGGCGGTCAGCTTCCTGACTGCTCCCAGGCCCACCCAATGAGGGCAAAATTCTGCCCTAACAGTGCGAGATAAATAAGTATTCAAGGGAAACGCTTTACTCTCAACAAAAACCTGTGCAAGAGATAAATTTCAGGGTAGGAACACAGGAAATGCTAGAAAGAGAAAGACCAATGATAATGGACTCCTTGACTGATCACGTCAATCAATATCTATCAATGAGTCGATAAAGATGCAGACATGAAGTGAGGAGAACTCCAGTGTTGAAAAGCTTTGGAAACCATAGGGCCAAAATATCCTCACCTGTTGCTCACAAGCATACCATAATTACCATAAGTCATGTCTCAAATTGAAATCAGAAGCTGCAATGATTTGATATATTAGTTATATTTTTGTTGCGATGTAGCAAATGTTTGTCATAAGATCAGAGAGAAAAAAAATGAAAATAAATTATTGCAATATCTTTATTTCACCACCAGGGGTCAATAGAGTGTTTTTGCTCATTAGCAGCCTCTAGTGGCACAGGTTAAATACTGACCAGAGCTCTAAAATGCTTCAAGGCCTCAATCAGACCACCACAGTTGCATTAGACATAGTGCCGACTGTCAGAGAGGACAGCCCTCTATGATTTTTAATTCCTCTTGAGCCTATTACAAGTAGTAAGTTAGTGAAACCTACTCAAAACTGTCCACCTCATGAACCTTTCAATTTCTATCCTTCTCACATGTGGGGAAACTTGCAAGGAGGCAACATGCTTGGAAGAATTGGGAAGAAAGAATTGTCTTTCAAAGATCACATTTGAAAGGTTAAGAATCCCTTTATATAGAAGAAAACAGTTGATTTTTCAAAATCAGAAGGTGGCAGATTGACTGCAGTAATGGTTCTCTCTCACTGTCTCCTGCTTCATGTCAACTTGTCTTGATCTTTCAAAGCCAAGGTACTTTCAAACTGCATAATGACAGCTGGTGGAACTGTACCCAAGGATTAATCCTTCTTTCTTGCTATCCTGAAGGCAGTAAATCATGATGGTACACGGTTACAGTCCTAGCCACTGAACAGGTGATCACACACACTGAGTGTTGGCAGGCAATTCAACCATGAAGGTCACCATAACCAAGCTTACTGTTGTCACCAGACACTATCAACATCCGAAAAGTGAATACTCGTCAAAAGTAGCTCACTGGCTTTAAAACGTTTTGGGATGTTCTGAAGTCCTGAAAGGTGCAACATAAATGCAAGATTTTATTTACAAAAAAGCAGGAATACATAGGATTCCTACTTACTTTTAAAGACTTATTTAAAGTTGTTTAGTAGTACAAAACTTGGGTATTGCTGAAAAAAAGAGACATGCTGTCTGAGCTTTTCGTCTTGCACTCATCAGGAGAGACCACACGGCTACCAACAGTAAAACGAGCAACAATTTATACTGCATGAAAAAAGAGTGATGATTGGCTGGCAAGTGGCCTCTAATCAGAGTCTACTTGCTAACCAATCAGCAATCTCCTCTCTTGCAGTTTCAATTGTTGTTCCTTTTCCTGTTGGTAATCTTGCAATCTGTCCTGAGGAGTGCAAGATGAAAGTGTGTCTCTTTCTTCATCAACACTGTTATTTATTGTGAGACAATTTGATCCTTTCAGTATACCTCAATAATACACAATGCTGAAATGTATTATTTCTATAAATATACAAATGTAATCACAATTAAGTTTAAGATAATCTTTAGATTTAAAGTTAAAAATAAATTTTGGTATCACTCAGCAACTTCTTGCATCATTGCTGTACGGACCACAAAGACCCTGAGTCCGTCTCCTGTGCTGAACTTTGTTTTCATTCATTCTCACTGGCATTTTATTGCCCACTCCTGGTTGCCTTTGAGAAGGTGGCGGTGAACTGTCTTCTCGAACCATTGCAGACCAGATTGCAGTGCTGTTCTGGAGGGAGCTCCAGGATTTTATCCCAGCAACAATGAAGGAATGGCTAATTTATATCCAAGTAAGGATTGTGTGCAACTTGGAGGGGAGCCTGCAGGCGATGGTGTACTCATTCACCTGCTGCCCTTGCCCTTCCAAACGGTTGAGGCTGCGAATTTGGGAGGTGCTGTTAACGAAGCCAAGGTGGCAGTGGGAGTGGTGGTGGGAGAGGGGGCATTATAATTGTCCCCTGAGCTAGAGAAAGGAGAAGGAACAAGGATGGGGAGGTAGACCTCTATATTGCTATTCAGTAATTCCAGCTAGAAAACCCAGATGACAGCACGATCCTGGAGGTAGGTGAACACTCACCATCCATGCTCATGCACGGAAAACAATCGGTTGGAAGTTGTCTAATGAGTCCTGTCTTTGGATGGAGTAGTGGTATTGGCACAGGACTAGTAATCCAGGGACCCAGTGTAAAGCTCTGGGGACCTGGGTTTGAATCCCACCATAGCAGCTGGTGGAATTTGAATCCAATAAAAATCTGGAATTAAAAGTCTAATTGTCAGTTGTTGTAAAAAAAAAACCCATTTGGTTCACCAATGTCCTTTAGTGTTTCTCATGGGTCGGTGCAGGCTCGATGGGCCGAAGGGCCTCTTCTGCACTGTGATTCTGTGACAATGGGATTGCATCTAGCATAAAAGGACAGGATGAAGGAAAACAGGAGAATGCTGAAAAACTATAAATGCTAAGTTACTGCTTTAGTTCAGCACCACGCCTGATCTTCAAAGAAAAATCTGATGGCAGTGCTCCTTTTGCAAAAGTAAAGCTGACCTTTTTGAAGCTGTGCCATGGACGTATTTCAAGGTTGACAGGCTGTTTGACTGCACTGCATTAAATCCAAACCATAAAATATTTTCTTCTTCAGGATTTAACATTTGTTCGATGGGATCTTCCCATTAGTTAGCTCAGGTTTCAACATCAAATAAGGCAGGCATCATGAACAGCAACATGGCATTGAATAAAATTGTGTGGAAGGCACAGAGGCAGATCAGATGAAGCTATTAGGAGAGAACTCCCACGGCTGTATTGAGCTGACCGAGGTGTGGCGAGACAGGACTTCAATGGACTACTTGGACCTGGCTGGGAATTGACCTCATAATCTATGGGCCAGAGTCAATTAATTAATTGGGATGGGTGCAAAGGTCTGCTGGGGACATGCTATGGGTGCTTCCCTGTATAGGTGGTGAAAACAAAATAGTACAGTCAGTCTACTAAGAGAAGCAGAGAAGGAAGCCAATATCGCTAATACTTCAAAAAGGGCTACTATCTCACACTTGTTGATCCTTATCCCAGTGGCCCTTCATTTATCTGTGACTGGTTGCATTTGGCACCTTCAGTTTCAGGGCCTCCATGAGCCTGAGAATAGAACAGAGGCTTACACTTAACAGATAGTGGCCACACTCAGTCTATCCAGGTTGCTTCTAGCTGGGATTCCTGGGTCGGTGAAGGATGTTGAAGGCCCTCCCCACATCATCCCCCACCCCCACCCCACCATCATCCCCCACTCCCACCCTCCCATCAGCCCTCACTCCCACCCCCCCTCATCAGCCCTCACTCCCACCCCCCCCATCAGCCCCCACTCCCACCACCCCATCAGCCTCCACTCCCACCCCCCCATCAGCCTCCACTCCCACCCCCCCATCATCCCCCACTCCCACCCCCCCTTCATCCCCCACTCCCACCCCCCATCATGATTATCTGAACTTTTTCAGTCATTCTGTATTACTTAAGCAACATTTTATTTTTTAAAAAATTTTTTAGAAATCATCTGGCAGGCACCATCACATCAACAAACTGTGACTTAACTTAAACAATGTTATCTTGTTGCATAATAGTATGTCTCCTGTTCGTATAAATGCACTGAATTTCCCATCTAACAATAATTTCATAGAATTACACGGCACCACAAGGGGGCCATTCGGCCCATTTAAGTTTAGGTTTTTGGAAATAAAGCAGTTGGATTTGTGGTGAAATTGTGTCACTTGTAATTCTCAATTTCTCAGACATCACAAGCCATCCAGCCTCTAAATCCAAACTCGGACTCTCACCCCTCCCCCTCCCCCCCACCCAGGTAAAGTTGCGCTGATAACCTTTCTCCCCACTCCCCAAACCCTGGTTCAAGCCACCAAATGGAAGATGCTTCTAGCATCTCGACATTCTGGCAAGCAGCAACAGATCACCTCGAGGAACTGGTCCAGCATCCTTTCTCATTGTATACTGATTATAGTATCATGTCTGGGTTCAGTAGATTCCACAGTTAATCATCCAGCTTCAACTGTTTCACTTACTACAACAACTTGCACTTGTCTAGCACCTGCAACATAGTAAAAACTTCCCAAGAGTGTTGGCAGAGAGAATGTGATGCTGAGCCACTTGAAGAATTAATGAGGCTAAAAGCTTGATGAAGGAATTAGGTATAAACATGTGGAGAGTCAGAGGGGCAGAGAGTGTTAGGGAGGGAATTCAATGCTGTGCCCTTGGCACCTGAAGGCACAAACACCAATGGTAATGAAAATCAGGAATGCGCAGGAGTGCAGAATTAGCGGAGCACAGAGATTGCGGTGAATTGTGGGCCTGTAGGATGTTACAGAGATAGAGAGGGCTGATGTCATTTGACGGATTTGAATACAAGGATGGGAACTTTAAAAATCAAGGCAGTGCCAGTGGCCACAGCAGGGATGGGACTTGCTGGGAGTTGGAACGCGTACAGCAGAGTTTTGGATGAGCTCGAGTTTATAGAAGGTGGCTGGCCAGGGAAATGTTGGGATAGTCGAGTCTGCAGATAACTAAGGTACGGGTGAGGGTTTGAGCAGCAGACAAGCTGAGAAAGAAAGGGGCTCTTGGAGACCAGTCTTTTCCTGTAGCAGGTCCGCCCCAGTTTATGGGCCCATCAAGGTTAGGGTTCACCCTGGGGCTAGTTGAAAAAAATGAACTCCTTCCCATTCTTGTTAGAGTAATTTATTAATTTTTTTGTTTGTTTGTACAGTTTGGCTTCAGAATTTTATCCAAAGCAGAAATTGTAATTTTAACATGGCTTCCTACCATTAACTGGCGTCAGCTATTAACTAGAGCTTCAACTGAGCTCACTTGTAACTCAGTAATGCTGGGAAAGCATCGTCTTGTTACAAAATTATTTTTGCCATTTGAGTAACCCTCTCAACCTCTCGAATAGCTTGTTGCACAATGAGATCCAATGAACATACAAAGTCAGACTGAACTCTGAATGCCTGAAACTATGTTAACCTTCAATGTTTCATTATCCTTAATCAGTTTTCCAGGAATACTTCAACAAGAAGATGCAACCTGAACCTTTCCAATGGTGTGATTACCTGATGGAGAAACCTCTACAAGAAAGATGGAATAATGGTTGGTGACAAGGCCATTTTGCTCTCTGAGCTCAAGGATGTCCACAGCAATCTTCTGTCAAAGTTGTGACAAAGTTTCGACGTTTCCTTCGTCTGAAAGAAAAGCAAAACTCTGCGGATGCTGGAAACCAGAAATGAAAACAGAAAATGCTGGAAATACTCAGCAGGTCTGTCCGTAACTGTGGAGAGGAACAGGAAGAAAAGTCACACTAGGCTCACTCTCTTTCCCTCCATAGATGCTGCCAGACCTGCTGAGTATATTTCCAGCACTTTCTGCTTTTGTTTCTTTCCTCTGAGTTGCTTTGTTCACACTCTGGGTAGCTTTTTCTCAATTTCCTGTTTGTTCAATGGACAGAAGATGGTGTGCTGGCGAGATCGGGAATGAAGGACGTCCACCTTCCTCTCCCAGATCCTTGCTGCTGTCTAGCCACCGAGCCAAGTTTTCCTATTCTTGGAATCAGCCAATAATTTCACTTGTCGCTACCGCTAAGATTACAATCTTGTTCTGGTACACAAGCAAGCTATTCATTACTCTGAGTTCTCCTCATACAGTCATAATGTTCTTTCAATTTATTCGGGACAGTTTGAAAAATATTTAGCCCGCTTTTCTTCCATACGCTTCATAACCATTTGATGGATTCTATCTGTAGTTACTGCTTCTCTTAGAGCTGCAAATCTATCCCTAGACATAAGCTTAATTGCATTAACATGGGGTCGGACCTGATAGTCTGTATCTGATCCATCTGAATCTTAAATATTAATGATGTCCCTGGCGTTTTCCTTCTTGTCTGTGAAACTTTATAAAATGCATATGGAGATACTGATGGTGTTCAATGTCAGGTGTTGATCACAAACCAACAAAGGATTTGTTTCAGCTTGAATGGATCCTCAAAACTCCACCCTGCAAAATCCCGAGCAAAGCAGGTGAGGATCCTTACACTTCCCTGATCAAGCTAGACCTGAGGAACACGAGCAAGCTCGAAAGACTTGCATTTATGCAATGCCTTTCATGACATCAGGTGTTTCAAAGCTACTTGTGAAGTGTAGCCACTGTTATAATGTTGCAAACATGACAGCCAATCTGTGCACAGGAAGAACCAATGAACTGTCCAATATCATCAAACACTTTTTCGCTAAGAGCTCATCTCTTCAGTTCTCTGTACTAGGTTCATTGTGCATGCTTGTCCTTGGCTTGGCAAATGTGCTATTTATCTTAAGGTTTATCAGTCATGATATTGTCTGTGTCATTATCATGCACAACTGGCTCAAGGAAGAATGACTCCTGATCAAATGCTTTATCACTAATGATTATAGCTATCACAAGCTTGGTGTGACAGGCTCATTCAAACTACCAGCTTATTATAGTAAAAAAAAATGCAAGAAATATATGTTAGATAGTTATTTTTTGGATATGTTAACTGACACCATGTACAGGTCGCAGGTCATTTGTGGATTGGTACAGATCTCTCCTTAATGAGAAAGGTTATTCCATCCCTTTGTTTCCCCAGAACGAAAACTAACAATTTTCATCTAGCTCCTTGTTTGGTCTCTGATCTGCTATCTCACATTTCATCAGTTCCAAGTAATGTGCCATTTGCACAGCTGTGTCAAACATCAAGCTCTGACATCGCTGGTGGCTTCTGTGGCAGGTCTCTGCCAGCCACACTGACTGCTGTGCAGCCCTGAACTTTCTCAACCTTGCACGTTCCAGCTTCAATCAATCGACAGAGATTTCAGATCAAAGACTTTCCAACTGGGTTTCTGAAAGAGTGGCCAATTTACAAATTAAGTTAAACTTCAGAATCAAAAAATGCACCTAATCTGTGCATCATGGACATAGAGGTATTTTTCCAACTCAGATTTACCGGACCTCTTACCAGTACATCACCATACCCGACGTAAAGCTTTACCACACCATGGTGACAACAGTGATATAGCTGGCTAAGGTTAAAACCTTTCTGTTGGGTAGAATTTAGGCAAGCTGAGAAATAATGTTTTGTACAGAGAGCTGCACTGTTTTCATCCAATTCTGACAATCTGCAATGCAACTAAGCCAAGGTTCAGCTTGATTTGAAATAGATTTATTTACAAGCAGAGCCAAGCAGCATTTTATTGACTTCTATAATAGAACTCCTTGCAAGGAATGTGTCTCACTACAAACTTCTTTATTTACACAATCATTCCACAGTTAATCATCTGCCTCACTAATTCTCTCAAAAAGAACTTGAAATGTATTTTCAACCGTATCCAATAGAGACACAACCGGTACAAAGCAAGGATTTAAAAACTTAACAAACTTCATTTTCAATCCTGTTTATGTTAGCAAGTAGGTAAATGTCCAACAGACAGTTGCTGACACGAGTTGCCAGAGCTCAGCACAGGATCTAAAAAGAACTCAGCTCCACTCCACCCACAACCAATTAACTTCTCTCTAACCTGAATGATCTGCAAAGGAATGTCCCTGAAGTTTCTTTTTATTCATTCAAGGGATCCGGGCTTTGCTGGCTAGACCAGCATTTATTGCCCATTCCTAGTTGCCCTTGAGAAAGGTGGTGGTGAGCTGCCTTCTTGAATCACTGCAGTCCATGTGGTGTTGGTACACCCTCAGTGCTTTTAGGAAGGGAGTTCCAGGATTTTGACCCAGCGACAGTGAAGGAACAGCGATATATTTCCAAGTCAGGATGCTGAGTGACTTGGAGGAGAACTTCCAGGCGGTGGTATTCCCAAGTATCTTCCGATGTCAGAAGACCTTTGTCCATCTGGCTCCAAGCATCCCCTGTACCCCAAAATCACAGAGAACCTCAAGACTGTTGTGGTAATTGTTGGTTTGTGGTGATAATATTGGGTGAAATTTAATACTTCCTCTGAGAGTAGGCTAGGAGGCAGATGGTGTGCAGAGGGAGGCATATAATGGAACAGAAAGGCCTTGGCTGGAATCCCCATCATCTTCCGGACTCCCCTCAAATAAGTCCAGAGTGGGAAGGCTCGAGGATGACCTTCCCACCAGGAGGCCAAGTGACGCCCGTAAGTGGCCATTTAAGGGCCTCATCCTGTCATGGCTAGTATTCAAGCAGCGGTGATTGTGTGCCACGCTTGTGGGCAGGCTGCAGCCTGGGGAGGCCCTCCTTTCAGCCACCCACTGCCCAAAACAGGTGGAAATAGAGGTACCCTAGGGAAGCCAGTCCCCTGCACTTGACAACAAACACCCCCAACCTCTCTTCGCTTTGCCAGGGCATCCCCGACTATCCCACCTCCCTTACCAGTATTCCAGGGCTCGAGTGACAATCTTCCTCTTAGGGCCTACTGCAGTACCAGTCCTGACCATAGCTCCTGATGGCGCAACTGGTACTGAAGAATTGCTGGACCCTGATTGGCTGGCAGCTCTCACACGTGAGACTGCCTGATTGGGATTAAATCACATTGAGGCTCCTGGAAAGGGCCACGGTGGAGTTGCCACAGGCTCTCCAGCTGGTGGACGGGCCCACCAGCATGACCATTAAATTTTGCCCATCGTTTTCCATTAAGAAATTAACACCCACTCTTGCCTATCATTAAATCATAAATCACAGAATCTCAGAATTTTAACAGCACAGAAGGAGGCCATTCAACTCTTCGTGTCTGCACCAGCTCTCCAAATGAGCATTATGACTTAGTGCCATTGCCCTGCCTTTTCCCTCTACCCCTGCACATTGTTTCTATTCAAATAATCATCCAATGCCCTCTTGAATGCCTCAAATGAACCTGCCTCCACCACACTTCCAGGCAGTGCATTCCAGACCCAAACCACTCGTGTGAAAAAGCTTTTTCTCACATCACATTTGCTTCTTTTGCAAATTACTTTAATCCTGTGCTCTCTCGTTCTTGATCCTTTTACGAGCGGGAACAGCATCTCCCTATCTACTCTATCCAGCCCCCTCATGATTTTGAACATCTCTATCAAATCTCCTCTTAGTCTTCTTCTCTCCAAGGAGAACAGTCCCATCCTCTCCAATCTTTTCTCATAGCTGAAGTTTCTCATCCCTGGAGCCATTCTTGTAAACATTTTTTGCACTTTCTCTAACATATTCACATTGTTCCTATAGTGTAGCGCCCAGAACTGTACATAATACTGCGGCTGAGGTCTAATGAGTGTCTTATATAAATTCAGCAAACCTCCTTGCTCTTGTAGCATAACCTACTTGCTCAGTGGAAGACCATTCATCCCATTAGGCCTGTGCTGGCTCTTTGAAAATTAATAAAACTCCTCTGATCTTTCCCCATAGCCCTGTAACTCATTCCTTCTCAAGTATTTATCAAACTCCTTTTGAAGGTTACCATTGAACCTGCTTCTCGTGCATTCCTAACAATTAAGCCACCCTCTCATTCTTTGTCAATTATATTAAGTGTGCCCTCTGGTTACTGGTCCTCCTGTTGGTGGAAACAGTTTCTCCTTATTTACTCTGACAAACTTTTCTGAATTCTGAACAATTTTATTAAATCTTCCCTATTCTAAAAGGAACGATTTCAGATTTTGTTATCCTCCACATTAGCAGATGTTTACTCCACAGAAACATTTGAAATCCACTCCTCCACGCAGATCATGATCTGGAACTAACAATTGTCATGGAAGGGCTCCATATATGTAATACAATACTCAGTGCATTAAATGCTGGACCATTAGGCATGTGTCTGGTGAAAATTCCCAATGAGAAGCCAAACAGTGCTTTAATAATAATTAAAATCTATGATAACAAAAGTAACTCCGTCCATTCAATTTTTGCTACACGTAATACACTTGGGCATTAGATCATTTCCTACTTATAGAGCAATGAGGATAAGTGTTTATATTTTCAAGGGTATTTTACTTGGAAGTCAATTTACTAATTGTCAATTCATCTTTACTATAGGTAAACTGTGTTGCATTGCTGCATTGAGACAGAGCATAAGAAATTAATTACTTAAGTCCAGTCAGATTTTTGTCATTTCATGTAAGTGCTTCACAGATGATCAGAATTATTTAATTTATTCTCATGCGAGAAATTAAAGTTTGAAAATCACTTTGCTAATTTTCTAAAGATTTAGAATTTCATCTTGCAGGGATTGACCCAGTGCTTCCTGAGGTAAGGATGCTGAATTCTTCAGCCAGAGGTCAGGTCCTCAGGCCTGGTTGTGTTGCATTATCCACACCTTGGATGACATTACAACCTGGCTGGGTCGGGAACTGTCCCTGTTTTGGGGTTAGGTTAAAATCCCAGCCACAACTACAGCTGAAGACTGACTGAACAGATTTTTAGTTTTACCCCATTCTTCTTTGTAATGTTTGGAAAGTCCCAGCTCTGCTCATCGGTTATTGCAGCAAGCTAAAATTATCATGTCACTTCCATCCTCGTAACTTCAGGGCACCAGTAATGCATGCTTGCTTAATGAGGGCAGTGATTTCATCTAAGGCTGAAGATTTGGCATCTGTTTCATTCTACGTATTTGTGAAACACCTTAGTGCCTTTCAAGCATAAGGACACCCCTATGTAAAGCAAGTGCTTGTTATATGAGCTGAAGTAACGTGTCGCCAGACCATTCAATTGTGGTATTAGAAGCCAAATTCCAATGCAGCAAAAACTCCTGTCACTGGTTTAGGAGTATAACCCTGGAGAATTATCCCTTCCCTAAGCTAGTGATTCTGGGGCACTTATGATGTTCCTACCAGTGGTCTGAATTGATGTCGACTAACTCAATCCAGAGCAGAAATCAGACCTTCCTGTTCTATATGCATCCCCATCTGAACCACCTATCATGGGCTCCTGGCTCTTATTTGTCCTCTAACCCAGAGTTGCTGAAGCCAACAGCAGCCTCAGCATTGCTGACCTATGATCAGATAGCACAGACATGGGCCAGGATTTTCCAGTAGTTGGGTGGGATTGGCGGGAGCGGTCGCAGAGATGACTGTTGCCCATGATTGGCTCCGCACACGGGCAAGCCAATTAAGGCCCACCCTGCGTGGATTGCGAGCTGTAGCGCTGAGTGCTACCTCTGCAGGCAGGGGGGAGGAGGGAGAGTCGGGTCCTGCGCTCTTGCGCGCACAAGAGTGCTTCAATTTCCCTGAGGCATGGAGCTGAATCAGGGAGATTGAAGTGCTTCTTAAAAAAAATATAAGGACAGTAAAAGTTTAATGAAACATGTCCCCTCATGTGACTGTGTCACTTGAGATGAGACATGTTTTTATTTTCAAAATAAAGCTTTTATTTCATCAGTATTAGCTTTAGGAAACCTCATCCCGCTCATGGATGAGGTTTCCTAAAAAACGTAAAGGCCGCTTGGCCTTTTCGCCTGCCCACCAACCGTTAGGTTGGATGGGAAGCATAAATTTGAAGTTAATTAGTTTGTTAATGGCCTTCATAGGCCTTTCAATTATTGGCGGGCACGCAGCCAACTCTGGCGCGTGCCTGCGGAACGAAATATCGCCAGACAGCGCGATGACTTCGGGACGCACGCCCGACATCATATTACATCCTGGAGTGTCGGGCGCATACCCACACACTGAGTGTAAAATTCTGCCCATGGGGTCAATGTTGGTGACCTAATTGATCAGAAAGGAAGAAGAACTCAAAGCACTTGACAAAGTGCAGACAAACACAGCGGCCAATTTTGCACACAGCATTGTTGTATGTGCCTTTGGAGCACACCCTGTAATAGTGGGTCAGCCGAAGCCTTTGGCGACCCCACTGAGAGTGGTTCAGGATAGGAGCTAGCGCATTTAATAGGGTCTGCACTTTAATGTTTAAGGGAACCCTCCAGGATAAGGCACAGCAATTGGTTTATCCCCAAATGATTAGTTGGAAAATACATTCCCAACATAATCAGAAAAAATTCAAACGTGCACAGTGTCAGCAGCTACCCCAACTTGCGCTTCTCTTTCCTACGCTTACACCTGGCTGCTTGCATCTTCTCGCGCTCCAGAAGTAATAAGTTATGGCTCAGCCTTGCTCAGATTTACGAGGAACTGAAGCCAGGCACAGACAGAATTGAATTATACTTAAATGCTCACTTGGTACTAATTCATTTCAGTCAGAATGTCATGGGTTCAAATGACATTCCAATGCCAATTCAAATGCTGTATTAGGGGAGGGAATCTTGCTTGGACAAGACCCTCAACCAAAATCAATGATCTTTATCTGAAAATCAGCCAGATATTAAATGATCCCATGGCATTATTTGAATAAAAGGAGTTCTTGTCCTGGCTAACATTTCTCCCTTGACCACAAATTGACAGGTCATTCATCGATTGTTATTTGAAGTGCCATTTGTGCCACATGCAAGATTTTGGGATGTGAGCGTTGCTGCCCAAGCTAGCATTTGTTATCCATCCCTAATTCACTTTGAGAAGGTGGTGCTGAGCTGTTTTCTTGAACCGCTGCAGTCAATGTGGTGTAGGTAAAGACATAGTGCTGTTAGGTAGGAAGTTCCAGGATTATGCCCCAGCAACAGTGAAAGATTGGCAATACAGTTCCACATCGGCACGGTGCATGACTTGGAGGGGAACTTGCAGATGATGGTGCTCCTATGCATCGGCTGTCTTTGTCCTTCCATGTACTGGGTCATGAGCTTGGGAGGTGATGCTAAGGGAGACTGGGCAGGTTGCTCAATGCGTCTTGATTACAGTACAAACTGCTGCCACTGGTGAGCTACTTGCACATAATTCCCAGCCTCTGACCGGCTCTTGTAGCCACAGAATTTATATAGCTGGTCCAGTTCAGTTTCTGGTCAATGGTAACCCCCCTAGGATGTTGATGGTGGTGGATTCAGTGATGGCAATGCCAATGAAGGCCAAGAGCTGCCATGTCTGTCTACATAACGGTATTCACTGCCCTTCAAAGTACTTCTACTGTGACATTTAAGAGAGAACTGATCCAACACTAGCTAAGTACAAATATCCCTTCTTTCTAATCTTGGAAATAATGCAAATTGTGCATTTCCAATTAGAAGACCAGCCTTTTAAAAAAAAAGAAAAACAAAATCAAGGATAAATGCCATGCACTGTAATGTTCCTTCTAATAAAGCATCTCTATGGATGGATAACGTTTTTCATTGACAGGAAGAAAAACAAGATAAATTACTTACAAATCAAAATTACAACTCAAAACTCAAATAGAAATGCTTGAGTGGAGCATCTCTTCAAAATGTAAGAACTTGCATTAAGTAATAAGGGATTCAAAATAAAGCGTTATTACCAGAGTCTTTTCTCCGGGATACAGTGCAATTATCGTAGTTGCTGTGTCCACATCACAGAATCACATATCACAGAATCCCAGGATTTTAAGGGCACATAAGGAGACCATTCGGCCCATCGTGTTTGCACCGGCTCTCCAAATGAGCTTTATGACCTCCTGCCATTGGCCTGCCTTTTCCCCATGCCCCTGCACATTGTTTCTATTCAAATAATCATCTAATGCCCTCTTGAATGCCTCGATTGAACCTGCCTCCTCCACACTTCCAGGCAGTGCATTCAAGACCCAAACCACTCGCTGTGTGAAAAAGGTTTTCCTCTGTCACATTTGCTCCTTTTGCAAACCATTTAAATCTTGTGCCCTCTCGTTCTTGATCCTTTTACGAGTGGGAACAGCTCATAATATATATGTTAATAAATAAAGACAACACAAACAGAGGTCTACAATTTAGAAGCACTATTCAAAAGAAAGTCCCCACTCTGAAACTTCTGTTACTCTGAAGGGGTATTGCCACCCAGCCAGGTAAGTACTCAAACTGATATAACCAATCATCTACATGATATCACTCCACTCATTGCTCAGTACGGTAGTTTAATGATTGGCGCTAGCAGCACAAATTCATCACTAAATCTTGATGATCTCTCCAAGGATACACTGATAATTGAGTGGTTTGCTAGATACATTTGGATTTCAGCCTTGGGTTCAATAAAAAAAAAAATTAAAATACATCATTGTAAAAGCTCACAGCCTGGTGGATCTAGCATGATTGCGCGATGACTGAATTTTTGAAAAAGGTTTTTCTAGAATTTGCCATTCATCCCCCAGCTCCAAAAAAAAACTGCCCACTGAGACAATAAGAGCTATTTACTATCCATTTCATATTCTGCATGGGCAAGAACAATTCTAATTTCACAACCAAGCAGGGAAAGCCTTGGTGAGGGGTGAGATCGGTTAGGTAAAAAATCCCCACTTGGCCACATTCCAAGCCCAACTCCTGCACCCGATATTTTCATAATGACAACTTCAGACTGGCAATCTTTTTCCATCATCCCCTTTTTTAATGAGTTAATTTGCTGACCCCAAGTTTAAGAACATTCCACCTCACTGTCAGGCAGCAGCAGAGACCTGAGAGGGCAATTTCAGCGAAATCGCCAGGCAGGAAACCTTTATCCCTTCATGTTGCATTCAGATGGTTTTTATAGCCATTCACGCCTCACTTGGACACAAACCTTGTTTCATTTGCATACCCATTTCCACTCTCTTTGTCTGTTACATCATGAAATCTTATGTTATTTAATCTCTCTTGCCCTCCACCCGGGCCAGGATTTTCGGGGCACGTCATCATGGATAGGCGGAACATGTAGCGAAATGTTGGCAGGACTGGAAAATCCTGGCCGCGGAGCTTCTCCTTTGTCCTTCCTGCCCCCTTCTCCCTTCCACTGACTTAAAAACTCTTACATTTCCATCTTCCTTCAGTTCTGATGAAAGGTTTTCGACCTGAAATGTTAACCCTTTCTCTCTCTCTCTCTCTCTCCCTCCCTCCCTCTATGAATGCTGCTTGATCTGCTGAGTATTTCCAGCACCTCTTGTTCTTATTTCAGATTTCCAGCATCTGCAGTATTTTGCTTTTGGAGGTCCATGTGATCAGGTGGAACCCTGGTTTAACATCCCTCACAATATAACTCTCTACTGATTTCTAAATGGAGTCAAATTTGTTGGGGTGTAGGACTAATGTTCCACCCGATGCTGTCAGATTCTCGATGGACAGATTAAAATTAACCTTGAATTTCTCCAGGCTTTTGAGTTGCTGATTTGCAATGCATTTGGTTATTTTTACACAGTAAGAACAGTGTAAAACTATTTTTGTAAGGGAAGAAATAGCACAAAAGATTCTATGCTTCCTGTGGCAAATCAGTCCTGAAGCAAGACAATGTGCCTTTATGTATTTTCATGTCAGGATATTTAAACTGCATTATTAACAAATCCTGAGACCTTTCTGCACACATTAATATAATTATCACTGCTGTACATGACATACCTTGAAATTGTAAATGTACTGGAAAAATAGCATAACAAAATGCCCTCAGAACTCATGTGAACTGTTCATTCATTTTTCTTCTAACCTTCAGTGACATTTATTTAGTTGTGTGCAAGCTGCAAGTAATGATTGTAATTCGCGTGATGGCTTGGGTAACCATTTATTAATGATTTCATGCTATTATGACAGCAATTCAAAATCATTTGCACATCAATTAAACCACGGATTTACCAAGGAATACCTCCGTAAACTGCATTTTTTCTTCTCATCTTTTATTGCATGATGACAACGATTTATGTCAAGTGATGAGGTTATTTTCATGAAGATGTGCCTCATTAACAACAACGTGCATTTATATAGTGCCTTTAATATTGTAAAGCATCCCAAGTCATATCACAAAAGCATTATCAGACAAAATTTGACACCAAGCCACATAAGACGATATTAGGCCAGGAGTGGGGAGGTGACAACACATTCAAGGACTTTGGAGAGGAAAGAGAAGTTGGGGCGGGGCAATAGTTTGCTAGAACAGAGGTTGCAAGGTTTGGTTTCTGAGGAGAGTAGTAGTGATGGCAGATTTGAAGGAGAAGTGGACAGTAACTGTGGAGAGAGAACTTCTGGCAGCATCAGCGAACATGGGTCCAGGGAAGGGGAGTTGGGTGTTGATGAATTTTGTGGGAAGAACGCTGAGGAACCAGGAGATGGGTCTCATGGACAAAATGAGCTCAGCAAGGGCATGAAGGAAGATAGGAGAGAAAGTAGGGAAAGATGCAAGTTCAGGGCTAAGGCAAAGGGGAAACCTTACAGAAAGTCCGGCTCGGTGAGGAGGTGGGTGCCAGGAGAAGGAAAGGAAGTGGCAGGACCAGGTAAATGGATGGTTTCAATCTTGGTGATGAAAAATTCCATGAGGTCCCCACACTTGTTGTTGAAGGTGAGGGTACAGGATGCAGGGGAGAAGGGTTAAAAAGATGGTTTGTGGTACAGAAAAGATGTTATCTTTGCATTCCGGGATGATCCTGGAATAGTGAGCAGTTTTGGCAGGGTTAGGGTGTCAGCTGCATATCAATATGGTTCATATCTGAAATTTAAAATTTCCCATGAAGCTCCCCCCTCCTTTTTTTTAACCTTTTCAACTCCCAAAAAGGGACATACTCTTTAATTGGTTTAGTTTTTGTCAAAGACACTTCATAACACGAGAAATTCAAGCAGCATTTGACATGCTGGTGAATGAAGCTTTTGGCATCAGCATGAATAATGCAGAACTTGCATGATAATTCAGCATTGCTAACTCCATTACACAACGGAGGTGGGTTCTGAACCATGTAGAATTACAGAAGTATAACATCAAATGGTCCTCAGTTTACTTTTAATTAATGAATGCTCATTACATACAGAAAATGAGCCAAGGAATATAATCTGCATTCTGCACATATTGTTGCATAATGGTTATGTTACTGGGCTAGTGATCCTGACGCCTGGGCTAATGAACTGGAGATATGAGTTCAAATCCAACCATGGCAGCTGGGGAATTTAAAATTCAAGTTAATTAAATAAATCTGGAATTAAAAAGCTATTATCAGTAATGGTGACCATGAAACTACCGGATTGTTGTAAAAACCCATCTGGTTCACTAATGTCCTCGAGGGATGGAAGCTGGCTGGCCTTACCTAGTTTGGCTTATGTGTGACTCCTAATCCACAGCAACGTAGCTGACTCTTAACAGAATCAGAAATGGCCCAATTAGCTACCCAGTTCATCATTAACATCTGGGGACTTGTGACAAAATTGTGAGCGTTGTCCCAAGCAACCAAATCATACTTTTGGAACAACATTCTAGACTCCTCCATCACTATCCCTGGGTATATTTTATCCCACTGGATGACAGACCCCCCAGAGGTGGTGATATATAGTTGGGAGGGCTTGGCCCTGGGACAGCATTGAAACTGGACCCCACAAAGTCTCAGGACATCAGGTCAAACACAGGTAAGGAAACTGGTGGCTGCTGAATCTGTTGAACAGCGCTTAAAGGAAGAACTGAGGGTAGCAAGGGCACAAAATGTGTTCAGGGCCTTTGGGGGGGTGGGGGGAATAACTCAATGTCCCTGCTCCCCAAGAATGGCTCAACCAAGACTTTCGAAGCTGCAAGAATGGGCCTGCAGCAGATGATGAGAGAATCAACATGAGGGAAAAGCCTACTTGATCTCACCCTTACAAATCTATCTATCTATCACAGACGCATCTGTCTAGTATTGGTAGGAGTGAACACTGCACAGTCCTTGTAGAGACAAAGTCCTAATTTTATGCTGAGTATAACGCCCATCTTGTTGTCTGGCACCATCACCATTGCTAATTGGGATAAATTCAGGACAGACCTCGCAGCTCAAAACTGAGTATCGATGAGGCTCTCTGAGCCATCAGCAACAGTAGAATCGCATCTGTAACCTCATGGCTGGCATATCCCACCCTTCTACCATTACCATAAAACCAGAAAGCCGACCCTAGTTCAATGAGTCTAGAAAAGCACTGCCCATCTTGGTCCCCTCCTGAGCTCCCCAGCATCACAGAATACAGTTCTTCTGCCAATTTGATTTACTTCACTTGATATCAAGGGATAGCTGAGCACACTAGATGCAACATAGGTTATCGGCCCCATCCCCGCTGTAGTAGTGAAGACTTGTACATCAAAATTAGTCACACCTCTAGCCAAGCTGTTCCGGTACAGCTCCAACACTGGCATCTAGCCAACAAGTGGAAAATTGTGCAGGTATGTCCTGTTCACAAATTCAATGAGAGATTACCTAACCACCTACCCTTGGCACTCAAAGGTATTACCACATCGTTGAAGCCCCCACCTTCAACATCCTGGGGTGTTATCACTGACCACAAACTGAACTGGACAAGATACCTAAACACTGTGGCTACAAGAGCAGGTCAGAGGCTGGGAATTCTGCGGAGAATAACTCACCTCCTGACTCACTGAAGCCTGTCCACCAATTACAAGGCACAAATGAGGAGAGTGATGGAATACTTTTCCCTGCCAAGATGAGTGCAGCTCCAACAACAGTCCAGAAGCTCAATACTATCCAGGAGAAAGCCGCCAATTTGATTGGCATCCCACTCACCACCTTAAACAGTAACTCATTCCATACCTGGCACACTGTGGCAGCAGTGCTCACCTCTGCAAGATGCTGTGCAGCAATGGGCCCAGGATTCTTTGACAGCATCTCCCATACCTCTACCACATTGAAGGACAAGGGCGGGAGGCCTATGAGAACAACATCACCTGCAAGTTTCCTCCATGTCACGCACCATCCTGACTTGGAAATGTATTGGCATTCCTTCATCATCATTGGGTAAAAATTCTCAACTCCCTCCCCAAGGCCTGGATTTTTGCCCCCATTTCCGGTATCAGGAATCAGGAAGTCTCCTGGCTCACAGCACCTGCCTTGCAAGAAACTCATGCAAATGGCAACTTTGCTCTGAGGATGGGGTGGGGTGGAATCATGCCTGCCCTCCCTGGACACTGATTGGAGGTGCCATCGGGCTACTGAGTGCCAAGGCAGGCTGTTCAATTTGCCCACCTAGGTTCTCTGGAACTTCACCCAGTTGCTTTGTTGAATCTTAGGCTCTCTAGTCCTCACCCTTCATCCATTTCCCATGCCAACTTATACCAACCCATGGCCCCCCCCCTATCCCAATGGCCATTCATACCCTCCAATCCAACCCAATACTCCTTACCCACTCACAGGGCCCCTTATGGCCCACATGACAACTTAATACCAACACATGCCAACCCACATGGTCCCTTATATCTCATGTCAATTTAATGCTAACTCTTTCCAAATCGTCCATCACCCTTTGCTCTTACATCATCCATGCCAACTCTTACAATATCCACCATGGACAGACCTCAGAAGCCACCTTGAGATGAAATAAATATCTACTACAGACTTTACTATAGTAGCAAAAACACTTCCATTCATGAAAAGCCATTCAAAACATTTAAATACCCTCAAGTACTTAATCCTATATAAAAGCAAACAGACTTATATTCATAACCCCACATCAAAAACTAATCTTTCATTCACTTCTTTGAGTTGTCAATAAGATTGAGAACTTATGATCCCTTCCTGAGATAATGGTAGGTTGTAGAAAGCAGCCAAATATTAATAATGATAGCCTTTGGAATAATGTCAACAAAGAGCTGGAACAAATTTATTTTCAACTCTCACTGACACATACAGGCTGTGTTTTTTTAATTTTTAAAGGGCTGGGGATTTAAATAACTTTACGGTCTGACAGTTCAATAGACCTTATTTGCCTTCAAGAGCATTTGTGACTGCTCTAAAAATAGGTAACTCCCACATTTTAGGCTAATGCCCTTACTACAGTGAAAACGGCATCTGATTTAACTGAGCACTGAATAGCCCTGCTGAGTTTGGGTTTCCCTCAATGTGTGGGTCTTGCCCCAGCCCCTTTCCCTTACAGGCAAAAATGTGATCTGTCGGAAATGGGGGCAGGACTTCTGAATCAGGGTCCCGCTCACCATTTTTAAAGGTCTATGGAGTCTCCATGACTCTGAGCCTTGATGTCCATTGAAAAGTTTGAAACTGAAATGAATAGGTCTTTTAGTCAGGCAGGGGTATTAGGTTTTACCAAACTATGGTGGGTGGATGAAGTTGAAGTGCAGAGCAGCCATGAGCTAGTTGCATCTTGTAATCGGCTCAAGCGGCTGAATGGCTTCCTCCTGTTCCCATGATGAAGCTGCTGTATTCCAGAGTAAGTAAAGCACCTTGGAAAATGAGATTGATGAGAGCTGCTAGATACAATCAGTCTAACTCCTGCTGGAGAATTAATGTGATATGCACATTAGCTCGGCCCAATGGATCATGTGGTTTAGTTTAAAAGTCCAATCTCTCTCTACCCTTTAGCCTTCTGCTGTTCCACTATCTTACTACCCATACTGTGATTGTGCAAAGCCTCTGTCGCAGACCTCTCACACAGATGACAAAAGCTTTTCAACTTGAACAAGACACTGCAGTTTCATTTCATCCTCTGTCTCATCCGACATCTCAACGAAAAGCATTTTATCTTCCTTTCATACGGACGTATGAATTAAGAGGAGTAGGCCACTAGGCCCTTCTAACTCGGCCCCTCTAGCCGCTCCGCTACTCAATAAGATCATGGCTGATCTGATTGTAACCTTCAGTCCACATACCTGCCTACCCACCGATAACCTTTCACATTAGAAATATTCAAAGACTCTGTCTCCTCTGCCTTTTGAGTAAGAGTTCCAAAGGCTCACAACCCTAAATATCCCTTTAAAAGTCTGCCATTACATCTCTATTGACCTATCCCTTAACCTCTTATGCCAATTCACATCAGCTAGCTCTGCTTTCATGCCCTCATAATTGCCATTATTTAAGTTTAAAATATTGGTCTCGGACCAATCTTCTCTCCCTCAAACTGAATGTAAAATTTAATCATATTATGATTGCTGCCGCCTAGGGTGCCTTCGTTATGAGGTTATCAATTAATCCTATCTCATTGCATAATAACCAGGTTTAGAATAGCCTGCTTTCTGGTTGGCTCCAAAACATGCTGTTCAAAGAAACTATCCCAAAAACATTCTATGAACTCCTCATCCATGTTACCTTCGCCCATCTAATTTTACCAGTTTATATGTAGATTAAAATCCTCCATGATTATCGCTGTACCTTTCTAACAAGGTCACATTATCTCTCTCTTTGTACTCTCTCCTATTGTGTAGTTACAATTAGGAGGCCTGTACACCACTTCCACAAGTGACTTCTTGCCTTTATCATTTCTCATCTCTTAACCAAACTGCTTCTACATCCTGGTTTTCTGAACTGAGGTCATCCCTCTCTAATGTGCTAATACCATCATTAATTAACAGAGCCACACCTCCACCTTTTCCTAGCTTTCCGTCTCTCTTAAATGTTTAACATTCAGCTCCCAATATATGCCATCCTGTAGCCATGTCTCTGCAATGGCTATCAGATCGTACTTATTTATTTCTAGTTGTGCTATCAGTTCATCTGTTTTGTTTCTAATACTATGTGTGTTTAGGTACAGAGCCTTTAGTTTTGTTCTTTTACTATTTTTGTAACCTCTAGCCTTATCTGCCGATTCACTCTTAGATTTGTACTCTCTGTCCCTTGCTGTCATGTTCTGTTTATCATTTCCCATATTAGTGCCTTTCTCTCTTACTTTGTCTCTTCCCTTCTCTCTTACTTTGTCTCTTCCCTTTGATTCTTTGCCCCCAATATTTCATTCAAAGCCCTCTCTACTTCCCTAGCTATGTGGCTCATTAGAACACCAGCCCCAGTATGATTCAGTATGTAGGCCGTCCCAATGGTATAGCCCTCACTTTCCCTGGACCCATGAACTGGAACCCACTTCTCCCGCACCAATCTTTAAGCGACGTATTCATTTCTCTAATCCTTTTTGCATGTGGCTCAGGTAATAATGCAGAGATTATTAACTTTGAGAATCTGCTTCTTAATTTGGTGCCTAACTCCTCGTATTGACTATGCAGAACCTCCTTCCTCATCCTGCCTATGTGATTGGTATCCACATGGACCATGGCAACTGGATTCTCCACCTCTCATTTTAAGTTCCTTTCCAGCCCTGAGCAAATGTCCTGAACCCTGGCACTGGGTGTGAAGGATTGCAGTTCTGATGAGAGCCACCGACATGAAACGTGAACTCTGTTTCTCTCTCCACAGTTGTCATCATTTCCCGCATTTTCTGCATTCTTTCAACTCGAAGGTGTAAAGTGCCTCTCTGATTGACCAATGTACATTACTTAGGTCTGAAGAAACTTTGCATCTTGCATTGTAATTACATAGCTCTCTACTGATCCAAACTCAGTGTGGGAAACTAAATGCTTTTAGGTAGGTTTTTTTCTGAAAAAAATCCTAACATGACATCTGCCCAAAACCTCTCCATGAAGAGATGGCCAAAGTTTCCTGAACCATGATAATGCCATTATTACAACAACAGATTGAGCCCTAAACACCTCTCTGCTTCCAGCTTCTTAATCACTAATTATTCTATAAAACCATGAACTACCATGTTAATTTGTGTCAGGTGTCAATCAGCAATTTTTTTTTCCTTCCCAACAAGCACACTTTCAATCTCCAGACAATCAACCACTCAGCATCTCACACAATTGGCTAAGCATCATGTCCAGTGTTCAGCTCATAATAAAATTAAAAATGCAATAGGGGATTGAGGGAATGATAAGTGATAAGGGGTGTTACAGCCTGTTGAGTTACATCATTAGACAGCTTACACATCACTGACAGAGAACTTAAATGAGGTGATCAACAACAGCAACTTGCATTTAAAAAGCACCTTTAATGTAGTAAAATGTTACAAGGTGCTTGTCAATCAATTATCAATCAAATTTTAACACTGGTACACATCAGGAGATAGTAGGACAGGTGATCAAAATCTTGGTCAAACAACTAGGTTTTAAACAGCGTCTTAAAGGAGGAAAGAGAGTTGCAATGCTTGGAGGTTTCAGGAGCTTCAGGCCTTGGCAGCTGAAGGGATGGCTGCCAGAGGTGGAATGATTAAAAACTGGGATGTGCAAGGGGTCAGGTTTGGAGCAGCAGATACCTCAGAGACTCTGGTGCTGGAAGAGGTTACAGAGATATGGAGGGGCAAGACCATGAGGAGTTTGAAAACAAGGATGAGAAATTTAAAACTAATGCATTACTTAACCAGGGCCCACAAAGGTCACTGAGCACAGGGCAGATGGCCAGATTGACCAGCCAGCCTGGATTTTTTGGCACCGTCTGGAATTTGGCTTTCCAAGCTGCTTTTCTGGGATGCCATTTGTCCAATATTTCTTCTCTTTGCCTTTTTTTAAAATATCTACAGAAGCGCAGACAACAGCTGATGCAGCAACAATGGAGCAGCAGCACTATCCGTCACTCTCCCTTGAGAGTTGCCTGGCTTTGTCAGGTAGCGGGGGGTCCAGGGAGAGAGTGGGTAGAATCCAGGGGGTGTCCGGCGTATGGTCACCACCACTGAACCCGAATTCGAAAAACCAACCCAAGTCAGGCCTGTGTGCAGCCAACATCCTGGGCACGGCCCCCACACAGAGCCAGATCCTACCCCCGTTCCCCGACTCCCCAAACCTCATCCACGCACTTGCCAAAGCTGGGAGGAGAGCAGTACCGGCCAGTGCTGCTCCTTCGTGGCTGTGTCTGCCCACGTGCACTGTGCCGGTTCAACCATGATTGGGCAGAGGCAATTGCAGAATAACCCGGGACAAATGGTATCCTGGGAAGCCCACACCCGGAATGCAGGACAGGAGGGCAAATTCCAGGACAGTCCCAGAAAATCTGGGGCATTTGGTCACTGAGGCACAGTCGGGATTGGTGGCAGTCACATTTTCAGGCTGAATTTCGTAGGGTCTGTGTACAGCCTTGTTAGCAGCCAACCCCACCCCCCTCAACCCCTGCCACTTCCCGCTATTATCGCCTTGCCAGCAGCACCCTCCCTGTTTATACAGCGAAATGGCCCTTATCTTTTCCTCTCCAACTTGTGCACCCTGGTGATGGTTGAATAAGGATTGGTGTCAGTTAGGGTAGCAGCAGCAGAGACTTGGATGAAGTGAAGTTGAATTAGGGTGGAAGATGGGAGGCCAGTCAGGAATAGTCCAATCGACTGTTAATGCAATGTTGTCATTGTTGATTGTGGCACAAAAAAATTATTATTCCAACTCGACAACAACCCCAAAGCAATCTTGCACCTGCTACAGATGGCATCCCCCTGCCATCTATGTGCCGTATGAAACGTTGACAATGGACTGGTGTAGACCTGGCCCCAGAGCTCCACACTGACATGATAATAAACTGCGAGTAAGCAAATTTAATATTGTGGTTTTCCTTTTTACGATGGGTAGGTTCAGAAGAGTGAAATCACAGCCTCCTGAATTAAAGAGTACTAAAACTTCTCAAATTTCTATTTTCGGAATGATAGCTTTACATAGATGCTAAAGGATTGGACAGCACAAACAGAGCAAAGTGCTTGAGTATCACCCACCTCAATCTTTCACAGTGTTTCTACTCAACACAGTTTATGCTGTAGTGCCCCACACCTACAAAAGGAACAGGTTGGTCAGTTTCTTCCACCCTTTCCTGAGCCATGGGATCTTTCTCTCCAGCAGATTTTGCATGCTCCCTCCCTCACTATTCTGCTGCAACAATTTCCTTTGCTTCCATCTTTTGTTTCTGTACCTGTCACATTAAAACCTAATGTGGTCTTGCACCATCATCAATTTGTCACTTATTCACTCCTGCCCCAAATCAGCAACCGCTCCCCATTGTTTGCATCCTGCTTTCCTTTCCTTGCAGCTGGATTTGATTAAAGGTTATTCATCTCTCGAAACATTGGAAAGGAAGAAGGCTATTCAGCCTCTTAAGCTTGTTCTGCCATTTAATTAGATGATGGCTGATCTGTATCTTAACTTCATTTGCCACCTCGGTTCCAGAACCCTTATATTCTTATCGAGAAAAAAGCAATCGCTGGAATTGACCCACAGCCTCAACAGATTTTTGAAGAGTGAGTTCCAGGATTCCACCTCCCTTTGTTGGAAGAAGTGCTTCCTGACCTCACCTCTGAATGGCCTAGCTCTAGTCTTGTTCTGGACTCTGCCATCAAAGGTAATAGTTCTCTCAATCTACCCCCTACCTTCTAACATCTTCCGGTTCCAATGAAAGGTCATCGAAGCCAAAATGTCAACGGTTTCTCTCTCCCTATAAACCTGACTTTTATTTATTCACTCATGGGATGTGGGCATCGTTGGCTGGGCTAGCATTTATTGCCCATCCCTATTTGCCCTTGAGAAGGTGGTGGTGAGCTGCCTTCTTGCACCACTGCAGTCCATGTGGTCTAGGTACACCCACAATGCTGTTAGGAAGGGAGTTCCAAGATTTTGACCCAGTGACAGTGAAGGAATGGCAATATATTTCCAATTCAAGATGGTGGCTGACTAGGAGGAGAACTTCCAGGTGGTGGTGTTCCCATGTGTCTGCTACCCTTGTCCTTCTAGGACTCGAAACGTCAACTCTTTTCTTCTCCGCTGATGCTGCCGGACCTGCTGAGTTTTTCCAGGTAATTCTGTTTTTGTTTTGGATTACCAGCATCCGCAGTTATTTGTTTTTACCTTCTAGATGGTAATGGTTGTGTGTTTGGAAGGTGCAGTCTAAGGAGCATTGATGAATTCCTGCAGTGCATCTTGTAGATGGTTAGATGGTACACACTGCTGCTATTGGTGCACCAGTGGTGGAGGGAGTGAATGTTTGTGGATGTGGTACCAATCAAGTGAGCTGCTTTGTCCTGGGTGGTGTCAAACTTCTTGAGTGTTGTGGGAGCTGCACTCATCCAGGCAAGTGGGGAGTATTCCATCACACTCCTGACTTGTGCCTTGTAGATGGTGGACAGGCTTTGGGGAGTCAGGAGGTGAGTTACTTGTCACAGGATTCCTAGCCTCTGACCTACTGAGTATTTCCATCATTTGCACTTTTTATTTCAGATTTTGAGTATCCACAGTTATCTTGCTTTTGTTTTCAACTGAACAAAGTGTTTGTTTCGTATTTGGTTAAAGCTACCTGCAACATAGAGTCATAGAGGTCTACAGCACAGAAAAAGGCCCTTAGGCCCATCAAGTCTGCGCCGGTCAAACAAGTACCTTACCATTCTAAACCCATTTTCCAGCACTAGGCCCATAGCCTTGTATGCCATAGCATCGCGAGTGCACATCCAAATACTTCTTAAATGTTACGAGGGTTTCTGCCTCTACTACCCTTTCAGATTCAGAGTTCCAGATTCCCACCACCCTCAGGGTGAAAAAATTATTCCTCACATCCCCTCTAAACCTCCTGCCCCTTACCTTAAATCTATGCCCCCCGGTTATTGATCCCTCCACCAAGGGGAAAAGTTCCTTCCTGTCTACCCTATCTATGCCCCTCATAACTTTATACACCTCAGTCATGTCCCCCCTCAATCTCCTCTGCTCCAGGGAAAATAACCCCAGTCTATCCAATCTCTCCTCATAACTAAAACTCCCCAGCCCAGGCAACATCCTGGTAAATCTCCTCTGCACACTCTCTGGTGCAGGTTTGCATCAGTAGGTTAACAGCATAACAGAATTAATAGAGATACATGACTTTTGCTAGGTCCCTTCCCATCAAGAAGCCAATCATTAGATTTTTATAGTCTGCTGAGAAATGTGAAATCGAGGACAATAAATCTAGTGGCTCATTATTACACAGTGGCCCAGCCTACAAAAAGTACTGACTTCATTTGCGTTGCTCCAAACGGTCATATCCCTTGGGAATGAAGAGAAAGATTTAAGCACATTTTGAAGAAAACCCAAACAATGAATAAGAAAATGTTGTGGATGTGGCAAATGGTCATTACAGTTAAACTGTTTGCTGATAGCTGACTGTCAAGATTGGCTGACTAAGCTATGTGCTAATTAAGGTACCTTCTGAGAGGAAGATCATTTGCGTTGATGTGGCCTTCAGTAAATGACATGGTGCTGAGCTGATTTCTGTTTTACAGGCCAAATGCTTTTAATCTGGTGATGGATGTAAATAATTATCTGTCAATTAAATTATTAGTCAATGTAAACAGTTTGGGGTTATAAGAGAACATTGGCAATGAAAAGTGTCTGCATTATGAAACAGAACTGCATTTTATTACAATACACCAACAGGTTTAATAATCTTTCAATTCAATTCAAATCTTTCAAATATGCATGAAGTCCAACTGTTTCAAATAAAATGACACAGCCAATAAACTGTAATCTGCAAGGGTTGCATAGCCTGGCTCCGTCTAAATTATGAGATGTTGTTTTCAATGGAACCTTTGACTCATTGAAACAATTAAAGAGGAACTAACTCAATAGGCTGAGGCAATATCTTTCACTGGTCATTCTTGGTCCATTTCATACAATCTTATTACGGAGGCCATTTGGCCCATTGTTTCTGTGCTGGCTCTTTAGAAGGGCTATCCAATTCGTCCCACTCAGAACCATAGAATTGTTACAGCGCAACTGGAGGCCATTTGGCCCATTGTGTCTGCACTGGCTCTCCGAAAGAGCAACTCACCTTGTTCCATTCTACCACCTTCTCTCCATAACCCTGTACATTCTTCCTTTTCAGGTAACAGTCTAATTCCCTTTTGAGTGCTTCAACTGAACTTGCCTCCAGCACACTCTCAAGCAAAGCATTCAAAACTCTAGCCACTCACTGTGTGAAAAAAATATTTCCCCATATCACTTTTGCTTCTTTACTTAATACTTTAAATCTATGTCCTCTTGTTCTCGGAACTGTTTCTCCCCATCTATTTGACCCGTCCTACTTTTGAATACATATATCAAGTCTCCTCTCAGCTTTTGTTCCTTTAAGGAAAACGATTCTTACATCTCCAATTCATAACTGAAGTTCCTCATCCCTGGAACCATTTTCGTGAATCTTTTCTGCACTGTCTCCAACGCCTTCACATTTTTCCTGAAGTGTGGTGCCCAGAACTGGACAGAATACTCCCATTGCTCTTTCCACATAGCCCTGCAAATTTCTACTTTTCAAGTGTATATCCAGTCATCTTTTGAAAGTTACAATAGAATCTGCTTCCACCACTCTTTCCGGCAGGACATTCCTGATCATAACAACTTACTGTGTCAAGTCATTTCTCCTCATTTCATTCCTCCATCCTTGGATTTTTTTTTTGGCAATTATCTTAATGCTGTGCTCTCCAGTTACCAATCCTCCTGCCCGAGGAAACAGTATCTCTCTGCCTGCTCGATCATAATACCTTATAATTCTGAACATATATTAAATCTCCCCTTAACTTTCCCTACTCAGTAGTAATCCCAGTTCTCTGGTATCTCCATGTAGCTAAAATCCTTAATTCCTGGTACCATTCTGATAAATCTCCTTTGCACTCCTCCCCCAACCATCCCCTACTCTCAATGATTTCTGTTAGTTCCCTATCCCCAACAGATTAAATTTCACATCTTCATCTTCATATGCATGATTTCCTGCATGATCTTTTGTCTCCATGTCTTTGCAAACTTTTCTGGCCTGGTCCCCTCTCGAAATGCTCAGTTCTTCTGAGTTTATACTTATTTTCTTCCTTTCTCCCTTTGCCCCAACATTAATTGCAAATCTTGTCATTTGAGTATCACCCTTTGAACAATCTCTGCCTTGAACCACCTGAGTCAGAACAAGGACAGCAGGCACATGGGAATACAACTACCTGCATTCCCCTCCAAGAAACATACAATCCAGAATAATATATCATCGTTCCTTCACTGTCGCTGGGTCAAAATCCTGGAACTCCCTTCCTAACAGCACTGTGGGTGTACCTACACCACGCGGACTGCAGCGGATCAAGAAGGTGGCTCACCACCACCTTCTCAAGGGCAATTAGGAATGGGCAATGAGAGCTGGCCTAGCCAGCGACACATACACATCCCACCAATGAATTAAAAAATGGTCCTCGGGCTTAATTTTCAAATGCCAATGGGACAAGGTTGGGTGTGGCCATGCTTTGTAAACAATGCTCCCGAATGGCCTTTCAGTCTTCTGATGCCTTCAGAAGTTGCAGCTGTTTTTAAAGTGAGGGTGGGGAGGGCGTTGGCAACTCGATCACCTCCCATTAATGGCCTGTTAAGCTTCTTAAAGAGCTTCTTAATGTGATGGGGAAGGTCACAAAGGGATTTTCAAAGTGGAGACTGGGAAATGCAAATGGTCTGATGCACATAAGGGCTCAGTGGTAAGGACCAATGCCAGGAACCATTATGCAATGTGGCTGATGAAGTAGAGTCATACAAACATAGGCTGACGCAAACATAGTGTGTCAGGTAACTTCTGCTTGATTGTTTTGTCACTTACATGCACCATGATGCCCTTTAACCTCTGATTTCCTGCCTGCTCCATTCTGGAAAGCAATGGCAAGCCTGTCATGGCTGCCGTCTGCCTTTGGGCATTGCAATCTGGAGTTGGTTCCCATTTCCATGCAGTGTTTGGTGTCACTAACTGGGTGCTGATCTTACCTCAGGCCCAATTATTGTTCTTTTTTTAATTTCAAAATTGCAACCCTCAGAGATGCAGAAGTGGAACAGGGCTGGGGCTCGGAAATGATCCGAGCAGCAGGTTCCCAACCCTGAATTGAAAATCTTACTTTGGACTATCTCCCTTGCATCACTCAAGTCCTACTCTCCGGAATTCTATACTACCTGTGTCCTACTCTGCAGTATTTCTGCCTCCAAACTCACTTTCTAAAAACCTTTGGAAAACCCATCGTTCTCATCAGGTTTTCTGTCACCATTTTATTCATTATTTACTGGCTCAGTGTCCATTTTCCTTATGCCTCTCAGTAAAGCATCTTGAAATATTTTTTAATGTTAAGGGCGCTAACATTAATGCGAGGCTGTCAATGAATCTGTTAGGCATTCTATTTTTCAAAGATGTGGCAGAAGGTAGTTCCTCTACAGCTCCCCACTTGTTGGAGCTTTCATCCAGCTGATAAGTGGATGAATCATCCAGTCAATTAATTATTCAGTGACAATTTCTTTGGTAGCTGGTTACAACTAGTAGTCACTGTGTACATATCATCTAAAAGGCAGACCCCTGAAACATCATTTAATCTCCATGAAATATGGAAATGATAAGAATGTATTGTCAGCTATATAACTGTTTGTATCTTAACACTGGAGCTGGAATATGGTGAGTGTTGGTCATGTAGAAAATGGCTGTGTTCTATCTCCGCAATGCTCCAGCGGGACTGTACATTGACAAATGAATACCAGCTATCTTAAATCAGATGTAACCAAAAGGAACTCTCATTGGAATCTATACAGGCTCAAGGAAAATAGAGAGGGGCAGCGTGGAAGAGTTAATTTGTTGTGATAAATGTGACTGCACTTCACCACATAACAACTTTAGCGTAGTCAAACATAGCTAATCAAGTGTTTTTGGAATTGCAATTTTTTCTGGGTACTTATAAGAAACTTCACATTTAATGAAATGCTAAAAGTTCCTTTATAGTAAGAAAAACATACATGAGTGACTGGCGAACAAGCTAAAGTTTTTAAGTTGTTGAGGAAGCAATGTATAACAATCCTGCGGGACATCAGTTTCATCTGTTCAGAAAAATTATTATTAATAATTAGTCTTAGATGCTCAATACATCCCGACTGTCGGGTTAACATCCATTTGCTTGCTCAAGGGACCATGTTCCTTGTGTGAACTTAGACAGTGACTATTGACAGACCAGATGACCATTGACAGCAGCGCACCTACATCCAACAACAGTAACTTATATTTATCTAGCATCTTTCACATAATGAAAGACCCTTCATTGGAAAGAAGAAAAGTGAGGTAGAGAGTCAGAGAGGCATAGGGAGGTAATTCCAGAGCTTAGGTCCTAGACAACCGAGAGTACAGTCACCAATGGTGGAGCAAATAAAATCAGGGATGCTCAAGGATTAGATGAGCACAGACATCTCAGAGGATTGTGGGGCTGGAGATAGGGAGGGGCAAAGCAATGAACGGATTTGAAAACAAGGATGAGAATTTTAAAGTCAAGATGTTGCTCGACCTGGAGCCAATGAAAGGAGTGTGCACAGGAGTGATTGGGCAATGGGACTTGCTGCTAGTTAAGATATGGGCAGCTGAGTTTTGGATGACCTCAACTTTATGGCGGGTAGAATGTGAAAGACCAGCTAGGAGTGCATTGGAGTAGTCATGTTCAATCCTATCCTCACTGAATGTTTACTGATGTATGCTTTCCAAATGCCTTCGTGGCAAAGAGTAGAGGACTCAATGGCTTATCCTTATTGGACGAAGAATATTCTGATGTCCAAACAGAAATATTATGTTCAAACCACCATATGTATATTTCTAGTGCAAGGTGTAATCTCATATGTATGGATTCTATCTGAGAATCTCTCAGCAATGAGCTGCCTAACAATAACAATTCTGTAATTATCTAAAACAAATGAATATAACTTACACTTGAGTTATTAGCTTATTGGGGTGTTTTGTACAAAGCAGAAGAAATGAGATGTTTTTAATCATCCGCATTTTCTCTCATGATTCATTTGACTGGTAGAACGATTTGCATTTATATAGTGACCATCACAACCTCTGGGGGGTTCCAAAGTGCTTTGCAATCACTGAAGCACTTTTAAAGTGTTGCCACTGTTGTAATGTCAGAAGTATGGTAGCCACTTTGCACACAAGTTCCCACAGACAGCAACAAATTAAATGAACAGATAAAAGGTTAATTGATTTTGGTTGAGGTGTGAGAATTCTGCTGTTCTTCTGTAAAATAGTGCCACAGGAACTTTTATATCCTCTGTGCCTCACTGTAATAGCAGCCTAGGTTGCTGGAGTGAAACTTAATCCCACAACCCACAGACAAAACTGCTACCACTGAACCACGACTGACACCTGGTGAAACTATGCTAAGAGATTTTCAGCATAAATTGAATCTACGGTAACCCCGCCTCTGTACATCTGGTGAGTTGGCCATAACTCTCACATTCCACAAAGTGTTCCTCCGGTTAGAAGGTCTGTGCCATTGGAAGAGACAGTAAGCAAAGGCCTGCTCTTCCCCATGGAGTGAGAGGGTAAACTTAAAGAGAAAGTGACTCGGTGTGCTCTTGTACAATTCAAGAGGCTCTTTCAAGACCTAAACTGCTAAAAGCTTGGAAGGAGGTTGCATGTGCCCCTACTGCCAGAAACTGGACTCATGGTACCTCAGGAGAAAAGGAAAAACAAAGTCAGATGTTATTACAAAGAGATCATCAGAATTGTTCACTGGGTATTTCCTTTAGGGTTCTCCAGAGCAGCCAGCATAATTTTGGTAGAGGAACTCTGTTAAGCTTGTCTATCACAGAGTTTCTGACAATCTTTCTTCAAAAGATCACCCTCAGAAACTATATGTTTATCTGTGGAGAACAGTCAAAGCATCCACTAACATGCCCTTTCAGGTTGAAGCAATTTAAGGGTATGATATGTCATCACTATTTTATTCAACAAGAACATCAAATTATAACCAATTTCCTCAAGGTATAATTTGCAAGAATGATTTTTTAAAATTTTAAAATCAATTTTGGCTATTAATGGAAGATGCTCACTCTGTGCCATCTGAATTACTGTCTTTAAGAATGCTCATCATCTTGTGAATGGGAAGTACTTTTATAAATATTGGATTGTAACCCTGTCATGATCTTTAACAGAATGACTGAAATTTATTTTATTTATTCCCTGTATCTTTAAAGAACCTGGCACTTCTCAAACCTCCTTGAAATTTACTGTATCGATCACAGTAGACTCTCAGTTCTGTTACTGATCACTAGTTGTTTCAGTCTTGACTTGGTGGGTTGCGTTCTCACCTCAGAACGTTTTGTGTTCCGGTCCTATTCCAGGGAACTTGAGCAGTACATTGACACTCCAGTGTAGTCCTGAGGGAACACTGCACTGTTGGAGCTGCCATCTTTTTGATGAAATATTAAACAGAGGCCCTTTCAGGTATATTCAAAGAGCAGGCAAGTTCTCCCTCATGTCCTGGCCAATATTTATTTCTCAAACAACACCTAAAATAGAGTATCTGGTTGTTATCACACCTTCGATCACTGGAGCTTGCTGTGCAAAAATTGGTTGCCACATATCCTATATTACAACAGTGAGGGCAGTCCAAAAGTACTTCATTGGTTATAAAGCACTTTGGGACATCATGAGGTTGTGAAAGGTGCTATTTAATGCATTAGTTTTCTTTCTATTGTCTTGATCCTTGGAGTCTCACTCTGGCACTATGGTCCTCCACTTGACTGCCTTTCTGTTATAATGCCAGGTAATGCCTCAATACCTGTCACCACATCCAGCTTCACATCAATGTAGTTGGAATGTGGTTAACAGTCCTAGCACTCTATACATTATTAATTGGCTGTTTAGATGCACGCAAACTATCAAAGGAGTTGCTTGTCACTCGTTTTATTTTGACTATATTTAAAAACAGATAACCATGGGTTTCTCTAATGAGCCACTGAGTAAATGAACTAAATGAAATGTTACTGAGCTGTGCAGGCAATGAAGATGCCAAATTCAACAGCTTATCCATACTTTTTCATCTGGCATCAATCGTTCTCAGTCAGCTAGTGAGGGTTTAAGAATCTTAGGCAGGGTTTCCAATTCCTTCAAGCTACCCTGGCAGAAAATGCTGCATTTTATTTGGATATCAACTGAGGGCAGCGATGGACTTGGCTGATGTGCCCTGTTCACTGTCTACACTCGCCTGAAAAGAAAGCTCTCTTAAATAGGATCCTCGAGGGTTGATGGAACCTGTGGAAGAGTTCCCAGAAACAGGTGATCTCTTCTGGACAGAGGTGGGACAAATGCGATAAAAGGGCCAGCATAATTCTCAAAATCAAGAGCATTTTCCTCACATGCACACAAAACACAGTCACTTTCATCATAGCCACAGATGCGTTCCTTAAAATACCTGAAATAAATTCAACTTGCACCTTCCTGTCTGATGGTATTGATCATATCGGAACATAACTAGGAATTATAGAATTGATAAACTTTTGCCAACTAGCTGGGACATTTATTATAATGGGTTAAAGGGGCAATTTCTCCGAGTCTGATAGTGGTACCAAAAAGGTTGCGGTCAGGTGAGCACAAAGCAGTTGCCCATTTAAATTCACTGTTACTTGTTTATTACAGAGGAGAGTAGGTTCCACTTTTGGATGAAGAAATGGCTTACTTCACTTGCCCCTATATTATTTACCACTACACATGTTTGCCCATCTGGTACGCTGCTACTGTCAAAGGTCTAGATGTTGAGCGTATACGTATCAGCACTATTTCTTGATTTAACCAGCAGGTTCAAACAAGGTGTTATAGAAAGGTCTGGGGCATATCAGGGGCTGCTCCACTCGCTGGCCTTACCCGACACCTCCCCAATAAATGGTACAGCAATCCATCTCCCAGACTGACAGCTGACACAAAATACCCAACTGAGAAAAGAGCATTAAAGCTAAGGGCAGCTCTGGTACCTGAACTCTTGACCGTTAGCTGGGAGTCAAATGCTCTAAGCTTGAATTGTTGCACAGTTCAGGAAACCAAATAGCAAGCTAGCATTTGATAGCAAACTTGCAATTGATTCCCCATTCTCACTGCTTCTTGGGGGAGAGTCCCAGATTTCCACCACCCTTTGTGTAGCGCTGAGGGAGTGCTGCATTGTTGGAGGAACTGCACTGTCAATTGTGTGAGACCCTGTTGCAGTGGTTATGGTCGGCATTGGGATTTCAAGGCAAGGAACAAGGAGTTCTGGTCACCTGGTTAATATTTCAACCAACAACTACCACCATCAACACCCCATTGACCTATTGTTTATGACATCTTTGGCAATCTCTCCTTTGCCTCCATCTATCACTGGCCCGCTATCCAACTTCACCTGTCCAACCCCCCTTAAACAGCTTATATTTCACCACATTTCTATTTCTCTTTAGTTCTGATGAAGAGTCATTTGGACTCGAAATGTTAACTCTGTCTTCCTCTCCACAGATGCTGTCAGACCTGCTGAGTTTTTCCAGCAATTTTTGTTTTTGTTTCAGATTTCCAGCATCCGCAGTATTTTGCTTTCACATCAAACACATTATCTGGCCACTGGCCTTACTATAGTTTATGGAATATCGCTGGCAAAGATTGGCTGCTGTGCTTAACCAGTCACTGAACTTTAACAGTGGCACATTCCGTGCATTGCTGTGATATGTTTTGGCATGGTAAAGCAATATTAATTAATATTAATTAAAGTATCTACATGTTGAAATTCTACGAGGTTCTTCATCATTTAACTGAGTATAACTGATGGATATTCTTTTCTGAAGGACAGTTTTAAATTGCTGTAGAGTGTGTAATTGCACTCCTCATATTCCGATGCTGTTCTATTTAAATCTCTCTATTTATCTTCATAGGCTGAAAATATCTGTTAAGAAAACAAAAAGCATTATCACCAATTGCAGACCCCAGCTATATTCTAAGTTAGCAGAAGATCTGAAAAAAGACTTGAATTTATCTAGCCCCTTTCACCAGCACAGGACCTCGCAGAATGGTTAACAGCCAGTGAAATGCATTTTGAAATGTAGTCACTATTCCAAAGTAGAAAACACAGCAGCCACTTTGTGCACAACAAGCTCCTTCAAGCAGCAATGCAATAATGACCAGATAATCAGTTTTTGTGATGGTGATGGGAGGATAAAAACAAAAACAAAATTACCTGGAAAAACTCAGCAGGTCTGGCAGCATCGGCAGAGAAGAAAAGAGTTGACGTTTCGAGTCCTCATGACCCTTCGACAGAACTGTTCTGTCGAAGGGTCATGAGGACTCGAAACGTCAACTCTTTTCTTCTCCGCCGATGCTGCCAGACCTGCTGAGTTTTTTCAGGTAATTCTGTTTTTGTTTTTGTTTTGGATTTCCAGCATCCGCAGTTTTTTTGTTTTTATCTATGGGAGGATAAATATTGGCCAGGACGCCAGGGAGAACACTCCTGCTCTTCTTAAAATGTCATGGAATCTTTCATGCCCACCTAGGGGGCAGATGGTGCATCATCTGAAAGACGACACCTCCGACAGACAGCCTTGATTTTTATGTCAAGTCCTGGAGTGGGGCTTAAACCCACAGCCTTCAGACCAAGAGGAAAGAGTGCTAACTGAGCCACGGCTGACGCTATTCCATCTACTCTCAGTGACACTGCAGCATTCTCTGCAATCGTTACAGATTATGTACTCAAGACCATTTAGAACTTAACTTTCTGACTCAGGTACGAATGCTGCAACCACGCCAAGGTGGATATCTCGGATCCTGCAGGGGACATACTTAAAGGAAGTGTCACTAGGACCGTCGCATGATACAAGCAAGCAAAAGCTTGCTGTTATTGTCTGGCGCACTGACCTCTACCTTGCGGAGGCTGAGCATCAACTCGCAGACACTTCCTCCTACCTCTCCCTGGACTATGACCCCACCACTGAACATCAAGCCATTGTTTCCAGGACTGTCACTGACCTCATCTCCTCTGGAGATCTTCCTTCCACAGGTTCCAAACTAATAGTCGCCCAACCTCGGACGGCCCGCTTCTACCTCCTACCCAAAATCCACAAACAGAACTGTCCTGGTAGACCGATCGTGTCAGCTTGCTCCTGCCCCACAGAACTCATTTCTCGTTATCTTGACTCCCTTCTCTCCCCTTGTCCAGTCCCTTCCCACCTACATCTGTGATTCCTCTGACACCTTAAGTCACATCAACAATTTCCAGTTCCCTGGCCCCAACCGCTTCCTCTTCACCATGGACGTCCAATCCCTCTACATCTCCATCCCCCACCAGGATGGTCTGAGGGCCTTTAGCTTCTTCCTCAAACAGAGGCCCGAACAATCTCCATCCACCACTACTCTCCTCTGTCTGGCTGAACTTGTTCTCACACTGAACAATTTCTCCTTCAACTCCTCTCTCTTCCTCCAAATAAAAGGTGTGGCTATGGGTACCCGCATGGGCCCCAGCTATGCCTGTCTCTTTATGGGATATGTGGAACATTCCTTGTTCCAGTCCTACTCCGGCCCCCTTCCACAACTCTTTCTCCGGTACATCAATGATTACTTTGGTGCTGTTTCATGCTCTCGTCGGGACTTGGAAAAATTTATTAATTTTGCTTCCAATCTCCACCCCTCCATCATTTTCACATGGTCCATCTCTGACACTTCCCTTCCCTTCCTTGACCTCTCTGTCTCAATTTCTGGTGATAGACTGTCCACCAATATCCATTACAAGCCTACCGACTCCCACAGCTACCTCGACTACAGCTCCTCACACTCCGCTTCCTGTAAGGACTCCATCCTGTTCTCTCAGTTCCTTCGCCTCCGTTGCATCTGTTCCGATGATGCTACCTTCAAAAACAGTTCCTCTGACGTGTCCTCCTTCTTCCTTAACCGAGGTTTTCCACCCACGGTTGTTGACAGGGCCCTCAACCGTGTCCGGCCCATCTCCCGTGCATCCGCCCTCATGCCTTCTCCTCCCTCCCAGAAACATGATAGGGTCCCCCTTGTCCTCACTTATCACCCCACCAGCCTCCGCATTCAAAGGATCATCCTCCGCCATTTCCGCCAACTCCAGCATGATGCCACCACCAAACACATCTTCCCTTCACCCCCCCCCCCGGCGGCATTTCGTAGGGATCATTCCCTCTGGGACACCCTGGTCCACTCCTCCATCACCCCTTACTCCTCAACCCCCACCTATGGCATCTCCCCATGCCCACGCAAAAGATGCAACACTTGCCCCTTCACTTCCTCTCTCCTCACCGTCCAAGGGCCCAAACATTCTTTTCAAGTGAAGCAGCATTTCACTTGCATTTCCTCCAACTTAGTCTACTGCAATCGTTGCTCCCAATGTGGTCTCCTCTACATTGGAGAGACCAAACGGAAACTGGGCGACCACTTTGCAGAACACCTGCGGTCTGTCCGCAAGAATGACCCAAACCTCCCTGTCGCTTGCCATTTTAACACTCCACCCCGTTCTCTTGCCCACAGGTCTGTCCTTGGCTTGCTGCATTGTTCCAGTGAAGCCCAACGCAAACTGGAGGAACAGCACCTCATCTTCCGACTAGGCACTTCACAGCCTTCTGGACTGAATATTGAATTCAACAACATTAGATCTTGAACTCCCTCCTCCATCCCCACCCCTTTTCTGTTTCTTCCCCCTTCCTTTTGTTTTTTTCCAATAATTTATATAGATTTTTCTTTTCCCACCTATTTCCATTATTTTTAAATATTTTATGCCCTGCTAGCCTTTCCACCCCACCCCCACTAGAACTGTACCTTGAGTGCCCTACCATCCATTCGTAATTAGCACATTCATTTAGATAATATTACTACCTTCAACGCCTGTGTTCTTTTGTTTGTGACATCGTTTGATTATCTGCTCCTATCACTGCTTGCTTGTCCCTACAACCACACTCCCCCACCTTAAACCAGCTTATATTTCACCCCTCTCCTTAGATTCACTCAGTTCTGTTGAAGGGTCATGAGGACTCAAAACGTCAACTCTTTTCTTCTCCACCGATGCTGCCAGACCTGCTGAGTTTTTCCAGGTAATTCTGTTTTTGTTTAAGCAAAAGCTTGTGGTGGATGGGGAAATTGGAACCTGTCACTCAAGTGGCCACTTGATTAAAGAATCAAGAATGACTGCCCTATACTTCCCAAATGCAACATTATGGTGAAATCGGCCAGTTATATTTTGTTCCTATTGCTCTTCAGTTGGAAAAGAGATAGAAGTGCTAGCCATGTTGACTTTACCTGAGCAGCCTGTTACCAACACATTAGCTGGCACAGCAGTACTAACCTGGAATGAACCAGAGGAAGAAAAATGAAGCATTTTGATCTTGAATGACATTAGTCATGTCTTCAATGGAAATAAAAATTGTGAAAAATGCAACACGGGCAGCTGATCCATCATCGGCTGTCAAAGATACATTAAACTTCTTTAAAGGGATTTACAAGGCAAGCAAAGGTGCTGACTTAACATGGTTACCACAGGTCACCTGACACGTTTGCTGTTACAAGTTATAAAAACAGAAAATTCTGGAAAATCTCAGCAACTCTGGCAGCATCTGTGGAAAGAGAAACAGAGTTGATGTTTCGAGTCCGTATATACGAAGAAGAGTCATACAGATCTGAAAAATTAACCCTGTTTCTCTTGCCACAGATGCTGCCAGACCTGCTGAGTTTTTCCAGCATTGCCTGTTTTCATTTCAGGTTTCCAGCATCCACAGCATTTTGCTTTTATCTATGCAATTGGTCAGTTTCTGGAAGTTTTTAATGTGGATTGAGTTAGGTCATGCCAAGGCAAACCACCTGTGGAATTTCAGGGCTGCTTATGTCAAGAATTACTTCAAAGGTGAACTGAAATCTGCAACTGGCTCTCACCATTCTGCATTTCTGTAAGCTATCTTTCAGGCAGAGACAGAAAACCTACCATAACCGTAGCTTTATAGAATATGTTGATATGTTCTTCTGAGCTCATCACAGGGAAGAGTGGTTCATTCAGAAATGATGGCTGAGACATTAAAAAAATTAATCACCTAGGTCATAACACAATAGCTAAGTTCTGTCCAGACATGAGCTAATCAATTGCATTCTGTGGAATACTCATCATTGAGAGAGGTCATATGGCAAGAATCAACATTTTGAAATGTCCTTTATTACAACACTCTGGTTGCTTTTGGCAGTCAGAAGAAGTAGTTTGCAAAGCTACAAGACTGCAGGATTCTCAACGAGTACTTTGTCTCTGTCTTCACGAAGGAGAAAGATGATGCAGACATTCTAGTTAAAGAGGAGGAGTGTGAAATATTGGATAAAATAAGCATAATGATAGAGGAAGTAATAGAGGGACTGACATCCTTGAAGGTGGATAAATCACCAGGGCCGGATGCATTGTATCCCAGGCTGTTAAAGGAAGCCAGGGAGGAAATAGCGCATGCTCCGATGATCATTTTCCAATCCTCACTAGGTACAGAAAAGGTACCAGAGGATTGAAGTCCTTACCTGGTCATAACAATAACTAAACCCAATGCTGCATAACCTCATGCTATCAAAACAAAATCAACACGGAACATGCTGAGTTATATCCAGGGCCCCCATGCTCTGAAAAGAAAAGAATTGACCTAATTTCTTTCCCCTGTTCTTGGAACCTGGGTGACACTGGCAAGACTGGGCAGAAATTTTCATCCTGCAGGTGGGCGTGCAGCAAAACCAATCAGGCGTAAAATGGCACGTGATGACATCGGGTGAGCGTCTCGACATCGTCATGCACTTGCGTGATATTTCAGTCGGCCGGCGCACACTAGAGTCAGCAGCACGCCCGGCGACAATTAAGAGGCCTATAAAGGCCATTAAAAAGCCAACTGACGGTGATTTATTGCCGCCTGTCCAATGTTACAGTTGGCGGAAGGGCGAATCAGCCAGGCGGCCTTTGCATTTTTGAGGAAACCTCAGCCAAGGGCAGGATGAGGTTTCCGATATTAATTTTAAAAATAAATGTTTGGGCAGAATTTTTATCAACAATACGTTTAGGTGAGTGATTCTTATGGGTGGAAATTTTTTTTTGGAATTTCATACTGTTTACTTTGTATTAAAATTCTTATGCTCCCTGAGGCAGATCTCTGCCTTCAGGGAGTGTCACTGCTCGCCCTCTTCCTGCGCCCCCACACCGGCAGCCATTAATTGGCCAGCCAGTGTGAAATCGTGGTCGGGGGCCGATTGCGGGCTGCACTCGTTTCTCGGCCGCTCCCAGGCCCGCCCATTGCGCCCGGCCGATGACCCAAATATCCTGCCTACCAAGTATACTGTCCACCCCAAGTTGCTTTGATGATATTAAGAATCAATCTCATCATTTGAGAATAGCATCACATGTAGGCCAGGCCAGGTACAGGTTGCACTTTGCTTCTCTGAAAGACATCAATGAACCAGTTGGCTATTTACAATGATCTGGCATCTTAGCCATACTCTGATGTCAAGCCACAAACAACCAGGTTTATTTATTTCAATTTCACAATTAGCCATGATGAGACGTGAGCTCATGGCCTCTGATTTATTATCCAATACCATAGCTACTAGGCCTTTACAACCTAATTTAAATCTTATTATTGCTGGACAGGTACTGTCCTGGACAGATTTCAACAAAAACTTGCAATTAAAAAGTATTTTTAACATAGTAAAACGTCCCAAAGCGCTTCACAGCAGCATTAACAGACAAAGTTTGACACTGAGTCACATGAATTGACATTCAGACAAATGACCAAGAGTTCAGTCAAAGGTACTGGTTTTAAAGAACATCTTAAAGAAGAGAGGGTGCATATTCCAGAGATTAGGTCCTGGATAGCTGAAGGCACAGCCACCAATGTTGGGGGAGAAAGAAAACAGGGCAGGATTGGAGAAGAGATTGTACAAAAATCTTAAACAGGACACCCATATTTTCTGGATTCATCAAACCGGCTCCTGGCCGAAACCAAGCCCTCAGAATTCAACCCTTATTATGAGGTCACCAGTATGAACATTCTGGGGAAAAAAAAATCGCTGCAGTTAAAATGTATCTCATTATGTGAAATGATTGTTATTGTTTTCATTGCAAAGTACAGTCTGTACAAAAGGGCTTTTAAGTCTATACTGGAATTTATTATAAATAAATGGCTGTGACTGAAATTTTCTTTTATCCAGATAATGCAGTCAAATCTTATTACAGTAATATGTTTGCTGAGCAAGTTGCTCCAGACTAATGGAGTGCACAAAGACTGGTTAAAAATGCTTTCAGCTGTGGCTTGGCCTTAGTACTCTTACTTCTGAGTTATAAGTTCTAGTCCCACTCCAGGACTTGAGCAGAAAAACCTAGGCTGATACTTGTGGACATAACTTGACGGAGTACTGCACTGTTGAAGGTTTCATCTGAAATGTTAAATTGAGGCTCTGCCCATCTCCTCAGGTGGACACTCAAGATCCCATGGCAGTGCTTTGAAGAGGAGCAGGAGAGTTCTCCCTGGTGTCCTGGCCAATACCTATCCCTCAATCAACATCACTAAATTGATTATCTGATCTTTATCACATTGATGTTTATGGGAGTTTCCAGTGAGCAAAGTGGCTGCCACGTTTCCTACATTACAACAGTGACTATACTTCAAAAGTACTTCATTGGCTGTAAAACGTTTTAAGATGCCCAGTGATTGATAAAGGCACTGTATAAATGCAAGTTCTTTCTTTTCTTTAAGAGCAGGGGAATTCTCTCATAAAAAATACTGCAGATGTTGGAAATCTAAACTAAAAATGGAAAATGTTTAAAATACTCAGCAGGGCTGACGGCAATTGTAGAGAGAGAGAGAAACAGAGTTAACATTGAGTTTCTTTTGAAAAGTTACACAAAGACTGAAGATATGATTGTGAATTGGGCTGGGACTGACGGTCAAGAATTTAGTTAAGTAGACAAGTGGACTAAATTCAAGACACTAAAATCTGCAGTACCAAGGATTCATCAGTGAAGGTGAAGCGAACAGGCAGAATTAAGGTACTAAGGCTGGAGATGCTCTGGAGCTGAGTATGGGAAGGTTATCAGCTCATTTTGATGAGCCATTTGGGTCCTGTCGCCCAGTCTGAGTATGTCCTTTCAGCAGGATGATTTGACTAATGAGCTTCTGATGGACATCTTATTCAAGTCATCTTCAAAGTTAGTGTTCCTTACCAAAAATATTTTACATGGCTTGCAACATGCTGAAAACATCTTTTCAAAAGCATTCACAACTGATTTAGAATATTTTTGACTGCAGTACTAATTGTTAACATTAAAAGAATTAACCAAATGGCAGGCATTGGAAAGAGTACATTATTCACTCACTGCTTGGGAAAGGTTGCAAGAAAATAAATTCTGCCTTTATGATGTTATCTTTGCAAATACACATATGCAAAGGATTCTACATCTTATGAGCTATGAAGGCAACTGCTGAGTTCTCTAGTTCACAATAAATCTTTTAACCAATAAATTATTCAATCTTTGCATTTAACGCCATGCAGTCCCAAGAGCGTACAGCTGAATAAATGATGACTATTGCTATTTTGTGATGATTAAAAACTTACTGACAGCACTTTTCTTCTCTCCTTAAGGAAGCCGCGAAGTGATTTACACAGGAACAAGTCTTTAAACAGGAATAAAAGTGTTTCTGATTTACTTGGCCCCGAAAGAAACTGCACAGAATGGTTAAACGTGCAACGATGAAGTACAAGTCAGGACAGACAGAAAGGATATCAAACTGTAGCACCTGACTTTTTTCTGCCAGAATTTAAATGTTTTAGGCACTGCTGCCAGTGTGAGGAAGGTGAAAGGCAACCCATTCATCACTTCTTCATTGTAAACAACACTTACATTTTTTAAACCAAACAATAAGTAACAAGGTTATCTGACAGCACCTTCCAAACCTGCGACCTCTACCATCTAGGACAAGGGCAACAGATCCACGGGAACACCACCAACTGGAAGTTCCTCTCCAAGCCACTCCCGATCCTGACTTGGAAATATATCGCCGTTCCTTCACTGTCGTTGGGTCAAACTCCTGGAACTCCCTCCTTAACAGCACAGTGGGTGTACCTACACCACATGGACTGAAGTGATTCAAGAAGGCAGCTCACCACCACCTCCTTAAAGGACAATTAGAATTGGGCAATGAGTGCTCAGTTTAGACAGATATAATGGATGAAGAAGCTACTTGTTGTTTGCTCTCTTAAACGCAGGAAGATGTGGTCAATCAGCAGAAAACAGTAAAATAAAAGTCAATATTTGCACAAATGGGTTAGAAAACATGAAACAAAATCGGGAATAACCATTTTGCCTTTGACGTCATTGAGAGAACAGGAATTTGCAGGCTCAGTTCTACAACATAAGCATAAAACCAGAGACATGCATTTAGCCCATGAAGCCTATTCCTTCAGTAGACCACTTTCAACCTATCATATCATGACCTTACCTCACCCATTTCATCTACTGAGAATTTTTAATGGATACTTGTGTGATCCCAAATGAACCCAAAATGTAGGGTGCTTATAAAGTCCTTGGTGCAACTTCAAGCTTTACATGTGCACTTGATAGGCAAATGGTAATTGGCATATGAAAACAGAATTCATAAAGTGTTTTTTCTCATGTTAATGTTGTTGAATACTGTGATAATGTTTCACTGATTGAAAATGGCGACAGTAGAAGAAAAGTTGAAATGGGCGTTATGTGAGCAGGAGGAGAGAATTTGAAGCTGATTCCAAAACGCACCACATAGGAACTCGCTTAACAACTAGATGAAAAAGTTTGATTACATCCAAAGTTTCACATTGCACAAGGACTTTATAAACATCCTGTATTAATCCATTCGTGGCGTCCATTGATAACACTCCTCTTACCTCCTATAGCAAAGCGCCAACATGTTGCATGGGGTGCTTAATCATCTCAATCTCTTCTAATTTTTTTATTCATTCATGGGATCTGGGCTTCGCTGGCTGGGCCAGCATTCATTGCCCATCCCTAATTGCCCTTGTGAAGGTGATGGTGAGCTGGCTTCTTGAACTGCTGCAGTCCATGTGATGCAGGTACACCCACAGTGCTAGGAAAGGAGTTCCAGAGTTTTGACCCAGCGACAATGAAGAAATGGCAATACATTTCCAAGTCAGGATGGTGACTGTCTTGGAGAGGAACTTCCAGGGGGTGGTGTTCCCATCTATCTGCTGCCCTTGTCCTTCTAGATGGTAGGGGTAGTGGGTTTGGAAGGTGCTGTCTATGGAACCTTGGTGAATTACTGTGGTGCATCTTGTATTCCAGTAGTACATCTCCTGAACAGCTATTTATTCGATTTGTTTTTGCAGGATTTAAATGGCATCATTTCAACTGTTCCCAATTTAATGTCTTCGCAACTCAGCAAGATAAATTTAATTTAATCTTTGGTCTCACTTGAGGCTTGTTAATTTTAAACCAGTGTTTAAATTCCCACGTTCCCAGTCTCGGTTAAATAGCCTGCTCATGTCTACATATCCTTCACCCCAACGTTTTAAAGATCTAGTAGCGTTTGATACGAACAAAACCCAGGTCCTTTTTGCAATTCATCCCCTTGTTTTTCTTTCACACTAGGTGGAATCGTCCTAGATTTGCACAAAGTGCGGAAGCAGGCGGAAAAAAGTTGTTTTACCCGTGGGCCGCAATGGTGGGTTTTCACGCTGTTATGTCCCGTTCCCGGCACGTCTTGCCTCATTAATAATGCATTCATGGGAAGCAAGCTGGATCACTGGCAGGCAGGCTCAGATTAGCCTGCCCCACAGCCACCAAGAACTTTCTCGCTCTGGGCGCCATATTTAAAGCGCAACAGAGCGCATGCCTACTTCCATTCTACAGACCAGGACTGTTCCAGGCAACAGACGGCCCCAAAAACAAAGATGGGGGAGGCACCAAATTTAGTGACGCCTCTCTGGGGCGCCTGCTGGACACAGTGCAAGGTCACCGCGATGTCCTCTACCCCTGCTCTGGCTGCAGGGGGTCCACCAGAGGCACCAATCCAGCCTGGGAGGCACCACTGGTGCACAGAGGAGATCAGCCATTCAGTGCAGGAAGAGGATGAATGATCTCATCCGTTCCACCAGGGTAAGTCAACCACCTCATCACTCTCAACTCATACACTCACAAACCCATCACACATTCACAGGGATCTCACACCTCAAGAGACCAACACCACTAACTCTCAAATATACCCTCACACCTCCATTAGGCTCATATTCTCTGGAGCTCATGTCCTCATCCTGTTCATGGCTCCTCCGCTCACCACACAAACATTCCATGCAGTGCCATGCATCCCGCTCATGCTCTCTCCATCTGTTTTCATGCAGGAGAAGCTGGTTCACAACAGCAGGGAGAGATCCCAGACCCGGGGTGGAGTGGCACACGTTAGGTCTCTCACTCACTTTGAGGAGTGTGCCATCATGCTGACTGATGAGGACATCAACTGAACCTGTGGCGATACAGTGCGGTCGGCAGCGATCACCCAGGTAAGGACCCTGCACCACATCATCCCTCTCTCAGCACAACTGAGGGTGCTCTCTCTCCTGTTTTGACTGTGCTGCCATACACTAATTATCTCTACTTTGGTTCAAAGGGAGTTCTGCCAAGTGACTGACACACTCAGCCAGCCAATCCCTCAGCTCCATCCAAGTCCTCATTTCCAGCTAAGAAGATACCTCCTCCATTGAAGAGCTGAAAATAAGCAGCTTGGAAGACCCGTCACAGTGCTTACTCACAACCTGCACAAGAGCACAGACACACACCTTAGTGGGACCTAGATCTACAGCAGGCTTGGGTTCACAATCTGGTGGTCACCGCACGGACACGTGTCCGCAGCAGGAGGCAGGTTCAGCAGAGCTCCTCAGCACTCACAGGACCTCTGGGTAAGAGGCATCTTTGAGGTCTGAGTCAGATGAAGAGCCTCTGGATTCAGCCTTCCTACTCATCATGGAGAGTCAGAAGAAGGCAGGGGAACATCATGCAGAGCTGTTGGAAGCCCTCAACAGTGTAGCATGTGGGTCAGAGGAGTGTGTCTGCCTTCTCTCTGATGAAATGGTCCCCACCTGTGTGCCTATAGAGGTCTCCATGGGGAGCATGGTAGACACCATGAAGATCCTCGTCCAACAGAACGTGGAGATGTGAGCAGATTTGCACTCCATCGCGGAAGCCATGGGTGAGTTTTTGCAATGGCAACACGAGAGGGAAATGGGGTCCCTCAACATCCTTCCAGGTGCTCCTTCCGCTTAAGGAGTCAGGCTGGAGCACTCAGACACCGGAAGGGAGGAGGAACAGCAGCTGGACAACCCAGGGTCATCCACTCAGGAATCTCAGAGGCTGTTCACTCCCATCGAGTCCCTTTTACCTGTGTCCCCCTCAGTCTCACCCTCTGTCACTACAGAGGAGCAGCTGGCCCAAAGGAGGGCAGCCAAAGTAAGCCGGGGCCCTCAAGGCCTCGGCTCTCCGAGGACCCACGCCAAAGTCATAAGAAGCAACACGACCAACCATTGCACAGGCTGTTTCCACCCTTGCTGTGGATGTCAGGGCAGCACCTAGAAAAAGTGTTAGGCCTGGGAAAGTTAAGAAATTCTGATAACAAGGGGTGAACACATTTTGTCACTTTATAATCTTAAAATATATACTCTTTCAATGAATAATGTGCAATGTTGTCTTTCAGCTTCATTGACAGTCCTCCCACTGCACTCCCCTTTCCTCACAACTAGCAGTTCAGCTGCATGCAGCTGGACCATGTGTGATTCTGGAGGGAAAAGTGTGTGTGTGGCACGGCCTTTCGGAGCCTTGTGTAAGCACTCTCTCACGCAGGCAGAACCTTCATCCATCACACTCATCTCAATGTCCCAAGCATTTTCAATGCTGCCTGCTGGGGTTCTCTTTCAGTTGTCCATCTGAGTTGACCTGCATCTCCGCTCACCAATTGATCGGACTTCCACGCAGCACCTGTGTCCATCCAACATGAGGCTCTGCTCACTTTCGATTTTGACAATGATGGTCGTAATCAGATTTTTGCTCAACTTCCTTGTCCTTTCCCCTCACCCAGTTACCCATTCCCCTACCCACATCACTGTCAATACCCCTGGCATCACCTTCCACCTCCCCATTGTCACCTACCAACCTGAGCCCTTGTCTTTCCAGGATATCCAGGTGAATGTGCACGTTCCCTACCTTCCTGAGAATCCCATCACCATCCACATTGACCTCCCCAACCGCCTCCTTCCCACCCCCAGGGTCCGTGTCTACTTCCAAGTCCTCACCAACCACCCTCGCCTTCCCTTCTACCCCTACCGATGCAGCCTCACCCTCCCACCTTCCATGTCCGTGAGAATCCACCCAGCATGCGATGCACGTGTTCCTCCAGGATCCAGTAGCTGTAGGGCTCCATCACCTTCTGCTCCTTGGATGTCTGTGCTCTGAGCAAGGCCTTAAAGTAAGTCACAACTTTTGCACTTATCCAGATGTGTTCTGGGCCGGCGTGTTTTATCGCTAGAGTAATGTTAAATCTGGCGGTTCAGTCAAAGTGAAGGTAAGTGGGGAGTAATTCTTGTTAAAACTGAACTTATTGCAGCTAACTAGATGAGGTGATGCATTGACTGTGAGAGACTGCATTTTTCAGAGTGAAAGAAAGGTGTGAAAAGAGAGATGTTATACCAGATGTTTGAGAATTTGGGAAACCAATCTCTTCAAACTTGAACTCTGTGGTGCAGTGAATTCTCTTGGATCGTGTACCATAAGTGTCACCCTAAGTATATGTGTAATTCTGATTAATAATAGTCATTATAGATCTGTGATTCTTGGTAATAACAGTTATTATTCCCATTAAAGCCAACAAATCCCATTGAGCCTTAACATCTTGTGGAATAACTTTCAAACTCATGTAAATGCATGCAATCCCTAACATTAATACAACAAACAGAATGACAGAATGATGCATCTGCACCCCAGCATGAAACATTGGGTGGAATTTTCCATGCCCTTTGGCGGTGGGCGTGTTTGGCAACGTGAGTGGACAAGATGGCGAGAAGGCTAAAAATCGGTTTCATGATGTCATGAAGCCAATTTGCAATCGTCTGCTCTGCCCGTCAATGGCGGGCTGCTTTCCCAGTTGTGGGGAGTTGGGGACCTCATTGTAATACATCTGCATACTATACATATGCACCTGGTGAGCTGCATTTCGCTCAGGACTTCGAGGTTTGTTTGCCAACCTGGCTTCGGGCAGCACTCACAATCAACGGTGCCAGGCTTCGCAGGCAGCACCACATCACTTTTAGGGGGCCTCACAGGAAGGTCTCTACCTACCAGACCAGCCGTAAGGTAGGGGTGGCTTTTCAACAGCTGCAGGGCTAGGGCTTGGGGAAGGGGAGAAGTGGCCTCAGACAAGGGAAGAGGCTGCAGGATGAGGGCTGTGCTGGGGAAGGTGGTGGCTGGGGGGCGTATCCCAGTGTGTGTGTGTGGGGGCACAAGTTGATCTGTTTTTTAACATTCACTCATGGGCCAGCAATATTGCCCATCCCTAATTGCCCTTGAAGCGAGTGGCTTGCTAGGCCATTTCAGAGGGCAGCTAAGTGTCAACCACATTGCTGTGGGTCTGGAGTCACAGGTAGGCCAGACCAGGTGAGGATGGTAGATTTCCTTCCCTAAAGGGCATTAGTGAACCTGATGGGTTTTTACGACAATCGACAATGGTTTCATGGTCATCATCAGACTTTTAATTTCAGATTTTTACTGCCATTGTGGCTGTGCAAGTGGCCTCAAGATGGTGAGGACTGAGGAGGCAGGTGTCCAGAGGAGATGAGGCCAGATGGAGCTGTGAGGGTGCATGTGACAGAGTGATGTCCCTTGAGTTGGCAGAGTGAGATGCCAGTGAATATGTGATGGTCTTGAGAGTGTGAGTTTAGAGTGATGAGATGGTTGCCTTATCCTGGCAACATGGATGAGATCATTCATCCTCTTTCTGCATTGGATGACCAACCTCTTCTGTGCAGCGTTGGCATCGATCACCACTGCCATCACCTACGAAGCTGGAGTGGTGAGATTGCTGGACCTCCTGCAGCCACAGCGTGGGTAGAGGACATCGTGCGGGCCTCCACGACGTCCAAAAGGCATTCCAGGGATGAGTCACTGATTCAGAGGGCTGCAGTCTTCTTGCCTTTCGGGGCCATGTCTCCTGTGCAGCAGTCCTGGGCTGGAAGCACTGAGAGGTGTGCGCGCAGCTGCACTTTAAATGTGACACCCGGTACAAAGAAGCGGTGAGGTGACAGCGTGGCGGGCAAATGACAGGCCACCTGCCATCGGAATGGCGTGTTTCCCGGGAACGCGTGATCGATGAGGTGGGATTGGGATGATATGGCGTGAAAAGCCGCCAGTGCGGCCGGCGAGTAAAACGTTCTTTTTCCCGTCCGCTACCACACTTAGTGCAAATTTGGGACGATTCCGTCCATTGTCTTGTTTCAATAATATATTACTACAAATGTTAGCACATTTGAATTGACAGGTATCCAAGGGTTGTGGTCCTCTCATTTGGGAGGACTTTGACAGGTTCAGTGAGTGAAGCGTTCAAAGAGCTCCCGACACCAAGAACTCCCCAGCCTCCCATTCCAGTCAGGGTGCTTCAATCCAACAGCAGTTAAAATACATGTTTCACTGTCAACTTGCCTCTATTATTTAAAAGAAATATTTAGTCATTCGTAATAAAAGCAAGGTAAAGGCAAATTTGCTGACAGCACCGGCAATGTCATTACATTTTTCTTCACCTTGCTGCAAAACATCAGAGTGCCTTGTAAATCAGATTACCCCAAGGTTTCCCATCATCTAGGAAACAGGTGAATTAATTCCCTGTGCAACAGGTAAATTAATCGGATTCTTCCAGCTCAACATGTAGCGTATATGCAATTTAATACGCTCGGGTTCTTACAGGAATTAAAATTTGTTTCCTGAGCTGTGTTTGTTACATTTGTTCCCTAACATCAGGCCAGTTATGACGTAATCCATAAACCCCAAGATCTAAAATTAAATCTCAATGTAATTTTATCTACAAATTTACATGTTTTGAAAAAAAAAAACACCCTTGTACAAGATTTTCTGTTAACCATTATATACAGGTTTGATAAAAGGATCGCGATCTGATGGCTATCTCAAAGGCCCCATCTGACAACAATAGGGGGTGTTAATGTATCAATTATCAAAATGTTGAATGTTCCACCAAGGACAGTAGCAGCGCTATCTTAAACATGTAACTGGATCCCCTGAGTAAGTATTCACAACAGATCTGAGTTCAGGGAATAATATTTTAATGGTAGATTTTTTGTTTTGACAAAACATGTGTTAGTGTTATTGGAGTGCATTGTCTGAAAGGCTGATGGAAGCAGGTTTAATGGTAACTTTCAAAAGGGAATTGGATAAATTGGAAAAACATTTGCAGGGCTATGGGGAAGGAACAGGGTGGTGGTCTGAGTAGCTCATTCTGTGCTGTATGTTTCACTGATTGTGTGAAGCTGACTGATACCTAAGCCTAACATGTTGACTGCAGGAATAAAACCTACTACTGTACAAGCTCAGTGCACATATATATATATGTGCATTTGCACCTAACAGATGGGGGCAATAATGAATTCAGCAGAGATGTTTATAAATATCATAGAATCACAGAATTCTTAACACTTGGAAGGAGGCCTTTTGGCCCATCGTTTCTGCACCGGCTCTCCAAATGAGCAAAGCAATTAATTCCATTCTCCCACCTTCTCCCTGTAATCCTACACATTATTTCTTTTCAAATAACAGTCTAATTCAGCGCTTCAGTTGAACTTGCCTCCACTACACTCTTCGGAATACCATTCCAGACTCTAACCACTTACTGCGTAAAAAATATTTTCCTCATATCATGTTTGCTTCTTTTACAAATTACTGTTAAATCTGTGCCTGCCCTTTCTCGATCCTTTCATGAGTGGGAATACTTTCCCCCTATCTACTCTGTCCAGACACCTCAAGATTTTGAATACCTCTATCAAATCTCCTCTAAGCCTTATTTTCTCTAAGAAGAATGGTCCTAACTCTCCAATTTACCTTCATAACTGAAGTTCCTCATCCCTAGAATCATTCTCGTGAACTCTTCTGCACCGTTTAGACTCAGATGTTCACAGCACAGAAGGAGGCCATTTGGCCCATTATGTCCCCACTGATCAACAAAGATCTGATGACACTAATCCCATTTTCCAGTGCTTAGCCCAAAGCTCTGGAGGCTATGGCAATGCAAGTGAACTTCTATTTTCTTTTAAGTGTTCTGGAAATCTCTAAAGCCCAACAATAATCTTTCTAATGCCTTCACATCCTTCCTAAAGTGCGGTGCCCAGAACTGGATGCAATACCCCAGCTGAGGCTAAACCAGTGACTTATACAAGTTCAACATAATCTTTGCTCTCGTATACCATGCCCCTATTAATAAAACCCAGGATACTGTATGCTTTATTAACCACACTCTCAACCTGTCCTGCCAACTTCAATGACTTATGCACACATACATACACTCTACTCCTGCATCCCTTTCAGAGTTGTACCCCCTATTTTATACTGTCTTTCCATGTTCTCCTTACCAAAATGAATCACTTCACATTTCTCTGCATTGAACATCATTTGTCACCGGTCAGTCCATTTCACCAATTTGTTCATGTCCTTTTGAAATTGTACACGATCCTCCTCACAGTTCACAATGGGCGGGTTTATCCGGTTGGCGAGTGGGGGTGGGGCTGGCTCGCTGACATGTAAAATGACACGGGGTGATGTCGGGCATGTCCTTTAAATTTACAGTTCGGTGGGCGCGCAACCGAGTCGGCTGCACGTCCGCCGACCTGTCAATGGCCTATTAAGGCCATTAGAAAAGTAACTCAAATCATTAATGGACCTGCCCGTCCAACCTTAAGGTTGGCGGGCAGGCGAAGAGCCCAGGCGGCCTTCAGAAAAAGCATGAAACCTCATCCATGGGTGGGATGAGGTTTCATGAGGGATTTAAAACTTTCAGAACATTGTTAAATAAAAGTAATGGACATGTCCCAGGTCATGTGACAACGTCACATGAGGGGTCATGTCATGAAAATTTTTTGGTACCTTTTAAAAAATTTTTATAACTTAAAATGATCTCCCTGAGGTAGCGCTTTGCGTCAGGGAGATCTGTGCAATCTTTTGTGCGCATAAGAGCGCACTCCCGGCTCAGGGAATCATCCCCCCCCCCACCCCACCCACCCTCGCCTGCACAGGGAGCACTCAGCACTTCCGAGCGGACGTCACATAGGCCGGGCCTTAACTGGCCAGCTCACATAAAATGGCGGCGCGCCCCCGACCAAGGGCACTGATCAGGAATCCACCCGGCTGCTCCTGCACAACAGGAGGAAAGTGCTGCCCAATGTTTCTGAGTTTTTTTATCATCTGCAAACTTTGAAATTCTGCCCTGAACACCAAAGTCTAGGTGTATATATAGGTGTTTGTATCAAGAAAATTAAGGGTCCCAACAGTGACCCCTGGGGAACCCCACTACAAACCTCCCTCCAGCCTGAAAAGCATCCATTATCCGTTACTCTCTGTTTCCTGCCACTCAACAAATTCCTTATCCATGTTACTCCTGTCCCTTGTTGTGGCACAGCCGATGATAAATACTGAGCTGCTCAAATCCCGAGAGGAAACTTGAGACAACTGCCACAACTGTTTTGTAATTTGTATAAATTTTGAGATGCATACCTTGAATTCAGTAGTAATAAGACCACTGAGTCTTCTAGGTTTCTTACAAAACTAAATTAAACTTTATTAGCAGAAGAAACGATTTTAAGCACACACATAGATCTACAAATTACTACTATGATAACTTTTAAATCCCCTAGTTAATCCAACTCCCAGTTACACTTTCATTAAGGCAACAGTAAGACACACAGATTTTAAAAGACCCAGGCAAAGAAACATGATACCCTGAACAATCCAATTCAAAGTAAATTTTCTCAACTTCAGTTCTTTGTGGAGATTAGCTTGATGCTTAGATGCCGAAGGCTTTTCACACTTCCTAGATCATAGAATGCCTTCCCTTGCACACAGCCTTCTCTCCTTTATCCATATTTCTCCCTTTGAATGCAAATTTCCATTGTTTCACTATGCTTTTGGACCTTACCTCTCTTATAATAAAAACATCCATCATTGTGCTAATTTTACCAGTAACCTTTGGGAAAAATAAACAAACTGTTTCTTAATTCTCCTAGCTGGGTGAAACATTCCAATCCTCTTTTGAATTCAAGCTAGTCTAGTTTATCTAAAATGCAAATGTTCCCTTTACACATATGTTTATCTACTTAACATTTCAAACCGAGCATATCTTCTGTTACATCAAAGCCTTCAGACCAGCTGCCTTTAACTCAATTAAGTTACACCCACACACACTACGATTACTCTACAATAAATTCCAATAATGTTATGAAAATTATATCTTCCTGACACCCTTTTGTTCCATGAGCTATAATTTTGCTCACAAAAGTCTGTTTCAACTACACACTGAAAGATTTGTAGAAACAGAGAGGCAAAACAAATATTTTGCAATGCATAATCATAAAAGTTTCAGGATGATTGGGGAGCTAGCCATCTAACTTGTTAGTTGGCATCAGAAAAGAGGGCAGCAGATCTTTTGACGGTATGCCCTTATTCATTGATGAAAAAAAGTAACAAAATGATGCCAGGCACACTTTCCCTCAGGACCCCTGCAGAAGTGCAGCCAATAGATGTGTCAAAAAACATGGGCCGGAATTTTCCATGCCCGCTGGCATTGGGCATGTTCAGTGGTGTGAGTGGACAATATGGTGAGACGTCGTGAAACCAGTTTGCGATTGTCTGCTCAGCCCGTTGATGGCGGGCTGCGTTTCCCACTGTCGGACATTGGGAACCTCACTGTAATTCATCTACATATTATCATAAGGCCAGCCTGCTGGAATCAACCCCTCCCACTAGATCGTCCGCCCAAGTCAACGGGAAAACACCTTGATGTGTTTCACAACAGCATATATAAGGTGTACACTTGGCGGGCTGCACTTCACTCAGGGCTTCAAGGTTTGTTTGCCTACCTTGCTTCGGGCAGCATTCACTGGCTCACAAGAGCTTTACTCTGAGAGTAATAGAGAATGGAATTGATACAAATACGGAACTGGAATCAAATTGTGAACTTTTGGAATTCTCTACCACAGAGAGCTGTGGATGCTCAATCATTGAGAATATATAAGTCAGCTATTGACAGATTTTTGGATGCTAAGAGAACCAGGGGAAATGAAGATGGTAAGGGAAGATGTAGCCAAGGTAGAAGTTCAGCATTGATCGTATTGAATGGCAGAGTGGGCTTGAGGGGCCAAATGGCCTATTTCTGCTCCTGTATTCTCATGTCCTTTTATTTTGGGTGCAGTTTTCTGGGAATGGTAGAGGCAAAATCATTAGGTATGCTTAACACCACAATGGAAGTTAGTGTTTAAGATAAATGAACATTCAATAAACAGCTGGCTTGCTCCTCATGTTCTCACAACTTACTACAATCATTAGTAAGTTTTGTTTCATAAATTTTTCACCTGAAAATTCTTTCAAACCTAAATCAGTTTTATTACATTAATTTTTATATTGCATTTATATATGACTGTGACCTGATGCAGCTTAATCTACAGCAAGTCTCAGGTATGACTTGGGTGCTAAGTGAATTATATCGCTTGACACGAGTTATCTCAAACACGATTTATTCTGCGTAAGGTCGTTAAAATGAGACTTGAATTCAGAATTACCCAGTGACGGATGTCCGAGATGTATGTCTTAGCTGTACAGATGTAACATGGGCCTGAATTTTACCCCTCGGGGTGTGCCCAAGGTCAGCGTGGCCAGAAGTGGACATAAAAACCCATTCCCGGCCAAGATCACTCTGTGAACGCAACCTTACACTGGCTGGCCAGTTAACGGCCAACCAGTGTGAAACACATGCTGAAAAGCTCAGCACTGCCGGTGGGGGCAGGGAGAGGGCAGGCACTGATGTCACCGCGGGTGTGGGTGAGTGCTTCCACCGAGCTCCCTGAAGGCAGACAGATGCCTCGGGGAGCCGCAGACTGCCAAATAATAAAATAAAGCACAAAAATGCTGCAAAAAAAATGTCCATGCAGCACAATCAAGCCCCTGAAAGCATACCTCGTTCACATAAAAAAAATGTCCCCAGGTATTTATTTTTATCTTGAATCCCAAACGGAGGTTTCATCCTGCCCTTGGGTGAGGCTTGAACAAAAATGTAAGACCCGCCGGGTCGATTGACCCGACTGCCAACCGTAAGGCCGGACGGGCCACGAAAAGTCGCTTTCACTTGGGCTATTAATGGACTTAGTTGCCCACTTACTTGTCAGCAGGCACGCCTCCGGCTCACGCGCATGCCTGCCGAGCAAGATATCGTGCGAGTGCGCGATGATGTCGGGATGCTCACCCCACGTCAATTCACGCGATCTTACGCCCGCTCGGGTCAGGCGCGCACCCGACCGGGGGAACGCAAAATTCTGGTCATATCTTCCCCAGTAGTAGTCATAATTGTGTACCAGGGATGAAGAGAACTAACTGACACAGGGGACATCAAATCACTATGCTAACACTGAAATTGGCTTAAGTTTACAGAGGGCTCTTCATGTGAAAGACATTTTATAGGGGGTAGGGAAATGTGGGGCAAACAAGAAAAAAGTAGGCAATTAAGGGTGGGAGGTGGGATCCAAAGGTTGGTTGAATCAGCCTCCTAAAATGGATCTCTTCTAAAGTAGGGAGGAGTAGAGAGGCAATTGGCTTTGGAAGACATTTCTGAAGGGACAGTGGACACATAAGGTGGAGGAATTAGGAAAAAAAGCATCTGGAATATTAATGGATTGGTATAACCTTGACAGAAATAGAGCAAGCGATGTACAATAGCCGTTTCTCTAGAGTTCCTTCCAACATTAATGAGCTGCCCCTCAAGAAGCAATCCAATATTGGTGAGAATATATGACTTAAAATGAATAGCAAAACATAAACAAAGCTGTGAGGAATCTGGTAACGAGGATAGCGATCTTGATGCCTATTCACTGGAACACAGAGAGCCAATGCAGCTGGGCGTGAAAGGAAAAGTGTTTGTGTGCAGTTTTGTACAGCGGAGTACTTGAGCTGAGGAGTTCTGAACCAGATGAAGCTTATAAAATTTAAGAACTTTTTCCTAAGGCACTGAAGTTTCAACAAGGGAAGGTCTGAGGTGCTTCACAAGTGAGTAATAGGCCAGAGGTTGAAGGGGTAGCCTCCACTACGTCTTGGATATGGGGTAAAACAGCTCAGTGTGACCAGGCACCAAAACGGCACATGGCAGCACCCAGTTTGACCAAGCCATCCAGGGGTATGAACGGAACTGGTGCCAGGGGCATGTAAGCAATGGAACACCGGCAATTCGCTCAGACAATCGAGTTGAATGTCTTCTCTCTGCATCACTGTATGGATCCCAAAGTAAAACGACTTTGAATAATTTCAACCAAGCTTCGAGTCACTGCGAGTCCATAGCACAAACTGACACTACCCCACCCCCCCCCACCCCCCAAGCTAATTGTCACTTTCATAAGAATGGCCAGCCTGGAATGGAGACTTTCTTTGTAGCAGGGGATGCTCCTTTGAAGTTTAGAACGAAGCAGTATTCGTCAAGCACAAGCAGCAGGAGCTTGTCCTGACTTCCCTGGGGATGATTCCATTTACAAAAGTAGAAAATATTGAGATAGAAAACCTGAAAGATGACAAAGGCAGCATTTTTAGCTGAGTGGGCAGGCACATGCCAGACCCGCTTCAGCGTAAAATGACACGTGATGATATCGGGTGAGCACTCCAATGTCATCGCACACGCGTGTGATATTTCGGTTGGTGGGCGCACGCAGGGGGAGCGCGCCGGCCGACAATTAACTGGCCTGTTAAGGCCATTAAATTAATAATAACAATAAAAATGGAAATTTTCGCTGCCCCAGGCAAATCGGCCAGGTGGCCTTCGGATTTTTTTTTATGAAAGCGAGAGCGCGTGAGAGAGAGAGAGAGTGTGTGAGAGAGAGTGAGAGCGCGTGAGAGAGCGAGAGCGCGTGAGAGAGCGAGAGCGCGTGAGAGAGCGAGAGCGCGTGAGAGAGCGAGAGCGCGTGAGAGAGCGAGAGCGCGTGAGAGAGCGAGAGCGCGTGAGAGAGCAAGAGCGCGTGAGAGAGAGAGAGCGCGTGAGAGAGAGAGAGAGCGTGAGAGAGAGAGAGAGCGCGTGAGAGAGAGAGAGCACGTGAGAGAGAGAGAGCACGTGAGAGAGAGAGAGCATGTGAGACACAGAAAGAGTCACATGAGGGGATGTGTTTTTAAACATTTTTAAATTCTTTATTTGCGTTTGTAAAAATCTTCAGCTCCCTGAGGCAGCTCTGTGCCTTCGGAGGGTGGGGGGAGGGGAGGGGAGCTTTCATTGCGTGCATCTGCATGCATGCGCAAACGTCCGCACTCGCCCTCCTCTCGCCCCCACCCTGGCAGCGCTCAGTGCGCTGGCCGGCCGTTAATTGGCCAGACCGCGTGAAATCGAGGTCGGAGCCTGATCGCGGGCGGCAGTCGGCTTCATGGCCGTCCCCGGGCCCACCTGCCGCGCCCGCACGATGAGGTAAAGACCCTGCTCAAAAAATATACCATTTGTAAAGGATGCAACAAAACGTGGAGCAACAGGACTGAGGCGACATCGGCGTTCATCATTCAAGGAACCTGGTCTGAATAAAACTGATCTTAATTGGCTCCTGCGAGGTAATATTACATTTTGCTGGACTGACCAGTCAGCTGCCCTACAAACCGGATTCTTCATCACAATTTTCTTTTGTTCAGTTCCATGACCTGGTTCCTACAAATGCTAAAGATACACGTTGCACACACAGAGCTCCAGATCTAGAGGCAGTATTCCTCTGTTACTGTGCCTGTTAACAAACTTTAAAATGTCTGCAGCCGCTTCATAGTATGCCAAAGTATATTGTATATGTTCAAGAAATTACTTTCATATGAGTAAGAAATTAAATAATCATGAAAAATATTCCACTTACTAATAGATTCTTTGAAACGTTTCTTCCCAAGGGAAGTTAGTCAATTAAATGAACAAGACCTGAAGTAGACATACAGCAGGAAACTTCAATTTAGGGTGCTACAAAGTAGGATTGGGATCTGATACAGATAGAGCAGCACCAACCACAACCTACATTTATACAGGGCACTTAATGTAGAAAAATGGCCCACGGAGCTTTGGACGCATGAGGGAAACAGGCAAAGGACTGACTTTTGCCTCTGGGTTGGGAAACAAAGATCGGGTCTATTTCTTTGTCCCAAACTGTCACCGGGGGAATACAATCACTAATTGGGATTTTCACGCGGGTGCCACCTCACTTGACATGGAGACAGGTTCTCTGACCAATTAAGAATGGTGGGTGGGGTCTTGAAGCTACAGGGTCAATCAGAGGCCGTCCAGTTTGTGAGGGGCAGCAGGCTGATGTGGAGGGTAAGTAAAAGAGAGGGTGCTTCAAAACCATGATACCTGCTCTCCAGCTTTTTAACACTTATGATTGAAACATAGATTCAGTAGCCAGGCCATCAGGGGAGACGGTGGTGTCATGGTAATATCACTAGGTTAGTAATCCAGAGGCCTGGGCTAATCCTCTGGGGACTTGGGTTCACGGCAGCTGGTGGGATTTAATTTCAATTAATAAAGTCTGAAATTGAAAGCTAGGCAAGGTGACCAAAACTATCGTTGAATGTGGTAAAGGCACATCTAGTTTATTAATGCTCTTTAGGAAATCTGTGGCCCTTACCCAGTCTGGCCTGGCCTACATGTGACTTCAGATCCAAAGTAATCTGGTTGACTCTTAAATGCCCTCTGAAATGGTCTAGCAAGCCATTCAGTTCAAAGGCAATTAGGGATGGGCAACAAATAGTGGCCAAGCCTGAGTCACCCACATCCTATGAAAGGATAAAGATAAAAAATAGGGTCCACCACCGTGAAAACCCTTTAAAGGGTGACCTGTGGATACAGTCACACCCAGACAGGAGGAACTCTAAGCCTGCCCAAAGTGCTAGCCCTCCAGGCACTTAGAATGCCCCCCCACTGCTTGTGGGAATCTGGAGACTGACTGGAAAATTCTAGATGGGCTCAATCAGCCTTCAATGAGCTGGGCCAGCTATAATCCTCAAAAATTGCCCAGAGGCAGGGAACCAGCACCCTGCCTAGCGGGGCTAATTTTAGGCCTTGGAGGGAGCCAAAAATCAAGCCCTTTTAAAGATCCAAAGGAGGAGAGATTAGTTCAAGGAACCAGGAGCTTGATCCAGGGGGGTCAGTTCAAGGGGGTCGCAAAGCTGACAGATTTTATCTGCTTAACTAGAGGAAGCTATGGTCTATCCAAGGCTGAAATTAGGACACCCCCAATTGGCTTCCTCTACCACCTCCCTCCCTTTACGTAGTTCACCAGGCCAAACTCCCTCTAAGATTCCCCTGTTGACCGAGCCGTGAACTCTCCTCATCCCAGCATCTCACATTCTAACTTTTGTAAACTTCAGGTCATCTAAAACTCTGCTGCCTGTATCTTTACTCTCACTATGTCACATTCACCTATCGCCCCTAGGCGCTGATCTACAGTGGCTCCTGGTCAAGCAATATCTTGTTTTTAGAATTCTCATATATCCTTCCATAGCCTTGCCGCTCCCTATCTCAGTAATCTCCTCCAGCCTCACAAACCTCCTAGGTATCCTCGCTCATCTAATTCCACCACTGGTGCAGTCCCTTCAGCTGTCTTGGCCCTTGGCCCTGGAATTACCTCTCTAAATCTCTCCAACTCTCTATCTCGCTGTCCTCCTTTGAGATGCTCCTGAAGATCGTCCTGTTTGACTAAGCTTTTGATCATCTGCGCTACTATCTCCTTATGTGGTTCGGTGTCTGATAATGTTTTCTCATGCTCCTGTGGTGCACATTGGGGCATTTCATTACGTTAAAGGTGCTATACAAGTTGTTGTCCATAAATACAAGCTGTGGATAATATTTGTTGATGGAGGGTTGCATTTTGTGCAAAACAGTTATTGAATTTTTAACATCTCACTCACACCATACCACCACCCCAATCTCATAGCCCCTAGCGACACTGGACACCAAAGATGATGATAAGTAATGAAGACATATGTATGCTGTTGCAAAATGCCCGCCGATATTAAGGCAAACGTATTGTATGTCCCACATTACTTTAAGCAGAATATCTCTAGGTCATCAGGTAACAGGAGACCCAAAATTGTCTAATTTTCCTCCAAATGCCCTCCTAAGTTACAGATATAATTCATGGTCAATCTCGCGAGGGGTTTCATTCTCAGTAATTTTTCATGTTAGACAGCAAGGTTGATATAACAGCAAATCCTGGCATCCTGTGAATGCCCAATTCATGCTGTCAATCACAAAAGAAAGGACAGAAACTGTATACAAGGTACATGCCAGAAGCTGAATTCCGGAACTTGAGCTTCTTCATGAGTTCAACTTTCAAACTGGCCTCCGAGAGGAGGAACATATGGTCAGAAATTCAAACAGAAAAATAAAACCATGTGGGACAGCTAAATTCACCTATGTTCTGTTGCAAATTTTGTGAGAAACTTTCCCAGTAATAAGTAGTTAACTTGAGTGCCTTGGGATATTTTATCAACATTAAAAAGCATTGTATCAATTCAAGTTGCTGTTAAATTATCCTGACTAAAAGAGTCTTCAAAATAGTTTTGGATCAAATTCAATGGTTCCATCTCTTTCCTTTGTTGTTAGCTATTATTGACAGTGCGCATGTGATTTCTTTGAACTTTGTGATTTTGTATTCGCTGACTGTACGTGTGCTACATATTCTGTTATAATACTTTGATGCTTTAGAAATAGAAATTTCAGTTTTATTTTAACACTCTCCTGAAAAAAAGAACATTCACAGCTTTGGGTTTCTTAGACATGGTGGAAACACAGCCAGGGGAAAATTTGAAAATGAGGACAAGTTCTTGGGGTGAACTCCCTATGGCACAGGGCACAACTGTTGACAAAGACAGACGGGCCTATTTGGCAAGGGACAGGAAGGGGGTGCGGGGTGTTCTACTCCTGTTGCACAATGCACCTTTGATTGAGAGATGAATCTGAGCTGAATCAGACATGAATCGGGGGCATAGTCTCAGGATAAGGGGGGGATCATTTAGGACTGATTTGAGGAGAAATTACTTCACACAAAGAGTTGTGAAGCTTTGGAATTCTCTACCCCAGAGGTTTGTGGATGCTCCATCATTGAATACATTTAAGACTGGGATAGACAGATTAGTCTCTCAGGGAATTAAGGGATATGGAGAATGGGCGGAAAACTGAAGTTGAAGTCCAAGATCAATCATGATCATACTGAATGGCAAAGCAGCCTCCATGGATCATATGGTCTACTCCTGCTCCTATTTCTTGTGTTCTTGTATGGAAAGCCTGGACGAGCTCAGGAATTGGGGCTCTATGAAGTTAAGAGCAGTAACTCACAAAATTGAAGCCGTCTTCAATTAAAGGGGAGGCGATGGCATAGTGGTATTGTCACTGGACTAGTAATCCAGAGACCCAGGGTAATCCTTTGGGGACGTGGGTTCAAATCCAGTGGCAGATAGTGGAATTTAAATTCAACAAAAATCTGGAATTAAAGGTCTAGTGATGACCATGAAACCATTGTCGATTGTTGTTAAAAAAAAAACCCATCTGGTTTAGGGAAGAAAAGCTGCTGTCCTTACCTGGTCTAGCCTACATGTGACCCACAGGAATGTGGTTGACTCTTAAATTCCCTCTGAACTAGGGGGCAACTAGGGATGGGTAATAAATGCTGGCCTGGCTGGCAATGCCCACATCCCATGAATGAATAAAAAAAAGGACTGCATATTGAGCAGAGACATATGGATAAATTTAGATTCAAATAGGTTGTTAAATTTAGGCTGATACTGAGCAAGCCAGGAGCATCAAACTAACTAGCCTCAGGCAAGATTTGCAGTTCCAATGATGTTTCTTCCTCTGCAGAGCAGTGAATATTTGGGATCAAGTAACACCTTTAGTAAGAGGCAGGTGAATAAGTGGTCAGATAGGGAATAGAAGATTGCGAAAATAAAATAGACATGATCAAGTACACAATGGAACACTGAAAGATAGATTGGGGAGCTGGAAGTCATTCGGAAGAGTGACCTAACAAGTAAATAACAAAAAAATCTAGGGTAAATAGTTTTATAAAGACCCAAAACTTGACAGGGACAGAACACCGTTTTCGGGTTCTGTGCAGTTTATGTAATCCACTAGGATGTAATCCACTAGGATGATTTTTCACATTAATCTAAGAAGGCTGGGACCTGTAATGTCAAGTGTACTTTAGAATGGAGACTCGACTAGATTTATTATGGCAAGAACATGACAGTGTAAATTATTGAGTAATGGCTCTAACACCGCAGGAACATTGCACTGTGCAAGGGGAAGTAGTTATGCTACACATCCTGTTCTTTGCAAGGTAAGCACATCTGTCCTCGGCAACCTCCCTTGGTTCCCTGGGCCAGAGCGAGCTCTCTTCAAGAACTTATCCTCATCTTCAAATCCCTCCAAGGTCTTTTTCCACCATATCAAAGAAATCCACAGCTATATATTGTTCACTCTCTGCACTGATCGACAAAATAACGGCTGATTTTCCCCTCCCAGTGTTCCCCCTGCTGAAGCTGATTCTTGACGTAATATGCTCCTGCTGTCTGGACTTCTCTCCTCAAACCACTTAGAGCTCGACTGCCTACTCTGTGTTTAAAATGCCTCAAAGACAATTCTTTCACCCGTGTCTTCTCCCTCTGTTTTCTTGTTCAAGGTTCACTTTGTTAAGCTCTTTCTTTTACAAGAGGTTCTTGGCGAAGGGTCTGAAATTAAGTTTCAATTAGTGCTGTGACTTGCTTTTGCTCCTGACCTGACTAAAGCAAATACAACGACTGCAACATCCTGACTGATGCCCAGTTAATGCGACATCTAGCCATAATTTAAACCACAGGTCAGTTTAAGTTCAGACCCAGGAAAGACACGACGATAAAGATGAGTATGAAGAAGTTTAATTGCATCCGGGAACTTAGTATTTTAATAACAAATAACTTTCTATTCATATTTCAAACTTTGTTGAAATTTTCTGCTCATGCATCATCCAGGAATGCATTTCACAGCACCCCCCTCACCACACTGCATAATACCAGCCACATCCTTGAGCACAGATTTCAAACCTTAAAGCCGACACCTACAGGTGAATTTTCACGCGACTGGGCTCCTCACTCATCTGCTCTGCGCACGGTTTGCAGGTTTACTGCCTTCAAATTTCCAGTCATTAAAGTTAAAGGACAGAAAATTCTGGGGAGCGCATACACAATTCTGCTGACTCACAGCAGGGTTGGCTGTCCCATTGTGAGAGCTTGGGAAATGCACCCTGCCACTACCAGAAACTTGCTGCAGTAATAATGAAGCATTGTGTTGCTATAGGTCTGGGAGCCATACTAAAACCTCCTTCATCCTGAAAAGCTGTAATTAAACAAAGGAAAATTTCAGCATCAGGCACAATCCCACCAAGAAAGGGAAGGTAGGTACAATCAACTGGGCCAATCTCAGTGTGTTCCCAATGAAGAATTTGTCCTTGTCTTCAAACCTTTCAACATTGGAGTTACCTAGCAACTTGGCTGAGTGACAATGTTTCTGTACCTGTCATTGAAAAGTGCAGCCTAATATTCTACTAGTTTCATCAACATCCTGGGGATTACAATTGACCAGAAACATAACTGGACCAGCCATATAAATACTGCAGCCACAAGAGCATGTCAGAGGTTGGGAATTCTGTCACCTGCCCAACATCTACAAGGCACAGGGGTGTGATGGAATACACTCCACTTGATTGGATGAGTGCAGCTTCAACAACATTCAAGAAGCTCGACACTATTCAGGACAAAGCAGCCTGCTAGATCTACACCCCATCCACCACCTTAAGTATTTACTCCCTCCATCACCGACGCACAGTGTCAGCAAGGTGTACCATTTACAAAGTGCACTGTAGCAACTCCCAAGGCTTCATCGACAGCACTTTCCAAACCAGCAAACCTTTACCATTCAAAAGAACAAGGACAGCAGATGCATGGGAACATCACCACTTGAAAGTTCCCCTCCAAGCTATTCACCATCCTGACCTGGAACTATATCACCATTCCTTGATCATTGCTGGGTCAAAATCCTGGAACTCCCTCCCTAACAGCACCTTGGGTGGATCTACACTACATGGACAGCGGTCCAAGAAGGTGGCTCACCACCACCTGTTCAAGGGTAATTAGGGATGGGCAATAAATGCTGGCTTCACCAGCAAGGTCCACATCCCAGGAACGAATACAAAAAAAATTCTGTAGCTTCTCTGTCACCCAATGGGTTCCTTTTCAGGATTAATGGAGCTTCGACACATGGAACAGACAAACACCAGTAAATGTCAGCTTCTTTTGCTTAGGCAAATGAGTAGGTACTTTGAATAGTGATAGGATTCATTCTAGCAAACAGAAGGACTGAGAGGTTGGTCAGATTTGGTGAGATGTCAGGCAAGGCAGCAGATGGTGTAACAAATGGCTGACTTAAGTAGAAAGTAAAATACACATAAATTTGTTAAACAGATTGCATTCATCTGACCGTAGTTACAAAGACAATTAGAAACCTAGAGTGCTTTTGTCTGCTCACGTATAAAAATGCAAAAATATCCATAAATCATTCAATCAACGTTAATGATCAAAGGTGTTTGCTGTAAAACATGTTAAAAACAGAAGGAAAATACAGGAATAAGACCTGATTTACAGCTATTCATTCTAATTCATCCAATTGAGTTTGGACTATCTACAAGATGCACTGTAGCAACTTGCCAAAACTTCTTTGGCATCACCTTTCCAGCCCACAATCTCTCCCATGTAGAAGGATAAGAACAGCAAATACGTCGGAACACCACCGCCTGCAAATTCTCCTCCTGGTCGCACACTATCCTGGCTTGCTCTCTCAGGGGGACATAACAGGCTCCCTGATGGAAATGGGGTAGGTGAGATCCCTCTGGAGTCCTGGTCAATAGTCATCCCTCAGCCAACATCACTAAGAAACAGATTATCACATTACTGTTGGCAAGACCTTGCTTTTTGTGGGACCTTGCTGTGAACAAATTGGTTGCCATTTTTCCTTCATTACAACAGTGACTACACTTCAAAAAGTACATCATTGCTCAGGTGTCCTGAGGTTATGAAAGGTGCTACATAAATGCATGCCTTTCCTTTCTTTACACCCCTTCAGCTGCGCCATATACCATACATCGGGCAAGTTGACATTGAAGCAACATAACAATGGTGTTCTCTGTCTGACAGCGAGTAGGATATTTATAGAAAAGAATTAGCACTCTCATTTTTGCTAGAGAACAAATTGTGGGTGATTCTCTGTTGTCATTATATGTCAGCAGCATTGGAAACAAGTGAGGGAAGATTCCTTTCTGTTAGTAGTTATGGTGCAATTGTAGACTTGTTGAAAAAATACAATTATGACTTTGATACACCACCATCATTTCTTTACAATGCTCCCCCCTTCCCCACCCCACCATAGCAACTCTATGAAACCACTGCCATTGGTTTGCAGACTTCCACCTTCATCTTGTTATGACTGAGATTCAAATTTCTGAGGTGAAAAAAGAGCAGTGAATAAAAACTCACATCTTGAGGAATGTTCAGGTCTAAAATGCCAGCTCATCTTTCCCAGCCAGATTCTATCCCAGGCCTCAGGTGGAAATGGTTTGGGGAGGGGTGGGTGCCTCCATCAACAGCCTTCTTTCAACATCGGGCACCCCCACTAAAGGCTTGCAGGTGCTCCATCCTCTCCACCAACTCCCTCACCCACTCCCCCAAACACCCAGGCCTCAACGCCCCTCCCCACCAAGACCTCATCCACACTTACCTGGTCCTGGACTCCTGGGGCTGTGACCCTGGGGACTGCCTGCAATCCCAGTCTTGCCCACTGCAGCTTCTGGCGCTGCTGGGACTAGACAGCTGTCAGCCAATCAGATTCGCCAATCCTTTTTGAGGCAGCATTTCTTGATGCCTTGAACTTCCAGTCAATTAACGCTCGTTGGTGTGTTAAATGGCTGCAGGCTGCCAGTATCGGCGGCAATGCATTCTCTACCGACTCCTCTGATGTTGGGAAGGGAAACCCCACCAATGACAGCACTGATGCCAAACAGTGTCAGTGCAAATGCTGTAAAGTAGGGTTTAAATGCTGTCTGCATGACGTATAGTCCTTCCAAACCAGAAACAAGTCCACATTACAGAAAGCTTGCACAAAATAAATTGGAAATATCAAGAGAATTATAAAAATCAATTCTCTCCTCAGCGTCCTCTTGTGTTCCTGCATTACTTGGACAATTTTAAATTATTTCAAAAACACTTCAAGAAGAGCACCAGGTGACTGTTACCTTCTACTGACAAAGTAAGTAAGTTGATTTTTAAAATTGAGATGCAATTTTAGAGATGATGAGGGGGGTGAGGAGGGAAGGGGGGGTGGGGGTGAGGATTTAGACGAATCTCTCAAAATGCTGCCTACATTTGATTTCCAACAGTTGAAAGCAGCGTGAGAGGAAATCATTATAATAGTTCAGCAGGAGATTTTTACAGCGTCTATCAGAGTCGTGATTATCTTGCTGGATCCATATGCTACCCCTGACACATCATATTTGCAGATGAGTGGTCAGTCATAAGATATTGCTGAACTTGTGAATTACATGTTGACTGCAGCACAGTTTGTGTTATCACTGCTTTTATTTTTCAGACTAGCTGGGTGGGTGGTGGGGCTGGAGAGTGCTGTGGTGGTTGAAGGGTAGTCTTCTTAAATGTAATTTGTGTCTTAAAGAGAAACTAAGTACATCCTGTTTGAAACACTGCCAAGATTTCAAGGGGCTTTTCAAAGCACAGCCTTCTGGATACGTGTCTGTAACCATTTGCTGCAATATAGCAAAAAGACCTAAAATTGCACACTGCTATGAGGACATGGGCACAGGAGTAGGCCATTCAACCCCTCGAGACTCTTCCTCCATTCAATTAGATCATGGCTGATCTGTATTGCAACTTCAGCTACCCACTTTAATAATTCAAGGAAATGATTTCTCTCTATCTGCCCTATCAAAACCTTTAATCATGTTAAACAACGTAATTAAATAACCCCTCAATCTTTCAAACTCAAAAGAATGCCACCAGAAAGATGACATTGTCTCAGCTTTATGGCATGCTTTCTTGATAAAGTGATACAATAAAAGTTATTGCTTTTTTAATTGCGCTAGAACACATACAAAATAGCTGTTCATTTAGAACTTCTGGCGTTGTGTCCAATTCTGGGCTCTACACTTTAGGAAGAATGCAGAGTGGGTACAGAAGAGAATGGTACCAGGGATGAGGGATTACAGTTGCATTTAAGCTGGGGTTGTTCTCCCTAGAGCAGAGAAGTCTAAGAATAGATTTGATAGAGATGTTCAAAATCACTAATGGTTTAAAAGATCATATGGTCAAAAGAGATAGGAGCATGACTAGGCCATTTGGCCAATTGAGCCCATTCTGCCATTCAATAAGATCATGGCTGATCTGGTTGTGGCCTTAACTGAGGAAATGTCCTTAACCCTGGCACCTTATAGACAACGCAGCCTTCGGGACTCACATTTTAGAGCAAAATAGAGCAGTATCTAACCCCCTAACTGTATCCCCTATTACAACTACAATACCCTTTACTCCCCCCACTTGAATGGTTCCCTGCACCATCATGCCATGGTCTGTCTCGTCCACACAAGTTGCAGGATCCTCAAACCTGTTGCACAATTGCAAGGGCTGAGACTACTATATTGCAATCTTCTGGATCCTCATGTCTGTCTCAATCGTAGTCACATGCAGAGGAGGTCAAACTGTACATGTTACTTCAGGTGTGGTTTCACCTCAGACAGCAGTTAAGAGTTAGTCACATTGGTCTGGGCCTGGTGTCATATGTAAGCCAAGCCACCAATGGATGGCAGGCTTCCTTCCCTAAAGGAGGAAAGACTAAGTTGTCTCAAGCCAATAAAAGAAGCACGAGGCTCCTTGTAGGTGTAACATTTGACGTGAGACACAAAACTGGTGATTGTCAAAATGCTGTAGAATTTACTTCATATTTACTATAGAGTTGAGTTAATATGACAGCTACACTGTACACAGTTATACTGAAGTAAAATGTGACCAACTCAACACAAATGATGGTGTCAGTTTTAATTCTCTGATGTCTCTTTTTGTATCAAACCATCAATCACATTTACATGCATATATCTAGCAATTCTTATCACTTGCTTCACAGAGGGATTGGTTTGATGGTTGATATGCAGAATATGACTTGAATATGCAGAGGAAACATATTGTTTGCAAGGCGCCGCTTTTTTCAGTACACAGAATATGTTGATTCTCCAGGGATAGGCAATATTTCAGGCCACTACCTGCACAGTCCAATATTTTAATGGAAGAAGGTAACTTGCCAAGGGTCCTTCAGCAGCATCTTTCAAACTCGCGAACAGGCGGGGCACTTGGGAACACCACCACCTGCAAGCTCCCCTCCAAGCCACACACTTGGAAATATATCACCGTTCCTTCAGTGTTGCTGGATCAAAATCCCAGAACTTCCTTCCTAACAGCATTGTGGGTGTACCTACATCACATGGACTGCAGTGGCTCAAGAAGGCAGCCCACCAACACCTTCTCAAGGCCAATTAGGGATGGGCAATAAATGTTGGCTTAGCCAGCAATGCCCATGAAAAAATAAACAAGAATGAATGGAATTAATGTAAGTTTGTGTAGCGCTGCTTGAATTGGGGCTATGGAGATGAATTTTGCCCCCACAAACTTTTTCTTAAATAGAAATGCTACTAGCTTGGATCCTTATTCACACACTATCCTATATTGAGTATGTAAATGTATACCATTAATTTCTATTCACACCCATGAAAATTTTTGATTCTCAGCGCAACATTTATTCATGAGGTAGTCATACATTTATCAGGATTTTGCTGCTCCATACTTGCAGTTCAGATCTTCATGGAAATCACTCATCATCATCTCTTTCTTAAAGTATTGCTGTCATGTCGAAGGCATCAGGCTGTAGATATTCAGAGTAGTGTGCACAGCGGGAGCAGGTAATCTTTAATGAGTTTGCAGGCTGATTAACTGGAAACTGCTGCAGAGGATCAGGGGGATATTACCAAGAGGAAGTGTGGCAAGATCTGCAAGCTCAGCAACCTTGGACAAAGGAGTTTTTTTTTTGGTAAAAGGGGAACAAGGTTTCTATCTGGGGGCTGCGCACCACTTTGATCAATTGGGTTGCAACAAATAAACCATAAAATCGCAAGAGCCCAGAAACAGGTTGGATGAGGTAGTGAAACCATTGAAGCTAACCACTGCGGTCTACATCTTTCAAACTACTGACCCAGAAATTGTTGGGGCGGGGCATCTCACGATGAGAGCTGTGAATTGGATTATTTTTTCCTCGTCCTTCAGGTTGTATTATTTTTGCTCCACAAATTGCTTAAGTGTGAGCTGATAATGGCACGGTGAGGCCAATGGGACATCTGGGACCTTGGTGACTCAACTGTCTATCTCTTTAGCCAATGACATTTAGAGATAAGGAAAGAATAATGGAGCAGGAAATAGGTGACTTGAAATCAAATTGGATGCAGAGAACAAAGTAATGGGAGGGAAGGTTGATTGGAATTAAAAAAAGCCAAACAGGAAAAAAGTAAAGAAAATAATTTTTAAAAGTAAGTTGAAACTACATCCGCTGTTTCAATTGTTCTCTTCATGGCCCTCAAGTTTGAGTTTCATGTCAGGACATCAATTACATCATTAAATGGGTCCTTACAATGTGAAATACCCTATGTGACTCTGGGAAGACTCATTCATGGTGCAAATTCAGCAACTTCTTGAACCTCACAGGGAGGTTGATGGCAAGAGCACATTTTTGTGAGACTAATGACACAAATTGTCGAGCAACCTGCAGTGATTTGCCACTCACGGCATCGCTCTTCATCACCACAAAGTGCTTGGTTTCTCGAGCAACTAAAGATGGCCGGCGCCATGAACTCGCGTTATTTATCCAGCAGTTTCCAGGATGGTTATGTCTGGTTGTGTCATGTATCTCCCCTTGCTTCAAAAAGAGCGTCCAGGAAAGATCCCATTTGGGATTCTGCCACTGGTCCTCAGTAGCCACATTTCATGTCATACGTGGTGGTCTTAAATGTACCTGAGGTATAGAAAGTCACTACATTGGCAGCTTCTGTAATGAGGAATAATTATGCATAAATTCAATTACTATCTGTGCCAACTTTTAAGAAGGGACTATGGCATAGTGGTATTGTCACTGGACTAGTATTCCAGAAACCCAGGGTAATGCTCTGGGGACCAGGGCTCAAATTCCACCACAGCAGATGGTGAAATTTGAATCCAATAAAAATCTAGAATTAAAAGTCTGATGATGCTCATGAAATTGCTGAATGTCGTAATAACCCATCTGGTTCACGCACGTCCTTTAGGGAAGGAAATCTGCCATCCTTACCTGCTCTGGCCTACATGTGACTCCAGACCCACAGCAAGATGGTTGACTCTTCAATGCCCTCTGAACAAGGGAAATTAGGGATGGGCAATAAATGCTGCCCTAGCCAGCGACACCCACATCCCACGAACAAATATATTAATAGAACCTTTAAGAATAGATTAGCTAGCTGATCAAGGAAAGGGACATGAAGAGATATGGGAACAGGGAAGGGACACTGAATTAGGACTGCTGCTTGTGTGGAAGATAAACACTAATAAGGACTATTGGTCAATCGGCCCATTTTGCAGTTGTCATTAAGCTATAATTCTATATATTACTAACCTAGCAATGGTTTCCTCTGAAAATTGAGTTATTTTTCTTGGCTGCTCTGTCCATGTAATACATTGTCTAATTTGAGAAAGAAAGACTGCATTTTTGATGCAGAACCTTGCATAACCTCAATACATCCCTCAGTGCTTTCCAGCAAATGAGCAGAATTTAATTTTGCTGATGGGTGGTCTTGCGTTGGTTGGAAAATCAGTGAGAGCCCTGTGTTACCTCCGTTGAGGAAGGCTTGCCGGAATTAACTGCCCATCAGGTACTTAAACTGGCCAGCGTTGGGCATTCTCTGGGATTTGGGACCCTAATGAATGAAAACCTGTCCACCAAGAGTTGTTCGCTAATCAGATGCTGGAAGCTTTCCATTGCTCGTCAGCACCACTGGGAGTAGTAGTTGGTGCCGATAACACACCCACCAGAGGTTTATTTTCTATGAGGGACCCAAGGAGGAATGCGAGTCACAGAGAGTGGCTGGGTCGGTGGGGTGGGTGGGGTGGGTGAGGTTAAGAGGGGAAGCTGAAGGAAAGGGCGGGGGCTGGCTCTCACCAAGCCCTCCCTTTCCGATAACAAGGTCCCTCGATTAGGCACTGAGCGTGCTTGAAAGAAGGACCAGCAACGTCACCACACCCCCGTCTCTACCCTGGGAGCCTGCAAGCAAACCTGACAGAGTTTACTTTTCAGGCTCCTCATGTGGTGATACCCTCACCCGCCTCTGGGTTGAATATCAGCAGTGGGGTGAAGTCCTCAAGTGTGCATTATTTGCCCAGTAGAAGGCCTTAATTAGCATCCACAAACGTTTCCACCCTAGACGTAATTGGGTGGAGGGGGGAAGGCAGCGGGTTCTCCACCTGGGACCCTCCTGACCAATTAAATGCCTCCCTGCCACCAAACAGACCACCAGGCATGTGGAAGACATTAAAAAGGTACTTAAATGGGCAGAATTTAAAGTGTAGTCATTGATGTAGGAAACTCTGCAGGCGTTTGCACACAGCGTGCTCCCACAATCACCAGTATGATAATGTCATGCTGACTGAAGAGTAAATATTAGCTAGGTCTCCAGGATAACTCCCCTGCCCTTCTTCAAAATAGTGCCTGGGGATCGTTTATATCCATCTGAGGGGTCAGATGGGGCCTTAAGTTGGCAAAACTTTACCAAAAGATGGCACCTTTAATACTGCAGCACTCTCTCAATGCTACAGTGGAGCATCAGGACTTGCTTTTGTCCTCAAATCTTCAGAGTGGGACTTGAACCCACAGGGCAGGAGTTTCTGGCCTTGCGCGCTGTCAGGGTCATCCAGTCCCGCTGAGAGTCAATGGACTTTTGGCTGGGCGGCTGAATCTCCTGCGGTGGGTCCCGCCACAACAGGGCCAGAAAGTTCTGTCCACAATCTTTTGACTCAGAGGCGAAAGCATTGCCAGCTGAGCCACAGCTGAGATTTCAAAGCTACCGTAACACAAAAATAGCACGTTGTTGCACAAGCTAAGGGAAACAGCCAGCATCAAGCTAGAGGTAGCACAACTTGCTCCGTGTCAGTCTTGCAGAATATTAGTCGAACCACAGGATTGTCTTTAAACTAAACCTGAATTCACCCAAAAGCCCTCTTCCACTCTTGATCCTTTGCTCCGTGCTCAAGTCAAATTAATAAAGAGCGCTTTCAGTTCTTGGGGAAAAGTGCCAATAAATCACACGCACAGAGCATGAGTGAGTATTTTTTTTTTTTCCTTTTTCAACACCAAGAGACTGAACTATGCTGATTTGTCATTGTTTCTGAGAGTCAATATATAGAAGTGAGACTATTTGGTTGTGTGAAGAATGCCTTTTCACTTATGTGTAGCTTACAAAAGACCAAGCATGAAATTGGTACTGCTAAGCAATTTCGGATTTATTGATATGAAATTCATCCAGACTGTTCACTACGTGTGCAGGAGAGTGAGCAGAAAAATGAGTAAATAATTCATAACAGTGCTCGCATCAATAGAGTAAATATCATTTTGCGTAAGGATGACAGCTTGGCAATGCAGCTTGTTATGAGGTAGGGCTATACCCATATAAAGAGCTATTAGTGTTAATTGAATGCAATAATTTATATAATATTGCATTGACTATACCACTCTAAGAGGTGCCAGAGAAGCTTCAGAAAACGGGACCCATAACAGCATCACTGGAGTGAGACTTAGCCAGAATTTGTACTCAAATTTGGTGCATATCAAAGGCTAAAGACAACTTCTAAATGAGGCAGTTCAATGAGGGGTTCTGGAAAGCCTTAAATCGATTAAAAAAATCTGAAGTGTTATGTCCCTGGGCTTCTGTCTCTGAGAAATAAGACACTCATCCCATGTACATGTGCAATGTGGGCCAGTTGAGGGCATGCTTTCTGAGCCCTGTAGACATATCCTACAGATTTAGCCTCAATTCCATGTTGCAACGCACAGGCTAGTATTCAACTGTTATGCCACCACACCTTCAAAACACTGGAGGAGATGACAACTTTGATTTCTATGTAAAAACAGAAGCCATTCTTCCCAGAGCGGGAGCTCTGCAGGATCCGGTGCAGCATGTCTGACAAGGGGACCTTTCATCATGTATCCTTAATTCAAGGTCGAATAGATAGTCGGTAGCTTATAAAATGTGAAGTTATCCACTGCTTTTCATTACAATATTATACTGACCACCCACACAACACCCTCAAAGTTTGCCCCATGAATTCATTGGAACATATTGCAATTCATCAGTTCAGCAAAGCATAATTTGTTTGAAATATTGGGATCTGAATTTATGGCACAGGTGGAGAGGCTCTGCAACAAAAATGCCGGCAGAGGTCCAAATCCGGCAGAACCGCCCCTGAACTGGGTCTCCATGTATTCATTTGGGGTGGGGTCAAATGGGAGCAGGTTATAAATCACACATCTGCTGTTCACAGGGGCGGCTGCTCATAATAATCAGCAGCTGCCTCCACTCGTGTGTGATTTTGCTCCACTAGTGTCTGAAACCCCAAGTGTGCTAATTAGACCTGGTAAGAGCAGGTCTGATCCTTGTGGGTTTGTTTGGATAGCCAGAGTACCCTTTTGGAGAGTTAAGGCATCCTTTGGGAGAAGTTAGATGCCCTTTGGGATCGTTAAAAGTAAACGCCATTGTGCATGAAAGGTGTATAAACTCATTGGAAATGTCAAGCTGTCAAAGAACTGTCAAATCTCATTAGAACTCTCAAAGCTCATTGGAACTGTCAACGTTGTCAATGGATTTAACGCTGCCTGGCTTTAAATTTTAAAAAAATGTGGAGTTAACAAAAGTCAGTGCTTTATATTTCACTTTGTCTGTTAAGATAACCCTGAAGGTTATCATTATAGGATTTGTGCTGCATGACAGATTTTACAACCTAACAGTATCAGTCAGGTGCCTGTTAAGTGGGCATTTTGATTGACAGCTCCAGTTGGTTATAGAAGAAGATTGTCTATTTCCACAAGAGATTAGTGGAAGGAATTTCAACCTTTTTTTCATCAGTTATTTATTTTAATAGTCACATCATCAATAGACACAACTTTGTCAGCAGGACTCCTGAGGTTTCCCTATTGTGGACACTAGGTGAGTTTGGAAGGTGGGGGTGGCTAAGGGCAAAGGGTGATGGGTGGGGTTTGTGGGTTGGTGTGAGTTGACAATAAGTTGGCAACGGGGTTGTAAAGGCCCATTGGGATGAGTGGGGAGTATAGAGGGTATGAGGGGTCATGGGGGTGGGTAGAGGGGCAGAGGGTGGCATAGGAGTTTGAGGGGCCTTGAGAATGAGTAGAGGGTGGTATAAGGGGTTACGAGGGGCCATAGGGCCGGGTCACGATGGAACATAGAGAGTGTGTGGGGCAGTGAGGGGTTGTGAAGGATGAGAACTGGAGAGATGTTGTTTGTTTCATTCATTTTTTTAATAACTTCAACAAAGTGCCAGGGCGCCGAGGCAGGCCTTCTACCCAGCATGCCTCTGCACCCGGCAGACTCTGCACTCATTCCAGCGGAGCAGGCCTGTCTTCTAATCCAGCCCAGATTCGGGTTCGTGGAGCCGGGAAATGTACCAACTCTGTGCTCCCGATCTGGGGCCGAAAATCCAGGCTGTGGTAACTGAGGGAGCGAGGGACAGAAATGCATTACTAAGAATAGATAAGGCAGGCTGGCAGAGGATACAACCATTTATGTGAACTAGACGTGAGAATGACTTAACTAGTCTGGTTGAGAATCAGGTGCAGCTTATGTGGTAAGGATGAAGGGTCAAAGGAGGGGAGAAGAAGAACAGACATTCAGCAACTGCTGCAGACCAGGAGGTCAAGTGGAGGGGCTGGACATAGAATGATGCAGCTAAATAAAAGAACAGTCTATCAGAATAGGTGCGGTTGTTTTTGATGACTTGAATTTAGCAGGGGTAAATTGTGAAATCTGTATAGGTGCAAAATGAGTGAAAATCTGGGATGGAATATTAAATCATCACAGGGAACAGTCATTCAAGGAGTTGAAAGTGAGCAAGGGTGCTGTTAAACACAATACTAATAAACAACAAGGAGCTCATAGAGCAAGATAGAATGGGGACAATGACCATACTTTGGTGGAGTTAAAGGTCAGGCTTCTGGTGGGCAAGATATGAGTATAATAGGAACATTCAGTTTTAGAAAGGCAGTTTTTGTGAGAATGAATTATGGGCAACACTGTTCAAGATGGGGAAAAATGAATTGCTAAATGCCTCCCCAAATCTCTCCATCTGTCTAAAACATTCTCCTTTAAGTCATTTCTTAAGGCTTTAACCAAGCTCTTGGTCCCCTATCTTATACTATCTTTTTATGTGACTCAGTTCAAATTGTGTCTGTTCACATGACTGTGCAGCAGCTTGGGGATGTTTTTATTACATAAAAGACACTATGTAAATGTAAAGTAGTAGCATGACACAGAGAAAACAGAATAAATAAATACAACTGAGGAACATAACAGAGGGAAAGTGCCGTTGTGAAAAAACAATGGAGGTAAAGTAGCGAATGGGGAAACAAACAGGTTGGTTTTGGAACACTAGTTGCAGCACTAGTAGACCAAGAGGTCTATTGAAACAAGGTAAATCAGGTTAAGAATTTGTCCAAAGTGATAGTGGAAAATCAAGTTAGAACAGCAAAGAATAGAAAATAGAAATGCCAATTATTTGCAGTAACATGAGGGAAACAGGTAGGGGGTCATTCAAATGTGCAATGCAGAGAGGATATTAATTGACCAAGGAAAAACAAATATCCTAATGTAACTCATTAGGGGAATCATTGGGTACCCTCTCCAGCACAGCAGCTGAATTTGAAAGGTTGCAGAAGATACTAAAAGAAACAGATTTTCAGATGAGGCAGTCATCAGTAGGCTGAAGAAGTTAGAGGAAAATAGATAGGGGAAGATAGAGGACTAGTGCCTGAGGACTGGAAATTAACCAACAGAACAGTAACCCATTATGAAGGGAGCATAAGACGTAGGAGCAGAAGTAGGCCATTCAGCCCATTGAGTCCACTCCGCCATTCTATGAGATCATGGTTGATCTGATAATCCTCAACTTCACTTTCCTGTCTTTTCCCCACAACCTTTGATTCCCTTACTGGTTGAAAATCTGTCTATCTCAGCCTTGAATATACTTAACGACCTAGCCTTTATATCCCTCTGTGGTAAAGAATTCCACAGTTTAACTGCTCTCAGAGAAAAGAAATTCCTCCTCATCTCTGTCTTAAATGGGCAACCCCTTATTCTGAGGTTATGCCCTCTGATCCAAGACGCTCCCACAAGGGAAAACAACCTCTCAGCATCTACCCTGTCAAGCCGCTTAAGAATCTTATATGTTTCAATAAGGTCACCTCTCATTCTCCCAATATATTCCAATGAGTACATGCACAATTTACTCAACTTCTCCTCATAAGAAAATCCCTCCATACCCAGGATTAACCTAGTGAACCTTCTCTGGACTGCCTCCAATGCCAGTACATCTTTCCTTAGATAAGGGGACTAAAACTGTTCACAGGTATAGTCTAACTAGTGCCTTGTATATTTTCCGCAAGACTTCCCTATTTTTATATTCCATTCCCTTTGAAATAAAGGCCAACATCCATTTGCCTTCCCTATTACCTGTTGAACTTGTATGCTAGCTTTTTGGGATTCATGCATGAGGACCCCAAATCCCTCTGTGCTGCAGCTTTCTTCAGTCTTTCTCCATTTAAATAATATTCAATTCTTCTATTCTTCCTACCAAAGTGCATAACCTCACATTTTCCCAAATTATATTCCATCTGTCAAGTTTTTTTTTGCCCACTCACTTAACCTGTCTATACCCCTCTGTAGACTCTTTGTGTCATCCTCACCACTTGCCTTCCCACCTATTTTTGTGTCATCTGCAAACTTGGTGATAGCACATTCATTTCTCTCATCCAAGTCACTGACATATATTGTAAGTAATTGTGGCCCCAGCACTAGTTACAGGTTGCCAGCCTGAAAATGCCCCCCTTAACCCAACTCTCTGTCTTCTATTAGTTAGCCAATCCTCTTTCCATGCTAATATACTACCCCCAACACCATGAGCTTTTATCTTGTTAAGTAGCCTTATGTGCGGTATCTTATTGAATGCCTTTTGGAAATCCAAATATATTACATCTACTGGTTGTCTTTTACCTATCCTGGCAGTTTTCCAATTCTCTGCGACTTTTCCAGATCCTAAAGATTCTTGAAAGATTAATACCAGTGCATCCACTATCTCTGCAGTTACTTCCTTTAATATGCTAGGATGCAACCCATCAAGTCCAGAGGACATATTGGCCTTTAGCCCAACTAGATTCCCTAGTACTTTTTCTCATTCCTTTGTAATTACCCTTATTTATGTTTAGAACTGTTGTTTCCGACCCAAGTTTCTCACTCTCGAACTGAATGTTAAATTCTGCCATGTTATGGTTACTGTTTTCTGGGGGATCTTTTACTCTGAGATCATTTATTAAATCTGCCTCATTACACATTACCAGATCCAAAATAGCCTGATCCCTGGTTGGATCCACAACATATTGTTCTAGGATACACTCTATGAAGAGGTACAGTGATGACTCAAACAGAGACCTAATATTTCATGTGGGGATAAAATTAAAAGCTATTTTGAAAGAACGGATTAAGGAACACTGAAGTTGGTGTGAGAAAGTACAAGGGGTCAGAATGAATTTATAGAGGGAAGTCTTGCCTGACAAGTTTACTAAGGTTCTTCAAAGAACTAACAGACTTTCTGTCTGTGAGAATTCCAGGAATGTAATGTGTTTGGACTTCAGGAAGGCTTCCGATACCAAGGGACACTTGTGATTAGTTCACAAGATGGAGAGGCACAGAGTAACTTTCATGATACCTTAATCTCAATCTCTGAACAACTCATTCAAATGGCAGGTTTGATTTTTTTTTATTCTCACAGGGACCATGTTTAGCCATGTTACAACAGATTTTCATCTCATCGGACTGACAGCTGTCTGAGACTATGGGGATGAAATTCTGCAGTGTAGCATTGCTGGTGACACCTATGGAAGGCTAAAAGTCAAAACACGTCAGCTGGACCACTTTCTGCCACTTACAGCACAGCCACCACCGCAACCCCCCCCCCCCCACCCCCCCCCACCCCCCATCCCACTGACTGTAAGGGTGCTTGTGAAGGTCTGTCACATCAGAAGAATGCAGATTGGTTGATGTCAAACAGCCCCTAACATTGATTTGGCACATTATCTGCCACTTTAGAATTCATAGGTCCATTTAAGTCTCTTTCTTAATCACTCCCAGCTAAACATGCAGTCAGCTTGGCCTAAATAGCCAAGTGGTTATGGTACTGGGTTTGTAACCCTGAGATCAAGAGTTCAAATCTCACAATGGCAAACTATGAAACAATGTAACTTCATCTGAAACAGATGGAAACAGGTTTGTACTCGAAAGAGTTACAGATGCTGCCAGACCTGCAGGAGTTAGGAGGCTGGTAAAAAGACCTGAACATGCATTCAGCTTGGCCTAAATAGCCAAGTGGTTATGGTACTGGGTTTGTAACCCCAAGATCAAGAGTTCAAATCTCACAATGGAAACCTATGAAACAATGTAACTTCATCTGAAAAACAGATGGAAATGGGTTTGTACTCGAAAGAGTTACATCTTGGTTGGCCTAAATAGCCAAGTGGTTATGGTACTGGGTTTGTAACCCCAAGATCAAGAATTCAAATCTCACAATGGCAAACTATGGAACAATGTGACTTCATCTGAAACAGATGGAAACAGGTTTGTACTCGAAAGAGTATCAAGAATTCAAATCTCACAATGGCAAACTATGAAACAATGTAACTTCATCTGAAACAGATGGAAACATGTTTGTACTCAAAAGAGTTACAATTGTGGCCTGAATTAAGTAGAAACACTTGAGGTCAATCAAGAGTTCAAATCTCACAATGGCAAACTATGAAACAATGTAACTTCATCTGAAATAGATGGAAACGTGTTTGTACTCAAAAGTGGCTGAACATGCATTCAGTTAGCAGTACAAGTGTCCCCTCATCAGCACCCCCTGCCCCCACTAGTGCTATTTATAGGGTTAGCCAATGTAACCTTGTAAAATACTGCAAATGCTGGAGATCTGAAATAAAAACAGAAAGCACTAGAAGAACTCAGCAGGTCTGGCAGCATCTGTGGAGAGAGAAATGCAGTTAAGTTCAAGTACAATATCACTCTTCTTCAGAACTGACGAGTTCCCTCTTACTCCCTTTGAGTGCAGCTACAACGAGGCTCAAGAAGCTTGACACCTTCCAGGACAAGGCAGTCCACTTGAACAGCATTACCTTAAAGATTCAGTCCCTGCACTACCAGTGCACAATGTCAATATTGTGCACCATCTGTAACACTTTTGTCTTCAACATAAAACACACCAATCATACAACATGGATTGGTAAAACAGTAATGTAGGTTGTTTATTTGAAGTTGAGACTATATGCAGATAGTGTTAACTAGGAGGCTAAGTATACGTGTCTGACTCCATCCATCTGCTGCTATAGGCTGAATATAAGTCAGGGGACTAGTACGTCACATCCTGTAGATGAGCTAGTGATTGACAGCAATTTAAGATATACTCCTTAAAGGTACATGCACCTGATATCGCTAAACCATCTACAAGATGCACTGCAGTAACTCCCCAAGGCTCATTTGATAGTACCTTCTAAAACCATGATCTCAAACACCTAGAAGGTCAAGGGCAGCAGGTGCATGGTTAACACCACCACCTGGAAGTTCCCCTCCAAGCCAGACACCATCCTAATTTGGAAACAGATCACTGTTCTTTCATCAATGATGAGTCAAAATCCTTTAACATCCTTCCTAACTGCCCTGTGGCAGTACCTACATCATTTGGACTGCAGAAGTTCAAGAAAGCAGCTCAACAACACCTTCTCCAGGGCAATTAGTGATGAGTAATAAATGTTGGCCTTGCCAACAATGATGACATCCAATGAATGACTAAAAAATAAGATTCGTGTGCAAATTTCAATGCATGCTGACATCTCATGCTTCTGTAGTGTTACGAAACTATTTTGCTTTGAAGGTGTGCCAATATAGATCGTAGCGATGTTGATACCCACTTTTTCTCTGGCAGACTGTAGTGGGATCATGGGCTGTGATTGTTTGGGTGGCAGGGTTTTAACTCCCCCCATTTGGCATGAGCCAGGCAGTAGGTGAATCACTGTAAAATCAAAGGACTGGAGGGAGTGTTGGTTTCCCATCTCATCATCAGCTTCCTGTCATTGGTTTAATATGTGGTTCAGGTGCTTGCATACTTGGTCTTGGTTTCTTCTAAAAACATGCTGACTACTCTCTGTGACGCCTGCGTTCTTTTCATGGGCATAACTTGGTTCCAGGCACAGCGGCCCACCAGTGTAGCTCTGGAAAATTTAACCCACGTCCCTTTCCTTTCTCATCTCCCTGAGGATTCCAGGGTGTGCCCTAACCAGCTCCAGCTGCCTGGTAGATATATTTTTTTCTTTATTCTGTCATGCAATGTGGGTGTCACTGGAAAGGCCAGCAGCTATTGCCCACCCCTAATTGATTTTCAACTGAGTGGCATGCTAGGCCATTTCAGAGGGCAATTAAGATTCAACCACATCGCTGTGGGTCTGGAGTCACATGTAGGCCAGACCAGGTAAGGATGGCAGATTTCCTTCCTTAAAAGGCATGAATGAACCAGATGGGTTTTTATAACAATCGATGATAGTTTCATGGTCACCGTTACTGAGACTAGCTTTCAATTCCAGATTTTTTTATTAATTAAATTCAAATTTCACTGGCTGCCATGGGTTTCGAACTCATATCCCCAGAGCATTAGCTTGGGCTTCTGAACTACTAGCCCAGTGGCATTGCAACTACACCACCGTCTCCCCCGATTTAAGGATCTAATTTCTCATTCGTTAATTTTAGCAAAAAAAAAGTAAAAACAAGTAGAAGCAGCTGGGAGCACCATTTGATATATCTTTCTATTTAATCCTGAGAGATTTTTCAAAGACACATATCCTGGGGTATGGGTTGGGGCGGGTTACCCAGCCACAATGGATATCTTGGCACATTGAAAACTTGTGTGGGTCATGAATACAAAAATGATGTACCCTAATTTTCTTCCATTGATTGTGTCAGAGAAAAATCAGGCAACTTCCTTTACAGGTTTAGATTATGGCCAGCCTGGTTTTCTCATACTTGTGACCTTGTGTATCCACATGGAGACCCAGGAAAAGACACGCCACCCAACCTCTACTTCATTTTAAACAAAAACAAAAATTGCTGGAAAAACTCAGTAGGTCTGACAGCACCTGTGGAGAGAAAGACAGAGTTAATGTTTCTTCATTGCTGTCAGATCTGCTGAGTTTTTCCAGCAATTTTTGTTTTTGTTTCGGATTTCCAGCATCCACAGTATTTTGCTTTTATCTCTACTTTATTTTGCCTACTCAACAGTGACTCACTTCAAGGTAATTAAATTGTTGTTAAGGTTTTGAGGTACTCAGAACATGATACAGGCGCTCTATAAATACAGGTGCTTTTGCCTTCTTGCTTTATCAACCTTTATGTCTGTTACATGATTTCCTGAGCCAAAATGGCTGGATTTTGATTTAGCCATGGACTGTATTCATCCGTGAAGAATCCATTTAATGCGTCTGCCAATTCTTGGTACTCTGTTTTTGAAGATTGATGTGAAAAGTCCATTTCATATATCTGCAAATCTATGATCTTCTCTTCCTACTCAACCCTTTGAGCAATTGCTTTCCTTTAACACTCCATCTCTATTGATGAAACATCCATTTGGATTCCTGCTGCTACTAAATTACATTCCCTATATTACAACAGAGACTACTCTTCAAAAAGACTTCACTTGTTATAAAGTACTTCAGGACCTCCTGAGGTCATGAAAGATACTATATAAATGCAAGTCTTTCTTTCTTACTTCCTATCTGCCGGTCGATTGACCTTTGATCTCTTCTAAGTTTGGCTTCAGGTATCCTGAACCAATTTTTGTAGACTCCCACTCCTCATTCCTTTTAGTTTCCTTGTCACCTTCATCAGTTTCTACATGAATCTTTATTCAGTTAATGTTTACCCCTCTTTCTGTATTTTTCTTACAGATTATCCTGATCAGTAGGCTGGGAAAGAAATAAAGGCATCTGCACGCTATGCGTGGCATTGAAAAAATCCCTTCAGTTCTCCATGAATCCATTAATTCTCTCTATAATAGATCTTTACATCTTTGTATAAAGTCACATAAAAGAAGCAATTGCTTAATATTCTGGGAAATGATTATTAACACAATTTAATAGCCAAATTGGAAATAGACTTTTTGATGAAAGTCAGTGTGCACTCTGCAGTAGGAAACTAAGCATGTGAAAGAATGATTCAATAGAAACATTATTTAGACCACAGTATGATTAATCTCTTAATTATACCATACGCAATATTATATCCACTAAATGCTTTTCAAAGTTAATGGAGATTGCATTATAATTGAATACAGGCAATGTGGAAAAATGGCTTCTTAGCAAGGAAGACAAAAGACAAATAGGAAAGAAGCAAATACTTGCACTTATATAAGGCTTTGCAGCAAGGAAGCAATTTATGAAGTGCTGTTGTAATGTAGGAAATGTGGTAGTAAACGGCCAGATAATTTGTTTCTTTTTCTGATTTTTTTTTAGGGATGAATATTGACCTTGACACCTTGGACAACTCCCCAACTCTCTTAAGTCTACCTGAAAAGGCAAACAGGGCCTCGGTTTAATGTTCCATCTCAAAGATGGTACTTTCAACATTGCAGCATAACCAGTGCTGGACTGTCAGCTTAGATTTTGTGCTGAAGTCTCCGTGAAATTATTCAACAACAGATTCCACCATCAATTTACAGTGAAAAATATGCTCGTGGGAAACCTGGTTGCTTGTGGAATCGAGCACATAACAACATATGAAATAGGAGTATGAGTAGGCCATGGTCCATAAGGCCCCTCAAGCCTGGTCTGCTATTCAATTGTTGAACTTCTACCGTAACACTTTCCTACCCTATACCCATCGTGGATAATTTTATACTTTTCCACATTATATTCCATTTGTCATGTTCTTGCGCAATCATTTAACTGGTCCGTCTCCCTTTGCAACTTGTTTGCAGCATACTTTCTCACCTAACTTTGTATCATTAGCAAACTAGGATACATTATATCCAGTCCCCTCATCTAAGACAATGATATAGATAGCAAATAGCTTAAGCCCAAATGCTGATCCTTGTGGCACTCCGACCGTTACACCCTGTCATGAAAATTACCTGTTCATTCCAACTCTGTTTTCTGTCCATTAACTAATTCCCCATCCATGCTAATATATTACCCAGTGTCACCAGCCCTAATTTTGTGTAACATCTTATCGAATGCCTTCTGAAAATCCAATTTCACTACATTCACTGGCTCCCTCTTATTTACCCTGCTAGCTATATCCTCAAAAACTCTAATAGATCTGTCCAACTCAGTTCCCCTCAGTTCCGTAAAATCGTGTTGACTCTGCCTAATCGTATCGTGATTTGCTAAGTGCTGTATTATTAAGTCCTTAACAATAGATACTATTATTTTCCCTACTTCTGACTTCATGCTAACTATCACATAGTTCCATACTTTCGCTCTCTCTCCTTTCATGAACAATGGGGTTGCTATTGAACAGTGACATTCCGAGAATCTAGGGAATTCTGGAAGATCAAAAACAAAGCACCCCCTATCTCTTCAGTCATCATTTTTAAAACCCGAGGATAAGGTTCGGGTAATATGTCAGCTGTTGGTTCAATTCATTTCTTCAGTACTTTTTAAAAAAAAACTAATACTAATTACTTTAAGTTCCTCACCCTCGTTAGACTCTTGGTTCCCAGGCAGGTCACTTTGTGGTCAGTTCATGCCAATTCCAATCCTGTGAGGTGACCTCTCATGTTTATCATCTCAACTTGACATAAAGCACTCACACTTGAAACATCTGTTACGAATTATGGGGAGGAGTTTCCACAGAAGATGCCCAAACGCCTTAACTTTGGTAGAAAAGCAAATGGAAACCCTGAGAATTATTGACGCAAGAGCACCTTAACCATTTTTCCAGGGGACATCTGTGGTTCTTCAGTCAAAGTTACAGCAGACAAGCAGGAGAAAGGAGAATCCCAACAGAAATTTAATTGAATGACTAGTGCCATTGTTTGTCCACTAATCCAAGCTGGCATTCAGCCGACCTCTCTAATTATCTTTGAAGATGTTTTAAAATGATAAATATGTGTAAGGAATAATTCAATTTCCTGAAGGATAAATATTTGTTCCCACGAAATGTGATTACTCTGGAGAATTAGATAAATGCAACTCTTGAGTGCTACTTCAGTAGAAACGCTTTTTTTAAACACGTATGAACACTGAAGATGGCAACAAAGATTGCAAATGCAATAGCAATCAACGTTCCTCAGAAGATGCATGAAATATAAAACTTTTCCACAAACCTAAGTACAAACTATGGGCAGAATTTTACGTCCCGATCGGGCATAAAGTCGCCCGAAAGGGCATTGAGCGAGCGTCCCGACATCATCCCGCGCTCACACAATATTTCGTTTGGCGGGCGGGCGCAAAAGTCAGAAGTGTACCCGCTGGCAATTAAGAGGGCAATTAAACCCATTAACGGCGCAAATGACTCTGATTTTTCGTGGTCTGTCCAACTTTATGATTGGTGGAGGGGCAAATCAGCCAGGCAGGCTTTGCATTTTTCATGAAACCTCATCCGAGGGCGTAGAGGTTTCCGTTGTTAAATAAAATAAGAAAGAAAACCTACGGACAACATTTTTATCACCTATATGTCCGGATGCCTGATTGGGATGCTTGGACATTTTTCTCTTCATTTTCAAAACTTTATTTCATGGCTTTTCGGATCTGCAGCTCCCTGAGGCAGCTCTCTGCCTTGAGGGAGCTTTCCCTCAGCACTCACCCGCACCCGCACCCGCACCCGCCCTCCTCCTGCCCCCACCCCGGTGGCGCTGGGCTTTGCAGCACTCGGTTCATGCTGGCTGGCCAGAATGAAATCGCGGTTGGGGGCCGATTGCAGTTGGCGGCCCAGATACCGACCTCTCCCGGGTTCGCCGACCATGCCTGCCGGCCGAGCTGAAAATTCAAGCCTATGTTTTCAAATAAGATATATGCATCGCCATTATGTCATATCCATTATGTCATGGGGGAGATGGTGGTGTAGTGGTCATGTCACTGGACTAGTAAGCCAGAGGCCCAAGCTAATGCTCTGGGTTCATAGGCATCAGAGCAGCTCATCCCATCATAGCAGCTGATGGAATTTAAATTCAGCTAATAAATTTGAAATTAAAAAGCTAATCTCGGTAATAGTGGCCATGGCATCATTGTCGATTGTCCTAAAAACCCATCTGGTTCACTAATGCCCTTTAGGGAAGGAAGTCTGCCATCCTTACCTGGTCTAGCCTACATGTGACTCCAGATCCACAACAATGTGGTTGACTCTTAGCTAAATGGCACACAACCCACTCAGTTGTATCAAACCATGACAAAGCCTACAAAAATGACTGAAACCGGACAGACCACCCAGCATTGACATAGGCACAGGAAATAACAACAGAAAGCTCAGCCCTGTTAACCTTGCAAAGTCCTCCTTACTAATATCTGGAAGCTTGTGACAAAATTGGGAGAGCTGTCTGACAGATTAGTCAAACAACAGCCTGACATAGTCTTACTCACGGAAACAAACCTTACAGAAAATATCCCGGGCACCACCATCACCATCCTTGGGTAAGTCCTGTTCATTGACAGAACAGACCCACCGGATGTGGCGGCATAGTGGTATACTGTCGGGAGGGACTTGCCCTCGGAGTTCTCACCATTGATTCCAGACAACATAAAGTCATATGGCATTAGGTGAAACATGGGCAAGGAAACTTCCTGTTGATAACCACCTACCGCTCTCCCTCAGCTGATGAGCCAGAGCTCCTCCATGTTGAACACCACCTGGAGGAAGCGCACTGAGGGTGAAAAGGGCACAGAATGTGCTCTGGGTGGGGTCTTCAATGTCCATTACCAGAACTGGCTTGATAGCATCGCGACAGACCGAAATGGCCGAGTCCTAAAGGATGTAGCTGCTAGACAGGGCCTGTGGCAGATAGTGAGGGAACAAACATGAGGGAAAAAACTTACTTGACCTCGTCCCCACCAGTCTATCTGTTGCAGATGCATCTATCCATGGCAAAATTTTAAGGGTGACCACCACATAGTCCTTGTGGAGATGAAGCCCCTTCTTGATGGCACTACCACCATGCTAAATGGGATAGGTTTCAAACAGGTCTAGCAGTCCAAAACTGAGCATTCCTGAGGTGTTGTGGTCCATCAGCAGCAGAATTGTATACAACTGCAATCTGTAACCTTATGGCCTAGCGTATCCCCCACTCTACCATTGCCATCAAACCAGGGGATCAACCCTGGTTCAATGAAGAGTGCAGAAGGGCATGTCAGGAGCAGCACCAGGCACAATAAAAATGAGGTGTCAACCTGGTGAAGCTACAACTCAAGACTACTTGCGTGCCAAATAGCATAAGCAGCAAGTGATAGAGAGAGCTAAGTGATCCCACAACCAATGGATCTGCAGCCCTGCCACATCTAGTATTGAATAGTGGTGGACAATGAGACAACTAACTGGAGGAGGAGACTCCACAAATATATCCAATCCTTAATGATGGAGAATCCAACACATCAGTCCAAAACCTTTTGTTTGCAACAATCTTCAGCCAGAGGTGCAGAGTGGATGATCCACCTTGGCCTCCTCCTGATGCCAGTCAGATCATAGGTGCCAGTCTTAAGCCAATTCAATTCACTCCACATGATATCAAGAAACAGCTGAAGGCACCGGATACTGCAAAGTATATGGGTCTTGACAATATTCCAGCAATAGTACTGAAGGCTTGTGCTCCACAACTTGCCGTGCCCCTAGCCAAGCTATTCCAGTACAGCTACAACACTGGCATCTATCCGGCAATGTGGAAAATTGCCCAGGTATGTCCTGCCCGCAAAAAGCAGGACAAATTCAACCTGGTTAATTACTGGTCAAGTCTACTCTTGATTATCAGCAAAATGACGGAAGGAGTCATTGACAGTGCTACCAAGTGGCACTTTCTGAGTAAGTACTCAGAAATAACCTGCTCACTGTTGCTTAGTTTGAATCAGGTCAGAGGCTGGGAATTCTGTGGTGAGTAACTGACCAGACTCTCCAAAGACTGTCCACGATCTACAAGAGACAAGTTAGGAGGGAGATGCAATACTCCCTATTTTCCTGGATGAGTGCAGCTCAATTAACACTCAAGAAACTCAATACCATCCAGGACAAAGCAGCCCACTCAATTGGCACTCCATCCACCACCATCAACATCGACTCCCTCCACCACCGATGTACAGTAGCAGCAGTGTGTACCATCTACAAGATGCACTACTCAAAAAGGCTCCTTTGACAGACCTTCCAAATTCGCAACTTCTTTCACCTAGAAGGGCAAGGGCAGCTGATGCATGGCAACATCACTACCTGCAAGCTCCCCTTCAAGTCACACGCCTTCCTGACTTGGAATTATATCACCGTTCCTTCACTGTTGCTGGATCAAAGCCTTGGAACTCCCTCCCTAACAGCACTGTGGCTATACTTACACCACACGGACTGCTGCGGTTCAAGAAGGTGGCTCACCGCTACCTTCTCAAGGGCAATTAGGGATAGGCAATAAAAATGCTGGCCTAGCCAGCGAGATCCATGTCCCGTGAAATAATTTTTTAAAAATCCCACGATGGCCAGGCTGAATTAACTGCCCAATTAATATCCAGCACAGGGTACCAACAAAATCACATGACTTATCTGCCATGTCCAGAGACAAGTTGATAGAAGTCTTAGCTGCTATTAATTTGTTGACCCATGAGCAATGGTTCTAGCATTCATTATCAATAAAACCTTTTTACATCTTCAGCGTTGTAACCAGTATTGGCACAGGTATTTTATTCATCAGTTCAAAGGATATATTGCCTTCCTCCAAAATATTTCAACCTATTGACTTGAAGACTAAAATTAAATGGACCCAACATTATAAATATGTGTAGCATATTTTTGCAAGTGTGACCTTTACATCCATGATTATGCATAATTTGACCTCTATTTTCAAGATAATTGATATGATTTAATAAAGGAGGATATGACTGTTATGGGAATGCATTTTCCTTAATACCATTTTCCATCTTTTGGCTGGAGTTGTCCACTTTGCTTAGAGAATGAGTATTGCTTTCAGGAATAATTCATGCATCTTTACATTTTATGCATGTACTAAATATAATCTGTATTAGCAATATGGGTCTTGCTCCCGATGTGGTTCAGCTGGTTAAGGTAACTGAAGAATGCAGGTCAGGAAGCTTCTATATTCAGTCCCTAGTTTGCATTCAGGTAGTTGATATCAACTGTTGAGTAAATGAAAAGACTTCAAGTCACCCCTGTGTCCCCTGGGCCAGGCAGAGTAGTGGTCTCCTCTTCTTTATCACTATCCAAACACTGCTGCTGGAACTGTGCATTTGTGGATGCTCAGCAAGATGGTTTTGGCTTTGGATCTAAAGCCTGTGACCAAATAGTCATCCGACATTCAATCGAATTGACTCCCGTTAGGCGCCCAACCCTATACACAGTTTAATTTACTTCAGTGGATCTGAATAACAGATGGGGCGTGGTCACCTGTGATATGCCGCAACTGACATTCAGATTTTACTTTTTCTAAAAATTCTTTCAAGGGATGTGGGCTTTGCTGGCTGGGCCAGCATTTATTGCCCATCCCTAATTGCCCTTGAGAAGGTGGTGGTGAGCTGCCTCCTTGAATAACTGCAGTTGATGTGGTGTAGGTACACCCACACTGATGCAATGGTGGTGCAAAGGTCAGTTTTCACCATCATTACTCCATTGAAGCTGCTGGGAATTCCAGGTGCTCAGGTGGTGAATAACATGGAAATCTAGAAGATGCTGCCAGTGATTCTATGATCCTCTATTGGGTGCACTGTTGAGGTCCCCAAGACTGCAGGCTCCATTGCAATCATGGAACGATGAGAATTCCCACTTGTTTGTGGTCTCTTTGGGAAACTCTGGAAAAAGTTCCAACTTGCATACAGTGCAACATGGCTTTTAACAGCACACTAACTTCATAATTACTGCCAGATGCCCTCACTGGCCTGAAAAACTATTTTTCCCTATCTATGGGCTGTCAAATCTCTCCATAATGATTTTTTTATAGTTATAAAACATTTTTAGAAATCTTTTTAAAGAATGCTTACCTTTATTTTAGCTCCTATCGTATATTTGCCTTATTATCTAAAAATTTCAATGAAAAGTGAAACATTTCAGCTGTTTTTAACTTCCTGGTTTGCTGTCTGTGAGAATACTTCAATGTGGTTGGTTGCTTCCCTGCAACCCTACTGACATCACTACTGCTGGATGCCTGGAGATCCCCTTGACTTGGCGCCAGACTCAATCTGCTTTTGGGAAGGGGGAAATCCACACCTGAGAGAACGGCAGATCTTTGTGGAGCAGCTTTCTTTCATTACTCAACAAAATGCAAGCCATTGGATGTCACCTGGGTGCCAACCAAATACGTGGCTTAAAGAAAGCATAATATTGTGGGTATAAGTGAATGACAAGCTTCTTGTCTCTTGTACATCTCTGATTTTCATTTTTTCACCTTTAAAGACCATCAAGCTACATAAACACTAAGCTCCAGAATTATCACCTTAAACCTTTCTGCCTCTTCTCCTCCCTTATGGAGGCTTTTAATCACCCATCCTAATATCTCCTTATGTGGCTCAGCGTCAAATCTTGTTTGATAACACCGTGAAGCACTTTAGGGTGTTTTGCTACATTAGTGGCACCGTCTAAATGCTTCTTCTGATGTTTCAGTCCAATTTTCTGAGTGTGTCTTTTAAATTATTCTCAATGTGATCTGCTGTATATTTTCTGTTTCTTTGAATGGATTTTTATGGACCAAGTATAAGTCATGCTAAACAATGAAAAGCTTCCCAGATTGCAGATGTTTAGAAGCACAGCATCTTCATAAATTCAGAGTCATTTATGGCACAGAAGGAGACAATTCAGCCCATCGAGTGCATGCCAGCTCCTCATAGAACAATCCAGTCAGTCCCACTCCCCCACTCGAACCCTTAACCCTGCAAGATTATTTCCTTCGAGTGTCCATTCAATTTCCTTTTGAAAGCATTGATCGTTTCTGCTTCCCCCACCCTTGTGGCAGTGAGTTCAGATCATTACTACTCGCTGTGTAAAAAGTTCTTCCTCACATTCCCCCGCATCTCTTGCCTAAAATCTTAAATGTGTGCCCCCTTGTCCTCGTACCATCAGCTAATGGGAAGAGTTTTTCCTTGTCTACCTTATCTAAAACTGTCATAATGTTGTACACCTCTATCAAATGTCCCCTCAATCTCCTTTGCTCCAAGAAGAACAATCACAGCCCTTCCAACTTAACCTTGTAACTAGAGCCCATTCATTCCTGGAACCGTACTAGTAAATCTCCTCTTCTCCCTCACAAAGACCTTCACATCTTTCCTAAAGTGTGACCAGAGCTGGAGGCAATACTCCAGTTGGGGCCTAACCAGGGCTTTATACAGATTTGGCATAACTTCCCTGCTTTGGACTCAATGCTTTTATTTGGAAAACCCAAGACCCCATATGCTTTGCTCATCACTCACTCAATATGTCCAACCAACTTCAAATATTGATGCACAGACATTCCCTAGGGTCCCTCTGTCTTTGTACTCTCTTTACAATTGTGACATTAAGTCTATATTACCTCTCCCTATTCCGTCCACCAAAATACATCACCTCACACTATTCTGCATTAAATTCCATCTGCCACTGGAGTGCCCATTCTGCTCACCTATCTATGTCCTGTTGCAGGTGATTCATACCATCCTCACTGTTTGCCACTCCTCCAACTTTGGTATCATCGACAAATTTTGAAATTTTACTCCATGTTCCAAGAGCTAGGCAATTTATACACAACAGAAAAAGCAGTAGTCTGTACCAAGTCTTGGGGAACATTAGTGTCTACAACCCTCCAGTCCAAAAAACATCTACCATGACTCACTGCTATCTGTCCTTAAGCCAATTGGGCACTGAGTCTCCTATTCCATCAGCCTCAATGTTGTTAACCAAGCTTTTATGTGGTACTTTGTCAACACTTTCTTAAAATTCATAGACACAACATCCACTGCATTTCCTGCTCTGTTACTTCATCAAAAATGTCAATGAAGTTACTCATGCACCATGCTGGCTCCGCTTAATTAACTCAAACCTCTCCAAGTGCCTGTTGATTTTTTTCTCTGATTATGGATTCCAAAATCTTATTCACCACTGATGTTAAATAAACTAGCCTGTGGTTGTCATTACACTTTTTCTTAAATAATGGTGTCATATTTGCCATTCTCCGATCTTCTGGCACCTCCCCCATATTTAGGGAGATTGAAAGATTAGAGTAAACCCTTCCATTAACTCTATCCCCACTTCCTTTAGCAACCTGGAATGCAAGTCATCTGGACCAGGTGAACTATCTACCCTAAGCATAGCTGGCCTTTCCATTACCTCCTCCCTTTCAATTTTCACAATATTCATTGCCACCATTACCTCTATTTCGACTGGTATTTTGTCAGATTCCTCTTAGGAAACACTGATGCAATGAACTCATTCAGTATTCTAGCCTTGCTCTGCATCTCTAAGCATATATCATCCTCTTTGTTCTTCTTCAGACTCACTTCAACTCCTACTACGAGTCTACTATTTACATGCTGATAGAGGATTTTTGGGTTCCTATTTATGCTGACTGCCATTCTATTCTCATACTCCCATTTTGACAGTCTTATTAACCGCTTCACCTCCCCTCTCTACCTACTGTATCTGACCTGGTTCTTATTGAGGAATTCACCTGACATGCATCATACATCCTCCTTTTTTGTTTCATCATAATCTCGAGCACCCTCCGCCCTGTTTTTGGCTTCCTTATCTTTCACCTTTTTTGGAAAGTACTTAGCCTGTACCTGAAGCATCTCCTCCGTAAAGATCACCTAATTACTCACAAGCCAATCAATATTTGGGTAATTAAATTTCCTCAGTATCACCACTCTTGCAAATCTCTGTGATTTGCCAACAGATTTGTTCCCCTCTCTCTCACTCTTTAGAGGCCTATAGAATACTCCAAGTAGCATGATTTTACCTTTTTTGCTTCTCAACTCTAACCAAATGGATTCTGTCCTTACTCCGCAAGGACATTTACTCTTTCCAACGCTGCAATGTCTTCCCTAATTAGTACTGACACCCCACCTCCCTGTTTTCCTTCTCTATCATTTCTGAGCACTTTATATCCTTCTCTATTAAACACCCAGTCTCATGATGTGCACAGATGATGGTGAAATGAGTTGAAACTTACATTTTCATGTTGAAGGAAGAAATATGCTGGTCTGGGTTCAAAGTTTTTCATTGATCTCAACTGTTTACATTGCCCAATTTTAAGTTGGGGCGTATTCTAATGAAATTAGGAGGAAATATGGGCATAACTTGACATAGGCTGCACTTTCAACAACAACAATTTGGATTTATATAGTGCCTTTAACATGGTGATATGTGCCAAGGCACTTCAGAGGAGGGTTATAAATCAAAATATGACACAAAGCCACTAAGGAGACACTAGGGCAGTTGACCAAACTCTTAGTCAAAAGAGCTAGATTTTAAGGAAATTCTTGATGTTGGAAGGAAGTGGAGAGGTTTGGGGAGAGAATTCCAGAGCTTAGGGCTAGGCAGCTGAAAGCACATACGCCAGTGGTGAGGTGATTAAAATCCAGGATGTTCAAAATGGATGATTTGGAGCGATGCAAATATCTGAGAGTTGCTTGGTAGTATTTGAGTATTTCTGAACAAACAGATATGCCATTGAAGCTTCTGATCTTGCATTCATCAGGACAGACGCAAGAATGCCAAATTTCAAGGACAATACTTGCTGAACAATCCCAAGTGTGCTAACAATTACACTAACAGCCAATTTAAGATTATCAGTCGGGCTTGCAATGTGGCTCACTTATGCTTGCTCATGAGCAGGCCCTGTCCTCTGCAGCCAAAAGGAACATGTCCAGGCATTGCGCCTTTTTTGAATTAAACAAAAGCATGGAGGCAATAGTTCACTGGTGCATTCTCCATGAAAACACCTCGACCAGGGTTGACTTCCAAACTAATCAGCACCCTTTTGATAACAAAAAGCAGGGATGTGCTGCTGAGGCTTTATAAGGCTCTGGTCAGACCACATTTAGAATATTGTGAGCAATTTTGGGCCCCGTATCTCAGGAAGGATGTGCTGGCCCTGGAGAGGATCCAGAGGAGGTTCATGAGAACGATCCCAGGAATGAAAGGCTTAACATATGAGGAACGTTTGAGGACTCTGGGTCTATACTCGATGGAGTTTAGAAGGATGAGGGGGGATCTGATTGAAACTTACAGAATACTGAAAGGCCTGGATAGTGTGGATGTGGGGAAGATGTTTCCATTAGTAGGAGAAACTAGGACCCGAGGGCACAGCTTCAGAGTAAAGGGAAGACCTTTTGGAATGGAGATGAGGAGAAACTTCTTTAGCCAGAGAGTGGTGAATCTATGGAATTCATTGCCACAGAAGGCTGTGGAGGCCAGGTCATTGAGTGTATTTAAGACCGAGATAGATAGGTTCTTGATTGGTAAGGGGATCAAAGGTTACGGGGAGAAGGTGGGAGAATGAGGTTGAGAAACTTATCAGCCATGATTGAATGGCAGAGCAGACTCGATGGGCCAAATGGCCTAATTTCTGCTCCTATGTCTTATGGTCTTATGGTCTTTTCTCCTGCAGCATAAATTGTTGCTCCCTTTCAAATTTGGCATTCTTGTATCTGTCCTGATGAGTGCAATATGAAAAGCTTCTACAGCATGTCTCTTTTTCTAGCAATGTTTTCAGTCCTGTGAGGCTGGAGAAAATTACAGAACTAGGAAGGAACAAAACCATGGAGGGATTTGAAAACATGAATGAGGATTTTAAATTTGATGTGCTGCTTAACCAGGAGTCAATGTAGGCCAGCAAACATTAAATACAATGGGTGAATGAGACTTGGTGCAAATTAAAACACGAGTTGCAAAAGTTTTGGATTAGCTCAATTTCATGGAGAGGTAGAACATGGAAGCCAGCCAGGAGTATACTGGAATAGTCAAGTCCAGAGGTAACTTGGTTGTACCCAAGGAGGAACCTCCAAGTCATTATCCTTTGACAAGTATTAATAACCTGATTATAATATAACTGGCTATGCAGCCCATGCCAATGTACAGTCTTTGACACGTAATACCACACAGGGAGAGAAGAATGCAGTTCTATTGCACTTAAGGGATCCTGGAAAAGCACATGGGGCAGAAAGGGATAGAAGGATATGTTGCTAGGGTAAGAGGAAGTAATGTGGGGGCTCATGTGGAGCATAAAGACCAGCATTAGAACCTGTTCCTGTGTTGTAAAATTCTGTGCAAGACATTACAGCTGCTGGTGAAACAGAGCACAATGTAAATATACCAAAATATTATTAAGAACGAAAGATCAGTGAATAACTTAACAAAAGAAAAATTAGAATTGTAACAAAAATCATTCAATACATAATACGGGGCCACTGATCAAAGTTTAATGGATTGCACTCTATATTGTATCATACCTGGAGACCTGGGAGTTCCTTCAGACTGATTACCCTAGCTGCAGCAACGAATGTGGAATGAGATGAAATGGGTGGAAAAAGAAAAGGAACAAAAGAAAAGCAAAATGAGACACACAAAACATGGTCAAAGTAAATAAAACTAAACAAAAAAACTTAAATGATTAGTAAAACAAAAATAACCAATATTGGTTTACTTTAAATGAAAAAATGCATCAAGTGCACAGCAAAGCAGGAACGAGTTTTCAGCACATTACAAAGCAGTTTACTACATAACACACATTAGCACAACAACATGTCACCTTCAAGCAGCTGAATATTTCAAATTCTCAGAGCTGGCAGTATATACTTTCGAGAGTAGCCAGTGTAATGATTATGCTGGAATTCACACAGATTAAAAATAACTCCAACATGATCTGGGTGCTATTTCGGACCATAATGTCAAGGCTTTCATATAGAAATTCTCTTAGCTCGGTGATACAAATCTTGACTGGATTCAACTGAGGAAATAGGTCACACCTTGCGTTGGTTAGTTGATTTATGAACCGAACTAGCTTCAGGAGCAGTGCATCCAGAATACATCCAGAAGGAACTCTTTCAGCTCAGGACACCCTGATCTGAACTTTTCTCTTTCTTTTTTATTTGCACCATCCATGTTAATTCAAACAAATTCTTTTCTTTGAACAACCCCAATCATGCCCGCTTGATTGGCACCCATCCACCACCTTCAACATTCATTTCCTCCACCACAGATGCACAGTAGCAACTGTGTGTACCATCTACAAGATGCACTGCAGCAACTCGCCAAAGCTCCTTCGACAGCACCTTCCAAACCCATGACCTCTACCACCTGGAAGGACAAGGCAGCAGATGCATGGGAACACTGCCACCTGGAAATTCCGCTCCAAGCCACTCAGTATCCTGGCTTGGAAATATGTCGCTGTTCCTTCACTGTCGCTGGGCCAAAATCCTGGAACTCACACCCTGTCAGCTCTGTGGGTGCACCTACACCACATGGACAGCAACAGTTCAAGAAGGTGGCTTACCACCACCACCTTCTCAAGGGCAATTAGGGATGGGCGGTAAATGCTGACCGAGCCAGCAACATCCACATCCCCCGTGATGAATAAATTTTAAAAATGTAAGCACTGGCTCGCCTCCAAACTGAAGCCCAGGATCACACTGTTCTGCAAACTCTACAGTGTGAACGAACCAGCTGGAGGAAGTTCATCATCATCCTTGTGTTCACTGACCTATGCTGGCTCTTGGTCTGGCAGCATTCGATTGAAAATTCTCATTCCTGTATTCAAACTGCTCCACAGCCTCACCCCTACCAATCTCTGTAACCTCCTCCAGCCCCACAATCTTCCACAGTCCCTGCATTCCCTTTGTGCATCCTCAATTTTCATTACTCCCCATCGGCAGCTGTTCCTTCAGCTATTACGCTGCTAAGCTCTGGAATTCCTTCCCTAAACCTCTTTGCCTTCCTATCTCTCTCACCTTAATTAAGACACTCTTACCTCATTGACCCAGCTTTCGGCCCCCTGTCCTAATATCTCCTTATGTGGCTTGGAATCAAATTTAATTTGATAATCACTTCTGTGAAGCACTTTTGGTTGTTTTACTATATTAAAGGCACTTTATGAATACAAGGGGCTATTGTTGTAATTGTCTAAATATATTTGTTACATGTTAGAAATTATGAGCTGAATTTTCCTTGCCCCTGGGTGGCATGCTTGGAGGTGGGGGGTGGCCAGGAAATTAGTGGAGAGTTCCAGCATTCCGAGGTAGTTAGGAAAGCAGATTGGTTGTCCGCACCACAGAGGTGGACAGCTCATTTACATAATTAAGGCCCAAATTAGGGTGAATTTTGCGAACTCGCTGGGAATTTTCCAGTGGTGCAGTGGCCTTCCAGCTTAAGGGAGACAGCCTCCTTGCGGCAATTGGGATTCCTTCAGAGCAGGAGGCTCCATTCTCCAGTGTAGGCAGGTAAACCCTCTCCTGTAGTGCCAAAGCGCTATCTGGAGTGGACTCCCCCGCCTCTGGTTAATATATTTAGTTTTATCCCTTCGAGGGTTCTTCCAAGTTGACGCACTCTTGTGGTATCCCACCTGCCTCAGCACCACCCACCTCTCCCATTTATGGTTGCCGAGACCCCAGAGCTGCCAGACCTCCGATTGGGCTGGCAGCTTAACCATTGTCCATAACCAGATGGTGAGCTTAGACATGGCCAATTAGGAGGCCACCTCCCAGAATATTGCTATGCCAGTCTCACTTCCCATAAATGCGGGCTTGGTCCCCACGTTGGGGTAGTGAAGCCCAGGGAAAAATCCTGCCTTTAATAACTGTGTACTCTTCCATTAATTTCTTTATCCACAACATAAACACGCCACCTTGTAATGACACCGTAATAACGGCTCTGGAAGTGCTTTGGTTTGGCCTTGCTCAGTTTTCTAGTCTGCACTAACAATTAACTTGAATTTTGGGTTAAAAAAGATTAAGATCAATGGTGAGATCCTGGAAAATGTGTACCATTTTTGGGAGCCTTCTCTTGGTGAAGGCAGACATAGTTAGCGAAATTCATCATTGTCTTCAAAATGTCATCTCAGCCTTTGGCTGACTGAGGAAAAGATTATTTGAAGATTAAGATCTCAAACTTGAGATTATAGGTCATGCTTTACTGGGCAACAGTGATCCTCATGCTCCAATATACTTGGACAAGCTGCAGCAGGCATCTCAAGGCACTGGAGAAGTACCATCAGCGGTGCCTTCACAAGATCCTCCAAATCTGGTGGGAAGAACGATGGTTCCAACAGTAGTGTCCTCTCCCAAGCCAACATGCCCAACACCGAGATGTTAATCACTCAAAACCATGCAGAGGGCATGTTGTTTGTATGTCTGGCACCAGATTCTCAAAGCAACTGTTCTACTTGGCACACATCAGTCACAGCAGGAGACTCTTGGGGAGGACAGTGAAAATGCTTTCAGGATGTGCTCAAAGCATCCCTGAAGAGATGAAACATGCCCACTGACTTGTGGGAGCCCTGGCTTCTGACCGACCAAAACTGAGATGGGTCAATTGGGAAGGTCCTGATGTGCTACTGATGTGAACAAATCAGGCGGCTTCATGGAGACGTACGGAGGTGAAGTTGAGGCACCGGGGAGAGCGCACAAATCTCTAAACGTCTCATTTATCCGATCCTTCAAGCGCCACCTGTCCCATATGTGGCAGAGCTTGTAGATTGCTCATTGAACTGGAATGGAAGCAAGTTATCCTCAATCCCAAGGAGCTGCTTCAGGAGAAGAGGAGCCTATACTGCAGAAGCTCCTAAACCCCAATAAGTCTACTTCTCTACTTTTCAAATTGCACTAAGATTTTCTATTTGGCCACAAACCTATACCTTTATTGAGAAAATCTTGAGCCTGCATCACTTAGGTTGGCTTACCTAAACCAGACAGACTGCAGCAGTTTAAGGAGGTGACTCACCACCATCTTCTCAAGGGTAATTAGGGATGGGCAACAACTGCTAGCCTAGCCAGTGACGGTCAAATCCCAAAAAAGGATAATAAAAGAAATCCTGTGTATAAAATCTTATTTACTATTATTACATATTTATCAACACTTTCGTGTCACCACTCTGCTTTTGTAAGTCCTTGGGAGTGAAACTGATCGGAGCCAAAAGCACAAGACAGGTTGGTAGTGAATCAGTAGTCTGTTATACACTGCACCAGTTTTATTTTCCATTGACTTGGGAAAATATTGTCAAGAGTTTTACTTTCAAACCAAGTGCAAGTGATAGGTAGATAGGAAACAAGTCTCCAAAAAGAGTCTGAACTACCATTCTGTGAACTCCAGTGAAAGAAGATTGGGTACAATGAAAAATTGGCCATTGATTCGCTAGAAATGCTGGTGTAGACCAAGTTCACCCCCACTTATGTCCATACATATTATGGGATCTGCTTATCCAAAAGGTAGGGTATCAGAAGGATGAGCTCCAATTGATTATTTTTATCTTTGACTTTTCTTTGATCCAATAGCCAACGTTAGATTAACAGTCTTTAATGCCAGGAAGAACTAGCAAACCTCAGGTTGAAGCAGATTCCTATCATGATTTGGCAAATTAACTTACCATTTTTTACCAGAAATTAAAATGGATGGTTCGGAATATTCCCAGGGAATGGCACTGACCTTTCTGGGGGACATTTTTAATTCCAGTTAAATTTATCAAGATGCCCTTCCTGAACAGAAAATAGTTTTGGTCCACAACATCTATTTATTATTTTAATCTTTGTGTCAAACTTTATATTGATATGGAAAACATAATCTTTCACTTCTTCATTAAATACTCAGCCAGCACAGGATTTCACAAAAAGCCATGTAACAGTTTGAAGACAATTAGCTTTCCCCTTTCAACATAACCTTATTAAATCAGCCAGTATCACGAATGTTAAAGTCACCAGAACAAATATTCATCTATTCAAGTTCATGCGCTAATTGTACTGCTCAGTTGTAGGTAAACATGCCTGCACTTGTATCTGTGCATATGAACATTATTTGTTGTTCTGTGCTCAAAGCAGTGAGAGAGAGGGGGCAATCAGAAAAGTAAAACTATTCATCAAAGCAGCCGAGGCATGAACACATTCTAGTATTTTTCGTGGTTAATTTGTGAGTTTTAAATAAGAAGAATGGATCAATGCAAATTGGTCAAATTTGCAGATTATATGAAATTAGGTTGGCCAGTGAATTTGGAGGAAATGGTTCAGGAATTACAACCTGAGGGTTGGACAAAATATGAGAGAAAATGATAGACAAAGTTTAATGTAAACAAGTTTAAAGTATAGCACGTATAAGGAGAAAAATGGTGTTGAAATAGCTTAGGATGACACTGAAAGATTCGAAGTTCAGTCTGTTCAACAATGGTCGAGTAATCTTCAAAGTCAAAAGTTGCTGAACTCTTCATCAATGCAATGCAGTAGAAATAAGATGAAGTTTCGCTCAACCTGTACAAAAGGCACGTGATTGACCTCTTGCATTAAAGAGTTCTAAATTATGAGAAATGATCAAGAAACCTGAGCTTTTCATCCTTGAATAGAAATATGTGAGAGATGACCAGGTAGAGGAATATAACATGGAAAAGGTAAATCCAGAAAATTATTTCAAATACATTTGTAAGAACCAGACAAGCAATCACAGGTTCAAACCAATCAAAGGCAAATTTAGGACTAATTAAATGAATGAAAGTTCCCTTTCTCAGTGAGCGATCTGTATAGGGAATGGACTTGCAAATTGCACAGGGAAAGCAAAAACTACATAATCCTTTAAGAAACAACTGGTTGCCATAACTGTGGTCATTTTAGACTCTTTCTCAATAGATGAACTTACATGGACTGAGTGGCCTTCCATATCCATAATGACCTTATGAACATAGTGAGTGAAAACAGATACTCCACTGAACCTATATAGTTCTCCCGTAAAAGATCTGCATTTTTATATTAGGAGACACAAGAAGTGTTAAAATCAAGGGCTATGGGGGAAAAAAGCAGGAAAGTGGGGTTGAGGATTATCAGATCAGCCATGATCTCATTGAATGGTCTTATGGTCTTAATGCTGCCTTACATGTTAAGGAATACACTTAATGATTTATAGCCTATATACAAAGCTGAGCCTGGAGTTGTTGCTTATATGAATCATCAGTCATGCACAATATTTTTCCTGGCCCTTCAATATGCAACAAATTCTTAATGTTATTTAGTGATGGAAGTGACCATTGTGGCACGCCAAGTCTTGTTTCATCTCACAACTGTTTTCCAACCTGTTTTTAACACATCTTTTTTTATTGTAAAAATCTTTCGTAGCCAAGGGCTGAAAAAATGTATTGACAAAAAGCTACCTGATTGACTGCATTTCCAGATATTTAATGTCAGCCCTCGATTGAGAGGGTATAAAAGGGGCTTTGTTATCAGCTGAATGTGGACAATGCTTTTTGAAAGATTGAAAGACAGGACAAGTAGAACCATAGCACAAACAGCTCCAGAAATCTGCAATCAGAGTAACAACCGATTCATCCACTCTCGCTGGGGAGCAACAGGAAACAGGCAGATGAATCTCATCTTCCTCTTTCAGTTAAAGTGCAACTGCCTTCAATTCTTCAATGCAAGTGTTGGCATGCCAATGCATAATGGCGACTGAAGATACGTGTACCATGGACAACCTCATCAGCAAACTTTGGACAAGGTTTGTTATAGCGCCAGGCTTTGCTCAGCGCAAGTATTGCAAACATAATTATATCTTTCTCACACTGCTTTGAGTTAAGTAAAATTATTGAAACAGAAGTCAGTCTAGGAAAGATTTCTGGGCCCAGGCTTGGTGCTGTGCAAGCAGCTTGCACCCAAGCCAGGAGGCCCAAGGAGCGACAGAGGATCTACATATATGGGATAGGATGATTATGCCCCCACGAGCATCAGGGAGAAACGGATTTAATCTTAGCTGTCTCACCAGGGTGGGGACGAGGGTGGTGTGGGTCAGAAAAACATTGCATTCACAACTTTCTTTTCAACAATGGCCACAGATAGAATCCTAAGCCTGTCCTGCACTTTGATCAGCAACTTTGTGGAGGGTTCCTTCAACTGGCATAAGCCCCCAATTAATGTATTCAAGGAGGCTAATGCCAGTTTTGGCCAGGGATTTCTAAAAATCAGCCCACAAGTTTAGCAGTGCAACCTCTGCCAGTGCAGATTGGGCTCAGGCCACTTCACATATAAATTATTGTGCTCTGTGCCCATTTTATGCCAGAAAAACTGGCGCAACTAAAAACCGTTTCCAGCCTATAAACAGGGCAGCACAGAAGCCATTCTGGTGCCACTCTATAGAATGGTGCACTTGTGTGTTAACATTTAAAAGCCTCAGACAAGAATCAAGCATAATCTTTCAATCTCCACAACGCAAAGGCTAGAGTTTGCAGACCCCGAGAACAGGTTGGCAGGCAGTTGGACCATAAAGTTGGGTGCCTGCCCCCACACTGCCACAATTTTCCTAGTGACAGGGCATGTGTTTGTGGGTCTGCCCACCCGTGTGCCAACTAAATGAGCAATTAATGAGCAGCTAAGCGCCGCCTCCTGTCACTGTTGGGTGGTGGTGGGAGGTCAGCACCATGTGTCCAGCCTGACAGGTTTTCCTGGGCAGCCTAGGTGGCCGGTCAAGGGCGCGGTGGGTGGTGCCTCCTTCACAGGCCTGCTGTGCCCGCTGGAGGCCCCGCCAAAGCTCTTCCCACTTTCCCATGTTTCCCCTCTACCCAGCCCCCGATCCACTTGCTCCAGGCTGCCAGCCTGACCCTGGCAGGACACCAGATTAAAGCCCAGGCTCCCTCGCCGCTTGCTTCCCTCTGGGATTGGCTGCAATCCCAGCAGGTGGCTGCAACTCCCGCTGGTGCTGGTGCGATGAGGGAGCTGCCGGCCACTCGATTTGGTGACACACCCAGCTTCCCATAAAATCCAGCCTCAGTTAGGAATGGGCAATAAACGCTGGCTCAGCCAGCAATGCTCACATCCTGTAAATGAATCAAAAAAAATGTCTGCTTGGACAATTCCCTAAGAATTTGGGTTTTGTATGTGCTGGAATATTGTGGTGTCAGTCAGTGGAAGTTCTACATTAACGGCCATGCTGTTCTTCATGTACATGAAGTGCAGTATTCCCAAAGTCAACATGTTCTTCATGATTATTTCTGCCAAATTCCATGAAATACACAGAGAAGATGAAGATAAGATTATTTAGTCTCTGGTACAGCCTGTTTTAGGTCTGACCTTATGTAATATTTGCTAAATAAACAGCTGAGCCTTGGATTGTACCAGGCCAGGTAGAGTTTGCAATGACAGGGTAACCTTTAAATAACAAGCTAACAAGTTGCTCGGTGCTCAACGCATTTACATGCAATACGGTGGATACTGTCACAGACGGACTCCCATCATTGCCTCTTGTCTGCATTTTGTCATGGTAAGCTATTCATCAAATATTTTTACTTGCAGAGTAAGAGAAGCAAGATGACACTGTCTGACATCAAGATAAGTGATGATACATTTTGGTGTAATTTATGTTATTGTGTTGTATGTAGCTAAATACTTAATTGTAAACATGGTGCTCCTTTAAAATGGGACCACCATCTTGGTGAAATGATTGAGCAATATCTCTGTCTCTGTAATCTCCTCCAGCCCCACAAGCCACTAAGAACTTTGCATTCCCTCAACTCTGGTCTAGTGTGCATCTCTAATTTGCTTTGTCCCACTGTTGGCAGCTGTACCTTCAGCTACCTTGGCTCTACACTTTGAAAGAGCTTCCCCTAAATCTCTCTGCCTCTCTCTCCTTTAAGGTGATCTTTAACACCTACCTTTTTGGCCAAGCTTTTGATCACTTGTCCGAATATTTCTTCATGTGACTCAGGGTGGAGTCGTCCCAGATTTGCACTAAGTGTAATAGCGAGCAAGAAAAAGGACGTTTTACCCGTTGGCCGCAATGGCGGGTTTTCACGTCGTCATCCCAATCCCACCTCATTAATCATGCATTCCCAGGAAACACACCGTTTCGCTGGTGGGTGGCCTCTGATTCAACCATCACACCTTGCCACTTCCTTACGCTGGATGCCATATTTAAAATATAGATGCATGCACACCTCTCAGTGCTTATAGCCCAGGACTGCTGCACAGAAGACAAGGCCCCGAAAGGCAAGAAGACTAAGTCAGTGACGCATCCTGAGATGTCTTCTGGACATTGTGGGAGCTTGCCTAGAAGTCTTCTACCCCTGTTCTGGCTGCAGGAGGCTCATCAGTGTCATCGTGTCATCGCTCTGGTGTGAGGGGTGGTGGCAGAGGTCATTAGTGCCAACGTTACACAGAAGGGGTTCGCCATCAATAAAGGATGATCTCATCGATGCCACCAGGTTAAGGCAACCATCTAAACACTCTAAACTCACACACTCACAAGGCCATCACACATTCACTGGCATCTCACTTACTACCAGCTCAAGGGACATCACCACTCACTCTCCCACACATAAACTCACATCTCCATCTGGTCTCATCTCCTCTGGAGACTGCCTCCTCAGCCCACACTATCTTGAGGCCATTTGTACAGATCAACATGTGTCCCCACACACACCCTGGGATACCCCCTTCCCCAGAGCAGCCCTCGCCCTGCAGCCACTTCCCTTGCCTGAGGCCACTTCTCCCCCTTCCCCATGCAAGTCCTAGCCCTGCAGCTGTAGAAAAGCCACCCCTGCCTTATGGCTGGTCTGGTAGGTAGAAACCTGCCCGTGAGCCCCCCCTTAAAGGTGGTGTAGTGGTGTCTGTGAAGCTGGTGCTAAGACCGCAAGTGCTGCCCGAAGCAAGGTAGGTAAACAAGCCTCAAAGTCCCAAGTGAAGTGTAGCTCGTCAGGTTCATGTCGCTTATGTTCAGTTGTGAAACACATTGGCATGTGCCAGGATGGTCCAGCATGGGGTGATGATTCCAGTGAGCTGGGCTTACAATGACGTGCAGATGTATTACAGTGAGTTTCCTGATGTGAGGCGGCAGGAAACGCAGCCCACCATTGACGGGCAGAGCGGACAATTGCAAACTGGTTTCCACGAAGTCGCAAAACCGACTTGTGGCCTTCCTGCCATATTGCCCGCTAACACCTGCCATGACGCCTGATGCCAGTGGGCATGGAAAATTCTGCCCTCAGCGTCCGATAATGCTCCTGTGAAGCACCCTGGTACATTTTTACTATAATAAAGCCATTACTTAAATGCAAGTTACTGTTGCATAACTACAGGCATTGATAAACTGAGATAATATGTGACGCTTACGATTGGGCACGAATTCCTATTGCGTCTGCTTGTCATGTAGCTCAAACATATACAGCAATGTCCTTCAGCTGTTTAAGCTACTTCACCCAGTACATTCAATGTATTCCAATGGATATATGCATTAAATTTTGGTTAATTCTTTCTCAACAACATCTTATATTTACACAATGCCTTTAATCTATTAAAACACCCTAAGACGCTTCAAAGGAGAGTTATTAGGCAAAACTGATACAAAGTCACATAAGGAAATATTAGGACAAGTGACCAAAAGCTTGGTCAAAGAGCTGGGTTTTAAACAGCGTCTTCAAGGACAGAGAAGCAAAGAGGTTTAAGGAGGGAATTCCTGCAGAGTTAAGGACCCTGACACTGAAGGCTATTAATAGAAGGCCAAAGGAAATCAAGGATGAATGAGTGATTTTCCTTCAACGATGGGCATTGTGAAGCCAGTAATAGCAATCCAACCACTGGCTAGTTGAGGTCATTGCCTTGGTGCAGACCTGGACTTAAAACCTGAACCATCCTTTTGGCTCAGAGAATTAAAATGGCTCATAAAGAGAAGTCAGAGGACAGTGTCGGAGTGGATGCCATTGCTTTGTGGGTCAAAAGGTAAGTGATTTTGCATTCTTCTCCTGAGGTAAAATTCTATAACAATTCTCTCTGCTTCCTTCAGAAATAGGTCAAATAAAATGCCAGAAAACCTATTTAATCTTACAGCCAACATTATACAGATTCAACTATTGTCTTTCTTTAGAATGACATTTCAATGGTTCCAGTGGCTTTACATTCAATCACTTCTGCTTGTACTTATCTTTAAAGCCGTGAACTCTATTTCTAACCAGATATTCAGTGAGCTCTTTTGAAAGATGTTAATCAACGCCGCACATCCACAAATCCATTCCAAAGATCTGCTCGGATGGTAAAGAAATTTCTCCTAATCTCAATTTTCAGCTTCAGACTTGTTCCTTTTGCAATAACATCCCCTCGTTCTGTGCTTACAGGCCAGGTTCAGTGATCAAATATATCCATTCCTCACAAACTTCAGCTCAATCTTTTTTCTGATGGGAAGAAGTTCAGTTCTGTGATATTTCTTTCTAATTCAGTTCTTACTTTGAGCTTGAGAATCATACTTCTCTGCCTCCTCAAATTCATTATCCTGGCAGGCTGCATGCATTTTATTTTTATTCATTACCCTGGCAGGGCCTGCAATTACTCGCAATCCCTAATGGAGAAGGTGGTGGTGAGCCGCCTCCTTGAACCGCTGCAGCCCACGTGGTGTAGGTACACCCACAGTGCTGTTAGGGCAGGAGTTTCAGGATTTTGACCCGGGGACAGTGAAGGAACGGCGATATATTTCCAAGTCAGTGTGGTGAGTGACTTGGAGGGGAACTTAGAGGTGCACAATGGGCCGGATTCTGCTCCAGAAATAACAGCGAGGTTAACAGCGGTCGCTGTTGTTAAAGTATAAATCGGACAGCAACTCCTCGTAACTGCACATGTGTAGTTAAGAGTGGAAATCAGGAACCTGCTGTCAAAGTTATCCTACTCCTTCAGATGCTTCGCAATAAGGTTAACTCACCAAGACACAGCATTGCAATATCTGCAGAGGGATGCCTCCCCAACTCAGAGGTGATGTCCAAGACAGGGGGGGGGGCCGTTTGATCAGGTGGGAGGGCGTGGGTGGGTTGCTGTACTTACGTGACAGATATCCACTAAGCTCAGTGCAAAGTGTTCAGGTTTGCCAATTCCATCTTGAGCAAATTTTGAAAAGCTTGCTAGGTCAAATTTTGCTCCCTGCCCTGCCTCCACAGGGCTTAAAGGTTTTCCTGTGTGTGTCCAACTAACAATTTTTCAATCTGAGTGTTTAAGAAGATGAACCATTGCTTGCCCTGTTTACACAGGTCCCTGGTCCTCTGTCAAGGATGCTGTGCTGAAATAGCTGTCTAATCACAGTAAGTTCCAGTGCAAAGTCCTAGGGAATGTCTTTGGGCAATGAATGGAATGTTTGTTCTCTGCCAAGAGCAAAGACATTTCCAGTTTTTTAATAATAGCGGTTGAGAGATAAATATTGGCCAGGAAGCCTGGAAGAAATCTCCAACTCTTCTCCTCAATAATGTTGTGGGATTTTTATGTCTGACAGAGCAGGTAGCTCCTTAGTTTAATGCCTCACCCGGAAGACAACACTTTCAGCAATGCAGCTCTCAGTAGAGCAGTGGCGTATTAGACTAGGTTTTGTACTGAAGTCTCCGGAGTGTTACATGAATCCACAAACTTCAGATTCAGAAACTTGCATTTATATACGAACAAGGAGCAGGAGTAGGCCATTTGGCCCCTCAAGCCTGCTCCATCATTTAATAAGAACATGGTTCACCTGATAGCTTCTTTCACAATCTCAGGGCATTCCAAAGGTTTTCTAGCTAACAAAGGCTTATTGAAATGTGATCATGGGAAATGCGGCTGCCAAGTTGCGCACATCAAGCTCCCACAAAGAGCAAAGTGATAATGTCCTGATAATCTATTCTTAGTGATGCTGACAGAGGGATAAATATTGGCCAGAATTAAACCAATGGGTATAATTTAATGAGGGTGGTGGTCTGACATTCGATCGGGCACAGAGTGCCAGCGAATGAGGCCAGCAACCCCCCACCCCCACCCGCCTTAGGCCACAAGCAAAGCTTGTCAGCAGCTTCAACTGGGGGTGAAGATGGAGAGATGGTGGGGTCCCCAACCGCAACCCCCCCCCCCCCCCAATGCCCACCCGATCAAACAGCCCTCCTGCCTCAGACTTCACCTGTGAGGAGGGGGGCCATTAAATTCCATGTAACGTTGGGGGAACTTCCCAGTATAGGGGCCATGGACAGATATCACTTTGCATAGCCAGGGAATAGTAGACTGTCAGAGAAGTTGAGCCTTTGAATTTTAATATCCCCCCCACAGATATTAGAAAATTAACTTCTCACAAAGCTATAATGGCAACAACTGTTTCATGAATATTATTTGCAAAATTGAATTGGCAAATATGGAGTTGTTTTAATGTCTCATCTGAAATATGGAATCTGGGTAGTACACTGTTCAATTAATGCTGCACAGAGGTGTCAGGTGAGATTATATCATAAACGGCCCCAGCACAGCAGGAGATTATTCACAATCCAAAATCTTCTGATTCAGAGATGAGACTGAACTAAGCTGAACACAAAGCAAAATGTTAATGGGCTGTGAAAGTAACTGGGCTGGATTTTATGGCCTCCCACTGGGTGTGTATTCAGTGGAGATGAAGGGAGGGGGGAGTTGACATAAAACATGCCAGGTGCCCAGCACACCTCCTTCCTGACCAGCTCTGATTTGTTCCCTGTAAATGGGGAGGTGGGTAAGATCCCCCAGTAGGCCGCCTGTCCTTAGGCCGATTGAGACCCTTAACTACCCAAGTAAGTGGCAATTAAGGGCCTCAATCCGCCTCCACTGCCATAAAATGTTGGGCAGTGGCAGGCGGGCCAGAGCATTGTCATTTTTCAGAGGGCTTCTTTGAAAGCTGGGAAGGAAGTGGGGGGGGTGGTCTCATCAATTGTTGGTGGGGGAGATGAACAGAGTGCAGGGTGCCCTGTGTGCATCAGGTATCCCCCCACCACCACCATCCCTCCAAATCCCAACCCCCAACCCCCTCCCCCACCGCCCCTCTCTCTAATCCCCCTGCTCTAAAAACCTGTGGCTGTCTGCGATCACCATCGCTCTTCGTCCTGCGCCTCCTTGTGCCCCACCAGCGCCCATTACTGAGTTCTGGCACTGCTGGCCAATCAGATTGACCGGCAGCTCTTGAGGGTGGGACTTCCTGTCCACTGAGAGGCAGAAGTCCGATGCTGAGCTTTTTTTGACCTGCTGCCCCCTGTGCTATCGCTGTGGGGCAGGCTTTTTAAAGGTCGGTCTGCTCAAAACCAAGTATCCTTCTTGGGGACGGGTGGAGGGGGTGTGGCAAGCAGTCCAACCCTTCCTGCTCCCCCGCTGGTGCAATCCAACCTATTGGCTTGACTTTTTCATTCCATGCCTGCCGATATTTGATAATAAACAATCTTGGGCTTGCCCATGCAATGCTGTCATCGTGTGAAATCGTTCCTAACTGGAAAGTAAATCAGCTAGGGTCATCACTTGACCAGCAATAGCACCAGCTTGGATATAAGGTCCCACCAGCACCATCCGAAGGCGACCAGAGGAGTGCCTCTGGTATCCTCATCACCATTCAATCCTCGACCAACAGGCAAAACGGCTGCTCTCATCATTTGTCACATTGCTGTATGTGGGAGCTTGCTGTGCACACATTGACTGCCACATTTCCGACACACCAACAGTTACTACATTTCAAAAGTACTTTGCCGGCGATAAAGTGCTTTGTAACGACCCGAGATTGTCAACGGTGCTCTATAAATGCAAGTCTTTCTATGTTTTACTGCTGACATGACACTTTTTTTTTACAAAAAACATCTAAAGGTGCTGCAAGTGGTGTAATAAGATAAATAATAGTCACTTCCTTGGAACATCAGTGCCATATAGTTTGCTTCAGTAAGCACCAAGGATGCTCACGTTAGTCAGGAAATATATTGGAAATCAGGAATGGTAAGCACTGGCACAGAGTAAATAAGTATTCAGCATTAGGTTTACTTTAAACTAATCTTTTTGTTTGTCAGTGACAAATTACTCTATGACCACAATTTTTAATAACCAGTCCTCACATCTCTCTCAGTAACATCAATATAATGAAGTCTACAAGGTGAGAAATTGTTTTTAAAGTGTGGACGATTCCTCCAGTCATCAGTGTGAGGCAACTCAACTTATCATCGCTTGGGCTACAAGAAATCTCGTTCTCGCTCATCGAGCACACATTTAACCCCTGCCTCCCATTCAGTAGACCACGTTCAAAACAATATTCACTTCATTTAAATGTAAGTCATGGGGGCTGGGTTTATGGTTTTTGCCAGGGCGTGAGGGAGGTGGAACGGAAAGTGAGAGGTCCGCTCACTCCCGCCTCAGCACAGCGAATTAAAGGTCGGACGGCCAATTGGTGGTACACTTGGGGGCTCCTCCCCCAATCGGGCATCATGACCTGGATGCCACGCAGGAGAGGGGTTATACCGTGAACAGGAAGTTGTTCACGGCCACCAATTTAAAGGCCCCCTACACTCTCAATCTCTGTTTATTTCTTACGGCAGGCTCAAAACAGTGAATAAACAAAGTCAAAAAACATGCAGGCGCTACCTCCTTCGGCAGCAGGCTCTGTTGCTACATGCAGCCGTGGTCCTGTCGGTAGGCCTTTTCTTCCGCCCTTGTGCTGCCTCCTCATACCTGGTTGTAAAGCACCCTCCAAAAAACGGAGCGGGCAATGAAAAAATTGCATACAATAAGGTGTTTAACGGGCTCAATACCTTGTTAACTGTTTATGTAAAAATGGCTTCTGATTTCTGCGCCCGCACGCCTTCCGTAATATCGGAGACATGTTAAACATATTCTGATTTCATGATACTTGTGAGCAAAAACACTGCAGATAATCGCTTCCATCAATTGTGAGTTCAACAATTCAACTTGAATTCCTTGTCTCAGAGGGAGAAAGGACCTCACAAAAGACTAGAAGCTGCAATTTGTTTAGGGGGCTTTGTTGGCAAGGATTGAAATCAGCTTTATTCATGCAATTAGCATCAGGCTTAAGAACTCATAGTATTAAGGTGGCAGGAGGGTTTAACAGGATTTATTATTTCCACTTACACATGTTTGGACCATTTAAGTGTTCAAAATATATTATGGCCCAGATAAGGTCCATCTGGAATATTAATGCACAATATGCTCAAAATGCTCAGCATCCTTAATTCCACACCAGCTTCTGGAGTTTTTAATCAAGCATGTACTTGGACAGTTTAAAATCTGTTTTCCTTCCAGTGATTGTCCAACAATTGGATATTACCTATAGCCACCACTAATTTTCTTTTACGAGCGCTTAAATTCCAAAGGTTCAGAATAGTCCCTCTCACCTTACAGTGACATCGGGATTTGGTGTAGGTATGCATATTTGACATACAATAGGAGGCAAGTTTGAACCGTCAGGTTTAGTTAATGAGAAAACGTATCAGGTAATGAAATTGGGGCATTACCATTTCCTGCTCCCAAGGAGCTGTGTTCTTCTAATCCTCTCTGTGTGCCTTTCCTTCTAAGCCTCATTCCCTTCTCCTGCGATGTCAATAGCTTGCTTTAACCTCGAGATTCAATTTCCACAATACTCTCCTCTTCTCTCAGCCCCACTTCTAACTCTGCCAAACCTCCAACTTGCTCAAACCTCTGCTGCCGATCTCATGACACATCCCATTCTGTAAATCCTACCTCTTCCTGTCCTAATATCTCCTTATCTAGTTCAGGGTCAACTTCTTTTGATAACGACCCTGTGCAGCGCCAACCGTAGGGGCAAGTCTTCCTTCATGTGTTATGCCTAATGAAGTTGTAAATCTGTTCTTCGATAAATAGATTTATGACTTTGCTACGTCAATGGACGTAGGCAATCTATGCCCAAACTGATGGGAAACAAGTTCAGGCAACGTTCTTACTTTGGAGTCTCAAACTAAGTGCCATGTCATGCTACATCAAAACGAAAGTCAGAAAATGTAAATACAATAAAGTTTTTTGAAAATTACAATTTGAAATTACTGGGCGCACTCAGCAGGAGGAGGCAGTAGTGTAGTGGTATTGTCACTGGACTGGTAATCTAGAGACTCAGGATAATGCTCTGGGAACCTGGGTTCAAATCCCACCACTGCAGATGGTGGAATTTGAACTCAATAAAAATCTGGAATTAAAAACCATTCTCGATTGTTGTAAAAGCTTATCTGGTTTACTGATGTCCTTTAGGGAAGGAAATCTGCTGTCCTTACCTAGCCTGGCCTACATGTGACTCCAGGCCCAATTAGAGATGTGCAAAAAATGCTGGCCTGGCCACCAGATGCTCACATCTCTAATTGCCCCCGAATAAAAAAAAAGGTTAAGCAACATCTGCAGAGAAAGGTAGAGAGTTAACATTTCTGGGATTGACCAGCCTTTTGACAATACACCATTGACCTGAAACATTAAACTGCGCGTAAATTTTCTGCCATGTTTCCAACATTACAACAGTGAATGCGCTTCATTGGATATGAAGTGCTTTGGGGCGTCCTGAGGTCATGAAAGGCGCTACATAAAAGCAAACTGTTATTTTTAACTCTCCCATTCTCTTATCACCAGGTGTTGCCTAACCTGCTGAGTGTTTCTGTCACACTAAGTTTCAGTTTCAGATTTCCAGCCTAGGCATTATTTTGTTTTCTGATTTTTCAAAACTGAATGAACAGTGATAGTAATTTTTTTAAAAAGGCACAAAATCTGACAACTTGTGTTGGTGATACGAGTACTCAGTATAGTGAGATGACATTCCCTTGACAGCTTTTTAAAATGAGGAACTCATCTATAAATGAGTTCATGTCTGTGCTACAATAGCAGAAAATTATCGCATAAATATGTTAAGCTTGCAAATATAGCCAACAATGACTTATGAACTACATTTGAACATTTCCACGTCAATGCTGTTTCTTTAACTATATTCACTGCAGAAATGTTGTATAACATCGGCATTGAAGTTGTTGCTCACCACAATAAGTCACTCCCTACTTTTTCAATATCCACCAGTTTGAATGCCTATCTACGACATATCCACAAAGAGATTCAGTACTGAAATATTCACCTATTCATAGCGGCAATGGGTTCCAGTGTTGAATTTTAGAGTGTTATTGCAGCAAGAACAACACGCACTAATGAGTGCTAATTGGCGAACCAACCTTGCAAACGAGAAAAAGCAAATGATGAATTCTCTCATCATCAAAGAGCTGCATTTACATTGCCTCAAGTAATGAAGTCAATGACAATGATTATGAGTTGAATTATTCAATGTTTTAAAACAAATAGCAAATTATTGGTGTCATGGCAGAATTTTGCTCTTGGCATGCGTGATATTTTGGTTGGCAGGTGCTCGCGAGAGTCAGAAGCGCGCCGGCCAACAATTAAGAGGCCTATTAAAGTAGTAATTAACTGAGATTTTTTGTTGCCGTCCAACGTTATGGTTGGCGTGCTGGCGAATCGGCCAGGCGGCCTTCGCATTTTTCAGGACGCCTCATCCACGTGTGGGATGAGGTTTCCGATATTAATTTAAAAAAACGTTTGGACAAAATTTTCATTATCCATGTGCTCCGGTGACTGATTCTGATGCATGGGCATTTTTTCCCAGTTATAAAATCTTGATTTTTTGTTTTGCATTTAAATTCTTCAGTTTCCTGAGGTCATTGTCTGCCTTGCGGGAGCTTTCATTGCTCGCTCCCCTGCGCCCTCTCTGACTTCAGCGCTCACCTTCCTCCCGTCCCCACCCCGGCAACGCTGAGCCTTTCAGCGTGCCTTTCACGTCGGCTGGCCGTTAATTGGCGTGAAATCGCGGTTGGGGACCAATCGAGTTCGGGGAGGTCCATGCCTTGGCCGCCCGCCAAACTAAAATTCCTGCCTCATGTTATTCGCTCAGAATTTCCCTCTGAGGCATTAACGAAATCAATGAAAAGTTACCCTGTTACTATGGTGCATAGTTTAGGTGGTTTTCTTAAGACAACTAAATTACCCTGAAATTACGCATTTATTTTCATTGCAGATCAGTAAAGAGAAATACGGGTTTAGATTTTCATATTGTTTTAAGACCCAAGATAATCCATCAAGTTAATTGGAAAACCTAAGATCAATTTCCCCACATAGTGAGTTGCCAAACTCTGTTTTCATTCAGCATACTCTTGGCCAAATGAAGGGCTTCCACAAAAAAATAAGGAAATAGTGGGGCAGAGGTGGGAAGCAAGTTAACCCAGATCATCTTTCTACATCTCACACTCAGCCATTTGCCAGGGGCTGAGAGCAGATCATTTGCCCAGGCTTTCTAGTTGAACAATAACTCAGAAAGGGGGATAAGTCAGCATGCTACAATTGGCATTGAATATTTTTAAGGCAAAGGTTCTTGTTAAGCAAGGGAATCAAAGGTTATTGGGGGTCCATGGGAATGTAAAACACGAAACACAAGCAGATCAGCCATGATTTTATTGAATGGTAGAGCAGGCTCGAGGGCCAGAATGGCCTACTTATGCTCCCATTTCGTATGTTCATATCAGAGCTAAGGAGGGGCAAGGATAGTTAAGGTTCCTGAGCATCCTCTGCACATAGTGACGGGGGCAGGCTGTGATATCCTTGTGTAACATGCTATCACTGATACCTCCAGTATAGTCACTTGGACAAACTACTGAAAAGCATCTGATGCCGGTTGACCTGTGAGTCCACAGATGGAGAGAAAATTGGTCAGAAAACAAAAATGATAAAAAATGAACTGCATTAAATATATGATTGGACAAAATTGTCGTTTTTAAAAGAAGTTACTTTCTGTTAACTAACAGTGAAAAAGCCTGACAGACTTTTTTTTTTAAACCTCAGGCAGATCATAAAAGATTCATGTAATTGCGAAGTCCAGTGCCAGCATGTCTTACTCTGAACTTCAAACTAATTTTTATATTTTAAAACTGGACATGAAAGGCTGAAAAGATGGCTGTCCATGGGCCACCTGACTTTTTTTGTGGCTTTAAACCCCTCCCCTGTCTCAAGAGGGAACAAAAGGAACATTCCAGACTGATGTGATTCAATGCCCTTTCCTATAACCAATCCAAAGGGTTTTTGAATGATCATGACTAAACATCTTAAACACTCAAGGTGTTAAACCACAACACAGGGTTTCAGAGTCAACATGACACCACCCCTTTTTGGAAAAGGACTTGGACTTATAGAAACTCAAATGATGAAAGAGCCATGTTTTCTGTCTGTGTTTAAAAGATCAGCAAAGGTGTTTGGAGGTAGTTCCACCAAGGCCATCAAGCTATCTGCAAGTAATTCAAGCAGCTGAGGTAATCAACAGCAATACCTTGTAAGCTGGAGATCCCAGCAGAGAGAAGACTCCGTAACCTGTTCTAACTTTGAGTTGACCCAAAAACCAACCTTCTGGAAATTCGATTACAGGAGACCTCACAGCCTGTTGATAATTATTCACTTCACGAGACCCCTGCTTCAAATTTAAAGCATGGAAACCATCCAAGAAATTACAGGCCTGCCATGTGCGAGCTGAATATCTTAAACCAGAGGCTGAGATAATTGTAAACTGTAACAGTACATTACCTTCACCTGTATCTAATCTTTGTGTGTTTGCAAGTGTGTGAGATTTCATGTTTAATTCGGGTTAAGTGTGTGAGAAAAATAAGTTTCTTTATTTTTAATCACACAAAAGCTTGCTGCTGGATTTATTTGGGATACACATTCTGAGGGTAAAAAAGGCAAAACATACTGATCATAGGAAATAAAGGAATATAAACATTCTGTCCATGACATTATTCTCTAGCACCACAAATTTAGTGGTTTACATTTGAAGGTTATGGGGAGTGCCAGAGGGATGTAGCATTCATACATTAGCTGTTAATTATTGACTAGGGGATAGCTTTCTGCTCAAATAAATTTATTTACATTGATGTCATACCACAAAATGAACACAAATGCTTTCCCATTATCTGTGATCTTAGGACAAGCAAACATTCAGTTTCATGTCATGCTCCTCATTTTTTTTTGTTCATTGTTTGTATTTAAGACACTGAGGGATTGGAGAGTGAGATTGGAAATTGGGCCTGTCAGATGTTTCCTGGTGATGCACAATTTTCTTTCCTTTTGAATTGGTTCCTTTTTCACATTGACCACCATTGTGAGGTGTTCAGAGATGACGGACTCAGAATCCAAACAGGAAGGTCGAGGGTTACCCAGTAACATCGGTGAGTAAAATGCCAGCTCACTCCACTTTCTCAAAGCAGCGGGTATATCAAATATCAATGGTTAAACAGCTTCACATGAGAGGTTTTATGATGGCCATAGGTTAAAGTAGATTCACAGCATGAAAATGGTGCCAGTTTTATTACCATTTCACTCCTTTGGGCCCACAAAAACATAACAATACTTCACTAGTATCTTAAAGCTATATCACCTATGAGGAGGATGTGTTTGAACCGCGAGTTTAATTTTGGACTAATTGAATAGGAAAACACAAGGTTGATTTGGTACAATATCATTGAAGATATTTGCAAAATCATTGTTACAGGTTTGCAAAGAAACGTACTTAAGGAAACCATATTCAGCCCATATTATATTATGATAAGTGCATTCCACTATCATTTTTGCTGTTCAGCTCAGTTTCACTATGTATTCCTTTAATAACAAGCTGTGCAACATCATCAACTTGACATTTGTAAATTTTGCTCGACACCAGCTTTGCAATCATAAAAACCTGCTGACAACAGCGTCGTGACAGCAGTGGTAAATAAAAGTGAGGAATTGTGCATCCACGAGTGTCCGGGTGAGAGAATTCTTGTAATCTCAAGATATTTACAGATCAGGAAGACTCATCCATTAAAATAATAAGAAAAAAAAAGCCTTACACTCCCTCCTCCCAATCATGTAATGAAACTAGAGCTTGAGTAGAGGGTAGATTTTCACCTTCACCACTTGGGCAGGAAATTGGGAGAGAGCGCTATCTGCCTGTTACAGAATGTGCCAGATTTTCTGTTCACTTGGATACAACTTGTCATTAAGAAGATCCCAATTAAATAATTGTAATCTCAAGGTAAGGGTGGGGTGTAACTGGTCTACGCCAGCAGTGCAAAACGGGCTCATTGCGATTTTTCACTGTGCCAATTTTTATTTTCCACAAACTTGGACAAATATTGCCAAGATTTTTAACTTCAAACCAAGTCTCTGAAAAGAATTTGAACTATTGCTCTGTGAACTTCAGTGAAAAGTAGAATGGGTGCGGTGAAAAGTCAGCCATCAAGTCACTATCAGCTTGTTTTGTGCTGCTGGTGTAGAATAATTTCACCTCCAAGATTTCCATACAAAATAAAAAGGTGTAAGTCACCCCATTACGAGTATTTTCCTCCACTATTCTACATGAAGATCGTAAGTGTTGATCGCTCTTTGATGAAGTACCTTCTCCTTGCATGTGTGTTAATTTATACTTTCACCCGTTTAGTCCATGTCCCTTTGCTTTCTTGTCTCATCTTATCTTGAATAGGCAAAACCCAACTCAAACCAAAGCAGATGGGGTTAAGTCAATAGAGTCAGACCAAGATATCAACCTAGATAATTCATTCAAGTCCATGAGGGTGAGACTCGTATCCGTGACATTCTGATTCAAAGGCATATGTGGTAACATTGAACTAAGGTTGACAGCAGACAACCTGGAGGTGTTGGTGTCTGCTACCTAGAGGTGCTGGCTATTCCTGGTTGACCCAGAAATTCATCATTTTCAATCTAAGCTGAAACAGTTTTCAAACATCTGAAATCTCGAAGCAGAGCACAGATTGTTTCCTTGTTTAAGAAAATTGCTTCTGTCAGAGTTTATGGCCCGGAATTTCCTCAGAGTTGTTCCTGAATCACTATCATAAATTTTGCTAGGGTGCAATCTCATGGAAAACCTCAGCATAAAATTTTGTTTTCCCCTCACTTCTGACGCACGTATGGTGAATTAGATGGAGGAGCTCAAGAGGAACTAATTTCACGGCATCTTTTACATCCATCAGAGAGGGCAGACAGGGGCAACAATTTTAACACTTTGTCTGAAAAACAGCACGCCCAACAGTGCGGTATATCCTCATTGCTGTACTGAAGTGTCAGCCTAGATTCTCTGCTCAGTTCTCTGGAGCAGAGGGGAAACAACCTCCTCTAAGACGTTTGTCCTTCTAGGAGGTAGAAACAACGGGGACAGAATCTCAAATTATAAAACTTAAAGCTTATTCTTGTAAAAAAAATGTTCAAAACTTAAAAAAGTTTGCTGTTTCACAGTGAAAAGGAAACAGTAAATTCAGAACTTGAGGAAACCCATCAGGAACCCCAAAAAAGGTCAAAGATATAAACTTTGTGAGATTTTTGTCAACGGCTACAGGTGATGAAATAGCCTCAGTGCCCTCACAATGCAGAAGTGTAAAGTGTAAACTCCAGCCTGTAAATGTAAATTTAAAATCTCATTCAATTTATAGCTAGAATCTGCTTGCAGTTAAGAAAGTAATCTGGATTTCCAGAGTCAAGCAAAAGGAATAAGTAAATTAAAGCTATAGCTTCTATGTCATTCAGTAAAGCACTGTCAAAACACACTACATTTAGGCACCTGCTCAAGATAATGCAAAATGTTTTTTTTGTATAATAATAACCGTTGATAAAACCTAAATGTGGCTACCATTCATCATTCTCACGCGCATGAAAAACGTTGTTCCAACATAATGAAAAAAATCACTTGAGGACATTTGCTATCCCATCTGCAGATAAGACAGCACAATATGAACTTCAAGGCATCTAGAATCATACAGCACAGAACGTGGCCATTGGGCCCATGGTTCCTTTAACCAGTCATTGGAAACAGCTACCCAATTAGTCTCACTTCCCTGCTCTTTTGTCGTAGCCTGTAATTGTTTCCACTTCAATTATTTATTCAATTCCCATTTGAAAGTTACCATTATATCTACTTCCAGCATCCTTTCAGGCAGTACATAACAATTCACTACATAAAACTTTTCTCTCATCTACCTTCTGGCTCTTTGCCAATTACTTTAAATCTGCATCCTCTGGTTACCGACTCTCCTGCTAGTGGAAACAGTTTCTTCCTATTTACTCTATCAAAATCTAATACCATCGGCTGCTAACATGTCTAATTTCTAGGCATATCTCATATTGAGCGTGTCCAGGGTATTCCCAATTGGATCTTTTTTTTTAATTCATTCATGGGATGTGAGCTTCGCTGACTGGGCCAGCATTTATCGCCCATCCCTGAATTAATTAGACTTTGGTAAGTCTCTCTGCAGCTGAATCTTAATGCAGTCTTTAAGGTTATTGTCAAACTGTTCCCATTGCATTGTGTAAATTGAGGTGTACAAGGTTTATTTCAAATCCATCACAAGCAATTTGCCTCAACTTCTGTCCACTAATGTGGCATTCTTCTTACAGAAGCTCATTCAATATTTGCACGAGAGGCAAGCTGAAAAATATACTGAGGGAACCTGAGAGAGTTTGTGAAAGAGGGAGTTGAGTACAGATGTTTCTGTGTGGGAGCTTCACAACAACAACTTAGATTTGAATAGTGCCTTTAACATAATAAATTGTCCCAACGCCCTTCATAGGTGTGTTGAAGAACAAAATCAGACGCATAAGACAATACCTGGGCCGATGGTCAAAGGCTTGGTCAAGGAGGTAGGTTTTAAGGAGTGTCTTCAAAGGAAGAAAGAGAGGTAGAGAGGGGAGAGAGGATTAAGAAGGGAATTCCAGAACTTAGGGTCCAGGCAAATGAAGACTTGGCGACCAATAGCGGAGCAAGTAAAATCAGGAATGGTCAAGAGACCAGTTAGGGTGCGAAGGAGTTTTCTCGGGATGCATAGGAATATACTTTGAAAATGCTAGGTCCAGTTCACTGCCCTCTGTGCAATGTGGCACCAAGGACGAAAGACATCTTTTGTTGGTGGCACTGCCAATGCCATCACAGCAAGCACACTTGATAACCCCTATGCCTTGTCAGGTTTTTTAGGGGCTGATTGTACACATTCAACATCTGAAAATCAGGCAGATTTTGCCTTAAAGCCCATTTAAAAATTGCTCTGTGAAACTGGACTCAAACTGGTTTTTTGTGCATCTTTAAAATAAATGCAGGGGTTTTACAAATCATTTATTCCTAAAGGGGCAGATTTCAAGTAACCTCATTCCTAGATCGAGGTTCCGTCCGCTAAATGAACAGAAGCCTGGGATAAGCATTATGAACTTTAAGTAAGCTATCCTTGGGTAGGATCTACATTGAAAGTATGCCCCATTCATATTGCAGGAAATCCTCCAAATTGTTGAGCAATATAATTTGGTTGAGAAATAATCGTTTGGTAGTGCAGAACGTGAGTATTGCTGAAAAAAGATATCTTGTCGAAGCTTTTCATCTTGTATTCATCAGGACAATTGCAAGAATACCAATGTCAGGGGAAGCAACAATTTATACTGTATGAGAAGAGAGTGCCAATTGTTTGACCAGTGGACTCTGATTGGTACAGGATTTGCCATGAGGAATGCACCAGTTCATGGTGACTGACAGTTAACTGCCAAGCATTGTTTGAAATTTAAACCAAGCAGCTTGACTCTGATGAGTCAAGGCTTTACCCTGAGGAATGAACCAGCGAATGGCTATCACTTATTTTATCTAGCTGAAGCAGGTGCAATGTGTGTACATATTCTTTCCTGTCTGCAAAGAACAGGGCCCTGTGTATTAATATATGTAGCTCCCAGTACATGCGAATGCACCACACTGTGAGCACAACTGACAATCTTGAATTGGTTGTCAGCATAATTTTTAGTACACTGAGGATTATTTAGTAAATAAATCCTCACCATCCAAGGGCCCAAACACTCCTTTCAAGTGAAGCAGCATTTCACTTGCACTTCCCTCAATTTAGTCTACTGCATTTGCTGCTCCCAATGCAGTTTCCTCTACACTAGAGAGACCAAACGCAAACTGGGTGACCGTTTTGCGGAACACCTTTGGCCTGTCTGCAAGCATGACCCAGACCTCCCTGTCGCTTGCCATTTCAACACACCACTTTGCTCTCATGCCCACATGTCTGTCCTTGGCCTGCTGCAAAGTTCCAGTGAAGCTTAACGCAAACTGGAGGAACAGCACCTCGTCTTCCAACTAGTCACTTTACAGCCTTCCAGACTGAATATTGAGTTCAACAACTTTAGATCATGAACTCTCTTCTCCATCCCAACCCCCTTTCCGATCCCTCTTTTTCCAATAATTTATATACATTTTTCTTTTCCCACCTATTTCCATTATTTTAAATGTATTTCCATTCATTGTTTTACCTCTACCTTTTAGCCTATTTGATCCTTTCCCCCCACCCCACCCCTCATAGGGCTATCTGTACCTTGCTCATCCTGCTTTCTATCCTTAGCACATTTCTTAGCTAATATCACCACCTTCAACACCTCTTTGTCCTTTTGTCTATGACATCTTTTGGCAAACTCCACCTATCACTGGCCCTCTATCCAGCATTACCTGTCCCACCCCCCCTTAAACCAGCTTATATTTCACCTCGCTTCTATTTTTCCTTAGTTCTGTTAAAGAGTCATACGGACTCGAAATGTTAACTGTATTCCTCTCTGCAGATGCTGTCAGACTTGGTGAGCTTTTCCAGGTATTTTCGTTTCTGTATTATTTAGTGAATGTTGTCCATTCGCAGAAGCACATCTAATGTTGGACACTGTGTTTTGAATTTTGCAAGCACAGGCTGGGTGGTTATGGTCTGTACCTTGCCCATTGCAAACAGCAGAAGGGACATGCTATTTGAAACGATCTTTGAGATGGACAGCCTACATACCTAGCACCGCTCTGCCGCTGAAATTCATATACCACGTTACTCATTTGTGAGATGGGCAAAAAAGCTTCAACAAAATGTCTTTTTTTAGCACAATTTGGTTTCCTATGAGACGTTTCTTCCTATGCCAGCTGTGACTCAGTCAGTGGCACTCATACTATTGAGTCAGAAGGTTGTGGGTTCCAGTTCTGCTCCAGAAACCTGAGTGCATAATCTCAGCCGACACTCCAGTGCAGTAGTGAGGAAGTGCAGCACTGTCAGAGGCGGCACCTTTCATGTGAGTCATTAAACTGGGAACCAGCTAAGGTTAAAAGCCCAGGCGCCATAATCAAGAATGGGGTTTTGAATGACCTGGGCACATGCAGTAAAGTTCTTATGGACTTTCACTTCACATGATGGAGGATCAGCAGCCAGACAGTTCAAAGAAAGACCCAATAAAGACAAAAATATCCAGCTGGTTTGTAAGAGTGGTTTGATAGTTCAGAATGCGAACAGCCCCACTTAAAATAGCAGATGGGACCTCGACAGAGTTTATTCAGACAGGGTGTGGCCACAGAGCATCTAAAATTTTAGAGAGTTTAATTATGCAAGGCAGTTCTTTTAAAATTTAACCCTATTATCAAGAATAGAAAATAATTCACTTCTGCTAAACTTAACTGTGACTCCTTCAAACCAGCTCTCTCAACGATATTATCTTTGTTTGAATTCAATTTTCCAAGACCAGAGAAATTATTAATTAAAATTGGAACATCTTTGTTTTTGGGCAGTAAGAACAGATAATAGATCAAATGGCCTTTGAACATTACACAGGATGAAAAAATGCACGTCAGCGTCTAACTATTTAAAAGAAAGGCTTGCATTTATTTAGCACCTCTCTTGGCCACAGGCTGTCCCAAAATGCTTTACAGCTAATTAAGTACTTTGGAAGGGTGGTCACTGTCATTATGTAGGAAACGTAGCAGCTAATTTCAGCACAGCAAGCTCCCACAAACAGCAAAAGGATAGTGACCAAGTAATCCATTTTTGTGGTGTTGATTGAGAGATAAATATTGACCAGGACAGCAGGGTTAACTCCCTTATCCTTCTTCAGAAGAGTGCTATTGGATCCTTTACACGCAACTGTGAGGCCAAACAGGAGCTCAGTTTAATGTCGCATTCAAAAGAGGGCATCTCCAGCAGTCCTGCATTGGAGTGTCAGCCTTGATTGTTGTGCTCAAGTCCTGGAATTGGTCTTGAATCTACAACCTTCCAGTTCAGAGACAAGAGTGCTACCCGCTGGTTATTACATATGAAAACATAATGCATTAACCTGCAAGAATCAAAGTCCCAAAATGCAACTCACTGCAGTATATCTGGTGATTCAACTTGTCTGTTCAATTTCACCTTCACCACCTTGGTCTGATCACACAAGCAGCATTTCCAAAGTCTGTACTGTACAGACTCTACACTGTTCTTAGTTGCCATTCACCACACAAGGTTCCGCTATCCATCATGCTTTTGCAGAAGCTACTAAATGGAGATTAAATGCTTCTTGTCAGAAGAAATGGGGAACTGTGGAGGAGCAAAGGATTAGGGTGCCCATGTGCATAAATCACAACAAGCTAGTAGACAGGTACCAAGAAAGTAATCAAAAAGGCGAATGGCCTTTACTATTAATGGTATGCTAATTATATTGTCAGGCTACACAGGTGAAGGGTATTGTTTAAATACTTTGAGCACATATGAAGAGGGGGCAGCTAGGACACTGGGTGGGTGGAAGGAGAGTTGTAACATTGAACAAAGTCAATAAACTCTCTTGATAAAGAAAAGCTCTGCGTCTTGGTTTTGACTTCACCGACTGGCCTGGATCCTATTAACGTTTACATGTTGGAAACTGGAATACCAAGGGCACAGAGTTATGCTTCAGTCATACAGATCCTTGTTCAGACTCCAGCTGGAGTACTAAGTTCCATTCTGGGCACTGCATCTCACTAACACCTTGGATGGGATAGAGTGCAGATCCACCAGAATGATCCCAGGGTTTAAAGGATTAAATGATGAGGATAAGTTGCATCAACTTAGCTTGCATTTCCTTTGGCATGGAAGAGTGATGAATAGTCTAATGTTAAAATTATAAAAGGATTCAATAGGGTAGATAAAGAGACACTATTTTATATGGTGTGGGAAACAGAACAAAGGACATAATCATAAAGTGTGAACGAGGCCATTGAATAGTGAAATCAGGAAGAACTTCTACATACTAAAGTTAGAAGATATCTGGAACTTTCTGCACCCAAAGGCCTCTAAATGCTGGGACAATTGAAATTTTCAAGACTGAGACTGATACATTTTATTAGTTAGTGGTATCAAAAGACATTAAGCAAAGGTGGGTGAATGGAGTTGAGGTACAGATCAGCCATAATCTAACTGAATAGCAGAACAGAATAAAAGTGCTGAATGGCCTTCTCCTGTTGCTAATGTTCCAATGGAAGGGAGGTAACATTTTTGGTGAATGCCTGCTCTATGTAACTATGAGAAATTAAATGGGCTAAACTACAAGAATATACTGGCAGTAAAATTTGAATGATCGAACAAGGTTGCTGTCCAAACATGAGAGGACTTGGCAAGCGTTCAATTTGATGTTTCAGCAGTTTGTGCTTAAATACTGAATACTGAGGAATCTCGAAAGCTTAAACAAAGGCGGCAAAGCAATATCCTGGGAAAGGGCTGCAGCACAGCTAAGCAATTTCTCAACTACTCAGCTGTAGCAAAACTTTCACTGTCAGTGTGACAAAATGAGCTCTGATGTGAGACAAGTTGGAGAAGATGAGAACACGTTCTCAGCATAGATTTTGCCGTGAAGCAGAATTTGGGGACGGGGGTGAGGGGGGTGGAAAGAGGGTGACTTGATGTTTATGGAATTTGATTGCTGTGCAATGCTGCAATGTTTATTTATCGACAATATGAAACTGAATTGAAATTCTGAACCCTTCTCTCAAATCAGCTAGTTTGCTTTGGTTTTGATTGGTGACTTAGTGGCCAATTGCATGCATCAGATAAAAGATAAAGGAAAACAGTAACCTCCTGAATCTGAAGGGAGAGTGAATGCCCGGTATGAAAACACAAGATTAACACCGCCAGACTTTAGCAGGACTTAAACTTTCTGACAAATAGCAGATGCCCCTGCTCTACTACGCCACTCAAGCTGAACGTGACAAGGATCAGGGAACAGACCCACATCATCAGCTCTATATCTGCGATAAACTATAACTTGCAGAGTGCAGAACACAACTCCAATTTGACATCATGAGCCAGGCCAAGCTAGAAGTCAAACTTGTGACTACGGCCAGTTTACTATTAACTACCACATCACTTAAGTTAAATACTGCCTTCTGGATGTGCATTCGAGTATACTGTAGGTTTCAAAGACCCATATTGAAAGTCAATGCATAACTATGTCACTTTTTGGTTGGGCACAAAATACATACCATCCCGGGGGCCGTAAGCATTGAAAAGAATGTCAGCACAAATATGAATGAGGTTTTAAATGGATTTGTTCATGTACAAAAATCCCCAGATAAAGAACGTTGTCACCCTGATCATTAAGTAGTGAGTGGATGCAGCAACTAGACCACCAAGAATTTGATGCGCTATGACAGGATTTAGAAGCACATCACTACTGGGCCACCAAGAAGTATCTGTACACCGTATAACATCAAAAACCTTACAAACTGGGTTAATACATTGCAGGAACTCAGTGTGTACCCACCCATAGGCACAGAGGGGCTTGGATGGAGATCCCACCTTGCAATAGAATGCTGGGAACAATTACACAGTCTTCCAATGTTCCAGCATTTTCTAATTTTATTTCAGGTTTCTAGCATCCGCAATACTTTGCTTTTGTCTCCTAATGTTCTGGTTTGATACTTTGAGTTCTGATAATATTAATGCAAAAATACCATAAATAGAATGATGTCTGGGGAAAAGTGAGAGGAGGAGGCGAGAGAGAGAGATGTTGATTGGGATTGATTTTGTCTTTCTGTTCATAAATGTTAAAAGAAAGTCTTGCATTTATAAAGGGCCTTTCATGACCACAGGATGTCCAAAAGCACTTTACAACCATAATGTTCTTTTGAAATGTGAATGCACAAAATGCAGAAGACAATTTGTATACATCAAGGTCCAACAAATACCAAATGATCATGTCCACATCGTGCATTTGAGTGATGTTGGTTGAGAGATAAATATTGGCCAAGACACCAGGGAGAACCCTCCTATGCTCCTTCAAATAGTGTCATACTGTAGTAATTATAGTTTTGATAAATGTAGGACAGTAGCTTTAAAAATAATCCTGTATTGTAGGATTATATGATTTGTGTAAACCAATGAGATAGTAGCGTGGGGAACCTCTAGAGAGAGAATCCTTCTTTAGTTATAGAGTTTGATGCACACAAGTAGTTGATGCTACTGTCTTGTAAATTAAGTTCAGTGTTTCTACCAAGAAAAGTGGCCTGGAAAATCAACTCTATAATAAACGAGGATAAATCAGATCCAGTGCTGTCCCTCACCCAGCGATTGTGAGTATCTAAGATAATTAAAAAGAAAGGAAAATATACTCATCCGAGATGCCACAGTTTGGCAGAATCAGTCCCTTTGAACCTGCCACAGACGACTGGTCTCAATATATAGAACATTTTGCGTTCTACTTTCAAGCCAACAAAATCGTTGGGGAGGAAAAGAGAACGATTCTCCTGAGTATTTGTGGGAACAAAACCTACAGTTTAATTCAAAGCTTGATGGCCCCCAGCTCCCCTGATTTGAAGACCTTCAGTAAATTACTAGACCTCGTTAAGGTACATTTCCAACCCAAACCCTCAGTCACAATACAGAGGTTCAGGTTCAATTCACAGAATAGCGTCCCAGGGGAGACCATTGCTACCTACGTGGTGAAATTAAAGCAACTAGTGAAATGTTGTGATTTCAGTGAAACCTTGAATGATGTGCTCAGGGATCTTTTAATCTGTGGTGTACAAGAGAATACTATTCAGTGAAGATTGCTGACTGAAGTGAATCTTGATTTTAAGAAAACGTTAGAAATAGCGCTTGTGATGGTCCTTCCAAATGATTCAAGGTGAGCAAAATGGTGCCATTTTCCTGGTTGGGTGGGAGTGGTCAGCCTAAAGTGGTGCGAAAAGCCGGGACTCCGACACGAAGCGGGCAACAGCTCCCGCTAACCAAACATTTAGGGGAAACAGCTTAATAGCAAAGTCGAAAACCAATTCTTATCGATGTAGAAACCATCATACTCCTAACCATTGGTGGTTTAAAGAAATGGAGTGTTACCTTTGTCACAAAAGTGGGTACGTATTGAAACATTGCAAAGCGAGATTAAAACAGGCTTCCAAGCAAGAGACGAAGTCCAATGTAGTATACAGTGTGGAAGAGCCAGAAACAACCAATTCTGACATTTATTCCTTATTTAACATGAAAGTTGGGAAGACAGAGCCAACTACTGTCACAGTGCTAGTGAATGGTAAACCCTTAAAAATGGAAGTAGATGTGGGTGCTTCTACCACTGTAGTAGGAGAACACACTTTCAGATATGTAATTAAAGGTGCTCAACATTTAAATTTGGAACAAACCTCTGTCAAGTTGAAAACGTATACAGGTAAAAGGTATCACCGAGTCATTGTTCATTATAGACACCAAACAGCACAACTATTGATGGTGGCCGTCTAGGTCGTGATTGGTTGAATGAGATTAAATTAAACTAGTCCGAAATGTTCCAGTTGCGAGTAGGAGGACTGACGGAGCTGCTAAAAAGATATGACATCCTCTTCAAGGATGAACTGGGAAAAATCAAAGGACTACAGGCCAAGATTTATGTGGACTTAGAAGCAAGTCCTCACTTCTTGAAAGCAAGACCGGTGCCATGCACCCTGAGAGAGAAGGTTGATGCTGAATTGAACTGGCTAGAGAGGCTGGGTGTCATAAAAGCGGTTCAGTTCTTGGAGTGGCAGCACCCACGGTCCCTGTCCTTAAACTAGACCAGACCGTCCAGATCTGTGGGAACTATAAGCTAACAGTCAACAAAGCAGCCAAACTGGACAGGTATACTATTCCCAACATTGAAGACCTCTATGCAAAACTAGCAGGAAGGACAATGTGTAGAAAGCTTGACATGAGTCACACATATCAGCAACTGGAACTGGAACTGCAAAGAACTTGTGACCATAAACACCAACAAATGGTTATATCAATACACCTGCCTGCTTTTCAGTGTTAATTCGGCCTGTGCCATTTTTCAGAGGATGATGGAGAGTTTGCTACAAGGACTGCCTCATGTTGTGGTCTACCTGGACAATGTACTAATAGCTGGATTCACAGAAAAGGAACACTTGGCTAATCTAGAGGAAGTCCTGATTTCTACAAGCAGGAGTGCACCTGAAAAAAGAAAAATGCACTTTTCAGGCAAATGAAGCCATTTATTCGAGCCGCCGGGTAGATGTCCAAGGGTTACACCCTGTTGAAGAGAAGGTTAAAGCAATCCAAGAAACACCTGCACTTGAGAACAACTCTGAGTTTAAATCATTTTAGGGATGGTAAATTATTATGGCTGATTTCTACCAAATTTATCAGCAGTTCTCGTCCCTCTACATTCACTGCTAAAGAAAAACCAGCGTTGCGTTTGGGAGTCACCCCAAGAGGAAGCTTTCATGAAAGTAAAACAGTTCTTGCACTCTTCAAATTTGTTAGTGCACTACACCTCGATAAAGGAGTTGGTGCTAACCTGCGATGTGTCCCCCTATGAAGTGGGAGTGGTACTATCTCACAAGGTGGTTGACGGTACAGAGAGGTCGATAGTTTTTGTATCCAGGACATACACCGCAGCTGAAAAAAGATACTCACAGATCAAAAGGAAAGGTCTGTCGATTAATTTTGGTATAAAAAAATTCCACCAATACATACATGGGTGACATTTCACAATAGCATCAGACCATAAACCACTTTTAGGTCTGTTTAGCAAGGAAAAGGCTATACCTTCCATAACTTCTGCACAAATTCAAAGATGGGCCTTAATTTTGGTGGCATATGAATACACCTTTGTACAAGGACCAGGGATTCGTATCGCAACGCTGATGCCCTAAGTCGTCTTCCTTTGCAAGAGAACAATGACCATGTCCCAATTTCCAAAGAGCTCGTATTAAAGATGAATTTCCTGGATTCCTCATCAGTCTGTGCCAGGCAGATAAGAAACTAGATGAATCGTGATCCAGTCTTGTCTCAAATAAGAGACCAAGTGTTGCATGGTTGGTCCCAGGAACCAGTCCCTGATGAATTGAAGCCATTTTTCAGTCGAAGACACAAGATGAGCAGTCAAGATGGTATTCTATTATGGGATGCATGAGTAGTAGTTCCTTCACAAGGAAGAGAACCACTCTTAGTAGAGCTACACAGTGCCCATCCAGGAATCTCACGAATGAAGACGATAGCACAAAGATATCTTTGGTGGCCGGGAATGGACAGTGATATTGAAAAGGGGGTAAAACACTGTGTGCAATGTCAACAGCTACAAAGGTGACTGGTGGCAGCCCCATTACACCCATGGGAGTGGCCTGGTAGACCCTGGTGAGATTGCACATAGATTATGTTGGTCCTTTCCTTGGAACCAAATGTCTACTGATTATAGATGTTTACTCCAAGTGGTTAGACATTTATGAGGTAAAGTCACTAACATCAGGCGCTACTATAGAAAAACTACACTGAAGCTTTGCCATCCATGGATTGCCAGAGGTGATTATCTCAAATAATGGTACTGCATCTACGAGCGCTAAGTTTCAACAATTTGTCAGCCTGAATGATATCAACCACGTGAAGACTGCACTGTACCATCTGTCATCTAAAGGACTGGCAGATAGAGCAGTACGAATTTTTAAGGCAGGAATGAAAAACTAACAGGTGAATCGTTAGTAACTAGACTTGCTCATTTCCTATTTCGCTACAGAACAACCCCCCAGTACTACGACAGGAGCAACACCCGCAGGATTACTGATAAGGACCGTCTTCGAACAAGACGAAGCCTGATACTTCCCAATTTGGTGGGGAAGGTGGAGAAAATTCAAGGAAACCAAAAAGCGACTCATGATTTCCATAACTGAGAGCCACACTTTACTGTTGGGGAAGCAGTATGTGTATGGAATTTCGTTAGAGGACAGAAGTGGTTACCTGGTAAAGTAAGCTCTGTGGCCGGGCCATTGTCATGCCATGTGGAAGTGGAGGGCCGGATCACCCATAAGCATGTGCATCATTTAGGGAGAAGGGAGGTACCCCAACAAAATGATGTTCCACCTGTAACCATTGCTGAACCTGTGGTCCCTGTTGAAGTTGCTCAGCCAAAGATGGACACACCCAATGTCCCTGTCGGAGTGGATAACACTGAACTGCCTGTGCCTCATAAGGTACCTGATGTTAATGCAGTTCCTGACAATGTGATTTTTGCAGAAGAACCGGAAGTCGTGGAGTTACGACGTTCCACACGGATCAGGAAACCGCCTGAAAGATTGAACTTGTAATTTCATGACCTGTGTAAATATTGTAATGTCATGAGATAATTATCCTTGTAAATACAACATGTACAGAAAAGTTAAAGGGGGAGGAATGTAGTAATTATAGTTTTGATAAATATAGGACTGTAGCTTTAAGAATAATCCTGTGTTGTAAGATCATATGAACTTTGTAAACCAATGAGTTAGCAGCACAGGGAGCCTCTAGGGAGAGAGTCCTTCTTTAGTTACTTAGTTTGATGCACACCCGTAGTTGCTGCTGCTGTTTTGTAAATAAAGTTCAATGTTTCAACCAAGAAAAATTGCCTGGAAAATCAGCTCTATAACATATAGGACTTTTGATGTCGACCTGAGAACACAAATGGGGTCTTGGTTTAACACCTGCTCCAAAAGACAGCATTTCTAAGTGTACAGCACTGCCTCAGTAGTGCACTGAAGTGTAAGCCTGCATCATGCGCTCAAGTATCTGGAGTGGGACTCAAGGCTACATCTCCTAACTTGCAGGCACAAGTGATACCATGGAGACAAAGCTGAGATCTTACTGCCATTTTTCAGAGTGTGTAAATATTGGTCCACTTCAGATTAACATTTCAAGTTCAACGCGCTTTTCTATCACAGATTTTGATTTTTTTTTTCACACTCTGAATAGTACTTTTCCAAACAGCAGTGGGCTTCAATGGCTATACATGTTAGATATTCAGTATCAACATTACATTATCTTTTCAACTAACAGCACGGCTTATATAACTCAAAGAGTTCAAACTGATTATTACAAATTGTAACAGCTTGAGTATCATTACTGGACCTTTCCTATCCTAAACTTCCAGCTATATATCTCATCAGGGAGTCAAAAAAAATAACAGATAAAGAAACAAGGACCAAGAAAACTCTGGGAAGTTCCTATCCAATCCGCTGAGGTGATCTAAACAAACTCATTATCAATTGCTTGTTCTTTCATTGCTCTGTCAGGTGCACTACATATATATAAGGTTCAAATGAAGAGAAGGAAATATTGAACGCTACTCTGGTACAAAAAATAAACACTTGCATTTATATAGCACCTTCACAACCTCAGGACAGCCCAATGAACTTTACAGCTAATTAAGTGCTCTTTTTGAATGTAGGAAGTCTATCAGCCAGTTTACACACAGCAAGCTCTCACAACAGTGATGTGATAACGACCAGCTAATCTGTTTTTTACGATGTTAATTGAGGGATAAATAATGCTCAGGGGTAATTCCCATGCTCTTCTTTCAAATAGTACATGGGATCATTTACATCACTCAGATGGGGCCTCATTTTAAACTTTCATCTCTGACAGTAAAGGACAGGAGTGTCACCCCAGAGGTTTGTGCTCAAGTCCTGCGGCAGAATTTTACGCTCCCCCTCTGACAGGTTTGTAGGCGTGGGGTAGCCGTAAAATTCTTTGGATGGCCTTGCCACTGGCAGGGCTGTCCCTAGGGAGGGTGTGTGGGGCCCAGGGCGAATCACACTGTGTGGAACACCCGTCCCCCACCACACCCCCCACCCTTCTGGTAACATTTTTAGACCCCTCCGATGGCTGGGCTCCTGAGCGTGTGTGTGAAAAGGAGAATCAGCAGTGCCCCAGCTACTGAGCACTCGGTTACAAGCGCGTACTGCACTGTTGACTGTGTTGCACGTACAGCTACACCTTGCCTCCAGGACAGAACAAAATTCTTGGCTCTCCTTTTGTTAAAGAGAAATACCTGGTCTCTATGGGATTCCGTCATAACATCTTCACCAATGCGCCCCACACCCCAGCTAGAGTAAAAGACCAGAATTTTCCACCCCCTCGTGCTGGCGGGATCTTCCAGTCCCACCAATGTGAACAAAGCTGCAGGGAGGGCTGGAAAATTCTGGCCTTTCGACTTTTTTTTAAAAAAAACTTACAAACATGATGCAATAAATAATTTGACTTTATTAAAAAAAAATTTGACTATCCATCTTCCAACGTTAAGCAGACGTTAGTTGCAAACGCGTACTGGAAGAAAAATAAAATAAGAAGTGGGACTGAAATAAGCACAGCGAGTGAGTGAATCACCCAGCAGGTCAGGTGCTATGCGCCATGTGCTGGCTTTAAAGACGTTAACTAGACGTTAACTAGCTCAGAATAGTTCATCTTGCCTCTCTGCGGTGAATGAGAGTTGCAATAAAACCTGCTCTGCCCCTGCCGCCAAGGTCAGCGCTGCCGTCTCCAAGGGTGACAGACGGTGCTGAGCCCACAACGCATTTTGGAGAGGGGATACCTGCTTTGCTTATTCGCTTATATCCACCAGTAAACACTCACTTTGAGCTTAGTGTGTAAGAGACAGTGGATCAGCTGGCATGTACTGCAGGCTGTACCACATCTGATACTGTGATGTTGAAGCGCAGGGGCCCCCCCAACAAAGCGCAGGGCCTGGGCTGGTCACCCTGATTTACCGTACCCTAGGGATGGGCTCTCTCCCACACTGCCCTTGCCCTAGTTGAGGCCCTTAAGTGGCCAATTAGTGACCGATTAAGGGTCATTTCTCGCCCAGCTTCAATTTTCAGGCTGGCTGGGTGAGTTCAGGGGCTGGGGAGAGCCCGAAAAGCAAACCTACCCAGGCCACAGGTGGGAAGGAACGGCAGGGTGCATTCATCAACGGCCTCCTTTTAACATCAGGCACCCCTCCTAAAACGTCTGGCCACTGTGGGTGCTCCCTCCCCCACTGGCCTCTCCACCAACGCCCTGACCCACTCTGCCCACCACCCCCTCAAGGCCTCTCCTCCCCGAGACCCCCAAAACTTACCTGGGTTCTGCACTCCTGGGACATAGACTCTGGGGACTGCTTGCAGTCCCTGCCCTATCCAACATGGCTGCTGGGACTAGACAGCTACTGGTCAATCAGGCTGGCAAGTAGCTCTCTGAGGTGGGACTTCCTCCCGAGTGAGGGCTGGAAGTCCCACCTCCAGCCAATCAACACACCTTGGAGCATTAAATGGCTGCAGGGCAGTGAGAATTGGCAGCAATGGGTTTGCCGCCGACTCCTTGAATGATGAGAAGAGAAATCCTGCCATCTGGGAAATCCTGAGCCTTGCGCGAGACTTAAACTCACAACATTCTAAATCAGCAGTGAGGGCACTAGGAAATGAGCCACAACCGACACTGGTCAGTAACATGGTTTGAAAGGGATATCTTTCCATACAAGGAAAAGAATTGTTGAAATGGTTTTGTGATATCAATTCCTCAGCCTTTCTGGGTCACATGATCAATATGTTTCGGTCACAGGTGAGATTCTTTTCATCATGTTGTTTACGCAGGCCAATGACAATGCTTAAGATCAAGAGTAACCATTATCAGGAAAATAATCACATGAAGGAACTATTACTGAAGAATAAAATTATGGAATTCTTTCTCCCACCTCAATGGCCTTCACTGGCAATTGCCCAGACCCCTGCTAATCAAGCATGGAACTGCCAGGTTAATCAGAGATGGGTGAGATAGTAGTGTAGTGGTAATGTCACTCTGGGCTAGTAATCCAGGGGCCCAGGCTCTGGGGACATAGGTTCAAATTTCAGCATGGCAGCCGGTGGGATGTAAAATCAACTAATAAACTGGAGGTCAAAGCTAGTCTCGGTAATGGTGACTGTGACAGCAATCATTGATTGATGCAAAAACTCATCTGGTTTACTAATGTTCCTCAGGGAAGGGAAATCTGCCATCCTTACCTGACCTGGGCTACATGTGACTCCAGACCCACAGCAATGTGGCTAACTCTTCTCTTCCTGCAAAGTTTGACATAATTTGTGTGCAACAGCACTCATTAGACATCCACTTCACTCAAAAGCAATCATTTAGCTATCATCTAACATTACAAGTAATGTAACTGATATCAATGTCATCAAGTTCCCAAAAGCACAGCATTCAAAGATTTGTGATTCGCAACGTCACTTAAGCATTCTGACACCAAAAATAATCAGAGTTTACTTTCCATGGGGAGGATCTTCCAGTCGGTGAGCGAGGGGGGGTGGGGGGGGGCCCACTCGCCAACGTGTAAAACAACGTGGGATGACGTAGGGCGGAACTCCCGACCTCACCCCGCGTCACCTCCATTTTCAGGTCGGCGGCAGCGCAGCCGAATCAGCTGTGTGCCTGCCGACCTGTCAACGGCCTATTGAGGCCATTTAAAAAGTCATTACCCTCATTAATGGACCTGCCCGTCCAACCTTAGGGTTGGTGGGTGGGCCGGGAGCCCTGGCGGGCTTCAAAAAAAGCGTGAAACCTCATCCACGGGCGGGATGAGGTGTCATGAGGGTTTTAAAATATTTAATAAAGGGTTTCAGTAAAATTGATGGACACATCCCAACTCATGTGACAGTGTCACATGGGAGGATATATCAGGGAAATCTTGCTATCATCTGATTAACATTCTTAACTTTGGCGCCGATCTCCCTGAAGCAGCACTTAGCCTCAGGGGGATGAGTCGCTCTTTCGTGTGCATGTGCGAAAGAGCACACTCTCAGCTGAGGGAAACCACCCCCCCCCCCAGCCCAAACACGGAGCACATAGCACTTCCTGGCAGATGTCACCTGGATGGGCCTTAATTGGCCCGCCCACGTAGAATGGCTGACAGGGGGGGCATTTTTCTGAATTTCCATAGCTTCAAAAATCCTAAAACTGAGCTAACGTTAGAAATAGCAGTCTTGGTTTTAACAAGCTAGTTCTGCATTTTTATTCATAGCATATAGTGTAGCGCAACCCTGTCGGAGACACCCCACCCCACGCCACCCTCCCCACAAAGATTGCAGCAGGTTGCACCCCCACACCCCAGCCCCCAATCAATCTTCTCCCAGCCACCCTGCTGAGCAATTTTCTTCTGCCCCTGAACCCCCAGCCCCCCAAACAGCAGCAATTCTCCCCCTCTCTCTGCCCTCCAATCCCTCTCCACCTCTCTCTCCCCCTTCCTCCCTCTCTTTTCCTTCTGTTCCCCTTTCCCTCTCACTCCCTCCCCCGTCCAGCCTCTCTTTCCCCCCTTTCCCCTTCCCCCAGCCAGAGCTCAGGTTGCAGGGCCAGCCAGAAGCAGAATTGACAGTGAGGTCAGCCCTGGTGCAAGTTTTGAACCGGTGTGAGAGCAGCGATGGTGTCGGCAACAAGGTAAGTATTTCGGAGAGGGGGCTGTGGTGCAGGCATGGTGGAGAAAGTTGGGTATCACTCGGATCTCTGAGTCTGGTGGGGGCCTGAGGTCTGGAGTTCGGCAGCAAGGGCCTGGGCCAGAGGCCTGGAGACTGGAGGGAGAGAGGGGGAAAGAGGTTGGAGGGAAGGGGTGTAAGACATTGGAGAGGGAGGGGGGATAAGAGCTTGGAGACCAGAGGGCGAGAGAGGGAAGGTGGTAAAGAAGAGTTTAGAGACTGAGGGAGAGGAAGGGAAGAGTTTGGAGACTTGAGGGAGAGCAGGAGAGTGGGGGGAGGGGGGTGTGGAGGGAGGGAGTTTGGAGACTGGAGAGAGAGGATGTCACGGGAGGATTCTAGACCCTGAGACTGTGGGGGGTGAGGGGGAGGGGGGTTTAGACCTTGAGAGTGGTGGTGTGGGGGTGGGGAGTTTGGACCATGAAATTTGTTGTGGGGAGGGTAGAGTTTAGTCCTTGAGATTGGGGGGTTGGTGGGTGCAAAGTATAGACTCTGAGACTAAAATAAATTAAGACCTGATGGGTGTTCTCAAGCATGTAGTGAACAGTGGCAAAATCTTTTGGTCTAGATGAAAAAACGGAATAAATTCAGAAATTATTTAAGTAATTAATTTCCTTGTATTTTTCAATGCAGGTCGCCAAGCGCACTAAATAGCTTTGAGTGCACTGGATAGCTTGGAGCACACTGGATAGCTTGGAGCACATTGGATAGCTTGGAGCACAGGAAAGTTTTGAGTGCACTGGATAGCTTTGAGTGCTCTGGATAGCTTTGAGTGCACTGGATAGCTTTGAGTGCACTGGATAGCTTTGAGCGCACTGGATAGCCTTAAGCACAGGATAGCTTTTCAGTGCATTGGTTAGCTTTGAGCGCACTCGTTAGCTTTGAGTGCATTTGATGCCTTCGAGCGTCTTTTGCCATTTGATGTCAAAGATGGCAAAACGCTACTCATCTGTGCTCAAACTCATTTCACGTTTGAGTATTTGATGTCAAATGATTGCTGATAGTTTTTGAGCGCACTGAACACAAAACTATCAAAATGTTCGGGTAGGGTTGCACTGCCTCTGAAATAGCCTAGCAAGACACTCAGCTCAAGGACAATTAGGGATAGGCAACAAATGCTGGCCTTGCCAGCAATACCCATGTCCCATGGAAGAAGAAAGAAAAAAAATCAGTTAAAGCTCATCAATTGTTAGACTGCTGAATGGATGGATCTGATATGTCATATTCGACAGTAAGGTTCCTGAAAAGTTTTGATCAGGAAATCATGCAAAAACAATTTGCCAATAAGATTACTTAAAACAAACATCATTGTTTCATATTAAGTAGATTTTTGGTTTAATTATGCTTCTTCCACATGGAAATAAATAGCGGGAGTAACATGTGAGTTCCTGGTTCCTTAAGTTATTCCTGAAACATTCTAAAGTTGAGTCAGTGCCAAGATACCGAATAAAATCACCCAAACAGAGAGCAGCAGATGCATTTCATAAGGATCACTTAGTTCTAAGCTTCACTGATGGGACATGAATTTTAACTTAACCTGTGCTCATTCAGAGCAATCTGCCGTTGCCTGTTTGCTAATGGAAAATGCAATCAACTTTCAGCAAATTAAATGCTAACTGCTATTTGTCCATTCAAGTAAATAATCTTGAATGGTGAGCAAATAGATCACAGTATGTTCAAGTAGAAGGGCACTGACTCACTGTTTAGAGTATTTAGGTGTCAGCTCAGTCAGTAGCACTTTCGTCTCTAACTCGGGAGGCTGTGGTTTCAAATCCCACTCCACAGCTTGCCTGCAAAATCAAAGCTGACATTCCAGTGCCGTACTGAGGGAGTGCTGTGTTTTTGGAGGCGTTGTCTTTTGTTAGAGGTGTTAAAACCAAAACGCCAACTGCCCTCTCAGCAGCTCGTGAAAGATCCCAACACCTTCATTTGAGGAAGGGCAGGGAAATTTCTGCCTGCTTTCCTGGCCGATACTTATCTCTAAATCAACATCACAAAAATAGTTTGTCTGATCATTATCACATTGCTCTTTGTGTGAGTCTGCTGTACACAATTGGCAGTTGCATTTTCTGCAGTAACAGTAATAGCATTTCATCAGCTGAAACGCGTGTGCCCTTTGGTTGTGAAAAGTTCTATATAAATGAACGTCCATTTTTAATCCATTAGTGGACTCTGTTGGCAGAGGAAAAATCTAAGGCTGTGTAACAAAAATAATTACAAGTCTTTATGACCAACACATGGTTGGTATTAATACGTTGGAAATACATTTTCTGCTGGCATCTCTGAACATTTCACAATTACAGCTTCAATGCCAATTATAAATGGTTTTGGCATATGAATTCAAGAACTAAGAGAAGACCAATTGTTTAACATCTCATTTGAAACACATGGCCACAGTACGTCCATGTGCTGTCAATGTAAATGGCACACTGGCTAATATACTGCCAACAGTTGGCCAAACGTTTCTTTTCAATGAAGCCAGTGTTCCTTGAATCAAATGATCAGAGTTCAATGAGTATAACCAGGGTTTTTTTTACCACTCCCTCGAGGGTATAATTTTCTGAAGTGTATGATTAACCACCTCAGTCATTAGATTCATCTAAATAAACAAGGCTTCAATTAAGAAATATTTTAATGTTGAAGGCTTTCTCTTGAGATGCAGAACCTCAGTAAAATAAACATCTTTGCATGAACAGTTTGCTTAGAACAAAAAACAGTAAAAACTGGGAAATAAGAATACTGGTCTGAACTGTGTGTTCCTCTTGGAGTCCTACAAGACACTGTTGTGTCAGGTTGTCACAATCTTCTCTCAATGCAAATCGTGTATTTCATCAATTATTTATGCCTGAAAATACCAGTGCCAAGCACTGAATTCTGTCCTCCTCTAGGTGACCTAGAGTCTTGGAAATGAGACCACTGAGCATCACTCTGAAGAACTGACATTTTTTTTGCATGTACAAAAATAATCTGTTTCATTTTCTTAAACCCTCTACAATTTCTTACACAGCAAGTGTTGTAGCTTCCCCTGCAAAAGGTCAACTGTAAATAGTAAGTAATCCGAATGACTACTTGCTAGAAGATAAAAAAAAATAGGAGCACGAATAGACCGTTGGCCTCCTCAAGCCTGCTCCCCCTTTGACCTATACTCCACTTCAATTCCTATATCTCTTGATTATCTCTTGATTACCCAAAAAAATCTATCAATCCCTGCCTTAAATATACTCAACAACTGAGGATCCACAAAGCTTTGGAGAAGGGAATTCTAAAAGATTTGCAATTCTCTGCGTGACAAATTTCTCCTCATCTGAGACCTAAATGGCTGACTCCTTACTTTGAGACTATGGGCTGGATTTTTGCGGAGTCTCCTTGACTCCGCGGGCATCTAAAAATGGCAGCGAAGACCCGATTCCGGGGTTTCCCAACCCTATTCCCAGGGTTTCCAATTTCTAATAGTGCCTTCTGAGGGAGTGAGCTGCATCTCCCGGCCTGGCCGGCTCCATTGCGAGATAGGCACGCCCTAGTCCTCTGCAATTTTCATGGAATCGGGCCAGCTTTTCAAAGAGTTGTGGTTCATGGCACCTCAGAGGTGTCCTGCAGTCTACAGCAATCCTCCTCACTACCAATCGCGTGGAACATTTTTTGTTGTCTGCAAACCTCTCGAACATTTCCCTTACATTTACGTCCAAATCATCAATATGTGCCACAAAAAGCAGGGGGGAACCGCCTAATGAGCCTTGCGGAACCCCACTAGAAACAGCCTTCCAGTCACAAAAACATCTATCAACAATTACCCTTTGTTTCCTGCCACTGAGTCAAATTCCCCTGGATCCCATGGGCCTTTCTTTTAAACCAGGATATAGAACAAGTTAACTTAATTTGAATTCATTTAAAGTTAACTGCAGGAGTAGAACAAGAGGTAGTAGGACCAAACCACAGCAAGATACAAAGAGGGGTCATAGGCCATTAGCCTGGCCTCTGGATAAATGGTCCAGTGATATTACCACTAGACCACCATCTCCCCTGACACAGCAACAAGAGCAATTGCCCTGAATTACTTTCTAACTTCAGGATGGAAATCCAGATATCAGGAAGTTCGGCTTTACACAAAGAGTGTCCAATATGTGGAATAAACGTTTTTATTCTTTGATGGAATGTGGGCATCGCTGGCAAGGCCAGCATTTATTGCCCATCCTTAATTGTCCTTGAACTTTGTGCCTTGCTAGGCCATTACAGAGAGCAGTTCAGAGTCAACCACATTGCTGTGGGTCTGGAGTCATGTGTAGGCCAGATCGGGTAAGGATGGCGGATTTCCTTCGCTGAAGGACATTAGTGAATCAGATGGGTTTTTACAACAATCAGTAATAGTTGTCGTGGTTACCATTAGTGAGACAAGTTTTATATTCCAGATTTATGAATTGAATTTAAAATTCTGCCATGATGGAGATTGAACCCATGGCACCTGGATCATTAGATTAGGTCTACTGGATTAATAGTCCAGTGGTATTACCACTACACCACCATCTCCCCTAATACAGCAGCAAAAGCAAATGCCCTGAATTACTTAAGAAAGCGCTGGATGATTTCATGGGGTAAGGGGGGAGGTGCGTTGCTATGATCTCTCTGGATGGTTGAAACAAAAGGGTTGAATGGTCTTTGGGTTCCAACATCATCTTGAGAACGTGACTCTATCAAAATCCCCCACATCCAATGGTATAGTCTGCTGCAGGAGAACAAAACTTAAGAAAGTGAATTTTATTTTAATTGAAGAAAAATGATTGCAGAGCCTGCAATAAAAAAACTTTCTAAATCTGGGATTAGAGAATATGAAAGTAGAAAGAACTTGCATTTATGTAGTACCTTATCTCAGCTCCACAGCACCCTACTATCAAAGAGTTACTGCGGAAGTGTAGCCACTGTTCTTCTAGAACGTATGTTGGACAACCTGCACAAAGCAAGGTTTTAAAAACAGCCAATGAATCAACAGTCAATCATTTTCATTTACTCATTCATGGGTCTTGAGCATCACTAACAAGGCTAGCATTTCTTATCCATCCCTAATTGCCCTTGAAAAAGTTCTGTTGAAGAGTCATGCGGACTCGAAACGTCAACTGTGCTCCTCTCCACCGATGCTGCCAGACCTGCTGAGTTTTTCCAGGTATTTTTGTTTTTGTTTTAGATTTCCAGCATCTGCAGTTCTTTGCTTTAATTGGTGTTGGTTAAGGAAGGAATTCTTGTTAGACATCAAAGAACCCCTGGTTCTTCTTCGAATAACTGTATCAGATTTTTGCATAATGCCTAAACATGCCGGTAAAACCGCATACAAAAAGAAAGCACCTCTGATGATATAGTTCTACCTCTACTCTGCACTGAAGTACCAGTTTGGGTTATGTGCTTCAATTCTCCAGTCTGGCATGAACTAATGAGCATATAGCTCAGAAGTGAGAGATCAAACAATGGGGTCAACTAAGACTTAAGAGTTAAACAAATGATTCTTTCCCCCTAACAAGAGAAGACTAGCCTACTTAACAAAAGATAGGGAGATGTTGGCATAGTAGTGCTGTCACTGGACTAATAATCCAGAGGTCCAGTCTAACACTCTGGGGACATGGGTTCAAATCCCACCGTGGCAGCTGGTGGAATTTAAATTCACTTAATTGATAAATAAAACCTGGATCTAAAAGTTCATCTCAGTAATTGTGACCATGAAACTTTCACTGATTGTTGTAAAAACAATTATCTGGTTCACAGATGTCCTTTAGGGAAGGAAATCTGCTGTCCTTACCTGTTCTGGCCTACATGTGACTCCAGACTCACAGCAATGTGGTTGACTCTTAACTGCCCTCTGAGATGGCCCAGCAAGCCACTCGGTTGTAGCAATGAGGGGTGGTTAACAAATGCTAGCCTTGCCAGTGATGCTCACATCCCATGAAAAGAACAGAAAAAAATCTGGTCGATGAATCAAAAGCTTGGTTGAATATCATCAACAATGAAGCTTTAAACAGGGCAGTTTGGCATCCTGAAGACCTTTCTGTTAGAGCTGTTTGATGGGACACCTTGCTCATTTTTTTTTTAAAGACTTGTATTTATACAGCGCCATTCAAGATCTCTCAAAGCTCTTTACAGCCAATGAAGTATTTTTGAAGTATCTTTACTGTTGTAATGTAGGAAAAGCGACAACCTATTTGTGGGCAGCATTGTGATAATGACCAGGTAATCTGTTTTTGTGGTGTTGATTGAGGGATAAGTGCTTTCCAGGTTGCCAGGGATAACTTCCTTGCACTTCTTCAAAACCAGCGCCATGGGATCTTTCCAATCCACCTGAGGGGGCAGACAGGCCTCGATTTAACATCTCTTCTGAAAGATGGCACCACGACATTGCAGCACTCCCTCAGCACTGTAGTGTCAGCCTAGATTTTTGTGTGCAAGTCCTGGAGCGGGATTTGAACTTACAGCCTTCTGATTCACAGGCAACAGTGCTACCAACTGAGACATGGCCAACACCCAAAACATTGCTCTGTGCCTCTGCCCTGAAGACAGTAGCACATTGGCACTGCCCCAGCTGTTTGGTCTCCTAGAATGTAATACTGGCAAGTATAAGAACATCTTTTTGTATATTTTTCATTAAAATAACGTGTTAGATCTAGACCCCCAATCTGTCACTGAGCAAGAGCAATCAGACGCACTTAACTGCGCCTGTAGGCGTTTATTATAAGTCGTATTAGTCTACAATCACCTTGAACTCTGTATTGTTCTAAGGCCCAAGAAAATGCATTAATATTGTTTAAATCAAAAGATAGCTTTTTGAAGCCAGGCGTAGCAGCAGTGATGCAAAAAAGTTACTGCATCCTCCATGATGTAGAAACAGGAAAAGGTTTCTTGCAAGACAAAATGCTGTGGTGACATTGGAGAAAGGTTTTCAAATGGGAACTCATTGGATGGTGTTAAACAAAAAGAGCATTTAGCCAAAATAAAATTTCTCAGAAAACAGCTGGGAGTCAGTTGTCTTTTTGTTATGCAGTTGACACAGGCAAGGTAGCACTTATTGCCTATCCTGAATTGCCACAAGGGCATCATTGCAGGTTTGGAGTTATGTGTAGGGCAGAACAGATAGCTGGGGGTTGGGGGGTGGGGAAGGGGACGGGGGAAAATCCTTTTCCTTGAAGGGCAAAAGGAAACTAATTGGGTTTTTATAGTGACAGCTTTCATGGTCATTTTCTCTGATATGAGCCTCCAAATTACCAGATTTAGAAAATTGAGTTCCACAGCTTATTATGGTGGGATTTGAACTCACAACTAGTCCCAGAGCCACCAGGCTAATGTCATATCCATATGATTATAAACAGAGCAATGTTGATATTTATCTTAAATTTGTTTCTGGGAGAATATTACTGCTTTTTGGAGATTTTAAAAAATTCATCTATGGGATGTGGGCATCGCCGTCTAGGCCGTCCCTAGTTGCCCTTGACAAGGTGGTGGTGAGCTGCCTTCTTAAACCACTGCCATCCAAATGATGTAGGTACACCCACAGTGCTGTTAGGGAGGGAGTTCAAGGATTTTTGAGCCAGCGACAGTGAAGATGGTGGGTGGCTTGGAGGGGAACTTGCTGATGGTGGTGTTCCCATGTGTCTGCTGCCTTTGTCCTTCTAGGTGGTAGTGGTCGTGGTTTGGAAGGTGCTGTCTAAGCAGCCTTGGTGAGTTCCTGATGCTATTTGTTCACTTAAAATCAGTCCTTCATTTATATTCTAAGAAAAAATTTGCATTTATACAGCACCGTTCACATCCTCAAGCCACCTTAATACACTTAACAGTCAATTAAGTACTTTTTGTGTGGTTATTGTTGTAATGTATGAAATTCAGCAGCCAACTGGCACACAGAAAGGTCCCATGAGCAATAAGAAGATAATGGCCAAATAATTTGTTTGAGAATTTTTTTGTGTGAGGGAGTAACTCTGCTGCTCTTCTTTTGAATAGTGCTGTGCAAGCTTTTACACCCATCTGAAACAGTAGTCAGTGTCTCGTTTAATTGGCTCATTGGAAAGATAGCACCTCTGACAGTGCTGCAATCCTGCACTACTGAAATCTTGGACTGCTGCACTGGCAGATTTTGTACTCAAGCCTCTGGAGCTTGTTCTGAACCCACAACTTTCTAAACTCAGGGACTAAAGTGCAATAACTGAGCGAAGGCAATCCAGATTTGAGTTTTCAGATGCAGGGGTGGTGGGCTGATTGGGCCTATAGGAGTGAGGAACAGCAGAGCATCACCCAGAGCATTGCCTAAAATTGGGGGGCAGGTGGGGGAGATGACATACTCTTCAACACCCTCCACCCCTTTCCATCATTGTGAGTTTTCAGTCTGTAAGCAAAGACGACAAATCGATTTATTCAAGTTCTTGCCATGCATAAAATAAGTGCCACTGTACTCTCCAAAGGGCTACTGATGACAAACAGGAAAGCAGCAAGCAAGTGTGGAGAGCTGAACCACTTAATAATGGAGCAATATAATGGACACTGCAGATTGGGTCTGGTGCATGTTAAACTTAATGGATGTGCCATGCTGCAGCTTAGTACACATAGCCAATAAGTACAACACAGAGCAGAGGTGGGAACTCACATATTTGCCTGCGAGAAGATACAGGAGCACTTCTGTACACTGTGCCCTGTGAATAAAACAAATTGCGAGCAAGGGATGCAAGCATTAATCGTGACAGGCAGGAAGAAAATGAAAACAGTAAAACAAAAGGAAAAGAAGGAACAAGAACAAGCAGTGCTTTCTTTCATTTTAACCTTTTCCAGTTGTTCCTGATGGACAGCTTTATAAATATATAGAAATAGAAATATACGTAAACAAACCTCACCCATTGGTTTCAATGAGGGAACACTATCTTTTGGATTTTTTTCTGAAAAGAGATAAATTTTTTATTTTTCTTTAGCAAAAAATTTTGGTCCTCATTTGATTTTCTCAAGCACTTGCACAGCCAGGTTCTTCACTCTCCATGTACCTGACACAGCCAACAATAAATTCCAAGCCACCAGCACCACTGGGAATCCATAAAGATCTGGAGGTTGTTCAAGCACCTGAAGGCTACGGCCTTTCAGATCTACCAGTTCGATCTAGTGAAAACCATTGGGGTTGGGCACCATGAGAGTTTGAAGGCAAATCGCATGGAATGCTGATAAGTTTAAAATGTTGCCTTGTCTCCCACATAAAAGCGATCATGGCATTAGACATCACTACCTGTTATTTAAAGGAAAACCCTAACAATGTTTTATGTCATTTACCAAAAACAAGAATAACGTCAAGACTAATATCCATTCAGTCACCTTCCAAAAAAGAGGCTCTTTCATTTAAGATTTAAGCAAGGTCATACATGATTGAAACCTACTCACAGTGTACACAGAATTGGAGTGGATACAGAAAATATATTTACAAGAAGCACACAAACAAATTGAGAATTGGCTCTGGGCAGTCAAACAGTTTAGATGAGAACATTGAACATTAATGCAAACACAGATAAATAGATAAATTCACAGAAGGATGAAGAGCTGAATAACTAGGCAGACAGATTATCCACATAAGATACTTTAAGAATTATAATTTACATAATAATGATGTTATTTTAATAAGTTGCTTCAAATTAGGTTTATAGTTTCATTGAAGTGAGTGCTTAGAGGTGAAAGAATATCAATGTAGGGGATGGAACACAGAGCCCCCCTCCATCCCTACCCCTGCCACTCTCATCCCTGCATCAGGCACTCCTAGGTTTGGTAAGCACAGACTAAATGTAGCTTTGGTACTCTTCTGAGGGGCATTTCCTACTGCAGCAGTGTGAATTTTTCCAACCCCACAGTTGTAATCTATGATGTTCAATTGTTTGATTGTTCTGTGTTTGATTATGTGAATCTGGTACCTGATCTGTGCTCATTGTGCTTGATTGGTTAAGCCTGTGTGTGGACACAGAGCAAAATAAAGACACTACAGAAGCTACTAGAAGCAGAGCTATAAGCATGAGTGCAGACATTTTGTGATTTCAGAGATATTTTTAAATTCTTGTAAATACACCTATTGCACACTTAGAGACTAGTGTCACCTCTGCATTGCTCTGAGATATATAAAAAACACAACATTATCCATCAGCTGTTCCTGCTGTCTTGCTCAGTAAGATTGGCTACTCAGCATTGATTTGGGGAAAGTTTGGGGCTAAGTTGGGCCACTACTCAATTTCACAAGGAGCCCACATGGCCAATTGAGACAGATTTTCACAGAGGGCTTCAGTTTAACCTTTTCACCTGAAAGACGGCATCTCTGTCAGTGCCGCACCCCCTCAGTGTGAGCTTGATTCTGTTTTTACCAAAAAAGATTATGCATTTATACAGTTTCCTTCACATCCACAAAATATCGACAATGATTAGCAACCAGTAAATTACCTTTGAAGAGTGGTCGCTATCATTATGTAGTTAAAGACTGAAAATTAAGTACAGGATTCTACAAACAGCAATAAAATTAATGACGAGGTAATTGCTCTTTTGCAAACCATGCCATGGTATCTTCCATGTCCATCTACAGACAGGGTCTTGGTCCAGGCTCTCATCTGAAAGATGTCTCCTTGAACGGTGCAGTTTTCCCTTAGTACTGCACTGAAAAGTCAGTTTAGGTTATGTATTCCTATCTTTGTAAGTACACAACCTTTTGACTAGGAAGCAGTCGTGCTAAAAAAGCAAGATAAAGAAACAAGGCTGACGGTGCAAAACACCACAGAGGTTGCAAAAGGTGTAACAGAAGAGCTGATGCGTCAAAAAGTTGTGAGGTGACTCAAGCTTGTGCCTTAGAAGTCAAAAGGTTGTCAGAGAGACGAAAGGCTAAGGGAAGTGAACAGATCCATAGTTTTGAGGCCAGGGTCAGGATTTTCAGCTCGGCATGCGGTGCACGCCCGAGTGTGAAATAGCGCATCCCGATGTCATCGCGCACTCACGCGATATTTTGGTCGGCGGACATGCGTGAGAGCCAGCAGTGCACCGGCTGACAATTAAGGGGCCTATTAAAGCCCTTAAGCAGATAATTCAGTAGAATTTTTCGCTGCCCAGTCAACCTTACAGTTGGCGGCCGGGCGAATAGGCCAGGCGGCCTTTGCGAAACCCCATCCACCGGCAGAAAGAGGTTTCCAACCATGAATAAAAAAAAACATTTTTTAAAAACTCATTTTTAACATGTCGCCCTTCGTGTGACTGAGTCATATGTGGGGGACATTGTTTATATTAATCGTAGATCCTTCATTTTTCATTTTAAACATCTTCAGTTCCTGGAGGCATCTCTGTGCCTTCAGGGAGTTGTCGGTGAGCGCACCCCCCCTGCGCACGTGCAAACTTTGGCGCTTGTGCTCCTTCCGCACCCCCCCACCCCCAGCAGCGCTCAGGCTCTCAGCGCATGTTTCATGCCGGCCGGCCATTAATTGGCCAGCCGGTGTGAAATCGCGGTTGGGGCCCCGATCGCGGGGCGGTAGACCGTTTCATGGCCATCCCCCGGCCCACCTGCCCACCGCACCCACCTGACGAGGGGAAAATCCTGCCCCATGGAAAGAATGAGCTCATGCAGAAAACCGAAATGGGGTCTGATTTCAACACGGAGTGTGTAGAGAGGAGAAAACGCATCCGACATCTCATTCTTAGACTTTTCAAAAGAGCAAGAGAGGAAGGTTCGGGGGGAATTGAGCATAATAGAACTTATAAAATCAGGAGAAATGTGGGAAGTTATGATGGAGAGTGAGAGAGAGTGATAAAACAATCAGAGGAGGCTGGAGGATTGAAGATAAGATTCGGACAAAGTGTTTTCTCACCTATCTTATCCAGGAGCTCAATGAAGCTGCCCAGATACAGGAGTGACATTCAAGTTTTGAAGTTTAAAGGATGTTTTTGAAGAAAAAAAGAAAATGTTTCACCAGTGGTAATTCTACCATCCTGCACTTCTAGTGAGAAAAAGAACGTGGGCTGGACACAGAGCTGGAACACTGGAGTATACACTAGGAACATGGAATTGGCGAATTACCTCTCAATATTCTAAGGGTAGAGATGGAAGAGATAGGGATTTTCCGATCGAGGTCAGGAACAGTGCATGATGCCAAAATATTGCTATACAGAGAGGACTAAGGATGGAGTTTTTTTTTTAGAGGCAAAAGATAATGAATGTTGCTTAGAACTGCAAGATAGGAATGTCATGAGAAGGGAAATCTTGCTTTGTCCAGCCTATAATCTTTGTCTACTTCCACAACTGCCACATATAGGTTCCACAAGGAATGCAATGAGCTGAAATTAAGTTCAAACAAGATGCAGTGCTGTAAAATTTCTCTCAAGACTTGAGAGCAATCAGGCAAAACTCAATCATCAATCCATCTTGCCATTTGATGCTCAAAATTCTGATCAATTTCACTCCTGGCAATTCATTCGGAATTCCAGCCTTTGAGTTGCAACTCCTCTAGCATTGCCCCGGAGTCTCTATCAATTAAAGATTCATCGCCAGGCCGAGAGCACAAGTTCCTGCATGCGTTCAGGTGCGTGCTGGAAAAGCTCCCTAAGGCAAAGAGCTGCCTCTGGGAGATGAAGAGTTCAAAACGTTAAAAATAAAAATGTTTAAAATGTTATAAAACATGTTCCCTCATGTGGCTCTGTCACATGAGCAGGAACATGTTTTAAATGAAATGTTAACATCTTTATTTGTTGTTGGAAACCTCATCCCGCCCACGGATGAGGTTTCCTAAATATTGCAAAGACCGCTTGGCCTTTTCGACTGCCTGCCAATTGTGAGGTTGAACAGGCAGTGAAAAATTTCTTTCAATTATAACTTTAATGGGCTTACTTAATAGGTATTTTAACTGTCTTTTAATTGACCGAAATATCGCGTTATTTTATACCGTTTTATAGCACGCCCACCCAACGAGCTAAAAATTCTGGCCCAGAAATATGTCCAACTGAGTTGGCAACAGTTTGGCAGCAGCGCAAAACTGTCGTGTGCCAAACAGCATTTGGGCATGTTGATCTCTGCACCTGCTTCTGCAAGCCACACATCCATCAAGTGAGGCTCTATATCTTGGAAAAAGTATGTACATCTGCAATCTTATAGATATTTATCCGGATGTTAAAATCTGTGAGGAAAATAGAAATTCTTTCAACTTACAGTAGTATTTCAGGTTTAAAAGGAAGAAGATCTTGTATTTCTATAGCGCCTTTCATGTCCATTTAAAATCTAAGTACTTCTGAAGTGTTGTAATGTAGACAATGCAACATCCAATTTGCACACAGCAAGCTCCCACAAACGGCAATGTGATAGTGACCAGGTTATCTGCTTTCTGTGATGTTGATTGCGGAGTAAATATTTATCCGGGCACAGGGTAGAACTCTCCTGCTCTTCTTCAGAATAGCACCATTTTTTATGTCCATCTGAGAGGTCAGACAGGGGTTGACGTATCATCCAAAAGACAGCACCTCCGACAGGACAGCCCTCACTCAGTAATGCACTAAGTGTTAGCCTCGAGTGTTGTGCTCAAGCTCTGGAGTGGGGCAACCTCTTGACTCAGTCCGAGAGTGTTACTAACCGAGGCCATGGCTACAGTTTTTTTTGCTCAGGTTTCGTGGTTCTGTGACCAGTCTCAGTTATCTGCTCACATTCACCTTATCCCAGTCTTCCAAAGCAAGTAACCATAAAATGGATTTTATATAACTCAACTGATTTCAAGACACAACCAATTGGACATCACCTTGACATAGTAAACCCACTCACTGTCACGCACTGTCACGACCAGTTTGTCAACTGCGTGTCAGATACCAAGCAAAAGTAAAACTTGTATAACAAGTAAAGGAAAGCAGAAACAGAGAGAAAAAAAAAATCAATGAAAAATAAGAGAGAGATCTGAGCCATTGAGGTGACAAGAAAGTGGCCATCCAGGTAAGGTTTGTGTAATTCGATGTGAAACCAGCCGCTGGGGATTTTGGATTCAGATCCCGAGGCAGCTAAGAAATGAAGTCACTGATCTGACTCTGTGATTGCCTTCCAATCTGAGCAAGGTGAAGTGTAAAACGCATCCCGATTCTGTCACTGCTCAAATCGACGCTTCACGCAACCATTTGTTTTGCAAACATTAATGTGAGAAGAGCTGCTTGTTGGCTGTGCAACGAGGGAGAAAATGTAAACTGAGACTAACTAACCAATTCACCAGGAGATGACCCCCAAGATCTTGTAATAAAAGAAAGGAAAAAAAATCTTGCATTGAAATAGCACCTTTCAGACCCTCAGGACATCCCAAAATGTTTCATAACCAATTATGTACTTTTGAAGTGTGGTGTAACATAGAAAATGTCCAGATCTCACCAGAGGAAGTCAGCTTTGAATCAGATTTCCAGTTTGAGCACATAATCCAGGATGACACTCCAGTGCAGAGCTGAGGGAGTACAGGTGGAGGAAGCATTTTCCTGCTGACACATTAAACTGAGGGCCTATTTGCCCTCTCAGCTGGGCATAAAAATATCTCATGACACTAATTCAAAGAAGACTATAGGAGCTATCCCCAATGTCCTGAACAAAATTTATCTCACAACCAACATCAATAAAACATGTAATCTGGCCAGTATCACATTGCTATTTGGGAGAGAGTTGCAGTGAACTAGCTGCTGCATTTCCTACGTTACAACAGTAACTACATATTTTTTTAATGCAAAAATTAATTCATTGGCCGTAAGGCACTTTGGGATGTCCTGAGATTGTGAAAGGTGGTGTTTAATTCTCTTTCATTCTTTATGTTAGGCAATGTTGAATAGTATGTAGCATTGAGACAAACTGTAGGTAGATGATGGTGGTAGGAGGTTAAATCACTGTACATGACAAATATATTACTATTGGCGCTGCTTGATATACAACACAACAATACATCCCATCCACTATAGCCACGTTATAACCTACAGTAGCCATTGAGGGTAATAATAGGATACACAATATAATGATAATTTTAAACACCTCATAATGGTAGGAGAAGGTAGGGGGTGGGAGTTATAAATATGAAACACAACCCAGACAATTTGCGAAGGTGCCTTCTTCTATGTAAGCTCAGTATGTTTAGGGTTAGCTGGTAACCTCCTCTGGAGAGGTGGGGCATTGATTATCATAATCAAAACCAGCTTCTTTCCTCGGACTTCAGGTGTTATTCGAATTTAACAACTGAGGGCCAGATTTCAGAGGGTTCCAGAACAATGTTCCTTGTAAACTGCCTGGCCATAATCCGAAAGTCTCCATTCGTGACGCACAGCCTTGCAGAAAATTCCAACCAGGCCACACACTGAAATAAATCACATGCACACTCCAAGAAAATAATGAGAGGGAACGTTGCTCAGGAAACCTGGCAAACAAAGGGAAGTGGGAGCTGCCAGATCCAGCAGAATCAGTGCTTTCCCAATTCTGCTTGCGGGTCAGGAGGAGCAGGACTGCTTTTTCTGGGACCCCACCTAAATCTTCTCCCCCGATCTTTCTTTTCCATCCCTAATCTTCAGAACCACCTCCAATAATCCACAAACCCCTCCATTCCTCAATCTTCTCTCGTCCTTGGCCACTCCCAGCAGTCAATTTGACCGGCTGCCGGGCCCAATTAGGAAGAAATTCTAATGGGGTCCTCCCATTAAACTCAGCAGGACCTCCACATCTCCAGAATTCCAGGCCGCTGACAGGCACCCCAACACTCTCTCCCTTCCCACCTTTGCGCAAATATCAAGGGTCATGTATCTGACAGTATGAGAACATAATGGGGAGCAATTGCAATTCAGGGAAATAGTAGACTGCCTGCAAGTGCTACACCTGGCTTTCAGCAAAAATAAAGACTAGCGCCTTTCATGGGCACAGGACATCCCAAAGTGCTATAGAGTCAATAAAGTACTCTTCGAAGTGTTGTCCCTTGTGCACACTCCCAATGCCAAATGTTGTGTTGTATATCAGGCAGTGCCAACAGTAATATTTTTGCCATTTTGCAGTGGCTTAACCTCCCACCACCATCATCTACCCTCTAGTTTGTCTTAATGCTGCATGCTATTCAACATTGCAATGAAGGAAATGCAGCAGCCCATTTGTGTACAGCAAACGTGTTAATCACCAGATAATCTGATTTATTTTTATGTCGTTGATTCATGGATAAAGATTGGCCAGGGTACTTCCTGCTCTTCTTTGAAGTAGTGCCTTGGGATCTTTTACATTCATCTGATAGCTCAGATGGGGCCTCAGTTTAGCTTCTCATTCGTGAGACAGTGCCTCCGACAATGCAGCACTCCCCGAGTCTCAGCCGAGACTTCTGTGCTCAAGTCCTGGGGATGGAACCTGAACCCACAACCTTCTGGCTCAGAAGCGAGAGTGCAACCAACTAAGTCACAGCTTATATCGAAGATTTATACCTACCCCATTGTACAACTTAAGCTCTTTTTACAGTGATGTATAGTATCAGGAGATCTCGCATTGCCACTCCAGTTTGGATAGCACAGTATTCAAACCTCTGAAGGCATTTTTCGCTGGTGCTGAACATTGTCAATATTATTGTAGCCACAGTGAGCGCCGACAAATGAAAACCCAAGACTCTCCAAGGGATGGGCATGCCTAGCAATAACAATCACATCCTGATGTAGCTGATCATTTATCAATTAGAATATAGGCACCATATCAAGCATGGCCACCCACTGTGATGTTTATCATAGTTTGATTGAAAACAATGCATTCGAAAAGGTACAAGAACAAGAGGGGTCGCCAGGTAGCACTGAGATGCTGCTGGAAAAATTGCAGCTGCATCATATATTTCAATCATCTCCAGCTCACAGCTCAAAATTTAAAGTAAAATTGTGGCAACATCAGGCAATTAGATAGTGCTTGGCACAGGTAAATGTCGCACTAAGCCAAAATGACTGTTTCTATGACAACTTTCACAGACTATTGAAGTGACTCACAGATATGGTACGTGACTACCTATTATGCTCGGATAAAAATCCAGATAAAATAAAGGAGAGGCAACAACATCTAACCTTAATAATTCCACCTACAGAATTTCAACTCTCGCAAGGTCTTCAAACATTGCCACAAAATAGAAACAACATTGATTATTTTTATTTAATTTTGTTTCACTTCAATCATTTCTGTGCCACCATACATCTGCCATTCCCATCCTCCACCTCGTCTGCTTGCTGCCCTTCCCAAGTTTGAATTTCTGATTCAGGGACAATTTGCTCACAGAGGAAGACAGGCTCTTCAAAATAAACAATGGGATATAAACTGGCGGGTATTGCACCTGTTTTTCATGTACAACGTTTGGGCAAAAATTAGCAATTTTGGATGGACAGCATCCAAACTGCATAGGAATCGGTCCTACTGGATCCATCTGATAGATCCCCTTAAACATGTTCATGGGGGTTCTAACATCTGTTTAAGGACTGGGGTACAAAATTTACTCCCAGTGGGTGGAACAGGGCTTGCTCCACTTAGGATTTTTCAGTGGCCCTCTTGGTATAACAAGAAAGGTTTTAGACAGAATTCATAGAAAAAACCTTCCCTGGAGTCAGTAGGTGCAGAAGTGTTCCCTGACACCTTCACCAACTTCACAATTTGGTCTCCTCTCCGTTGTTTAGTCTAATTTTAGTCTAAAACTCAAAATGGTTCTGAGCCAACTACAACTAAGCAATGACCATCATACTTTATAACTCTCGGCAAGAAGAAATTGCACCTCATGACCTTGAGAAGGATCAAACTTCCCAACAATAAAAATGGGTGAAGTGGACATTTAAGAATTGGATGGAGAAAAGTCAGCCAGAAAGGCAATGCTTTGGTGAATTTGATCACTCTTGCCAGGAGAATTACATAATGTTTGCACTCCTCAGCCTATTAACATACATTTCCATTCCTTTCTCCCTTGTTGACTTATCCAGCTTCCCCACAAACGCATATTCACTGCGTCATTCATCAGTGAAATCCATTCTCCCAATCTACATAGTCATGGACAGTGTCACAAAATTCTAGGCTTTGAGCAAGGCTAAAGATTAGAGGAATTTCTTGTCATGTGCAACTTATGTCCAGGAAACATCGGTATCAACAGACTCATAAGTGGCGATGTAAAGAAACTGAATCAATACTTGTCAGAAAAAAAGGACCAAACATTAGAGATCTATTAGAAAAAGTTTATTTAATTCACATGGGTTTCGGAGGAAAGTTTAAAGATCTAGCAAGGGGGAGTCCATGATTGGGATTGACAGGTGTGGGCAGAGTAGCAGCAAATTGATGAGCTGAAGGGCAGAATTTTACTGGATCACAGGTGGTAAGAATGGAGGCAGGAGGGGCTGGTAAAACAACAGAGAGCCACTTTGGTACGACTGCCCAACACAGTCTAGCCGCCGGAAAATTATTGCAGTGGTGGGCTGTGAGGCAGATCAGCTGCCCAGACCATGGAGGCGGGGCAGACAACTTGCATGCTCATTGGTCCTATTAACCTCCTGGACCACAATTTTCAGACAAGACAAGCCAGCAAATAAAAATGGCAACAAGAAAATAGGCCTGAACCTCGAGGGGCTGGTCACATAATCCTCGGTATAAGCGATTATGGAATAAATATTGCACATCAAAAATCCACCTCTCCTGCACCCCCACCCCACTGTTCCCGACCCCACAAAGAGTCTCCAATAACATTTACTCATAACAGTTTCCCTCTGGCACAACATTCTATATATGGATCCATAAATCATGCGCGTTTAACGGATTAAAAACTTAAATAAAACTTTGATAAAAAATGTAATGCATCTTTATTGGTATTGTAGATGCAATCATTCCAAAGTAAGTCAACTGAAGAATGTGACAGAATAGCAGCAGAAATGCTATTGATCAGTTTAGTGCTTTACAACCTCGGACATATCCCAGTACAACCATTACAAATAATGTCTTAATTGCAATGCACTCTCGGTCAGGAAGTGTTCCATTGTTCAATAAATTATTAAGGCAAACTTTGTTCCATTCACTTAAAAGGTTCCAGGAGAAATACCACCGTTAAGCTTTGGGTTGCCAATCCTCCAGGTGTGTCCTGGTGTTTCCAGGAATTTAAATTCTGATCTCCAGGATATCACTGGGAGCAAGTCAGGGAAAAAAACATTAATTTTCTTTGAAGTCTTCTGTTTACTAGTTTTAAAAATATTAGTCTTGAAGAAAAACTGACAGCCAAGAATCATCAATTGAGTATTGAAGAGTCAGTTCGCTTTACAATTGCCATGGCAATGCAGTGCACTGTGAAACTGGACATAAGAACATAAGAAATAGAGCAGGAGTACACCACACACCCCATTGAACCCGATATGCCATTCAATACAATCATGGCTGATCTTGGGCTTCAACTCCATTTTCCTGCTCTTATTTCCCTGCGAAACCAAAAACCTGTCTATCCCAACCTTAAATGTATTCAACAATGGAGCATCCACAACCCTCAGTCAAAATTGGATACAGTAAGGAATTTCTTCCTGACACCATGATCTCAATAGTTTGTTCTCTCCCCCTCTTTAAGGTCGCTTATTTTAATCCATCTGAGGTTGCACCCCATCCAAATCTGTCCACCTCAGTCATCTCCTTCACACAAAGCCTAAAGCCCTCAAAGCCTACCTGTTTCTACTCTCGTGAGTTATTTATCCCTGTCAATCTACATTATGATTTAGACAAGAGATGGAAACATTAGAACAGGAGGACACCATTCAGCCCCTCTGGACTGTTCATTGAGATCATGGCAAATCTGTGATCTAATCAATGTACCCACCTTTGCGCCATATCCTTTAACACCTTTGGATAACAAAAATCTATCAATCTCGGGTTTAAAATGAACAATTAATGTAACATCAATTGTCATTTTCCAAAGATAATTCCAAAAGTTATATATTTCTTTGTGTGTCAAAGCATTTCTGAAAGGTCTACCTCTAATTTTTACATTATTCTCCCTCACCCTAGTCTCCCCAACCAGCAGATATAGCTTCTATTTATCCCTCTTGCAAAATTTAATCAAATTTACCCCTTTGGTAAACCTATGATGCACTCCATCCGAGATCAATATACCCTTCCTAAGTAAGGTGTGGTGTCCAGAACAGTAATCCAAGTGTAGTCCAACCAAGGCTTAGTATAGCTGAAGTGTGTCTCATACCCACCACCCCCCAGTCCTTTAAATGCTAATCACATCATGGGTTCATTCACTTCTCTCAACCTCCAAAACCCGCCATTCCATTCTGACGTCTCCTGGCATGTGTGGGGAGAATTCTAACACTCTATTCTCAAGCCTTACGTTTTTTATTTCTCAATGTGTCACCAGTTTCCTATGGTTAAGATTCCCATGAGGGCTGAAACAGGCACTAATCTGTCCTCAGGAGTTTGTCTCCTGCACTCCCCCAACTCCACCTGAGGCATTAAACACCACCTTTCTTCATTTTGAAACTCTATTAAACTTTACCCCATTAAAATGTTCCCTTACATCATAAGCTTCTTAGCATTTTCAAGGCAGGACAGTGATAACGGTAGTTGGGATTTATCAATACCTCCAGCTAATTAATAGATAAAGTCACCATAATCCTGCCACATTAACGTACTTTTTAAAAATTAACCTTGCTGCTGAGGAGTCCTGCTCTATGCACCTCCCATTGTCAAATTTAGAGACCATTTTATTCTGAGTGACCTTCTGTAAATCCCCGCAATTAAGCAAAGCTCTAATGCAATGTGCAAAGGTACAACGATGTTCCTACATCCATGAACTCTTTGGGCATTTAGAACATTTAAAAAATGCATGCTCCTGAACCAAAATGTACCCCAAACTTCCTGCTCAGCTGCCTAAACTTTACAAAAAATTGTGCTGCCACAGAATTTCACGGTAGCCAACCGTGGGCACATCACACCGAGAGAAGTCATGAATCCTCCTCTCAGAGGGCAGAGTCAAATTCTTGGAACACACTGACTCAGAATGATGCTTGCACTCAAAAGCAGCTTCTGGCCAAGACACAATCTAAAAGGAACCCTCAAACTCCCACACAGAACTCAAACTGTGTGTGTTGTAAATAAACTGCCAGAGAGTGATTTCAAAATCTAATTTTAGGACCTAAACGTTGTTTACAGGGTACAAACTGGAGTGGTTTCATACATTGGAAGTTCTTGATTAGACTGCTGTCTTGTTATCATTTCCAGATGCCCATTATTCTTCATCAAAGCCATCTGAACCCACCCTACTTCCCAAAAATGATCATGCTTTGTAACCACTCTCAGGTATTCGCTATCCTCTTTCTAGCTTTTTTGAATATATGTGTCAATTATTGCTTTTTAATCACTAGCAGATAACTACTAACTTCTCTTTAAATTATTAATTACCCCACCAATCTATTTCTTAAAGCACAGACTTTATCGAATACATCCTCTTTTAAGTTCAGTTCCGTGTCCTTCCGTCATCCCCATCCTAACCAACTGGATACCATATTTGCTAGAGGTGATAAATTTGTTGTTTGTTACTTTACTGCTCAATTTTCTTGTTTGATTGACGATTGCACAATGCAAAGCCACTTAGCGGTTTAATCACTACATAATCATTCAGAATCTGTTGATTCTTTTGTGTCAAATTTTAATGACTAGTCAATTAAAAAAGTCAATCATTATTTGTCCACTTGTGTTTAAATGATGGTGGCAACACATAAAACCAGTCAGCGAGTTAATGAGGAGACTTTGGTGGACACAAGCTGTTTGATTTGCAAGCTTTAAGAAGAAATGATCTAGAGGATAGTCAATACTGCAGGAGCTTTCAACAAATCTCCTCGAAGTTGCACAGCTGGATGGCATAAAATCATGAATCAATGTTATTGACTCAGTGGATTTCAGACTGATGTTACCAAGTCCTTGTGATCGAAGGCCCATTGAGGGGTCTGAAATGTATGCATCACAGCTGGGCCACTGATAGAGTTGCCACATGAAACAGCTGCAGAAACTCTGGATGAAAGCTGCAAGTGTGGGTCATTCGATGTACTGGGATAAAGGTTCAAAAACTGCAGACTGAACAAAAAAAGCAGGATTAGGTGACCTACAGCACAGCCTCAATCCAATCCAGCACAATCAGGAACTGAGGAGAAACTTCTTTACCCAGAGATTGTGAAACTCGTTACCACAAGGAGTAGTTGAGGCAAATAGTACAGATACAGTTTAGGGGAGTTAGTACAAAGTTAAAAGCCTAGTTACATCTCACTCAACAAGGTGCAATATTTTCAAGGGTTATTACAATGAGACTAAAGGCATAAAAGGGCAAGTTTTCAACAGTTCAGTGATTTCTGCTGGATTTGCAGTCTGTGAAGGTGGCAGGGTGGTGGATTTCAACAGTGCACCCTTGTGGGGGGCCCAGAATCACTGACAGCACCTTATGCATTTCTAGATTTAGTTATATGTGTGTGCAGACTCCAGAAGCTGCTGTCAATTTCCGAAGGTTAATGAAATCTAATGCTGACTAGTTTGCTGCTATTGCTTCCAAAAATTCCAAACCATTATTAATCCCTCAGGAAAACCAGGGATCACACACCCATGGGTCTGGATTCAGGTGTCGGTCAGGTAGGAGCAGGAACTTCGACACTCATTTGCTGGCATTGTTACATAAACACCGAATGAAACAGCAAAGTTGACAAGAACAATAGGGATGTGAGATGGAAGATGTTGGCCTTATAAACTACCATGTAGGGGTAAATCTGACTCACAGATGTTGCTCTTGATAGTAGCCATGACCTTACAAGTGGTTTTCCTGAAACCCGCAACTGCAGGAACGGCAGCCTGAATTTTGTGTTTGTCGGGTGCGCGTGATCAGTGGGCCTGGGAGCAGACGGGAAACTGGCCCCTGACCACGATCGGCCCCCCAGCCGCAATTTCACACTGGCTGGGCCAATTAACAATCAGCCAGCATGAAACACGCCCTGAGAAAGGCTCAGCACTGCCAGCGGGGGCAGGAAGAAGGCGGGCACCAACGTCACTGCAGGTGCTGGGTGAGCGCTTACGCTGTGCCCCCTGAAGGCAGACAGGTGCCCCAGGGAGCTGCAGACCTCCAAATAATAAAAGAGAACACAAAAACGCTGCAAAAATGTCCATACAGCACAATCAAGCACCTTAAAGCAGGCCTTATAAAAAATCAGTCCCCCAGATACCTCTTTTTATTTTATACTCTAACGGAGATTTCATCTTGCCCTTGGATGAGGAAGTGATTAAAACGTGAATTCTGGCCACCAGATATGCCCAAGCAAAAAGCTAAAATCCGCATGGATAACTTAAAATCGCAGTCAATAGGCTTTTTAATGACCTTAATTGGCCCTTTAGTTGTCAGCGGGCGCTACTCCAACTCCTGCACACGCCGGACGGCCTCAATATTGCATGTGTGCGCGATGACGTCGGGACGCACTCCCTCCCTAACAGCACTGTGGGTGTACCTACACCACATGGACCAGCAGCGGTTCAAGAAGGCAGCTCACCACTACCTTCTCAAGGGCAACTAGGGGTGGGCAATAAATGCTGGCCCAGCCAGTGAAGCCCACATCCCGTAAACGAATTTCTTTTTAAAAGTATTTTTGCGCTATTTTACGTGTGTTCAAGTCAGGCACGCGCCTGACCTCGGAACACAAGATTCAAGCCAATATATTTTTAAATCTTACGATTATTCTTCACAGAAATGGTAAAGATCACCAACGAACTGTGAGTGATTTGTGATAGTAGAGTTTCTTTTCACATTCTGTTTTCTGATGGGTGTGGCAAGGACAAAGTTTGAATGTTGTACAGCTGTTGGATAACTGCTGTGAGACCATAAATGACTTTGAGTTTACTGGCTGGAAACCACTAATTTAATTTTTAGAAAGACCACAGTCACATTCCAGAGACTTGAAATCATAGTCAAAGATGGCTGCACATTTGCATTACTGTAACTTCTACATTCCAAGGCCACTAAGTGGAGTATGCCTGTCTGTAAGCGTTCATCAAAGACCTTAGGGGAATGTGAATGAACCACATATCATGTCCCCATTCATAGAACATCCAGACTCAACTGGGTGGAGAACCAGCATTAGATGCAATCACTTCAGACAAAGAACTCTGGTTAAGAGAGGAGTTCCCAGCCATAATCTAATCAAGTTACAACTGGAATACATTAGCCATGACCATATTTGAGTCACTGGGCGGTTGGAGAGAGAAGGACATGTGACATGTCTGAAAGTTGGACCTTTTTTATTATTTTTCTTAAACCAGGTTAAATTAAAACTATACTCTACTTTTTACAAGAAGTTCAAGAAAACATGCTTGTGTTTTATATTTATAGCACACAAACAATTAAACACCCACTGAATTAGCAAGCATATCATTTCTTTTAAAACGGGGAGTGAGTAAAGAGGGGAGCCATTTAACCCCTCCTCACCTGATCATAACAATAATGAAATTACTGTCTGACATGGGGCAGAGTTTTTTGAAGCGATATAGAATCTCACCAAAGGATGCCACTTGGCCCATAATGCCTGTAGCTGCTACTTGAAAGAACCAACCAAACTCCAACTCTTTCCTCCTAGTCCTGCAACGTTTTTATTTTTTTCCTTTGCAAGTATGTAACCAATTTTATTTTGTAGGTAACTACTGGACTGGAACTTAATGGAACCCCATGATTAATATGAAAATTGACTGATTAAGAAATTAAGTGAAATGCTGTGAGTCACATTCCAGATTTCCCAGATTGATTTACGCCACTGAGCTGTTTGCTTTGCTGAAATGGCATCCCATCCTTCACCTCCCCATTATTTTAAAGATTTGGATATCAATTGCTCATCAAGTATGCCACAGAAAGTTAAATCTGCTAAATAATAGTGTATGTACATTTTTAACAATGTTATCATGGCTAATTTTTTAAAAATTTGTTCATGGAATGTGGGCATCACTGACTGGGCAAACATTTATTGCCCATCCCTAATTGCTCTTGTTCAGAGGGCATTAAGAGTCAACCACATTGCTGTGGGTCTGGAGTCACATGTAGGTCAGACCAGGTAAGGACAGCAGATTTCCTTCCCTAAAGGACATTAGTGAACCAGATGGGTTTTTACAACAATCGGCAATTCATTATTAGACAGTTTAACAGTTACTTTTTTAAATTCCAGATTTTCATTTAATTTAAATTCCACCACCATGGCAGGATTTGAACCAGAGTCCCCAGAGCTTTACCCTAGGTCACTGGATTACTCGTCCTGCGATAATACCACTACACCATCACCTCCCCGAAAAGGCTAATGACTGATGAACATCACTGACCTGGAAAGTGAACATTTGCTGTGGAGTCTCAGTCCTACAGGGATTGAATTGTTGGAGATTTAAAATTTTCAAATTTTAAATTTAAAGGAAAAGTTAAAAAAAATTCAAATTTAAAATTTTCAAATTTTAAATTTGAATTTTTTTTTAACTTTTCCTTTCTGTCTCAATTTTCTCTCTAAACCAATTTTTGTTCCCCTCTCTTCTCTTTCTGTGCTTGATTTGACAATGAATTCACCCACTCTACTTCACTCAGTCCTTCATTTAGTTCTTAATTCTTACGGTTGTGGGAGATCAATTAGGGATCGGCAACAAATGCTGTTGGCCTTGCCAGCATCCCAGGAAATTAAAAAAATACATTGTTGACCCCAGTGTTCATTGTGACCACAGTGTCCTGTTGTGCTCACCATGCCATCATCAGCCCACACTCTCAGCAAGATACATGGCACAAAAACATTTTTTGATATAAAAGTCTTACGAATAGGGCACACCATAAGATGACATGTTCCAATAATGAATATACTCCCCTCACCCTTTCGAGTGATTCATTCCCAATCGTAACAACTGAGCTAAAAGCAAATCTCTTCTCTTGCCCTTCTATTCTTTTGCCAATTTTTGAGAGTTTTCATCTCTCAGTCACTGTGATATACTTCAATTTATTATACTCAAAACTCATTGCCACTAATTATGTAAATTGAGACTGGAGGTCTTTTGGAGGTGGGTTTAAGCAAATTGAATGTTTGCCATGGGAAAGTCAAAGCAATTCTCTGTCTGCACCCTCAATGATAAGCTCTAAAATTTTGTGGCAAATTACCCACAGATGAATTAGTTCCCTCCATGCTTATCCACAGCAGAAGCACTAATTAATCCACAATCAAGCATCTTCGTTTGCTGTAATTAAGTGTGTTTGCTGAGGTAGCCTTTTCTCCACTGGCTCTTGTCTTCAAACTTACCAGAGAACTCCAGACGCCAAAGCTCGTTTAATTATCCACTTGTGAGATCACACTCAGGAATAAAAGATCTTGCTTTGACTGTTCAAACAAAGATAATAGGGTGCCCTGAAGTGTAGCCAATGCTTTCAGAGCCAATTGTGTATCCGGTTGCAGCTCTGCACATTGCATAATGCAAGACAATAACATATAATTGTCTAAATATATTTATCTTCACATTAGCTACATCAAATCACAAGCTCTAGCAAGAAAATTTTCATTTAGTCATATGGTAGTACAGGACTTGAGTATTACTGAAAAAAGATACATGTCTAAGCTTTTCATCTTGCATTCATCAGAACACCTTGCAAGAATACCAATATAAGGGAAAGGCAAAATTTTATACTGTACGTGAAGTGAGTGTTGATTGGCTGGCAAGTGATGTTGCCAATAAGAATGCACCACTGATGGTGGCTGACAGTTAATTGCCAAGCATTGTTTGAAATTTAAGCCAGGCAGCTTGACCCTGATTGGTCAAGGCATTGCCCCGAGGAATGAATCAGCGAATGGCTGTCACTTATTTTGTTTAGCTGAAACAGGTGTAATGCATGTACATGTTCTTTCTGTCTGTAAACAACAGGGCCCTCTGTAATAATATACGTAGCTTCCATTACATGCAGATGCGCCACACTATGAGCCCGACTGACAATCTTAAATTGGTTGTTAGCGTAATTCTTAGCACACTGAGGATTATTCAGCAAATGTTTTCAAATCGTGGAATCAAATTTAATGTTGGACACTGTGTTTTAAGTTTTGCAAGCACGGGCTGGTTGGGTACGGTTTGTACCCTGCCCATTGCAAGCAGCGTCTGGGACATGCTGTTTGAGACGGTCCGCCAGCCTTTGGGACGTACGGTCTACATATCTAGCATTACACTGATATGGAAATTCATATACCACATTACTCATTTGTGTGAAAGGCAGAACGTCTTTTTGGCTTGACAGCAGCATCCTGTTAGTGACGAATATCACTCGAATTGCTGGTGCATAGTAGCAGTGTGAAACAGCCAGTCTGATCTGCTGCTCAAGGATGAAAACAAGGATGAGAATTTTAAAATCAAGATTTTGCTTCACCAAAAGCCAATGTAGAGTGGAGTGATAGGTGAACCCGACTTGATGAGCTGATGTTACTGAGGTAGAAAAAAAAGCAGTCTCAGTGATGGCGCGAATATATAATTGAAAGCTCACCTCAGGGTCAAATCTGAAACCAAGGCTGCAAACAGCCTGGCTTAGGCTCAGACAGGTGCCAAAGCGAGGGATGGATTTGGTAGTTAGGAAACAGAGTTTGGAGCAGGCATCAGAAACAATGGCTTCAATCTTCCCAATCTTTACTTGGAGGAGATTTCTGCCCATCCAATACTAGATGTCGGATAAGCAGTCTTATAATTTAGTATTCAATTTTAGCGGAGGTGTTGAGAGAGGTGGTGGTGAGTTAGAGGTTTGGGGATTGTCAGTGTACATGTGAAAATGAATATTTTGCTTTTGGATGATGTCACTGAGGGGCAGCATGCGGATGAGAAATTGGAGGGGTCCATGGATAGATTGACACAGCACCTCCAGGCACATTTAAATGATGGTAATCAGCGAATGGGACAAAAATTGACTGCTAAAAGCAAATTTTCAAACAGGCATATTTCATTTGCACAGGACTGTCTTTTTTCACTCTTTGTGCCAAAAGAACCCATATACTCGCTAGGAAATATGATGCTTATGGATTTTGGATCATTGTGAAAAAGTCTATGTGCATCCTCACAAGTTAAATTAGAAAGAACAATGTTGAATTTGATTAAAAATTCTCTAAAGATAGATACAGCGATCCCTCAGATAAAGATGAGGTCCTCTTGTTCGCACTTGAGCATAAGCATGATGCAGGTGAATTCGCCAAATCAACCCCAAAAAACAGGGAATTTTAAATGGAAGTTACAGACAAAACAACAGGTGCTCGAGTTTTCTGGGATCTTTTACACTGGTTCATTATTCTATTCAATGAGGTGTCAACCTGGTGAAGTTACAACACAGGGCCACTTGCATGCCACACAGAAAAAGCAGCAAGCGATAGATAGAGCTAAGTGATCCTACAACCAATGGATCAGATCTAAGCTCTGCAGTCCTGCCACATCCAGTCATGAATGGTGGTGCACAACTAAACAACTTACTGGAAGAGGAGAAGACTCCACAAATATCCTCATTCTCAACGATGGGGGAGCCCAATACATCAGTGGGAAAGATAAGGCTGTTGCATTTGCAATGACATTCAGCCAGAGGTGCTGAGTGGGTGATCCATTATGGCCTCATCTGGAGGTCCACAGCATCACCTTTGCCAGTCTTCAGCCAATTTGATTCACTCCATGTGATATTAAGAAACGGCTGAAGGCACTTGATACTGCAAAGGCAGTGGGGCCTGACAATATTTCGGCAACAGTACTGAAGGCTTGTGCTCCAGAACTTGACTCACCTCTAGCCAAGCTGTTCCAGTACAGCTACAACACTGGCATTTAACCAGCTATGTGGAAAATTGCCCAGGTATGTCCTGTACACAAAAAGCAGGACAAATCCAACCGGACCAATTACTGCCCCATCAGTCTACTCTCAATCATCAGTAAAGTGATGGAAGAAGTCATCAACAGGACTGTCAAGCGGCACTTGCTTAGCAATAACCTGCTCACTGACTATCAGTTTGCGTTCTGCCAGGGTCACTCAGCTCCTGACCTCATTGCAGCCTTGGTTCAAACATGGAGAAAAGAACTGAACTCCAGAGGTGAGGTGAGAGTGAGTTCCCTTGACATCAAGGCAGCATTTGACCAAGTGTGGCATCAAGGATCCCTAGCAAAACTGAAATCAATGGGAATCAGGGGGAAAACTCTCTGCTGGTCTGAGTCACACCTAAGCTAAAGGAAGATGGTTGTGGTTATTGGGAGGTTAATTACCTCATTTCCAGGACTTCACTGCAGGAGTTCTTCAGGGTAGTGTCTCGGCCCAACCAACTTCAGCTGGTTCATCAATGACCTTCCTTCCATCATAAGTTCAGAAATGAGGATGTTTGCTGATAATTGCACAATGTTCAGCACCATTTGTTTCTCCTCAGATTCTGAAGCATTTCATGTCCAAATGTAGCAAGGTCTGGATAATAGCCAGGTTTGGGCTAACAAGTAGCAAGTAACATCCGCACCACACAAGTGCTGGGCAATGACCATCTCCAACAAGAGAGTCTAACCATTCAATGGCATTACCATCACTGAATTCCCCCACTATCAACATCCTGGGGGCTACCATTGAGCAGAAACTGAACTGGGTTAACTGTATAAATACTGTGGCTACACGAGTAGGTCAGAGGCTACGAATACTGTGGCGAGTAACTCATCTCCTGACTCCCCAAAGCCTGTCCACCATCTACAAGGCACAAGTCAGGAGTGTGATGGAATACTGTCCACTTGCCTGGATGAATGCAGCTCCAACAACACTCAAGAAGCTTGACAACATCCAGGACAAAACAACCCACATGATTGGTACCTCATCCACAAACATTCACTCCCTCCACCATCAATGCACAGTGGCAGCAGTGTGTACCATCTACAAGATGTACTGCAGGAACTCACCAAGCCTCCTTAGATAGCACTTTTTAAACCCACCACCACTACCATCTAGAACATCAAGTGCAGCAGACACCTGGAAGTTCCCCTCCAAGCCACACACCATCCTGACTTGGAAATATTTCGCCGTTCCTTCACTTGCTGAGTCAAAATCCTGGAACTCCCTTCCTAACAGCACTGTGGGTGTATCTACACCATATGGACTGCAGCAGTTCTAGAAGACAGCTAACCTTCTCAAGGACAATTAGGAATGGGCAATAAACATTGGCCTAGCCAACGATGCCCACATCCAATAAATGAATATTAAAAAAAGTCACCTGGACCTGGCCACACAGCTGTATTGTATTGAAAATTGCATTGTGTATTTCATCCTCTTAAGTCTCCGTACACATATAACAGCAGAGGGAGTCTAGAAGAGAATAAAAGGAATCCATGTTTCAATAGCATGTGCAGTTCTGATTCTGAAAACTTCTCACTGTATGTTACTGTTTCTTCCAAAGAACTTCAGAGCCCTCAGCTCAAAATTGTGAGATTCTATTAATTGTACTGGTTCGAGAAGGCTATTCAAATTGTACTAATTTTCTTAAACACTCAGACACTAGTTGGCTTGCTTTAAAAGTTGTTTCAAATAAAAAAAAATGGAATTTCTTAAGAAACTGTCTCTTGTGCACCAATTAAACAATGAAACAGTTCAGTACAGTTTTTAAAGTAATTTTCAGGGATTTACATCAGCTTACTTGCACAGGTAGAGGAATTATTAAAATGCTTATTTTTTGGTGATAATTAATAAAACTGTGCCAGGTTACCACTCTTAATATAAAAGCAAAATACTGCAGATGCTGGAAATCTGAAACAAAAACAAAAATAGCTGGAAAAACTCAGCAGGTCTGACAGCATCTTTGGAGAGGAATACAGTTAACATTTCGAGTCCGTATGACTCTTCATCAGAACCACCCCACCCCCACTAGGGTTATCTATTACTTGCTCATCCTGCTTTCTACCCTAATGTCATCATTAGCACATTTCTTAGCTAATATCACCACCGTTAACACCCCTTTGTCCTTTTGTCTATGACATCTTTGGCAATCTCTCCTTTGCCTCCACCTATCACTGGCCCTCTACCCAGCTCTACCTGTCCCAACCCCCCCCCTACCAGTTTATATTTCACCTCATTTCTATATTTCCTCAGTTCTGATGAAGAGTCATACGGACTTGAAATGTTAACTGTACTCCTCTCCACAGATACTGTCAGAACTGCTGAGTTTTTCCAGGTATTTTTGTTTTTGTACCACTCTTAATACATTGAGGAATACTCTTAAAATGGAACTAAGAAGGAACAATTACATTCTCCTTTACTGCACGATTGTGTTGGCTCATGGGAAGTTTTACTTGTAATTATACAAATGAATTTCAGCGCGATCTTGAAGACAAACCCAACCAAAACAATTCTGGATATGCTTTAGCCGCAATTTTCTGATTGCATCCAAAGCAGAAAGTTGAACCCCTGTTTATCCAAATCACAGTGTAAAGGAGCTGCTTCCTCCAAACAACATGGCTAAAGAACTGCATGTGCTGGTGACTGGAATTTCTGCACTATTATTGAATTTGATGCTCCAAATGTCCGTCTGTGAACTTCAGAACCTATTACACCAGTGGAGTGATTTGTGGATTTATTTTCTCATTTAGTAGTTCAAAGTATTGCTACCTTGAAACTCTCTCTGTGCATTTATAATTCTCTAAGTCAAACAAAGTGAAGCCTTCAATTGGATTACCACTTTTTAATCACTCATGGGTATCCACTGGTCTCTTGTGCCTTCCAACGAGAAAGAAAATAATATTCATTGCTATTAATGTTTTAAATTAATGCAAATAATCAAAAGCCAAACCATAAAAGATTACATTCTAAATTGGGTCACTAAAACCTTAGGTCATACTTGGCCTTCCTGTAGAATCTCAGCTCATGAAAGGTGCATTACCAAACCATATTGGTAATATAGTAATGAGCAAAATTCAGAATTAGAACCATGAAATATTTCAGCACAGAAACAGGCCATACAGTCCACTGATTCTGCACTGGCTCTTTCGAAGAGCAATAAGAACATAACATAAGAACATAAGACATAGGAGCAGGAGTAGGCCATTCAGCCCTTTGAGCCTGCTCCACCATTCAATGAGATCATGGCCGATCTTCTACTCCAACACCACTTTCCTGCACCAAGCCTGTGTCCTTTGATATTTTTAATATGCAGAAACCTATCAATCTCAGTCATGGACATTATCAATGACTGAGCCTCCACAGCCCTCTAGGGCAAACAATACAATCAGTCCTATTCCTCTGGTCTTTCCCCATGTCCCTGAAATGATTTTTCTCCTTCAAGGAGTTATCCAATTCCCTCTTTTAAGGTGTTATTGAATTTGCATCCATGACCCTATCAGGCAGTGCATTCTAAATCCTACCTACTCATTGCGCTAAAATGCTTTCCCTCATGTCACCCCCTGGTTTATTTGCGAATAGCCTTAAATCTATGTCCTCTGATTATCACCATTGGAAACAGTTTCTCTTTATTTCCTCAATCTAAACCCTTTGTGATTTTCATCCAAATCCATCAAATCTCCTTCACTGCTCAGCATCTGCAATCTATCCGTGTAACTGTAATCCAGTGATTGGCTCTTTACCCTGATTGCTGACATCACTGTTGCTGGATCCGTTAACCTGGTGCCAGGTGTAGTTTATCATGGGGGAAGGGGAAAACCATGCCACAGATAACTAGGTCTCTGTGGGCAGAGGCAAGCAGCATTGCTTTGGGCCAATGGAATGGCTGGCTTTCATGCAACTAAGTAGGAGATAAACAAACGAAAATTGGATGTAAAGGATAAGGTCTATTTCTTGTATACAGCTCTTTCTGACAAGATTAAATCAATGTAAAACAGAATTACCTGGAAAAACTCAGCAGGTCTGGCAGCATCGGCGGAGAAGAAAAGAGTTGACATTTCGAGTCCTCATGACCCTTCAATAGAAATCAATGTAACCATTTCTGTAATATACACCACACCATGCTAGGAAGTTCCAGTTGGATATTTCTGTAATAATTATGGATATCTCTGAAAGTATATGAAACCTTCCCAACTTAGACTTGATTTGTTTTTGTATTTTCCATTAGCTGCATAAATCCCAAACAAACATTAATATTTTAATGGATAAGTGCGTCTACATAGATTCAGCTGACAGTATTGGCCATTGTGCCTCTGGGTTGGAGGAGAGAGTTTGAGTTTTTGATCCAGTGATCTCTCTAGAAAGAATACGAGTTCATGTGTAAGATAGAGAGAGTGGGATAGTGCGTGACAGACAGAGAGAGACTTCAGGGAAGCAACCTGCCACCCCAACCCGACCTGGCTGACATCGATGACCTTCCGAAGTGGCCTAGCAAAGCCACTCAGCTGGGAAAAAGGCAAAGGAAGTACATAGCCCACCACTAAACAGCTTCACAGGGAAACAAGGACTGGGCAATAAACGTGGCATTGCCAGTGTTGCCAACCTAAAGGAAGTCATTGTCTTCTGGAGTCAATAGCAAAGAAAGCTGTTAACCATCTTGAAAAAAAATTGCAAAAATATTGCTATTTCAATGATTGTTGGAAAGAATAACTTCAAGTGTTGAAAATAATATTCATACCAATGCAGACTACTGTGTAAGTTTTTAATGTCCCTTCACAGTTACACTTCACTTTAAACATCTGATGTAACCGCTACTAAATCTTAAAGCAGGTTCTAAAATGCAGACTATAAAATAATAACACTTTAATACAACATATTCTAAATAACTAACAACTATTTAATAAACAGTTGCTACAAATTGGTGAATTTGTAACAGCTGTAAATACAGGATTAGAGTCAGTCTATAAATGTTTAATACTAACACACAGCATGTTATTAATTCATAATAAATGTGTTTTAAATATTTATGGATATGCATCTCTTGAGTTTGATGTCACAGTCTGAATCTGATCTCTTCATCCCGATTCACGTGAAATTCTGTTTAGGGTATTATCTCGCAACTAGAAATAAACTCAACTAATGAGTGCCTGTCTGGTAGCTATTGCGTTATTATTCTTTTACAATAAATTGCCACTCAAAAGCACTGCCAAATGTTACCCTACATCACTGAAGTGGTGATTGGCCACAGGCTAGGTGATGTCTGGAAGGAGTTGGGTACAAGACAGTTGTTTGATTAAACTTTACTATAAAATCAAGAGCTAGATTCCACCCAGGATCTCAATGATGGGATCAAACCAGGGTCCCAAGACCATACTTGCCAGCAGCAAGACCAGCTCAGCACTCTTCCAGGAGAAGGTCTCCTAATCGGCTGCCTCTGCGTTCGCCATCCTCTGAAGGAGAGCGGGCGGGCTCTCAGTGCTCTCAGAGGGCTGGCAGCTCTGGATCCTTTGCAGTCCTACTGGGAGAGTTGGGCACTGCTGAGACACGTCAGGGACCATGAGGGCACCTCAGCATGGAGATGCTCTTGCAGGGGTGCAACGGCAGTGGAAATATAGGTGTCAGGGAGCAACCTTATTGCATGTCCCCCCACCCCATTTTCCTGTCCATGCCCGCCCTCTGCCCCCAGGCCAGCTATCACGAGGCTGGGGAAATCCAACCCTTCAAGGTTCAAGCCAGTCATGCCTGGCATTGCAGACAGGAATTCAGGCTGCTCAGTATTTCTAAATGGTTGGCACGGATGGTTACAGGGGTCCCATTTCACTCATGACACTGCCAGCAAATGTGGCCAGTAATAAAAAAAAAAATCCTGGTCAATCTTTGCTCTGTGCCTGCCCTGAGAAAAAACACACAGAGTTCCGCTGTCTGCAATTACATTGATGAGATGGTTCTATCACTCACTTGAATTAGCCCTGCTTGTGATCAGATTAATCTTGATCTGTTGGTGTCATTGACACCATTTTGGTCAATGTCAATAGTGGAATCAGTGGTGACTTCTTATCCAAGATGAGAAATGCTTGCTTTCACAGCTCAGGAACTCTATAGTAGTTACTTAATATAGGACACTTGCTAATTTACCAGTTAGTCCAGTAACAGAACCTCCATGCTCTGTTCTAAAGTTAGTCTGGGTCTATGATAGGAGGTGCTCCAGGTCAAGTGTCAAAGGCAGTTTTCAAGTAAGATTGAGAAGAGGACAGATAAAAACCAAGGTAGAGGGAGTGAGAAGGCAATGGGACAACCAATGTCAAAGCAGTATGATTGATAGAGCCTTCCACTGTGTCCAATCCATTTCACACACTTCTGCTCTCACCCCTTCCCCTCCCTCCCAGAACCATGATAGGCTTTTCCATCTGTCCAATCCATCTTCATATTCAAAAGATCATCCTCCTCCATTTCCATCACCTCCAGTGTGATACCACCACCAAATACATTTTCCGCTGTCGTCCCCTTTCAGCATTTCAAAGGGACAGTTCGCTCCGCGACACCCGAGTCCACTCCTCAGTCACCCCTAACACGCCCTTCCTTCCTTACAGTGCCTTTCTGTGCAAGTTCAGGAGGTGCAACAGCTGCCCTTTTAACTGCTCCCTCCTCACCATCCAAGGCTCTAAATAATCCTTCCAAGTGAAACCGTGATTCACTTGTACTTCTTTCAGTTTAGCATAGTGCATTCGCAGTAGTCTCTTCCACATTGGAGGCCAAACACGGAATGGGTGACCATTTTACGGAACACCTCCATTCATTCCACACGCATGACCCAAAGCTTCCGGTTGCTTGTCATTTTAATTCTCCACCTTACTTCCATGCTGCCCTTTCTGTCCATGGCCTGTTATTGTGTTCCAGGGAAGCTCAACACAGGCTCAAGAAACTGGGTCATTGAATATATTCCAGGCTGAGTTAGGCAGATTTTTGATTGTCAGGGGAGTCAAGGGTCATTGGGGGGGCAGACAGGGAAGTCAAGTTAAGGCCACAATCAGATCAACCATGATATTATTGAATGGTTGAGTAGGCTCAAATGGGCTGAATTTCTTATGTTCATATACTCTAGGGGAATTACTTAAATGGGCCAAATCCCCTTACTCATCAGTCCATACCTTGTAATCTTCGAATCTTGTAATCCCAATAGGCATGTCATTATCCAAAATACGAGAACTGGAGTTTCATTTGTGTCTTACAAAGGGGACTTTAAACTCTTGGGTTAATTGCTGACCTTAAATTTTGCAGATTCTCGAAATCAATGATTAAAATCCAGAGGCTTACAATTGTAAATTGAAGTGTTTATAAAGGCTGCAGATAGGATTTATAAAGTCATAACTTCTCATATTTCACAACTATATTGTGCTCTTCAGAGGAAGATTTCATAAGGTTTAGGGTTGATCTTGTGTAGTGGAACTGTGCACATCATAAAATTATACCCTGGTTGCCAACATACATTTAGCAATCATAGTCCAATCACTAAGTCACAGTGGGATTCAATAGTGACACACCATGATACTGACACTCAACTTCAACCTAACACCATGGAAACAGATCAGACGAGAGGTTGCCAATTTAGGTGTTTCATTCAAAATTGCCTCATCAACCTCCCCTTTCCGATAGTATGCTTCCAGCCATAAAAGTGTTGTGTGTAAATCATTTCCCTTCATTTCCTCTCTAATTCTCTTGGTAATTATTTTAAATCTCTGATCTCTGGTTAGTGGCCCACTTGCCAATTCTACCTTCCTAACTGAATGACGTTAACAAGCAAACCAAGGACTTTTTTTTTTGAGAGGTGGTGAATTGTCAGAACAACACGAAACACAAATCAATAATCGATTAACACTTCCTTCCACTGTAACTCCATTTCGTACTCAGGTCTACTTTTTGCTAACATTGGCATGGATAGAAATGTTAACATGCAAAACAGTTCTAAAATATCTTCCAGGTGAGGTGGTGCAGCAAACTTGGGAGGAACAGGTAACCTTTGATTCCCAAAGCTCTTGTGTTCACCGTAAGAAACATAGAAATCTCCATCAAACTACAGTCAAAGTACCTGCCTCCCAGGTACCATCAATAGATGGGGGACAGCACAACAGCAAATTACAATTTTTTTGTGCTGCAGACCAAGAACAATGTGCTTAGGCACCATGTACCTGCAGAATGCCTGATCTTATTCCAGTAAATTGAGAGGTTACACCCATTAACATGCTGGGCACGCTTCTCTGGAAAGGGGAATGTTTTGGATGACCGAATGGAGATATTTAACTTTATGAAGGGCCTTGATAGCAAAGATATAAAGAAAATATTTCCACCTGTTGGGGAACCCAAAGCCAGGGGCATGAATATAAGATAATCACTTATAGAAATTTGCAAAATTGCTTGGCCCAGAGAGTGGAATGAATGACGCTATCACATGGTGTAGTTGAGGTGAACCGCATAGATGCTTTTAAGGGGAAAGAAAGAAAGACTTGCATTTATATAGCACTTTTCACAACCACTGGATTTCTCAAACCCCTTTACAGGATCAGAGCCTATGCTTGGATTGTGAGGCTTAAGCTCATTTCTGCTTAGCTGGTGAGCTACGGGTAGTGAAAGGCAGGTTGTCAGAGAAGGAGGTTTGAAGATCTGCAAAGGCTCCAATTTCTTTTTGTTCATTCACAGGATGTGATCTTCGCTGGCTAGGCCAGCGTTTGTTGCCCATCCCTAGTTGCCCCTTGAGAAGGTTGTGGTGAACCCCCTTCTTGAACCGTTGCAGTCCATGTGGTGTAGGTACACCCACAGTGCTGTTAGGGAGGGAGTTCCAGGATTTTGACCCAGCAACAGTGAAGGAATGACAATATAGTTCCAAATCTAATGCGTGTTTCAGACATGCTCACCACTCACACCAATGATTTAAACCTTTACCAACACGGCAGCTTATCACTCATACCATTTATGACTCATAAAAAGTGCCCCGTTTCTTGCCCACCATATTGGGAGCTTAGGAGATTGTTTAGCATCCAAGAAATGAGCCAAATTTCTAGGTGTTTCTGTGTTCAAATCGCACCACCGTAAGTTGTGAAATATAATTCAATAAATCTGGTCATTTGCAGCAACAACCATTGTTTCTTTCAAAAAATAAGTGAGAATCTGCCAGTCCTGTCTGGTCTGTGCGACATTACATTTTTTTTCTCTCTCTATTCTCTCATGGCGTGTGGATGTCATTTGTTGCCCATCCTTAATTGCCCTTGAACAGAATGGCTTGCCAGGTGATTTCAGAGGGCAGTTAAGAGTCAACCACATTATTGTGGGTCTGGACTCACATGTCGGACAGATCAGGTAAGAGCGGCAGATTTCCTTCCCTAAGGGGCATGAATGAAACAGATGGATTTTTGGAACAATCTGTGATAGTTGCCATGGTCACCATTACTGAGACGAGGTTTATATTCCAGATGAGTTTAAATTCCACCAGCTGCTGTGGTGAGATTTGAACCCATGTCCCCAGAGCATTATCCTGGGCTTTGGATAATGAATCCATTACATTAACACTGTGCCACCATCACCCCAAGGTTGACTCTGAATGTCATCAAGTGTGGCCTAGCAAGCCACATATCTTATACAAGAAGGTGGTGAACCATCGTTTTCTTAGTGTGACTGGACTAGAATTTAAAAATGGGCAGAAACATAAGCAGAATAAGTAAAAATGTTTTATGACACAATGGAACATTTTGAACTGCAAAGAACAATTACAATATAAATAAAATTGAATGAAGAAATATATTTATTTTCCTGGGAGGTTATAATAAGCCTCCCTGTGGTATCATTCTCCTTTATTTCTTGATATAAGATGGGCACAATGTAAACTGATCTGTGAGATTATTATTGCTCAGGGAGCAGGTTGCTCTGCAAAATGTTGTTAAAAAACAAAAATCCCGATCATACTAATATCACACAGCATCCATGTTCGGCAATTCAAGCACTGTTCTCCTTTATTGTGCCTGCAAGCTATGACAAATTGAGCTTTGTGTGAAAATTTATTGACTTTTTAAATTTATTCTTAAGTGAAACAAATGCTTACATAAAACAATGAGCACAGTTCACTGGAGGCGTTTGACAATCAAGCAGAAAATACTTTGAAGGTTAGACCATGTGCACTGCACCCTCCTGCATGCTGTCTGCAGTTTCCAAACCGTTCCCAAGTTTTTCATGTCATTTACAGTAGAGAATGGAGCGCTGCTGTGCTCATGTTGCTGCTTGGAGTGATTCTAATTACCCTACTGAAAGTACCATTGCTCATTATACAATGAGTCAGACCAGCTCTGGGTTTGCAGTGTGTGTTCACAGAAACACAGAATTATTACAGAACAGGAGGCGGCCATTCAGCCCATTGTGTCCGTACCAGCTTTCCGAATGAGCAATTCACCTGCAGATTAGTTCTTTCCAAATAATCATTTAATTCCCTCTTGAATGCCTTGAGTGAATCCGTCTCCACCACATTTTCAGGCATTCCAAACCCTAACCACTGTGTGGAAAAGTTGTTTCTCATCACTTTTGCTTCTTTTGCCAATTACTGCAAACCTGTGCCCTCTTCTTCTCAATCCTTTCATGAGTGGAAACAGTTTCTCCCCACTTGCTCTGCCCAGACCCTTCATGATTTTGAACTATTACACCGAGTGGCTGGAAGACAGGACCTCCATTTTTAGTACTTTAATCACTCACTCTCTCATAGACCTCTCCCTTTTGTTCTTTCCTTTTTTCATAGCTCTGTCCATTTGTAATTAGCCATGGTCCGTGAGGGACCTAGCGCATCTCTCTCAGTTAAAGAGAGTGAAGTGGTTATCGTTTGAGGGGAACCACTCTACATCAAGCATAGCTGACCAATAATCTCTCCCACTTTGGCATGCTGGGAAGGATTAGCTGATTGATTACCAAACTATTTGGCCGTGTTATGAATGCTCCTTCAGTCCTGGAGTGGGACTTGAACCCGGAGCTTCTGCTAGCTTATGGACAGGGATGCTACCCACTGCGCCACTAGACCTCCCCCACTGTGATGTACTCTGTATTTACCCAAATTCAATGCATCATGAACATTTTCCAGTTCTGATGAAAGGTCATCAACCTGGAAGATTAAATCCATTTCCCTCTCCTCAGAAGCTACCTGTCCAGAAGTGTGTTTCCAGTGTTTTCCGTTTTTAATTACGATTTGAAGTGACTTCAAAATAACGAAGGCCAGATAGTTATGAGCACAAAATTAATGCCAGATTTGTCAAAATGTACTCATCAATTTGATCTTTCTGTGTAGGAACTATGCTGAATACTGGCACCTGCAACAATGCCAAAGTCTGATTATTCAAGGGTATTTTTACAAGCTAAAACAAAGGCTTGCACTTATATAGAGCCTTTCATGATCTCCAGGCATCTCAAAGTTTTACAGCCAAGAAAGTACTGGTAGTGTAGTTATTGTTCTAATGTAGGAAGTGCAGCAGTCAATTTGCACACAGCAAGACTCCACAAACCGACATTGTGATAATGACCAGAACATTTGTTTTTTGTCGTGTTGATTGAGGGGTAAATACAGGCCAGGACACCAGGGAGAACTCCCCTGATCTCTGAATAGTGCCTGGAGACCTTTAATGTTTACCTGAGAAGCCAGAACCTCAGTTTAATGTCACACACAAAAGATGCCACCTCTGATACTGCAGCCCTCCTTCACTATCACACTGGGAGTGTCAGCCTAGATTTTGTGCTTAAGTCTCTGGAGACGGACTCGAAGTCACAGCCTTCTGAGTTAGAGGCAAGAGTATAAGTATTAAGGTCCTGGGGAATGAATCTCTACCAAGGATACAACTTGCAAAGTTATCTCTTAGATGTCAAACCATGTTCTTCACCATCTTGTGCCCAGATTGACTTTATATTTGAGAACAGAGCAAAAATCCAGCAAGTGGGAGGAAGTGAAAGAGGCAACTCTTGTTAGGGATGTTAAGATCATGAAAGAATGTGAAGATGCTGGGAATGACTCAGATTGGACATTCTGTGCCTTAACACATGGACCGCAGCAGTACAAGGCGGCGGCTCACCACCACCACCAAGGGCAACCAGTGATTGGCCATAAATGCTGATCTGGCCAGCCATGCCTGCATCCTATGAACGAATTTAAAAAATATTAATAGAGACCACAGAAGGGAGCAAATGCAAGAATCTAATAAGTCGAAAGAATCGAGGAGCTGGAATGACTCAACCTTCATACTGATTCTCAACTCATTATCAGTCTGCTCATATGAACTAAATGCATGCCTCTGGGCATCACATAGCACGAAAACTGACTGGAAGACCCCACTGAATCATTGTGCTTATGCATATAAGGTTAACAGGGCAATGGCATTGCAGGGCAATGTTGCTTACCACTGTGAGGTATTTAGGTCAGCAATGATTGCTGCACTGTTAGCAAAGTACACTGGCCAGGTTAACATTGCATACAAGCCAGTAGAGAAAACCATCAAAAGCTGACCTGTGGCTTCAAACACGCATCAATTCAAAGAGCTACCCTGAACACACGGACGTGATATGCAGTTCAAACCAGAACGCAGTTGGATGTGAATGTGGCATAACTTAAACTGCAGTGTTAGCCAAAATTCCACCCATTGGGTTTCAGATGATTGTGACAAAAAACGTAGCGAACATCAATTATTCTTCAGAAAGAAATTTCAGGCTGTTCTGAAACTAAATTGTTTTAAAATTGCTTGTAACTCACTTCCTTTTTCATTCCCCAATGTGGATCAGTAATGAGAGGCCATAGATTTAAAATAATTGGCAAAAAGAACTACAAGGGAACGGGGAGCTTTATTTTTTTCCCCCACACAGGAGCTTGTTAAGAGTTGGAACTCATCACCTGAAAGGATGGTGAAATCAGGTTCCATAGGAACTTTCAAAAAGCAATTGGACATGTACTTGATGACAGCTAATTTACTGGTGTGTGGGATTATGTTGGACAGCTCTGAGTGCTCTTCCTGCTCCCACAATGATATCATGGGTCTCCCCTGTCCCACTGAAAATATTTTATGAGTGATCTGCATTTCGGGAAAGTGGATGCTATTTTGCAGATGTAACCTAATGAAGCATACCTGGCAGGACATTTATTGCTTGGATGCTTTTAAAAAGAAATTATTTCACAAGATGTGGGCATCACAGTCTAGGCCAGCATTTGTTGACCACTCCTAATTACCCTTGAGAAGGTTGCGGGTGATCTGCCTTCTTGAGCCCTTTCAGTCCACGTGGTGTAGATACACCCAGGGCAGGATTTTTAGGTCGGTGGGCGGGCGCGATCGGTGGGCCCGGGAGTGGCCGGGAAACGGACCGCCGCCCTCGATCAGCTCCCCGACCACAATTTCACGCTGGCTGGTCAATTAACGGTGACATAAGCATGGACCAGGGCGAGCACTAAGTGAAAGCTTCCTGAAGGCAGAGAGCTGCCTCAGGGAGCTGAAGACTTCAAAACAATTAAATAAAGAGTTTAAAAATCTGGAAAAAATGTCCGCGTTTCAGAATCAGTCACCTGAACATACACATGATGAAAATTCTGTTCATACCATTTTTAAAAAAAATTTAGTAACAGAAACCTCATCCCGCCCTTGGTTGAGGTTCCATCAAAAGTGCAATGTCCACCTGGCAGATTTGCCCATCTGCCAACCGTAAGATTGGCCAGACTACAAAAAATTGGGACCCAATGGAACTTTAACAACTTTGAATGTCAGCGGGGGCGCTTCTGACACCTCTGTGCGCCCGCCGACCAAAATATCACGTGAGCGTGCTATGATGCCGGGATGCTAACCCGAGGTCACCTCGCTCAATTTTGGGTCATTTTTTAATTCATTCATGGGATGTTGGCATCGCTGGCTAGGCCAGCATCTATTGTCCATCTCTAGTTGCCCTTGAGAAGGCGGTGGTGAGCTGCCTTCTTGAACCACTGAAGACCATGTGGTGTAGGTACACCCACGGTGCTGTTTGGGAGGGAGTTCCAGGATTTCGATCCAGCAATAGTGAAGGAATGGCGATATAGTTCCAAGTCAGGGTGATTTGTGGCTTGGAGGGAAACTTGCAGGAGGTCCCTTGCAACTACTGTCCTTGTCCTTCGAGGTGCTAGAGGTCACGGGTTTGGAAAGGGCTATCAAAGGAGCCTTGGTGAGTTTTTGAAAGGCTGTGCATCAGTTGTGGAGTGAGTGAATGTTTAAGGCGGTGAATGGGGTGCCAATCAAGTGGGCTGCTATGAACTAGATGGTGCTGAATTTTTCGAGTGTTGTTGGAGCTGCACTCATCCAGGCAAATGGGAAGTATACCATCACATTCTTGCCTTGTGCCTTTTAGATGGTGGACAAACTTTGAGGAATCAGGAGGCGAGATACTTACCACTGAATTCCCAGCATCTAATTTGCTTTTGTGGCCACAGTATTTATATGGCTAGTCCAGTTCTGTTTAGCTTCTCATCAATGATAACCCCCAAGATGTTGATAGTAGAGGATTCAGTGATGAAAATAGATGTCAAAGAGGGATGGTTAGATTCTCTCTTGTTGGATATGGTCATTGCCTAGCCCTTGTGTGATGTGAATGTTACTTGCCACATATCAGCTCAAGCCTGAATGTTGTCCAGGTCTTGCTGCAAATGCGAAAGAGCTACTTCAGTATCTGAAGAGTTGCAAATGATACTGAACAACATGCAATCAACTGGGAACATCCCCAATTCCGACCTTATGATGGAGGGAAGGTTACTTATGAAGCAGCTAAATATGATTGAGCCTACCTACATTACACTGAGAAACTCCTGTAGTGATGTCCTTGGGCTGAGATGATAGAACCATAGAACAGTTACTGTGCAGAAAAGGCCATTCAGCCCATTGCGTCTGCACCGGCCAAAAAGAGAAAAAGAAACTAACCGCTCATTTTAATCCCACTTTCCAGCACCTGGTCCATAGCCTTGCAGGTTACAGCATTTCAGCTGCAGATCAGGATACCTTTTAAATGAGTTGAGTGTTTCAGCCTCAGCCACCAACTTAGGCAGTGAATTCCAGATGCTCACAACCCTCTGGGTGAAAAAGTTTTCCTCATATCCCTTCTAATCCTTCTAACAATCACCTTAAATCTATTCTCCCTGGTAATTGACCCTTCAGCTAGGGAAACAAGTCTTTCCTCTCTACCCTATCCAAGCCCCTCATAATTTTCTACACCTCAAAATGGTTACCCCATAGCCTCCTCTGTTCTAAGGAAAAACAACCCTAGCCTATTCAATCTCTCCTCATAGCTGCAATTTCCAAGCCCTGGCAACATTCTTGTAAAACTCAACTGCTCTGGAGAAAGTGCAGAGGTGTTCTTCCTGTAATATGGTGATCAGAACTACACACAAAATCCCAGCTAACCAGCATCGTATATAGTTTCATCATTACATCCCTGCTTTTGTATTCAATACCTCGCCCAATAAAGGAAAGATTTCCATATGCTTTCTTGACCACCTTATCCACCTGTCCCTGCTGCCTTCAAGGGCCTGTGGATATTCACTTCAAGGTCTCTCACTTCCTCCACCCCTCTCAATAACTTCCCGTTTATTGAGTATTCCCTTGCTTTGTTTGCCTTCACTGTTTGACCTCCAGCAACCACAACCATCTTCCTTTGTGCTAGGTGTGATTCCTATCAGCGAAGAGTTTTCCCCGGATTCTTATTGACTCCAGTTTTCCTAGGGTTCCTTGATGCCACACTCAGTCAAACGCTGCCTTGATGTCAAGAACAGTCACTCTCACCTTATCTCTTGAGATGGGGCCATATTGATAAATATGAACTCAAGTAAATGAGACATGAGCTGCATCAACTAATCATGTCCTTGGTGTGTAACATGGCAAATTATATAATTAAACAAAATGAAAAGTTTAAAATTGGATCTGTCTCATATCATAGGGATGGTCCACTGACATTAATAGACTCCTCTCTCTTTTATCCTCGCTCCTTGTATTTTTCTTCCATTTCCTACAGATTTCCTGGGGTATTTGTAAGTGTCTTCTCCTTATAGTTTGAACAATGTTTCATGCCCCACTACAACTGCTGACTGGGCCCCACTTTGTCACTTCTCTCTTGTTCGTCCTCACAAGAGAATAGTCCAGTGAGGATTACTGAAAGCCATGTCTAGGTCCCTGGGTCTGGATTTGTCTCCCTAAATATCACCACCTTTCTCTCCTCCTTTAAGGCCCTCCTTACAATCTACTTCTTTGACAAACCTTTTAGTCACCTATCCTGACGTCTTCTTATTTGGCTCAGTCTCATGGCCCTCCTGTGAAGCATCTTGGGATGTTTCAAAGGCATTACCTAAATGCAAGTTGCTGTGAAGATGGGATTTCTAAGGTCTTTGACAAAGAAGTGGGAGGGTTGGTGTGCTAGAAAGTTATGAGGGGCCACAGGATTGACTCCCAGCTCACTAAATGTAGAGGCAAACACACAGCATTGTACTAACTGATGTTGAAAAAACAATCAAACACCATAACTGACAGCACAAGACATTTAATATTTGAAGTAACTCTCCGCATTTACCAGTGAGTAGTTATTAGTATTTGCACAGGACATAGATAAGTCAAAAGAGCAAGCTACAGGCATATTTATCACAGTAATGCTGCAATATTGATGTTGTGGTTGATAGGGGAAAATTAATGCTGTAATCTCTAGCACAGTGTTTAATTAGCACCAGGCCATAAAAAATAAAGTAATAAACTTAAATTATTACATAATAAAGTTTTGGATATGCTAATATTTTGTATGTGTTAATAGTTACTCATTAAAACGTTGCTACATGTCTACTCTTAAGGCAATTTACAGCCTTGGACATCCTTCACAAAGCCAGTTTGAATTTGTGTAGCATCTATACATGAAAAGCATACATTAATCATTTTTTAAAAATCAAACCTTAACGTGAAATGATGATTGCAGTTATAGTTAATAACTTCAGTGGGTTTGTGGCTGAATAAAATATTTTGAAAACATATCTGAAGTTTATGTGCCATTAGTTTTGTGGAGAAACTAGGAAAGCGAGGATTGTTCATCTTAGAGCATGGAAGGTTAAGGGGAGATTTAAGTGGTGTTTAAAATTCTACGGGGTTTTGGTACCAAGATGTAGGGAGTGAGTGATTCCATTGACAAGAGGGTCAGCAACCAGAGGTCATGGATTTAATGTAATTGTTAAAAGAATCAGAGGAGAGATGTCGGAGGAGGTCCTGTGATGCAGTGAGCAGCCTTCCTATTCCTGAGCCAGGAATTACCAGTTCGAGTCCCACTCCAGGAATTGATGGCCACAGAAGCTTTTTCATAACGCAGCCAAACAGATGGATTATCAACACGCAAATCCTTCCAACATGCCTACGACGGGCAGTAAGAGTTGGTCAGCCATGCTTGATACAGAGCATTGCCCCTCAAGCCAATGACTTGGTCCAGGAAAAATGAGCTACCGAAAACAGATGCAAGCACGTGCTTTGTTTGCCTTATGTGTCTCTAGATGCAGGAAATCTTCTAAGTCTAAGAGATGTTGAGTTTTTTTTATGCCGAGTTGTTATGATCTGGAATGCAATGCCTGCAAGGGCGATGAAAGCAGATTCAATAATAACTTCCAAAAGGGAATTGGATAAATACTTGAAAAGGAGAAACAATGCAGGACTATGGGAAAAAAGAAGAGTGGAACTAGTTGGATAGCTCTTTCAAAGAGATAGCATAAGCTTTATGGGCCAAATGACCTCCTTCCATGTTGTATGATTCTATAATTTCAATCTATGGAACGTAAGGTTGGCATAAAGGAACCAACAGATCCACGAGCAGTACAATGATGCTCAAATCAGGGTTCATTAGAAAACACTGGGGTCTAGGATTTGGACCAAACCATTTTGGGCGTATGAGGAGACCATAGTTTGCAGCCCTCGCATACCCCCATATCTGAATTGTAAAGCCCGGCACACCCGACATGGGTCTTGGGCCTCATTAAAAAAAACGCCACACCAACTTGGACTCCTCTGCACCGGCAGGCCCTCTCCTTGAAATGAGGCCAAAGACTTCATTTCTCAGCTTGCTATTGTTGCTGAGCACAGCTCATGTTGCTGCGTAGCTTAGAACTATTGTACATCAAAACAAAATAAATTCAGTATAAATGCCTATTTATGCTGCAAGACCACTGGACATAAATGGCCATCAAGTTGCTCAGGTTCCATTCTGTGTTATTGTTGGTGCTCACGACATTATGTGCCTCACTGGAATCCACAAAATGCTCAGTGCCCAAGGACCATGTTGGGTCATCTTTGCGTATTTGGTGCTGAGCTGAAGAAATAAATTGGGTGCTTTTAAGAGGTGATTTCAAAAGCATTATGTTGTATGGGTTAAATACGAAGGCAACAATTGTTTCTGCTTTAATCTCCAGCCACAGTGACTTAAGCCTTGTTCTGCATGCTCACATACTTACATTAAGGTCTGAACTGGCAAGGTTCTATGCTGTTGCACTGAGTGGAGATGAACCTACCCGTGCAGGCAAGCTGCTTGATAGGGACAGTCCAGTCCAATCAACGTTCAAGCAGTTGTCACAAAAAGCCATTATGGTATAATTGTGAGTTTTGCAAGCATTATCATTTAAAAATTACCTTTCGCAACAACGTAAACTGACTGAAATTAGATTGCCATTAGCACAGGAAAACCGCAGGTGCAAAACTTAAAGGCTCTGCGTGTTTCAAATTCTGAAGGGAAATCTCTGCCTCCGTATGCTCATTACAACAGAATTGTTTCATAATGTTACCACAACTATAAACTCACCAGCCAGAGCTTAAATATTGCTTACCGTTTGAAAGGAAGTGGGCCCTTTCCTTGTCAGAACGTTCATTTGTAGATAATTTTGCTCGTTCTAGCCTCAACTTGCCCTCTGCTCCCAAAATATTTTAAATTTGTTCTCAGGAGAATTAAAAGGCAGGTGAAACTGGGAGACCAAGGTTATTTTGGAGTCTGGAAGGGCTGCTTTAACTCAGTCAGCCTTGGTTGATTGAGAGCTGATCTTTGGAGCTGTGTTCTTAGCCTATCAAAGCGCAGGTTTTTTGTAATGCTACTCATCTCCAAAATAGTTGGAGGCAGAAGAAAGCAAAAATTAAATATTTCCAAGTTGGTAAATGTATGAAGAATGGTGTGGAATAGAGTAGAATTGAATAAAGAGTAGGACAGCTAGAGAACAGAGAAGGAAGATGACAAATGGAAAATGGACAACAGGAGAAACAAGTTAAATATAAATTGAGTTTTTGGTGTTTATTTTCATAATTTAGAATTAAATATCAGTAATAGATCCATTCCTGAAATTTTGCTGCATATATTAGGGCAATGTAATTGCTGATTGATTCCCAGTGTTTGAGCAACTAACCAAGGGTGATTGGCATTTATCTGGCCCCACTGTAAAAGGTCAAAGGGGATTCATTTGCCCTACTACAAAGGGTCAAGGAGCATTTACCCACCTGTGCTGCAGCCTAAGGGTCAATGCCACCAAAAGTCTATAAGGAGGCTAGCTTAAAGTCAAGAACTTCAACTTTCTTCATCCAAATGGTTTCAAACTGGAATGCCAGCGCAAGGAATCGGTTTGGAATGAGTGTGACTGTGACACCACAGGACAGTCTGAATGGACTGCACTGAAATACCTACCCTGAGAGGGTACACTCCAATTCCATCCAGCCAGAAATCACACTGCACTTTCCTAATCGACAATTTATTTCAAGTGTTCTTAAGCACAAGGTGTGTTGATAAGCTCATCACCAATACAAGAAGAAAGTGCTGCGATTTGAGTACAATTTAAGAAAATATTTTCCAAAAATGGAAATATTGGAAATACTTAGTAGGGCCAGCAGGATCTATGAAGAGAGGAACAAAGCTAACAAGGTGGATTTTGGTTATTGAAGCAGGCAGCCCAATTCAGGGGATTTCCCAACTCACTGGACCTGCCTCGGTAAAAAGTACCCCAAATCACAAGATTTTTGCTCCAGTGTTGGGGATGGGGAAGGCAAGTGTGGGATCAAGTCAGGCCTGCAAAACATGGAAGCACTTGCTAGAAGCACATGGGGTGGACAAATGCTGAGGTGGGGTGATTAGAAAGCCTGCCTTGGTTCTCTGGGTGCACCTGGATGTTTTAGAAGATTTTAGACAATCTCTCTCTCACCTCCCCTCATCCACTTGGCCCTTCATACGCTCAATACCAAGTCATGTTCCTCCACCCACCATGGCTCCTAATACCAGCCTCCCCCACCGCCCCCCCAACCATGCATACTCATTGTCAACTCACCTAGTATCCACCATGGGCGATCAGAAATCTCACTACACAGAGCTGACGGTGAAAAAACTTCCCATTCATGAAAGCATCAAAGCTTTTAAATCTCAAGTGGATAATCTCTTATAAAAAGAAACAAGCTTCTGTTCATATCCCTATCTTTAATTGAGTCTTTAAGCTGTCAATCAAACTGTGAACTCAGAGCCCCCGCTGAGATAATCGTAGCTTTTGAAACTCAACCAAGCATTCATAATGAATAACCCCAAGGGAAATGTCAACAAAAATCTACTGAAACTGAACAGAAGGTATACCAACTGGCCTGTCAATCAAAACCAGTCCAACAAAGGGTTTTTATTTTAACAATCACTGACCAGTTTTTTTGCAGGTTAAAGAGCAAGGGATTAAAAAAAATCAGATCATGACACTTAAACAGGCATTATCCATCCTCTAAGAGTGTTTGTGTCTATTCCGTAAATTTGTGACTCCCACTGTAGATTAAGGCAACTGCAAAGGCCAAAATGGGGTCTGTTTGAACTCAGCTCAAACTTCAAATGGTCCTGTTGTTTTTGGGTTTCCATCCTGTGTAAATCATGCCCTGCTCCCTTTCCCCTATCAGCAAAAATGATTCATATTCTATCCTACAGTGTAGCTGCTGTCAGAGGGCTCATGAACCATTCTCACCAGTGACTTTATTATTTTGCTTTTCTTATTTCCACCCAAACTGATTCTACAGTTTGTTCCTCTGAACCAAGATCATTTTTCATTACTGTACTGATCACATCCTTTATGAACAGGGCTACCCTGCCTTTTTTTCCTTTCTTCTATGGAGAATCTTGGTTTTTTTCTAGTGGAAAGGAGGCATCTGAAATGTGATTTTTTTTTTTTTTACACATGATAATAAATGGTTTGGAAATTATAAATACAGAATATCATGTGAAATTAAAATCATGGGAATGAGATAAAGCTGGCATTTGTGCAAACTGGCAATATTTGTATTGGTATTAGGAGGTACTCCTTCACACAGAGAATGATCAACATCCTTGAGCGGTGGAGCAGGCTCAAGGGGCCAAATGGCGTACTCCTGCTCCTATTTCTCATATCCTTATGCATTTGTTAGAAATGTGCAAGTCAGAAAAAATCCATAGAAATACAACATGGCATTTGTCCTACAAAATTTTATGAGAAAACATATTAATCAGGGAGTGTTGACATATTGAAAAATAAATCCTGAGGTAAGAAGCTCCAGGATTAATTCTGTGATCCTGCGCTTGCAGTGGGCATGTCGGACCTCAGGTCAGAGACAGAGCTACGATACTAAAGTTGATATCGTCACCCGCACACCCGGCGAGCGTGATTCCCTTTGACACAAATCTTTGGAGCAGCAATGACAACAATAATCTATTGCAAATTTATTTTTTCACAGATTACTTTCATTCTTTTGGGCAATGTGAAGCCAACAAGCGGTTCAAACGTTCCTGCACCATGGTCATAACAATACAAGAGCAAACCCTGCTTACAAAATAAATTTCACTCAATCATAAGGGGCAAGATGGGCTCGTCATATTCAAATCTCCTTTCTAGCTGTTACTCTCTGCCAGCTCTAAATCCATGGGCAGAATCTTCACCTCGGAGCAGTATTGGGGGTGGGGATATGGGGGAAATCGGAAAACCCCATTGGGACCGCTCCCTAGTGCTTCCCAGCCTCCGGGTGCCGATTCCTTTGGCTGTCAACGCCTGGAAGCTCATCTGGAGGCTGGTGGAAGAGAAACTGAGAAAAGGAGAGGGACACCAATAAAAAAATGACTCAAGAGCAGAAATCAGTGAAAATGTTACAGGAGAATGGATATAGATAGATTCAGTGAATGGGCAAATGGATATAGATAAGTTGAGTGAATGGGCAAAAATCTGGCAGATGGAGTATAATGTGGGAAAATGTGAAGTTGTTCACATTGGCAGGAAGAATAAAAAAGCAGAGCTTTACTTAAATAGACAATGACTGCAGGATTCCGAGGTGCAGAGGGATCTAGGTGTTCTAGTGAACGAGTCATTAAAAGTTAGTATGCAGATACAGAAAGTAATTAAGAAGGCTAATGAAATGCTATCCTTTATTATGAGAGGAATTGAACATAAAAGTGAGGATGTTATGCTTCAGTTATACAGGGCATTGGTGAGGCCAGAACAGGAATGCTGTGTGCAGTTTTGGTCTCCTTATTTAAGGATGTAAATGTGTTGGAGGCAGTTTAGAGGAGGTTTACTAGATTGATACCTGGAATGAGCGGGTTGTCTTATGAGGGAAGGTTGGAAAGACTGGGCTTGTTTCCATTGAAGTTTAGAAGTGTGAAGGGTGACTTGATTGAACTCTATGAGACCCTGAACCACCTCAACAAGGTGGATGTTGGAATGATGTCCATGATCTTGTGGCTGAGTCCAGAATTAGGGGGCATTGTTTTAAAATTAGGGGTTTCCCTTATAGGACAGAGATGAGGACATTTTTTTCTCTCAGAGGGTTGTGCAACTTTGGAATTTTCTGCCTCAGAAGGTGGCGGACGAGGGGTCATCGAATATTTTTAAGGTGGAGGTAGATATATTCTTGTTAGGCAAGGGAATCAAAGGTTATTGGGGGTAGATGGGAATGTGGAATTTGAAACACAAACAGATCAGCTACAATCTTATTGAATGGTGGAGCAGGCTTGGGGGGCTGAATGGTCTACTTGCTCCTATTTCATATGTTTGTAAGAAAGAAAGAAATTTGTTTGTCTGGCTATAGACAATGCCACAGGATAGTCAACAGTTTTGAGAGAGAGAGAGAAAGATTTACACAGTGGAGGGAAATACATTGGAATAATTTAAGGAACAATTTGATGCTGTAATGTTTAAGAGGGGTGGTGGGGGGAATCATTAAGACCCCTGGATGGGTGACTCAAAATGGACTAAGTTGCCTTCCTCAACTGTAATTATCTTGTGAAAAACAGATTTGAAAAAAAAAGTATAATATCTGTTTTCTCTCTCTTTAATAAAACTGTACCTGGCAGCAATGATGCACTGGCACTCTGCTTTCAACCTCATCTGGACCAAGCTACAGATTGCATAACCTTTAAATGCCATTGTCAGAAAATTGTGGGAGTGCACAGGCTAAATATATGACGGATATAAAATGCTACATTAAATTATTGAACTGGATGAGACAGAACGCCTGTTTCATTAATAGATTGATGACTGAAATCTTTGTTGATCATCCCTCTTTCCCATTCAGAGCCTCATGTCAACAACTATGGCCTAAAAATGCACAAGTGCAATCGCTACACTGCTGCGTGAAGTTGGCATAATTCGCTGATTACATTTGATGACAGAATGCCAAACCAGTCTGGCACATATCTAAACATCACACTGCTGTTTATCACACAAATGCCTGCTTGACGTTGCCCTGCATGGTGTAAATGTAGATTTATTCTGATGCACAAACAACCAACACTGAATCCCACTTGTACTGCCAGTGACTGATTGAGCTATCCATAATCATCTAATAATAATTGGCCTGCGGCACTGCAGCATTTCAGAGAGAGATAACATGCCGAGGTGATTTCATTCTTGGCAACAAAGGAGAACCAGAAACAGACAGATGCAAAAAAAAGGAGGAACAAAACAACTCTTGGACTTTCGTGTCACACTTTGCGACAACATTGTACCCAAAGCTGCTTCTATATCCCAGCAGCCTATTTTATCTGAAGATATGGTTCAGGTACTGAGCCAGGGACCTCTGCTGAGCGTCTGTTTCATTGGGATTTCTGATTCTTCAAAGTTGAGGCGTGCTGATGGTGAAAGATCCTTAAACTGTTTGGCACTGGCTAGCTGCAATCCAAATGGAAGGGCACAGGGGGACAGCTGAATATCACCCGGGCTTCCAATCTGTCCTGAAGCTGTCAACCGCTGACCCGAGTAGATTTCTTACCTCAGGCACCAAAGATACCCGTCTAATGCCTCAGGGCTTCTTTTGAGAACATGCAATGATTAAGTCATTGGGACCTGGCATCAAGTCACTCACCAAAATTGAAATGCAGCTCAGGAGTTTAAATATTCTGGATCACAAAGCTATAGTGAGCTTTGAACTCATGTTAAAACTCACCCGTTGAAAATTGTCCCCACCCCCCACCCCATAGTAAAAATTGGAATCCAAGGGCAGAATTTTACAAGATGGCGAGCGGGGGCGGGGCCCACTCGCCGACATGTAAAATGATGCGTGGTGATGTCGGGCGGAACTCCCAACGTCACCGTGCCCAATTTAAATTTTCAGGAAGGCGGGGGCACAGTGAAATCAGCTGCGGGCTCGCCGACCTGTCAATGGCCAATTGAGGTCATTGACAGAGTCAATTAAGTAATTAAAGGACCAGCCTGTCCAACCTTGGTGGGCAGGCCAGGAGTCCTGGCAGGAACTAGAAAAAACATGAAACCTCATCCACGGGCGGGATGAGGTTTCATGTAGGGTTTAAAAAATTGTAATAAAGATTTTGTAAAATTATGAACATGTCCCAACTCATGTGACATTGTCACATGAGGGGACATGTAAGGGAAATTTTATTTTTCTATTTTTGCCCTTTTTACATTTAAAGCTGATCTCCCTGAGGCTGCACTTAGCCTCAGGAAGATGAGTGCGCTCTTTCGTGTGCATGTGTGAATGAGAGTACTCTCGATTTTGGGATCCCCCCGCCCGCACAGGGAGTGATTAGTGCTTCCGTCCACCCACGTAAAATGGCGACGCGCCTCCAATCGCGGGCGCCAACCGGAAGTGCATCCGTATGTGCCCACCCTTCAACGTCCCCCCCAATGGGGGGAAAATTCAGCCCAAATCTTTAGTCCAGCTCTTTTGCCATCAAAACAGTGTCCAGCAAACTGCTTCAGCAGTCCCCCAAACTAATCTGTTTGTTATGTTCATAGGTCCCAAACAACCTCTTGCTGTGCTGCGAATTGTGAGGTGTTGGCATTTGGCATCATGGAAAACTATTAAGCAGCACAGCATATGGACCCTTCTATATGTGGGTCTCACTGAAATCAGGTTGTGTTTCACAAAATAATCTATACCATTGGCTTTAATTGCATGGTATGAGTAACGAAACTTAACAGAGACAAAATTGTTGCTATTAATATTGCTGGAGGGGAAAGAGCCCAGTCTTAATTGGAAGGCCTGTGGCACAGTCACAGTGGTAAATCTCAGATCTCTCATACAACAGAACTCAACTAAGGACAAATTGACCCTGTGATAAATCATAAGCAAACAAATTTAACAGAAGAATTTAATGGTTCCAAACTGTGAAAAATTGAATGCTTAAGTGCATATTATACTCAAGCAAGATAACATTTCTGAACTTCAAAGTGTTCACAAAAGCATCATCTTTTTGGTTTTAGTCAACGCTGTAACATAAATTGTACCTTAGTTAATGATAAAAAATAATTGAATTAATGTTCTAATAGAGAATGGAATTAAATTATATTTTCCAATTACAAGTGTGGGAATCTTCTCACCAGGACTAAGAGCTGGACCAAGTACTAGGGAATGAATGGAAGCATGTAGATGTTGTAAGGAGGGAGGAACTTCTATGAAACTGCATCCTTAGGAATAATTAAGCTGGATAACAGAAATTTTAAAAAGTAGAGGGAAAGTAATTTCCTCCAGCTAGCGCTGAAAGACTGATGTCATTGTCTCCATACTCCAGCACAAGCTCTATACCTGAGCATAGCTGAAAAAGAAACACTTTGTTCAGCTTTTCAACCTGCACTCATCAGGACAGATGCAAGAATGCCAAATTTCAAAAGGAAAAACATTTTATACTCCATGAGAAAAGGGTGCTGATTGGTTGACAAGTCAGCTCTGGTTAGTCGAGGCAATGCCATGACGAGCACACCAGAAAGCTATTGTTTAATCAAAAAAGGTTCAACATCTGGACATATTCCTTTTGCCTTCAGAGGACACGCCCCTGTATATGATGATATTTAGCTCCTAGCAAGGGTAAGTTAGCTACATTGCGAGCCTGATTGATAATCTTAAATTGGTTGTTAGTTTAATTCTTAGCGCACTCAGGAATGTTCAGCAAGTGCTGCCCAATCGCAGAATCACGTCTAATGTTAGACATTATGTTTTGAGTTTTGCAAACACAGGATGGTTGAGTATGGTCAGTACTCTGCCTATTGTGAGCAGCTGAAGATATGATCTGCCAGTCTGTGGCTCATATGGCCAATGTACCTGGCATCATACCAGCACTGAAATTCATATTCCACATTATTTATTTGTTTGATAGGCAGCACGTCCTTTTGGCTTGTTGGCAGTATCCTGTTACTGGAAAATACCACTCATGTTGCTACTGCATAGTAGCAACGTGAAACAGCTAGCTCCATCTGTTGCCCAAATACTTGAGATACTTTAACCTTCCAGGGTAATTTGAGGCAGATTGGGCTCTTTTCAGGTCTGAAAGTGGCATCTTATGCGCCTATGTGTGTATGTGCGATATACAGTGAACAATGATCTGACTGGGGTAGCCCCGATTATTCTGCAAGATAGCTATTTCAATGTCAAGCTTGCATGGTGAGCAAATGGCTCAAGGCCTATTTACAAGATAAGGCCATTCTCGCAGCACATGGATTTGTAGGAACCCCAACACATAGTAGACAGGAAGAGAGATTAGCAGATTTCTGAAAATAGTATGTCGAGGGAAGGGAGTTCACTAGACTGCTCAATTTCAAAGGTGAATTTGAGTGTGGGACGGAGTCCATTTAGGTGTGTAAGGAAATTCTTAGATTCAAATATAGCAAACGTGTCATCTATGTATCGAAATATGCAAGGGGTAGGTGGTGAGGGGTCATTCCATCAAAAACGTATTTTTCTTGAAAACTGACGAAAATGTTAGCGAGAGCTGACCCAAAAAGGAAACCCATGGCAACACCATCTATTTGGGCATGCGTGGTGTTGTTCAAGCTGAATTCAACTACGGGAGTTGCTAAGTTTATTAGTTCAATGAATATGGATTCAGAACATGGCAACATGCCTAGATTGCTACAGCATAATGATACAATGCAAACATTGTCAAGGCAACGCGTTGACCAATCAGAGCTGAACTGCCAACTAATGAGAACCCCTTTTCTCACACAGTATAAATTGTTGTTCCCATTGAACTTTGGCATTCTTGCGCCTGACCTGATGCCCTTTTCTCAGCTATACTCAAGTTCTGCATTATTGAGTAACTATTTGTACACTTTGAGCCCTTGCCACTGACTCCATCTCCTTCCCCAGCCAACGCCACAGACTTTAACAAGAAAGTTTGTAACCTTGATGCTCTGTTCGACCAACTCTTCTCCCATCACAAGCTTACGACTAACTCTATGCTTTACCTACTCTGAGTCTACTGCCGCCTCTGTAAAGTTGCCAATCTCCAGCCCAGTCCAGACCATCCGCTGCCGACACCTGCATCTACACGTTTATCATCTCCAGACTTGACAGCAGGGTAATTTTCAGCTTTGGTCCCTGGTGTGGGGAGGTGAGTTGGGGGGGTGGGGTAACCTAGTGGAGTCAACCATTTTCCCTCTACAGAATCTACCTGCTACTCATGTTATTGACTGCAATGAAACAAAATTATGTGACCTGCATAGAGGATGGACAATCTTCTCCACCAGGTTATCACTTTGGGACCAAGTTGCAAATGAGCCCTTCCTAGTCTCATGTTCTCCTGACAAGTCTGTTATCTGCCACCTCGATAAACTTCATTCGGCCAAAACTTCGCTGCTTGTGTTGGTCAGCTTTCCCAGCAACTCCTCCTTTGGCTCAGCTTCAATTTTTTTTTCCCTTCTACCTCTATAAAACATCCCTGGGATATTTTCTCCCATTTAAACATGACATTTTAATCCAAATTATTGGCAGCTGAGGAAGAAATGTTGGCTATAGGTCAACTCTTTGTTCTTTTTCAGAAATAATACGAAGGGACCTTTCACCATCCAACACATTTGCCAAAGGAGGCCTCAATTTAAGGTGTCACTGAGGCACATCCATCAAGGCAGCATTCTCTCGGCGCTGTGCTGAAGAGACTGCTGATATTGTGTGTTCAAATCCTTGAGTGGGGCTCAAATCGACAATCTACTGACTCAGAGATGAGAAAGCTTCCATTGAACCAACATCAAGTCAGTGAGATACAGGAGCGAGAAATTTCCTCACCAGAATGAAGGGGACATTGATTTTCCCAGAAGAGTGTGATAATTGGAATGGTTACAAGGGGAGAAGGTGGAGCAATTAGATAGGATCACGGCAGTGAAGGAGGTTGTATTAAAAACTTGATTGATTCAAAGGTAACAAGCACAAATCTGCAAAAGGCAAATTCTGCCCGATACCCTTAACAGAGACAATGGCAGTGTGCCTTCATGAAGATAATGGATGTGTTGTGCATATAGATTTTAAAGACATCTTATCAGGTGTCCCATGAGAGGCTTACTGCTGAAATTAAGACAAACAGTATTAAAGTGAAAAAATGCATTCTAAAACACTAAAGGGAATTAGAGCGAAATAGCAGAGGCTTTGAGCGTGATATCTGAAACATCTTTGGACATGGAAGTTATGCTAGAAAATTGGAAAGTTGTCCTATTGGTTGGGTTGGAGCAGGGGGGGAGGGGTGCAGAGGCAACTGTCAATGAATCCATAACAAGGCTGACCTCAACCTTTTGCTCATTGCTTCTTCCTTTTCCCTGAGTCAGCAGAATTGTCCAGTTGTGGTACTTTGGAATAGGGTAAAGCTGCAGGCCATGGAATATTCTATATTTAATGCTCATCGCCCCAATATAAGGGGTAAAATGTTCAATAAGACCCATTTTCAGGCGCAGGGATCATGAATCACGATTACCCTGTCCCCAGTCATGTTGAGGCAGGCAGCACTCAAACTTCATGCTGTCTGCCCATCTAATGATCAGCATGCAGTCAAGCATAAAACTGGCTGCATGCTTAACAGGGTGTCCAGCAGTGCTCGTTGCTAGCACAATGTACAGTGAACCTGGATCTCTTAAAGGCAGCCTGTCCCCCTGGCAGGGAAGGAAGACAATGTTGAGAATGATTCCAGTTTGGAGTTTAGTTTAAAGTTTTGTTCAGTGCACTTTAAGCAAACATTTACAGGTAATGCTCATTTCTCTAAGGCACCCCTCCCCCACTCTGAGCAAGAGTATGCTTTCACAATATTGTAAAGCAGAGAACGGATTCGGTACTCAATAGGTTAAGATTTATGTCTGTCATGGCTCTGTTGAACCCCTGTTGAAGATTAATGGCACAGGTAAGCAACAATATCTACATGACTTATTGCAGTGCTACTGGAGGCTGTTTGTGATTTATAGTGAACACAAAAATAGGAGCTACTTGCTTGCTTCCACAATTCAGACTGCGGTGAAAGCCACCACTCCCTTCCATCAATCTACCATGAACAGATGTGCAACAAGACAAGGAAGGAAGCATCAGAACCTGCAGCAGCCGTCACTCCAGTCTCCACATCACCACACGGGGTTACATAGTGAATTTATCTGTGCACATACCACAGGTCTTCACAATGGTATAGCCACCCTCGTATAGTATCAGAATATTCAAACCCACAAGTGCAGTAACTAATCTATAACATGCAGAAAGAGGAGCAGTAATAGCATCATTATTTTCCTTCGAGCTAGTGTCTTTTTGTCTGTTCTGACCAGATTAGAAGAGTAGTGAAAATAACTGGTGACATGTGCCACTTCTGTAGCTTTTTTCTTCCCTTAGATTAAGTATCAGGAAAAAGGCATAAGGGGGAGAAATGGGCATCAGGCTGTTCCAACTTGAGACAGGATATATGAGAGTGTATAATAATGCAGGCAAAGAGTAGCTGGCGATCTAACATCAGCATGTGTGTGATGGCCAGTTCATTAATTAGGTTTTGTGATGGATATGTTAAAGTAATTGACAATTCTACCAAGCAGTGTAGTGAAATGTGATAACTAAAAGTTTCAACTTGGTTACACAAACTTTGTATCAACGAGAGACTCCCTGGAAACCAACCAGGATACATCTCTCCCAGCATTTGCTTGAAATAAAATCTTTTACTTACTTGAAGTTCACAGAGTCAGAGTGGTTGGTTTATTGTTTTTACAACAACACAGCTGGGGTGTTTGTAACCTATTAATTAAATAAATCTAGACTAAAAAGCTATCAGTAGTAGCCATTAAACTACCAGATAGTCAAAAAACACTTCTGGTTCACCAATGTCCTATCAGGAATGAAATCTGCTGTCCTTATCTAGTTGGGCCTATATGTGACTCCAAACCCACAGCAACGTACACTCTGAAATGACCTAGCCAGCCACTCAATTGTATTCAAGAAAGCAGCTCACCATTCAACTTCTCAAGCACAATTAGACATGGGCAATAAGTGCTGGCATTGCCCATGATACCCGTAACCCCTGAATGAATACACAACAAAGCTTATTGTAGCAAAGATTGTATGGCATGGTGTGTTGATTCATTTAAATTTTGAATTTACTCTTGTGAACACTTGCAATGAGAGAGATCTGGAATTGTGATGTAAAATTGTAGACAAAGGATGAATCGCCCTGTAATATGCACACGATAAAATCGTGAATGTGTCACCTTTGGTTCAAGTCAAAGCCTTTGCCAAATGCCAACTGCTTTGGGCTGAAATTGCTCTTGATACTATTACAGCAAAAGTATTGACCTATTTAAAATAAATAGATCAATTCCTTTACTACCATGGGCAAAAAGAAACATCAGATGAAAATCTTGTGTGCTGTTATCCTGTGTAACTTCAGTGTCCTTGAGTTGGCTAAGGTATCATATCAGATAGCTGTTCGGTGGTCAGTTTATCATTGTAGGGAATAACCTGCTAGTTCGGTACAGTGTCTGGGAGAGACATTGAGGTTGTGAGATGTGGGTAGGGTTTTGATGGAAACAGGAAATGCTGGAAAAAGTCAGCAGGTCTGACAGCATCTATGAATATAAGATATGCAAATTAGTATAGAGATTACAAATTATTACAAATTGGCTAAAATCTAACGTAAGGATATGTCTACTGGTTATTTGTTTGCTTCTTTATTGATTAGTCTTTATTCATTTGTTCACTTACAAATTATTATATTCATTTGACAGTTAAAACAATGCCCATCTCCAGCATGACAGAATCTAAACATCACCCCTTGACATTCAATGGCATTATCATTACTGAATCCCCCACTATCAACATCCCGGGGGTTTTCATTGACCAGAAACTGAATTGGACTAGCCATATAAATACTGTGGCTACAAGAGTAGAAATCCTGCGGTGAATAACTCACCTCCTGTCCACCATTTACAAGGCACAAGTCAGGAGTGTGGTGGAATACTCCCCACTTGTCTGGATGAGTGCAGCTCCCACAACACTAAAGAAGCTTGACATCATCCAGGATAAAGCAACCTGCTTGATGGGCACCCCATCCACAAACACTCACTCCCTCCATCACCAATCGCAACAGTGGCAGCAGTGTGTGTCATCTACAAGATGCACTGCAGGAACTCGCCAAGTTTCCTTAGACAGCAACTTTCAACCCACGACTGCTATCATCCAGAAGGATAAGGGCAGCATGGGAACACAGCCACCTAGAAGTTCCCCTCCAAGCCACTCACCACCCTGATTTGGAAATATATTGCCATTCCTTCAGTGTCGCTGGGTCAAAATCCTGGAACTCCCTCCCTAACAGCATTGTGGATGTACCTAAATGACATGGACTGTAGCGGTTCAAGGCAGCTCACAACTACCTTCTCAAGGGCAATTATGGATGGGTAATAAATGCTGACTTAGCCAGCGATGCCCACATCCCATGAATGAGTAAAAAGACACTGCTTCTCAAAGGCAAAAAAAAACAAACTTGCATTTAGATAGCACCTTTCATGAACACAGGATATCCCAAAACAATTTGCAGCTAATGAAGTACTTTGAAGTGTAGTCACCATTGTGATGCAGGACATGTGGCATCCAATTTGTGCACAGCAAGTTGCCACAAATTGTAATGTGATAATGATTAGATAATCTGCTTTTTACTCTGTTGATTCAGGGATACGTTTTGGCCAGGATAAAGGGTGTGCCCCCTCCTCTTTGAAATAATGCCGAGCGATCTTTTATATCCATCTAACAGGACAGTTGGTGTTAATACATTGAACATGCATCTGGCAAAGCAAGAAGCTGCAGCCAGTCTGTTTTCAACATATGTTAAATGGAGTTTTGTGAATAAACTTAAGTGCAGACTACTTTTCCCTTCCACACAGTTTCCCTCTCCCACCAAGTGGAAACTGATTCTTATGTGAGTGCCCTAATCTTTCCCCAATTAATTTCAACTGATCTTAATCGCAACAGAAGCATGCATTCAATTGTCACATCATTTGCAACATTAACAGATGGGGTCATTAACATCTCTTATGAAAGACGATATGTCTGACAATGCAGAATTCCCTCAGTACTGCACTGGAGTGCCAGCTTTGATTTTTGTGCTCAGCTCTCTGGAGTGGGACTTGAACCCACAACCTTCTGACTCAGAGGCGAGATTGCTATCACCTGAAACCTGGCTGAAGGGGAATCCTGTGAAAGCATGGGATAGGATGAGTAGTTAAAGTAGTCTAAAGATAAAGTTTTTCTGCTTGTTATGCTGGACCTATTATTACACACACTCAGGTATGAGGACACATGATCACACCCACAGTGATGGAGGAGATAAGGTATCACATTTGAGAGCAGTTTGAGACACAGAACAAGAGATAGGGCAGGATTTTCCTGTCCCGCCCAGCACAGACCTTTTGCTGGTCCGTCAAGTTTTTCATCCTGCTTGCGACAATTCCCGCGGTGGGTGAGACCGGAAAATCCCGCCCTACATCTCAACTAAGCACACTGGAAAATGCCACAATAACAGTGTCAGATCTTGGTTTATAATAGTCTGAAACTGAAGTGTGTTATGAGCTGGTTGCATTTTTGTGTATTAATGATCCTCGCCTATTCCATCTCCCCACCAGACACAACAAAAGTCAATGTCCAATTTGGCCTTTGGAGCAAGTTTACTCTCCTATTAACTGGAATTTGACCAGCTGATGCAGGAGCTGATTCGATGTGGTCAAAAGTCATTCTATTAAAATGTCATCATGCAGTCAATTGGAAAAACAAAGTAGATGACAGGCAAAACATTTGCATGAAGGCTTTCATTCTCATTAGGGCTGTTCATTATAGTCTCCTAATTACAATTACACTTTCAGAACAATGTCAATATGATTTGGCTTTAATTTCAATGATGTAACAGCAGCAGGTACCCACAATAAGAAAGTCCTGAATGGAATTATCTTGCCACAATTGAAGTAGAATCAATAAAGAAATTATTTAGACTGGACTTCAGTCAGGAATGGAGCCTGCATGAAAAACCTAACTATCAACAGACTCATGCAAGATACAATCACAGTCATATCAGGAGATTTACTTTCCAATCTTGCGTTCCCACTAAGGTTGAATTTCCATTTAAATCTCAGCAAAGACCAGATATAAATTACATTAATCTGTCTTATTGATTTATTCTGGTTTACATCCAGCTTATTTATGAAAATGCCCCAAGTTCATTAAACTACACACTTGGGGCAAAATTTTCCCTTGATATGGAGGCACATTTCACTACCTGACTGGCCACACTTTGATTGCTTTTGGAGGAAATCTGAATTTCTTCTGCATTCCCGACCCCACACCATGTTCCTCTGGCCTTTTTAATGGGTTGGGAATGCCTAGTGTGCAAAATGCAAACCCGCTCTTGCTGTCGTTAGGTTCCCCATTTTAAATGGGGAATAAAAACAGGATTGCCTCACGCATACCATTTACCTCTGGTGGTGCAGAGTTTGGGAAGCCCATTCAAAGCACACCAGGTTTGAGAGTTCATGAAGAAAATGGAAAGCCTGCTGAGGAGTTGGGAACATACTGAAAAGTAAGGATAAAATGTTTTCACATTTTTCAATGTCACCATTAAGAGCTGTATTGTAATGTTGATGCATTTTAATGCAGTAACTCATCAGAATGGATCTGTCGTGAAAAGCTAAGTTGACCCTTACTTTGACCAGAATTGTGTAATTACTTACAAGCATTACAATACTTCTCGAATAAAGTACCACAATGCAATAAAAGAATAGTTTTTTTAAAAAGTCCTCTGCTGTTGTATTTTTGTGCTCTGATTTAATTGAACTAACAGATCTGGCTGTTTTTTTCTTAAACCCTGCTTCTGAGGGTAGAAATGGTCTGCTTCCCCTCCATGGATTGACAGATAATCTGCTTTGAAATGGATATCTGTTCTTTCAGTGGAGCTGGAAGCTTTTGTTATGACAGCTGTTCCATTATGAGTGCTTGGCTGGGTTTCAAAAGCTTCAGCTCAGCAGGTGGTCCTATTGATCCAGGAAGTACTGAAACTTTTACGAGCCTATAATGACAGAATATGTGGTTTATATGTGGTTTGCTTACAAACCTAATAGGCACTCAAGGGATTACAATTTTTTTCCCCTGGGTTTTTTTTGATCCAATAATAATATTAGTGAATTGAATTTAGGGTTTCCTTAGGCTGAAGAGGTTTAATGGTTGCCCAATCATCTTAAGATAATTTCCATTGCAAGAACATAGTGCATACTGGGTGAGTGGCTATGGAAGATACATGAGGGGAAGGAATAGTGGTGGCATGGGGGAATGTGATGTGACATGGGGAATGTGGGGTGGTATGGGATAGAATGGGGGAATCTGAGAGAACATGGGGAATTTGAGATGGCATGGGGTGTCGGTTTAGGGTGGGGTGGGGAGGAGATGGGGCGAGGTTTAGGGGGCCTTTAAACCAGGTTGGAAGCTGTGCTGCAGTGTTGGAGAACTGAGGTGGGTCTCCTAACCAGCCGGCCTTTGCAGCCACACTCCTCAAGCGCTCCATCACAACTCATAAAATGCACTTCAAGCCCAAGACCTATGTGAAGGGAGAAAACTCCCTTGTAAAGTCACACATGGGTTGGGTGTGCATTTTGCAAGCTGCGGAAATCCACAGGTGGGGTTTTCCAAAGCCCAGGCAAAAATTCAGAACCTGCGATCAAGAAAAAAATGTCCCACTATCTCCCAGGATGCTGCGAAGATTTTCCATTGCCCGAGAGTCTGGGCAGAATCTTCTGGCTGGCGTGCGGGTGGTGCAGCCCGCATGCCAGTGCTTAAAATGTCGCGCGCTGTCAGCACACGGCATTGCGATATTTCGGTCGGTAGGCGCGCTATGCAGCGGGACGCATGGCCCTTAACTTGCCAATCATTGACGATTTTCAGGGGCCCGTGCGAACATTGGGTCCATGCGCCGAGCCAACGGGCAGGCGGGTAGGTGATTTTTTTTTACAAACCTCATCCAGTGGAGGGATGAGATTTGATAACAGTTTTAAAAACATTTATTAAAGATTTTGTTTATTTTATTAACATGTCCCATCTCGGGTGACATTGTCACATGAGGGGCACATGTTAATGAATTTTTTATTGTTCCATTTTTTATACTTGCCAGCCTTTCAGCAATCTCCCTGAGGCAGCACTTTGCCCCAGGGAGGTGTGCGCTGCCCGAAAGAGAGCACTCTGACAGTTGGGGAATCTCCACACCCCCCCGCCCCCCGCCCCACCCCACCCCCCCCCCCCCCCCCCCCCCCCCCACCCCCCACACACAGGAAGCGCATAGCGCTTCCCGTCGGGCGGCCCACCCACTTAAAATGGCGGCAGGGCCCATTTCGGTGGCGCCAATTGGCCGCCCGCCCACCGTCGAGCTGGTGGGGCCTGCCCACCCATCAAGGGCAAAATTCTGCCTTCTGCTTTATGAATCTGCCTGAGGAGAAGCACAATTTTTTTCTCAGAGGGACATGAATCTTTGGAACTCTCTTCCTCAGAGAGCAATGGAGGCAGGGGCCAATGAATATTTTTAAGGCGGGGGTAGATAGCTTCTTGATAAGCAAGGGGGGGGGTGAAAGGTTATCGGGGGTAGGCGGAATCTGGAGTTGAGGTTACAATCAAATCAGCCACGATCTTATTGAATAGCAGAGCAGGCTCAGTGAGCTGAATGGCCCAACTACAACTAATTCGCCATGTTCATATGCCTGTTCGAACGTCACTAAAATAGTTTGATGAGAAACTTCAACACCGTTAGAACACAAACTACTCTTTTCTGGTCAGTGGCTTAAGAAGTAGGACTTTCCCTTGGGGCAAAAATACAATAGAGGCATCAGTCTTTTGGCCCAAAAAGTGGGGCTGGATTTACTGGTGTAGTCACAGCCACCAATCTCCCAGCATCAGGATTAAAAAAAGAGTTTCAAAGTGAAAGCAGCTGTAAATTATCCAAGCAACACTGTGGGCTGTTTCTATGGCCCATAACTTTCAGATGTTCTGGGTCTCAGCAGGTATTTCTCAATGTATAGATTTGGGTCCAATATGTTGAACTGAATCACAATAATCTGGTTTGTGCAAAATCGGATTTGCTCATCTCATCCGAGAAAGCAAATCTGAAATAGCTGATAACAATTCAATGAGGAACATTCTGTTCAATTTCTTCAGTGTCCTTTGGGAAGTCCCATGGCTGTAAGCAATAGGGACGTTATCAAACACGAACAAATGTTGCAATTGGTTTCAATTACAAGTCTCTTCGACAGCACCATGGCAGAAAGCACACTGCAGTATTTTTGAAAAATATAGCACAGATTGTAGGTCACAATTACTTTTCTTAAGAAAATAATTCCACATTGAATACTGGGTCTTGAATCTGTGTTACAGACAGGTGCAATATAGCTATCTTCTGACCTAGATGCACTGCTTTCAGTCAGCTTTTTAAAAAAAAGTCTACTTCATACTGAGGAATGCCACATGAAACAATTATCAAGATACCAAGGGATGATTAATTTATTTTAGCAATTATGATCATTGTGATAGCCAATGATAAACCAAATTCAATCTCCCCTAAAACATAATTAATGCATTAGCAATCTGGTCATAAAACATGAAGTACAATTAGAGGTCAAAAATTCTTTTCCCATTAACTGTTCCAAAATTGTTGAAAAGTTGTGAACAGCAATAGGCCCAACTTGCATCCACCTGCAAACTTATTATTTTTTCATTTGCGAATGGGAATGAAATAATATTTATATGACACTGAAAATGTAATGAGGGCATGTTTGTACAAGTTGTTGAAAATGTAATGATGGCATATTTGTACAAGTTATTTTGTTGGTTATTTTGTGCAAAAAATGAAAGGACAAAGGCAGTAATTTTACAATGGTTTCCATTCTTCCCCTTTTGGTGGAGGGGATAATTGAATTAGTGAATGATTACAGAGTGATCTCTTATTGCATTAGAGACTGGAGGAGAAGAGACTGGTATTTTAAACAAGAGTTTACTGGTGCTAGTGTCAGCTGTGGCTCAGTTGGTAGCACACTTGCCTCTCAGTCAGCAATTGTCAATTCGAGTCCAACTCCAGAGACTTCAACACAAAAATCTAAGCTGACACTCCAATGCAATACTGAGGGAATTCTGCACTGATGGAAGCATTGTCATGATAAAATATTAAACCAAGACTCCACCTATCCACTTAGTTTGACGCAAAAGATCCCAATGGCACTATTTTGAAGAATAGCAGGGGAAATATCCCAAATGCCAACATTTATGCCTCAATCAACATCACACAAACAGGTTAACTGGTCATTTTCACATTGCTGTTTGTGGGATTTTGCTGTGTGCAAATTGGCTGCTGTGTTTCCAATATTATGCCAGTGACTATATTTCAGAAGTGCTTCTTTGACTGTACAGCACTTTGTGAAAGCCACTGTATAAATGAAAGTCTTTATTTTTTTAAACTGGCGTTACATTTGTTACTGAAAGTATTGTTGATTTGATTCATGCTTCTACATTGCTCCCGAGAATATATCCAAATCCTACATCCTTATACATAATGTATCATTGTATCCATTGCCTAGATAAATATTTAAATGTTTGTTTTTATTGTCTGCAAAGCCAACTTAAAATATAGGCTCCTGTAAATCTATGTTTATTTTTTATTTGCTCATTCATTCATGAGATGCCAGCATCGCAGGCAAGGCCTGCGTTTATTGTACATGTCAAGTTGCCCTTGAGAAGGTGACAGTGAGCTGCCTTCTTGAACCACTGTAGTCCATGTGGTGTAGGTACACCCACAGTGCTGTTTGGAAGGGCGTTTCAGCATTTTGACCCATAAACGTCGATATATTTTCAAATCAGAATGGTGTGTGACCTGAAGGGAATTTGCAGCTGCTGGTGGTTCCCATGTGTCTGATGCTCTTGTCCTTCAAGGTCACGGATTTGGGAGGTGTAAGTTGCTGAGTTATTGAAGGACATCTTGTAGATCTTACATGTAGCGAACGTTTAAGATGCCGGATGGAGTGCTGATCAAATGGATTGTTTTGTTCTGGATGGTGTTGAACTTCTTGAGCGTGGTTGGATCTGCACTCATCCAGGCAAGTATTCCATCACATCCCTGACTTATGTCTTGGAGGTGGTGAAAAAGCTTTGGGAGTCAGAAGATGAGTCACTTACCAGAGAACAGCCAACCTCCGACCTGCTCTCATAGCTACAGTATTTATGCAGCTGGTCCAGTTAAGTTTCAAGTTAATGGTGATCCCCAGGACGTTGACAATGTGGGATTTAAGAACAATCATTCCATTACGGGACTTACTGGGCAGGATTTTACGTCCTATGGGCGAGCGCGCAGGTCATAAAATTGTGCGTGATTACCTCGGGCGAACATCCCAACATCATCGCGCACTCGTGTGATATTTCAGCCAGGGGGCACGTGCAAGAGTCAGCAGCGCACCCGCCGACAATTAAGAGGCCTATTAAGGCCATTAATATATTAATTAAGAGAGATCTTTTGCTGCCCGGCCCGGGTGAATCGGCCAGGCGGCCTTTGCATTTTTGAGGAACCCTCATCCACGGGTGGGATGAGCTTTCCAATATTAATTTAAAAAAATAAAAATGTTTCAACATAATTTTTATTATATATATGTTCATCTGAGTGGGCCCTACGTGGCGACATGTTTTTCAGAATTTTCAAATCTTTATTTCTGATTTTAAAATTCTTCAGCTCCCTAAGGCAACCTCTCAGCCCTCAGGGAGCTTTCATTGCGCACTCCCCCATGCCTGCCTTTTACACTGGCTGGCTGTTAACTGACCAGCCAGTGTAAAATCACGGTCGGAGGCCGATCGCGGGGACCGCTTCCCAGCCGCTCCCGGGCCCGCCCGACAACCCGAAAATCCTGTCCGTTTTTAGCTTGTTCATCTGTTACTTCAAACTCTACTGTTCTGATGCTCTCCTGTCCGACCTCCCACTTTCTACCTTCTGTAAACTTGAGCTCATTCAACGCTCTGCCATATTCTAACGCGCACCAAGTCCTGTTCGCCGACCACTCCAATGCTCGCTGACCTACATTGGGCCCAATTTTAAAATTCTCAATCATGGTTTCAAATCCCTCCATTCCCTTACCGCCCTGCCTTTGTAACCTTCTTCATCCCTACAACCCTCCAAAATCTCTGCATTCCTCCAGTTCTAAGTTCCTGTGCATTTCTGATTTTCACAGTTCCACCATTGATGGTCATACCTTCAGCTGCCTTGGCCCAACCCTCTGGAATTCCCTCCCTAAACCTCTCCACCTCTTTCTCGTCCTTTAAGAAGCTCCTTGAAACCCCTATCTTTCACCAGATTTTTGTTTATCTCAAATGTTCTCTGGCATTATTGCTGTGAAGTGCCTTGGTACATTTCCCTACATTCAAAGCGCTATACAAATGCAAGTTGCTGTTATTATTGTTGTTAGGTACACCTTAGCATTCAAACAATAATAGGTTTGGTGCTATCACAGGACATTTCTTCAATGGGAAAACCCTTTTTGATCATTTGTTTTATATCTTGTTTGTTCACTGATTATTGTGAGAGTAAAAAATAATGTAGCATCAGTAGAAAGGACTTAAAGATAACTTGCCCATGTTATTAAGCATTGACTTAAAGATTTCTAATCACCAAAAGATTAATAAAATGCAAACTTTAATGTCACCGGAATGTTCTAACATGCCCAAAGGGAACATTATCAACCATCTGCATGTCAACCCTTTGCCCATTCTAACTTTATCTCAAATTAACATACCAGCATCTATGGAAATCTGACCCTTGAAAATTTAGTGAAAAATGGCAACATGAGTGTAACTAATATTTACCTGAATGCAAATATTATTTTTGCACATGTACAGAGAGGAGAGCTGTGTTGTAAAAGTAGCATATCTGTTTTGTTGATTCACTTCAGAGAGACCATTTGACTTGACGTACAAGAGGGCATTGTGCAATTATACCTGCAAATAACTCTTTCAGTTATATTGTCAAAGCTAAGTCGTATTATGAGTCAGCCATATCTTGCCTCTGCTGGTGCAGATAATGCAGAATAATTGTAGCTGTGGAGTGAATCATAGGATTTTAATTCAATCAGGTGGTTCCGGTCACATCATAAACAGTAAGAGTGCAGCTCCAGTGGCATATGAAAGCCCAACAAAACCCCAGGCTTGAATAATGACCTTGTAGTTCCCCTCATTGAATGAGTTGTTTTATACAATACTCAACAGCCCCTCCTCCAATGAGCTGTTTTTTCAAAGCTGTGCTAAACCTAAAGCCATACTTTATATGGCTTCTCTGCAGAAAGGGAGTCAGAAACAAAGTGAATTCTTCCAGAGACCAAGGGCTGAATTTTACATGTCCCTAGCGGGCATGTTTCTCACAGAGAGGGGCACATAAAGTTGGGTGGGTGCCCATCCCATCACCTTCTCACCCTCCCCTGAGCTCTCTCGCATAATACGGGGGTCGGGGGGAGGGTGCAGGGGAGGGGAGGCGGGCAAAATTGCCAGCCCGCCCACCATGTTTAAATCAATGAGTAAGGGTCAATTAGGCCTGTTACCAAGCCATTTAACACTGTTAATATGCTGCCCACACCATAAAACGTATAGCGTGGACAGCAGGGTGGGAGTGGGAAGCCAGACTTTTTACCTTAGGTGTTTAAAGGGTGGGAAGGAAAGGGGTGGTTGCTCTTTCCTTCCTACCCATTCCCTCTCTTTAACCCACCCCTCCCCCCCACTGCCTCTCTCCCTAACTCACCCAAACCCTCCCAGTCCAAGAACTCAGATTGACTTGCTTCAGAAATCCAAGGCCTTGGGGACCTTTCTTCTACAGCAGCCCCAGCAGCAGCCACTGACACCTTCCTGACACTGCCAAGACTGATGGAGCTGCTAGCCAAGCTGATTGGCTGGCAGCTCCAGGGGGAAGGATTTCTGCCCCAGTGTTGCATTGTAATGTTATGCTAAAAGCAAAACCCAGTAGCAACACTGAGAAAGAAAGACTGTCATTTATTGAGCACCTTTTGCAGCCACAGGGTGTTTCAAAGTACCTTTTGAAGTGTAGTCACTGTTTAAATGTAGGAAACCAGCAGACAATTTGCACACAGTTAACTCCCACAAACAGCAATAATGACCAGTTAATCTGTTTTTGTGATTCTGAGTGAAGAATAACTATTGGTCAGGACACCAGAGAGAACTCACCTACGTGTTTTCAAAATAGTGCCATGGACTCTTAACTTCACCTTCGAAAGCAGGCAGCATCAAGGTTTAACATCTCACTGAAGAACTGCACCCTCTGACGCTGCAGCAAGGTCCCAGAACTATGTTGTAGTGTCAGCCAAGATTTATGTGCTCAGCCTCTGGGGTGGGGCTTGAATCCACAACCTTGTGGCTCAGATGTGAGTGCTACCAACTGAGCCATGCCTGACAGTTGCGGAGTACATATAAAATCTAGAGAGGTAGTTAAGTTCACAGCACCAAAGGTTGATCTATACATTGCCAGCTCATCACTTCTGCAACTTTGGTCAAATTTACATCACAAGGCTGCATGTTGCGTTTACTGATCCTGCAAATGTGAGCCATATATTGTCATTCAATTACAAATTTTGGGCCTCAGTAAGGAACAGGGAGCACTGATTTGTTCAAGTCAAACTGTGTTGAGTGATCTAATTGAATTCTTTGAAGATTTAACAGAGAGGGTTGACAAAGGTAGTGCAGTAGATGTTATATATATGGACTTTCAAAAATTATTTCATAAAGCGTTTCATAAAGACTTTTTTGAAACACTGAAGCACATGATATTGAAAGGATGGTTGTAACTTGACTATGAAATTGGCTGAGAGTTTGGATGCTTTTCTGACTAGAGAGAATGATGCCATAGGATCCCAGAGGCATTAGGACCACTGTTTTTTTTAATTTTTAAATAATCTAGATGTGGGTTTCAGGAGTATAATTTCCAAGTTTACAAATGATACAAAACTTGGCAATGCTGTGCATAGTGAGTAGGATAGCAGCAGACTTCAGGAGGACACAGACGGGTGAAATGTCAGAAATGGAAATTTAATGCAGATAAATGTGATGTGGTACAGTTTGGGAAAATTACATGGAGAGGTAGTATAAGCTAAATGATACCATTTCTTGGGCGGCACATTCAAAAACAGGGACCTTGAGGTTCATTTTCATAAACCTTTGAAGGTTACAGAGCAAGTTGATGAGGTGATTAAAACGTGTATGGGGCACTTGTTTTTGTAAATAAAAACATTTAATACAAAGACCAAGGAGTGACACTAAGCTTTACAAATCACTGGTTAGGTTTCAGCTAGCATGGACCACACTTTAGGAAGTGTATGAAAGCCCTGGGGAGGATACACAGGAGGTTTATCAGGATGAAAACAGGGATGAGGGAGTTGAGTTATGTGGAGAGATTGAAGAAGCTGAGATTGCTCTCCTGAGAGCAGCGAAGGTAAATGGGAGACCCAACAGAGACATTCAAAATGATGAAGATCGAATAAGTAAGGAGAAACTATTTTCTCTGGCAAGTGGTTCGATGACCAAACTTAAGTATTTCAGATTTAAGTATTCGGCAAAAGTCTAGCAGGAAAATGAGGAGAAATTTCTTAACGCATAGGGTTAAGATCTGAAAGACACAGCCTGAAGAGGTGGTGGAATCAGATTCCACAGGAACTTTGAAAAGGCAAATGAACAGGTGCTTGAAGAGGAATAACTTACAGGGTTATGGGGAGGAAGCTGATGTGAGGGACTACATTGGACAGTTCTATCAAAGGGATGACACAGATGTAACTGGCTGAATGGCCTCCTTCTGTGCTACAGGATTCCATTCTATGACCCAACTTCAAGCAAGATCAGCACAAAGACTGGGCCTGTCCTCTCTTCAAGTGATGCATGCATATGCATGATTGCACTGTGGAATGGAAATGCATGTACAGTCCCTATAGAACAGTCAAGAGCTATTCTACTGGTCAGTAAACAACACTGCAGTACTCAGGGAGCCATGTTGTCACTCAAAGAGATACATTGGTGCTGTAAATTAGTCTCAAATGTCCCTCAGCTGAACTACTGAAGTTGGCACAGATAGAAGGCAGAAAAACAAAAAAAATAAAAAAATAGTCCAGTTGTAGCAAAACTGATGCTTCTGGCACAAGGTCAGACAGGATCCCCCAAATACTTCTGAATGGAGACTAAACAATTAGCATTGAACCAGTGTTCAACACACCATGTATCTAATATAACACCAATGCCCTAAAGAGGTTATTCCTCATTAGGTTTATAGCCTAACAGGGATGCAAAATCTGACACGGTGATGTTGGACACCAATAAAGTACAGATTAAAAAGGCAGATGCCATGTAATTCAAAAGCTGTAAACAATAAATAGCAAATGCTCATATAAGAGACCACATACCAACTGCAGCATAAATGTAATGTTTGTTGGTGCAGGGTGTTTAGTAATCTGCCAGTCCTTAGCACAGTGAATCCTTAGCACAGCTGTTGTGCATTTAAAAATGTCTTCAATTAAAAGTTTCAGTCTGTAAAGGGTACCACTGCGACTCTCCAAACAGATGCTCTACTTTCTACTATGAATACCATTAAGCACTGCTTGTTACACCTTTCTAAGCTTCCTTGGGCATTTTAGAGGAATTAAGGCAGGATTTAATTAGACTGTTTAATCAATAGTAGGTTACATCTGTGAGGAGCATCAAATGGGGTTTGTACTGAAAGCAATAGGCCATCGCAAAAATAAATCCTCAAAGCAATAATATGGTCAAAAAGAAGATCCTTTTGTTGTCACAGTTAGTGTCAACTCTCACAGAACAATTAATTTTCACAAAGGAAAACACAGCTGGTAATAAAGTATCCAGGCCAAAAAATCATCAGCTTCGATGATAGATTAGCATTCATTTGCATGCCGGAAGATTTAAGATTTTGAGGAGTGGAGGCAACAGAATATTCAGCAAAGGGTGGGTGCCTGATTTTATTTTTGTTTTATTGCCCCAATACTGTCACAATTACTCGATGAATAGCATAGTGGAAGTGTAATCCTTAAAGAGCCATTACAGCCTATGTCATAAAAGATGTCTTGGAATTCTCTAAGAACTCAACCCACTCCAGACTGAATGACAGTACTCCTGACAGGAGTGCTAGTCTCTTTTTTCATATATTTTACAGTTTCATCTGTATTAGCTTGCAGAAACCATGACAACACATTCATGCACTGAGTTCCGAGACTCCCTTCATTTCAAATCCTCTATTCCCTTTAAACCCAGACGTACAAAAGATTAAATAAAATCCCTACCTCTTTGCACTGAACGGGTTTATTTGTTTAGTGCTCACATAATGTACTGAAATTTAAAAAAAACACTTGCATTCATATTGAGGCTTTCACATCCTCAGGTTGTCTCAAAATGCTTACAGCCAATGGTGTGTTTTTGTACTGTAGTCACTGTTGTGAAGCAGTAAATACTACAAGCAAATAGTAATATTATAGAAAAGGATTTATTGAACAGCAGTGGGAAGAGTCCACTAGAAACAGGAATAGTCTTATTACTGTAATAAAAAGCAAAAGAAGACATGCGTTTACATAGTGCCTTTCACAACCACCTCACCTCCCAAAACACTTTACAGCCAATGAAGTACGTTTGATTTGTGTTCACTGTTGGAATGAAGGAAACACAGCAGCTAGTTTGCATGCAGCAAACTCCCTAAAACAGCAATGTGGTATGACAGATAATCTGTTTCTTTGATGGATTGAGGGATAAATATTGGTCAGAACAACAGTAATAACACCTCTGCTCTTCTTAGAAATAATTTTTCTTTAATTCGTTCATGAAATCTGGGCATAGTTGACTAGGCCAGTCTTTATTGCCCATCCCTTATTGTCCCTGAGGAGGTGGTGAGCTGCCTTCCTGAACTGCTGCAGTTGATGTGGTGTAGGTACACCCACAGTGCTGTTAGGGAGGAAGTTCTGGGATTTTGACCCAGCGACAGTGATGGAACGGTGATATATTTCCAAGTCAGAATGGTGAGTGACTTGGAGGGGAATTTCCAGGTGATGGTTTGCCCATGCATCTGCAGCCTTTGTACTTTTAGATGGCAGCAGTTGTGGGTTTGGAAGATGCTGCCTAAGAAGCCTTGATGAGTTCCTGCAATGCATCTTGTACACTGTACACACTGTTGCCTCTGTGTGTCGGTGGTGGAGGGAGTGGATGTTTGTAGATGGAGAGCCAATCAAGTGGGCTGCTTTGTCCTGGATGATGTCGAGTGTTGTGGGAGCTGCACTCATCCTGACAAGTGGAGAGTGTTCCATCACACGCTTGACTTGTGCCTTGTAGATGATGGACAGGCTTTGAGGAGTCAGGGGGTGAACTGCTCACTGCAAGATTCCTAGGCTGTGACCGACTCTTGTAGCCACAGTATTTATATGGCTAGTCCAGTTCAATTTCTGGTCAATGGTAACTCCAGGATGTTGATAGTGGAGGATTCAGCGATGGTAATGCCATTGAATGTCAAGGGTGATGGTTAGGTTTTCTCTTGTTGCAGATGGTCATTGTCTGACACTTGTATGGCATGAATGTTACTTGCCACTTGTCAGCCAAGCCTGGATATTGTCCAGGTCTTGCCGCATTTGGACATGGACTGCTTCAGTATCCAAAGTGGCATGAATGGTGCTGAACATTGTGCGATCATCAGCAAATATCCCCACTTCGGAGCTTATGATGGAAGGAAGATCATTGTCAAAGCAGCTGAAGGTGGTTGGGCTGAGGAAACTACCCTGAGGAACTCCTGCAGTGCTGTCCTGGGACTGAGGTGATTGACCTCCAACAACCACAAACATCTTCCATTGTGCCAGGTATGACTCCAACCAGCGGAAAGTCCCCTCCCCCATACACCCCCCACCCCAACCGAATCCCATTGATTCCAGTTTTGTTTGGGCTCCTTGATGCCACACTCAGCCAAATGCTGCCTTGATATCAAGAACAGTCACCCTCCCCTCACCTCTGGAGTTCTGCTCTTTTCTCCATGTTTGAACCAAGGCTATAATGAGGTCAGGAGCTGAGTGGCCTTGGCGGAACCAAAACTGAGCATTAGTGAGCAGGTTATTGCTAAGCAAGTGCCGCTTGGTAGCACTGTTGATGACCCCTTCCATCACTTTACTGATGATCGAGAGTAAACTGATGGGTGTTAATTGGCCGGGTTGGATTTGTCCTGGGCAATTTTCCACATAGCTGGGTAGAAACCAGTGTTCTAGCTGGACTGGAATAAATTGGCAAGGGCCACGGCATGTTCTGGAGTATGAGTCTTCAGCACTATTGCCGGAATACTTACAGGGCCGGTAGCTTTTGTAATATCCAGAGCTTTCAACCATTTCTTGATGTCACATGGAGTGAATCGTATTGGCTGAAGACTGGCATTGTGATGCTGGGAACCTCCGGAGAGGCGGAGATGGATCATCTACTCAGCACTTCTGGCTGAAGATTGTTGCAAATGCTTCAGCCTTATCTTTTGCACTGATGTGTTGGCACCCCCATCATTCAGGATCGGAATATCTGTGGAGCCTCCTCCTCCTAGGAGTTTGTGTAATTGTCCATCACCATTCATGACTGGATGTGGCGTGGCTGTAGAGTGTGGATCTGATCCACTGGGATTGCTTAGCTCTGTCTATTACTTGCTGCTTATGCTATTTGGTCCTGTGTTGTAGCTTCACCAGGTTGACACCTCATTTTTAGGTATGCCTGGAGCTGCTCCTGGCATGCCCTCCTGTACTCTTCATTGAACCAGGATTGTTCCCCTGGCTTGGTGGTAATGGTAGAGTGGGGGATATGCCGGGCCATAAGGTTACAGATTATGGTTGAGTACAGTTCTGCTGCTCCTGATGGTGCACTGTATCTTATGGTTGCCCAATCTTGAATTGCTAGATCTGTTCAAAATTTATCTCATTTAGCATGATGGTAGTGCCAAACAACACGATGGAGGGTATCCTCAATGGGAAGACAATGAGCTGCTATATCAAATTGTTAAATTACGTAAAAATACTGTTTCTTCACAACAAAAATAGTCATAGCACTTCTCCCTGTGCTCAGTTGGTTATTTTCTCCCCTGTAAATTCCTTTTCTATGAAAGCAGCAACTAAACTATAAACTTCAGTCAATAAACACTGCAACTCTATTCTTCTAAATCACCACACACTCCTAGAGGTGACAGATGGAATTATCTATGCACTTACAGCTGGCGTGTCTCTGTTACCTTCCATTTCCAGTTTTTTTATTTGTGCAAACTGCTCATTGGAGGCAAATAGAATACAGACTTCTGGGTAAAGTTTGAGCCCACACGGTGTCATTCTGAACATGAGCATTAGGCTGCAGACAAGACTCCCATTTCATGGTCTCAGTGTGGCAGAACTTCATTCTCTTTACAGGGATAAATCAAGACAACTTGCTCCCAGGCCTTTTCAAACCATAAGTTTTAAATCATAAAGCATGGTACCAACAACTGAGAACCATCAGGTGTAACAAGCTTATTTTTTAAATGAACAGTTCCGTGACAATTAGTTAAATATAGTTTTCCTTAAGAAGTACTTACATACACGCTCCTTCAATGTTATAACGATTATAAAGATTCTGCCATTCTATGAAGGACCTCCTTAAACCATAGAGGATCTGCAATGCACCCTCCATAAACTGTGACTTGTTCACGACTATGATGTACACAAGTTTCCTTTACCCACCACACAGATTTTCACCAACTTACATTGGCTCTCTGTTCTCCCACTTTATTAGTGCTCAAGTCCTCAGTGTCATTTTAAAATCTCTCCATAACCTTGCCCCGCCCAAACTCTGCCACTTCCCCCAGTCCTGTACACCATTTTTGAAAATTCTGTTCTCCAGTTCCAGCTTCATTCATTCTCCACCAACCCCCTCCCCCCACCAACTGCCCCAGACCCCTCTCATCTCCTCATCAATGGCAGGGCCTCCAGCCTCCAGGGCCCAATTTCTTTCCTAAAGCTATTTGCCTTGTCTATGCCAAAGTCTACTTTAAAGCCCATCTCTGCACTAGTAACTTTGCCTTACTGACTCAACATCCATTTTCCAGATGCTTGTTCTATCAAGAGCCTTGGGACGCTTTTACATTAAAGACACAATGTGATGGTTCATAAATTGAAGGAGTTTACAACAACTGGTAGTTATACTCTGACGTTAACACAGCAGAACATCCAAAGCTGCTTCACAGGAGCATTATCAGACCAAAACTGACACTGATTTATGCGAGGGAATATTAGCACAGGTGAACAAAAGCTCAGTCAAAGAAGCAAGTTTTGAGGAGAGGCTTAAAGGGGGACTGGAGAGGTAGAGGGGCAGAGACTTTTCAGGAGGGAATTTCAAAGCTTAGGCCAAGGCCACCACTGGAGGGGGGTTAAGGAAATCAGGGATGCATAGGAGGCTGGAATTGAAGGAGCACAGAGATCATGGAGGACTGTGGGGTTGGAGGAGATTACAGAGATCAGGAGAGGTGAGGCCATCGGGGGAATTTGAACATAAAGATTAATTGCAGTTCTAATGTCCACAGAGGAGTTGATTAAGGAAGAACATTATTAAGGTGTTTAAAGTACTAAATAACACAGATAAATCTATCCAAAGATATTACTTCAAAACAAGGCAAGAAATTGAAACTTAAATTAAAAACAGATATTACATTTTCACTCAATGTATGATCAATATTTCGAATATCTACGAGGCAGAGTGACAAAGACAAAGCATTACAGATATTTAAAATGTAATTTACTGTTATAATGAGAGAGTGAGCAGACTAGAGGGATGAATTTTATTGGGCTGAAGAGCTTTCTGCCATCCATCACTTTTTCTGCTGTTCTTAAATGTTCTAAAATTATGTTTATCAAAGTGACATCCCAAATCACTGGAGCAAAACAAGTATATCTGAAAATCACCAGATTAAAGCTTTTAACTTACTCCCTTGTACCTGCCATGTAGGCATTTTTAGTTACTGCTTTTTGTCTGAATGTCAGCATATTTTTCAGGGCCTGAGTCTTGTCTTGAACAAAGTGAATGGACTAACTTTTGAAGAAGTCAGAATGAGTAACAATGCCCACTTGGACCTTGGTTTTCTTTCAGTGGCAGGGAAGCCAGCCTGAAGTGAAACGAAGAAGCACCTTTCTCATTCAAAGGGTAGTGGAAATGCATAATTCTTTCTCCCAAAAGGCAGTGAATTTTGGGGCTCAAATGAAATTGTCAAAACTGAGAGCAACAGGTTTTTGTTAGTAAGGGTACAAAAAGGAATGGAGAAATGGCAGGTAATAGGAGTTGAGGTACACCTCAGCCACAATCTAATTGAATGGTGGAGCAGGTTTAAGGGGCTGCTCGTGTTCCTAATATCTTGAAGATTTGAGGAGGTTCTCATCTCTTTTCACCTAGAGGGAAACAGAATAGCACTGCAGAAGCGAAGTGACAAACAATTGCCTGCTGCAGAGTAAGCAATGATGTTCCTAGGTGTGCACCAGGACAAGGTGACTGCCAGGAAACTGGGTGGTTGGCAAGCTCAACTGCAAAGTTCGCTTAAACAGAAGGAAATGGACCAGGTTCATTTATAGATGTCTTTATAGATAGTTGACTCCTTAAAATGCCCTCCAAACAAAGGCAATAAATGCTAGTCTCACCAGTGTCGCTCACATCCCATGAACGAATAAAAAGAAAAACATGTAGCACAGGAGGAAACTCTTTGGCCCAACATTTCTATGCTGACTGTTCGATAGAGCTGTCCAATTAATCCCACTCTGTTGCTCCCTTCCCATAGCCCTGCAAATTTCTCCTTGTCAAGCATGTATCCAAGTTCCTCCAGAAAAGGGCCTGTCAGGCAGCAGATTTCAGGTCATAACAAATCACTGTGCAAAACAAATTCTCCTCAATTTTTTTGCCAGTTATCTTAAACCTTTGTCCTCTGGTTACCAACCTCCTGCCAGTAGAAATAGTTTCTCCTGATCTACTTTATGAAAACCTTTCATAATTTTGAACACCTCTATTCAATTTCTCCTTAATCTTCTCTGTTGTAAGGAGAACAATCCCAGCTTCTCTTGCATCCCCAGATAACTGAAGTTGGAGAACCTGTCGTTGCAAACCAATGGGCAGCAGATCGCCCACAGCTTAATGCATTCTGCACACAACACTAATGTCAGTTCTGTGGGAGGTGGACAAGATATGTGAAACTGTACCAAGGGCATGTAATGTAAACTGCTGGGAATGATGCGGAATGTGCAGTGCAGTGACAGAACCTCTTAGGTTTCTGACAGAAATGTAAAAGTCTTGATTAATTGCTTACTGGCAGTGCTGCTCCTGCCATAATCTTGCAGTTGAATAGCTCAGTCATGTCTCACTGATGTTATAGAGCAGAGGTTGATAAATCATTTGGTGCAGAGCCTGCCTTTCAGAGATTCACATTCCATGTGTGCCCAGTTGCTTCTTTCTAAGAAACAGTGTTGATGTTATGCCTAAACTCAACTATTCTGGTGTGAAAATCACATCACCCCCACCCCCATAGCCCAAGAAATCACCTGCTTTTGTTTTTATTTATATATCACTTTACTTATCCACTATTTTGTGATTAATATGACTTATATTCATTTAAATGAAATACTATGGGAGGGGGAGGTCAGACCTGTGGCATTCTTCATATCTGATTCAAGGTTGCATCTGTCTGAGGTAAGTGGCTCCTGTAGTACCCCTTGCAGGCCATCCCTCAACCCCACCAGAACCCTAAGCTTCCTCAAGCTCCAATCTTCAGCCTGCTCCTGCCCATTATCCCAAAAACCCTCTTGGTATCCATCTTTGCCCCCCCACCCACAACTCTTGACTGCTTTTTCTTTATTCTATCATGCAGGCATCACCGGCAAGGCTGGCATTTGTTGCCCATCCCTAATTCCCCTTGAACTGAGTGGCTTGCTAGGCCATTCAGAGGCCAGTTGAGAGTCAACCACATTGCTGTGGATATGGAGTCACATTTAAGCCAGGCGAGGTAAGGATAGCAGATTTCCTTCCCTAAAGGGACACCAGTGAACCAGATGGGTTTTTACAACAATCGATGATAATTTCATGCCCACCATTGCTGAGACCAGCTTTATATCCCAGATTTATTCATTGATTTATTCATTGATTTTAAATTCCACCAGCTGCCATGGTGGGATTTGAATCCATGTCCTCAGGGCCTCTGGATTACTATAGTGACATTACCACAATGCCACCGTCAGAGGACTCTCCCCACACGTGCCCAGCTGAGCCTCCTGGTGTTAGCCTTTCCTCAAACTTGTTGGCCAAGCTATTCATTTGGGAGGCTGTTGTGCATGTGGTGACCCTACAATAACTAATGAAGGTCTCCCTGTTAGTAATAGGGCCATGCTTTTTATGTCGAACAATGCACAGCAACTTTCAAAATGGTGCTCAAATGGACCCAAACTGAAGACTGCACCCATGATATTTCTGGTAGTGTATTTGAACAGCATACCAGGTCCCCAGCTGTCTCCTCCCTGGAAACAACACCAACAGTGCATCATGAAGAGGAAAATTGATCCCGTAATCTCCAGATATTCCTAAACTGAACACCACAATTGCCATGGGTCCAGTTTTGTTTCAAAGTAGTACCATTTGCCTCATTCTCTCCAATTCTGTCTACATTTCCTTGTGGTAACTTGGTCACACTTGTCTTTCCTTCTGCTGGTGATTTAACTGCTCTATTGAGATGGTACCATAAGAAAGAAATGTCACTTTTAATGGCATCTACTAGGTCATTGATGAAGATAAAAAACAGAGTGAGACCAAGCATGCTTCACTGGTGCACTCACTGTCAGACATTATTCTGTGTTAGAATCACATAAGCTCAACCACATAAACTCCAAGTATGAAGGGATCTCTGCCACCTTAATGAAACACTATATTTGAGACAGTTGTCTGAAATTCTGAGATGTCCCTAAGGGTCTAATTAAGATACAAAACTCCAGTGGCAAATATGCTATAAAACTATGGAAAGATTGACATTATGAGATAGTTGATAGACAAATAGACCATGGCCCTTTTCCTTGGAGTCTTGCATCTTAACTTTAAATTCATCTCTATTCAAACAGCCTGAAGTGAATAAGCATCAACTTGCAAAACTGTGTTTAAGTCAAACATCAATCGATCAAGGAACAAATAGACTGAATCTACATTAACTAGAATTTACAGTGGCAGGCTATGAGACAGCTTGGGGAAAACAGATATTTCACTCAGCTGCTGCAATAATTCCTTCAGAACTGGCATCATGACACGTTGGATACAGCAAACTTTGTAGTACTGTTTCAGGGCAGAGATTTGAATTTCATACCATACCTTCAGCTACAATGGAATCGAGCTCAATTTCTTTCTCTTAACAAACAAAACCAAATCTTTAACTCTTGCTTTAGGTTTTTTGCCTTTCTCGGTGAAATGTTTTTATTTTGCTTCTAGCTATTTGAATTTGAATCTGAACCTAATAACAAATGAACAATGCAGAGCTGAAGGTTGTCACTCTGTTAAAATACTAAATAAAGGGTATTGGCGGGTTTAGTTTTATAATTTCAGTTCTGTTGTACGGCAACTTTTGTTAGGAAGTTGAACTCAATTACCAAGACAGCACAGCGTCTAGTGAGTAAGACAACAAATTGCATTTATATAGCACTTCACCAAGGGGCTGGGAAAGTTATAGACCCCCTGGGCTGTATGACTCACAATAAATGTATGTAGTGAGTACTAAAAGTATCGCAAATTGTATTGAAGCACCTCAGAGTGCAACATGATGCATGTTGATAATTCCAATACCATTGCATTGAGTGACTGTCTGTAATGACCATATTGAAATGACTGTATTGATTGTATTGAAGCACCTCGTGATCCATGTGTAAAAGTTGAATATGATTGCGCTTTTTGTGATGGCTACTTAGAAATGTTTTGTAATGTTCTTTCAGATATTTTATGAATAAAGTATATTTTTCCAGAAGTAAAATGCCCAAGGTGCTTCATGGGGATGTTATCTGGCAAAGTTTGACAATGTGCTACTTTTACAATTACATTGAGATTTGGATCATCATCTGCTGCAGTCACGTGATTAAATTGACAACAGCAAATAAGCAACAGTGGATTTTGCATGACCCCCCCTCACCATGTTGAAGGCAACTGATTGAGAGGTATTGACCTTCAGCCTTATCCTCCAGTGGTTTATGAAGCTTACTTTCCAATTGGCAGCAAGTACGAACCATATCCATTACTGCTCGATTCAAACTTTACTTCTGACATAAATAGTTCCTGAAAGCAGGAATGGCAATCAAACTGACAGAAAAATGGTCCAAGTCTACAGCAAATTGCTGTTACTTGCAGCTGGAAATGGAACAAAATAGTCATTTTTCTCTGTGACTAAAACTTGAGGAAATTTGCTGCAAAACCACCAGAACTCTGCTCTTGCACTCTGGTGTACTATTTGTCATCGTCCTGGATCCCCTTGGCTGAAAATATGAGGTCCTTCAAATATATCCCTGCCTCACCTCCAGCACCAATATGGTGGAAAGCCTTCACCTCAGACGTGACATCCCAAAGTGTCCACATCCAATTAAGTATGGTTAAAGTTAGTCACTTTAAAGTGGCAGCCAATTTATACAAGGTCACGGGTACAGCAATGGGAGTGAGGACCAGTATTTGGAGGTTTTAACTGAGAACTAAATGTTGGCCAGGGCACAGGGAGAATCCTTCTGGTCTTTGTTAAACAGTGCCATGGGATCTTTGGCATCCAGCACAGATGGAACCTTGATTTAACATCTTATCCAAGAAGACTGCACTTCCAACAGTGCAGCACTTCCTTGCACTGCATGGTAGAGCTAGCTTGGATTCTCAAGTCCCTGGAGTGTGGCTTAAAGCTACAACCTTGTGACTGAGATGAGAAGTGCTACCACTGACAATTTGAATACAGTGAGTCTTGACCTTCCCCTGGAGCTTTTTCTGTGCTCAGCAGTGTCACCAGGGAGAGGTAGTGGCTGCTGCCAGTACTTACACCCACCTGAGGACTCAGATCCAAAGACTCAGGCATAGGTGAAAACGGCAGGGTGGTGTCACTGCGGGGGAGGGGAGGCTTGGTAGCAAGGGAACTGGGTGGATCTCAGGGGTCCCCATCCTTCCCAATGCCAGTTCTCTCAATCAGGTGACTGAGTGGCCTTGAAAGAGGCACTCCCACCCTGGGAGCCCACAAGCAAAAAATGGCAGGGTTTGCTGGTCATGGTCCCCCATGATAAGTGCCCTGCCTGTCACTGAGTTGATACCAGCAGCTGCAGGAAGAAGCTCTTAAGAGGATAGTTATTGCCCACTTACGGGCCTCAGCTGGCGGCAAAACAGGATGGCCATCCACGGACATCTCTGCCACAAACTTAAACGGGGAGGAGGCAGAAAGGTGGCGGGGAGGACACAAGGTTCCACCCAGAATCTGCTCGTATCAACTCTGTCCCGTCCTTTCATCATTTTAAACACTTCTATGATATCACTCCATAATCTGTCGAATGCAATGAAAAAAAATGACCTCTTTCTGCAAGTCTTTCAGCTCTGAAAACAGATTTGTCACTCTTTTTCTTTTCCTAAATCACATTAGTGTATCCCTGGGCAGGCAAGTTTCAAGTACAACTTCTGGCTAAACTAATTAAACAACAGAATGATATATTTTTAAGCTGCTCTCAATCTAGGGGATGGAAGTCACTACATTCATTGCAAAACTGTATTTCATTAATTAAGCACTACAATAGGCTGTCCCACTTCACAGTGCTGTGCCCCATATTCATCAAGCTCAAGGTTGTATTTAGCAAGTATTGAATAAACCCCTTAGTGACTGAATTCATTTCAGATGGGCTTATTTTAACAACCCTTTGAGAGACACAGTGGCCAGGATATTTCAATGGCGGGGGTTCCCTTCCCGCAGTCCCAAGAGTCAGCGGGGAACACATCCCCGCAAGCACTGCCTGCCCCGCAGCCGTTTCATGCTCGAATGAGTATCAATTGGCTGCAGGCAAGACTTCCGCCCCTCGCTCGGGAGGAAGTCCCACCTTCAGGTGCTGCTGGCCCATCTGATTGGCTGGCAGCTCTCAAGTCCCTGCAGCGACAGGAGTTGCAGTAGACAGAAGAAGTGTGTGAAGATGACAGAGCATAAGTCCTGGGACTGAAGGGAAAGTTTAGTTTTTGGGGTCCCAGGGCAGGGAGGGTAGGGGTGGCCTAGTTGGGGGGGGGGGGGGGAAGATGGGAGGGTGTGGAAAATGGGTGATTGGGGTGTTGGGTGTTGGGGGTGGGGCGGGGGAAGGGGAGGGGGAGGCCCTTAAGGTGGGGGGTGGGTGTGCCCGAAGTTAAAAGGGGGCTTTTGATGGAGGTGCCATACCCCCATTCCTGCCTGAGGCCTAAGCCTGACCATTTTTCAGCTTCCCCTGCACCCAGGGGATCCTCCCACCAGCTGTGAAATTGAGGCTGGGAGGGAAACAGCCTAATAATTGATCACTTAAGGGCCTCAACTGAGGCAAGAGACAGCATTCCGTCCAAGGCCTTGCTCGCCCCAGCGTAAAATCACTGCAAGGTTGGGGAGGCTGGAAACTGAGCAGGAAGCCCGTTCCTTCAATTTCACGCTCCCCCTGCCTAAAAATCCACCGGTGAGGAGAGCATGAAATTCAGGCCACTGTGTTTTATAATACACACAGATGTTATGCAAATCTACACTGAAGGTACTCCATACAATGCCAAACACTGAATATTATATCCATTTGAGGATGGACCAGGGAAGATGTGGACACTTGTTCCACAAGTGGAACATAAGGAAAAGCTCAAACTGTGACCATCCAAGTCAGAGCATTGCCCACAAACTGAACTCCTGTCCTGAGAGATCCATTCCTCGTGGCATCATCACCATTCACACAGCGTCAACTGAAGCCATTGAATAGACTGTTAACCTCAACATCGAACTATAACTGCTTCCCCAGCCGTATGGAGAGAAAGAAAATAACATTATTATTCAGAGGCAATAACCAACTGTGGCACCGAGTCCGGAAACAAAGCATTTGCTTATTGTCTGCTCAATGGGAATAAACTGCTGCAAACAATTAAAATGAATTTCCTTCAAACTCATTCTTCCCCAAGATTTCAAAACCTCTTACTTCCCTCAATCCTCCTCTTCCTCTGACAACCTAGATAGATTTAAAACCCATGCTTTCAGTTCCTGCTTATTGTTTTGTCGCCTCTTCTCACTTGGTCCTTTCAACCTTGCTGATAGCCTGTCATGTGTGCCTTTATCGTGGCTTCCAATTAGATTAAAAAAGGTTCAAGTTCCATGAAAAAATAATGTAGCAGAGTACTTGCATGACCAGAATTCACATTGGAAAAACTGACATTCAACAGTATGGTACAAGCAAAAGATAGCATACAGATTTAAGTCAATGTGTAATAGATGCACGCACACATATATTCATACAGTAAAACAGGTACTAAAGATTTTATGCAGATGGGAATAAAACAAGGATAGTCTGAAACTCCTGCAAAGTTCAAACAACGTTCATTTCTCAGGAATTTGAATTAATACTGCACAGCTTAATAACAAAAACTTGCATTTATATGGTGCATTTAACATAATAAAACATCCCAAGATGCTTCAAGGGGGGGCAGGCAGGAATGTGGAGTTGAGGCCACAATCAGATCAACCATGATCTTAGTGAATGGTACAGCAGGCTTGAGGGGCTGAATAGCTTACTCCTGTTCCTAATTCTTGTGTTGACAGATTGTTACATGTGGGAATTTAGGCAATTGTTCAAATAGCTATACTTGTGATGTCAGATAAATAGAAAATATAAAAATTATATTGAAACAGAATTGTCCGTGGACTGCAATAATACATGAACATTGCCACCATACAGAGTGAGCAAAGCTGATTTCTGTCAATACTTGTATCTTTGACCCCCACAACGTGCCTCCATTTTTTGCTCCATTTCAATTTATTTCACACAAAAAATGGCCCTATTGGATTCAAATGATTTTTCAGTAATGAAAAACAACTTGATGGAGTGAAAGTGTACAGTAAGTGGGAATACTTCTAAAGCAGTCAAAGATAATAAATGTGTTGGGGTGCCAAACTCAAGGTAAGTTACTTGAGAAGGTTAAGATTAATCAAATCTGTCAATAATGTTAAATCGTACTACACTGTAAAGGTCATTCTATATGTAAACTTCTTTTGTGATTTTCTTTTATTCATGTGGCACAGCACTGCTTATGCAACCAGCCCCGCTACATGCAATTTGAACCTGTTTTGACAGCATCCTCAATCAACCTCTATTCATCAAAACTTGAGGATGCTCGGCTAACCAATCAATGTTCAGAACCTAAATGTGACTGGAAGTGGAGAACAGTATCATTCAAAGAAGAGCAGTTGATTTCTCCACGGTGTCCTGGGGAATATTTATCCCTCAACCAACATCACTAAAACAGATTATCTGGTCATTATCACATTGCTGGCTGTGGGACCTTGCTGTGCACAAATTGGTTACTGTGTTTCCTACAATGCAATAGTGATTTTAGTTGAAATGTACTTAATTGGCTGCAAAACACATGAAGAGGTGAAAGTCACAATATAAAAACAAGTTTTCCTTTCTTTAAATCAGACCTGTGTCAACCCTCGAGGAATAACGCTTGATTATAAAATAAGGCAAGACATGAAAGGCCTTAAAATTAAAAGGCAAAGGACAGTATCAAAGTGAAAGGTGCAAAAATTTTGTGATAATCCACGTTTATTATATGAATAAACTAAACTCAGATGCTGCTGTTCAGAAGAGCCTTTGGGTGAAGTATGTGGCACAGACATAATGGGTCAGGCCTGAAAAATGTTTTATATTACATTGTTACCATAGCAACTCACATCTTCAACCACAGATACTTTGCAGCCAACAACAGAAGCACAAAAAATGACTGTGTTGGGAAACATGATTTTACCAGTTGACTTTGACATCAAATTCCTCTGTGGTTCTTGATCAAGCTGCAGCTTCTTCCTTATTACTTAGAAATTTCATTTGCTGTGTTGTCTCAAATTTCCCCTCAATTTACACTTAATAATCTAGCGGTCAATTAGCACAGTAAACCACCCTGCATAATGTGATGTGCGTATCACATATAGCACGGGGCACTTCATCAAAGAAATTGTGTTGAGAGGGTTTAATGTGTGGACCTAGATAATATGCCATTTTACTGATCTCTTCAATATGATTTGATCAAATGCCAGACAGTTAATTATAAAGCAGTGTTCCAATTGGACGGATAGCAGGCATTAATACTCAGTGGTGTCATGTATTTTTTTGGGGGTATAATTTAATTATCAAAGCAGTCTGCATGCATTCTTCAAGGGACTTTCAAAATCAACCACCAGTTAATAACTAGAGTGCAGCAATACAAATGTTCCATTGCCTCTTGATTTACCCACTCAATACTAAAAGATTTCCTTACACCACATTTGTAAGAGGAATATCAGACACATCTTTCAATTGTTAATCTCAGTAAAACATTTTTCTGTAAAACGAATATCTTTCAACATAAAACTCAATGCATCTGTACAGCAAATATACGGATTCAGCTGCCGGCCAAACCAATATAAGACAGTCACTCATAAACCCAACAGGGAATGCAGGAGAAACTTCTTCACCCAGAGAGAAGCCTGAACACTACTCCAAGTAATATTTGAGGTGAATAGAATGGGAGCATTTAGGGAAAAAGCAAATGAAGGAGAAAGGAAGAGAAGACAATGCTGATTAGGTCAGATGAAGGAGGTTTTGATGGAGCGATTGTAGGGTGGGGTGGGGGGAGATTATGTGGTGCATAAACACCAGCCTGGACCAATGGGGCTCAATGGCCTGTTTCTCCTTCTGCACATTCTACCTAAATCTATGCAAGATATTGATCCAAGCTTATTATACGTGGCTTTCGTTATGCTCCATGGAAAATTCTCTTTGGCAAACAGGCACAGACAAGGACCCTACGAATCCAAAAGGTGTCCAAATGTGGGAAGCAATCGGAGACAGAGGGGCTGCAGGAAAAAAAATGAAACTTTCTTACTCAGGCCAGAAATAGCAGCGAATCCCACCTCTCGCCTCTCTACAGGCTGGCTGGTGGCTGTTCCTGCACCCACGCCGACTTCCAGGCCTTCCAGGAGTGCTGGCCCCCTCTGGCTTGCTGCTGGGTGCCCACCTCAATTAGGCCTTTAATCAGCCTGATGGGCTACCGACCAGGTCTGGGATGGTAGCCCTATCTGCCCTGATCCTGCCTCCTCAAAAATGGCCCGGAGGTGGAATGGACTCAGGGAATCGGCACGCCAGCTGTTATATGTGACTAATTTTCAGCCTTGTCCACCTCTGATCCCAGCCCCAATAGGGGGATGTAAACCCAACCCAGTGTTTCCATAATGGAATCATTAAGTGTTAAATGGTACTGATCCCAGAAATATCCAAAATGAAGCTAAACTTACACTTAAAATCAATGCAATGACACCAATTACTCTTGGAACATTAATGTTATGGCATTTCCTAATGATGACAGAGATACACTGATAGCAGAGAAGAAAGAACCTGTTTTTATACGGTGTCTCATGATCTCTGGATAACCCGTAGTGCTTTACAACCAATGAAGTACTTTTGAAGCCTAGTTACTGTTGTAATGTAGGAAATGCGGTAGCCAATTTGTGCACAACAAGCTCCCACAAACAGTAAAGAGTTAAGAAAAAAATCAGATCATCCATTTTGGGTGGTTAATTGAGGGATAAAACGTTGGCCGAGGACATTAGGAAAATGCCCCTGTTCGTAATTGCAAAGTGCAAACGACTTATAGCTTTTCAGTGAAATCAAGACTCGCAAATGCCAGACTTGGAATGGATATAAAGTGCTTTCAATAGATTTTCTGAAGTGTCTCTCTTCAGAGTGTCTTTGTTAAAATAACACAGATGGCACAGGCTAACCCAGATTTTGTACTGCAGTCTCCAGACCAGGACTCGAACCCACAACCTTCAGACTCAGAGTGAGGCTGCGCACTGACCCACGGTTGACACACTTGGAGAGAAAATCTCATTGCTATCATCATTCCGATCATAAGTCATTACACTTCACTGCAACACACACACACAACCAGTGTATAAGACACTGATTCAAGCTGAGGACGTAGAAGACATCATGATGTCATTGACCTCCCTTGATGTGAATTAGCAATAGACTTTTTTTTTTAAACATGATACATCTGGGCCAGGATTTTTCCCATCGAAAGTCAATGAATGTTTTGCTGGGAAATCGCCAAATTTTCCGTCCCGCTGCCGATGGGTCCCGCCGTATGGAGGGCCATAAAATCCCAGGGCTTACCCTCATTGAAAATGACTTGGGATCAGGGTGACGGAGGTGAACCAGCACAGAAACAGGTGGCACCAAATTGCACATCTGTCTCTTCCAATCCCGAACCCGAACCATTTAAAAATCCTGGCCGAGGTGTCGCATTTAATTGTCATTGTTTTTGCCAGTTGAACGCATTGACATCCTCAAAACATTTTGACTGTTGTTATTTAGAGCACTGAAGGCAAGCCATTGTTTTAAAAATCTTCTGGATGCCCATACAAAGCCTCATTAGAATAAAACACGATTTGCTTTTGTCTGAGTTACCACAACAACTTGCATTTAGACACGACTTTTAAGGTTGCAAGATGCCCCAAGGTACTTCATTGGAGTGCAGTCAGACAAAAATGGACAGTGAGTCAAAGAAGGAGCTATTAGAACTGGTGACTATAAGCTTGGTCAACCTGGTTTTATGCAAGGTCTCAAATGAGGAGCGTAAGGGGTAAGATATTGACGGAGAGAATTCCAGAGCCTCGGGCCCAGGTAGCTGAAAACTTGGCCTGTACTGGTGGGGTGAAAGAAGTGGGGCATAGGGTCCATAGTTGGTAGAATGCAGAGTTCTTGGAGGGCTGTAAGAGGTTACAGGGATAGAAAGCGCTGTGGTCATGGAGAGACTCACCGTGAGGATGAGAATTTTAAAATCATGGCGCTGTTGGGCGGAGAGCAAATGCAGAACAACAAAGACAATGGATGATGGGTAAAAGAAACATAGAAACTAGAAGGAGTAGGCCATTCGGCCCTTCGAGCCTGCTCCGCCATTCATTATGATCATGGCTGATCATCCAACTCAATAGCCCTGCTCCCGCTTTCTTCCCATGTCCTTTGCTCCCTTTTGCTCCAAGAGCTATATCTAACTCCTTCTTGAAAGCATACAATGTTTTGGTCTCAACTACTTTCTGTGGTAACGAATTCCACAGGCTCACCACTCTCTGGGTGAAGAAATTTCTCCTCAACTCAGTCCTAAATGGTCTACCCCATATCCTCAGACTGTGACCCCTGGTTCTGGACTCCCCCACCATCAGGAACATCCTTCCTGCATCTACCCTGTCTAATCCTGTTAGAATTTTATAGGTTTCTATGAGATTCCCCATCATTCTTCTCAACTCCAGCGAATATAATCCTGATCGACTCAATCTCTCCTCATATGTCAGTCCCACCTTCCCAGGAACCAGTCGGGTAAACCTTCGCTGTACTCCCTCTATAGGAACTACAGCTTTCCTCATATAAGGAGACCAAAACTGCACACAATATTCCAAGAGTGGTCTCACCAAGGCCCTGTACAATTGCAGCAAGACATCCCTGTTCCTGTACTTGAATCCTCTGGTTATGAAGGCCAACATACCATTTGCCTTCTTTACCGCCTGCTGCACTTACACGCTTACCTTCAACAACTGGTGTACAAGGACACCCAGGTCTCATTGCACATTCTCCTCTCTTAATTTATAGCCATTCAGATAATAATCTGCCTTCCTGTTTTTGCTACCAAACTGGATAACCTCACATTTATCCACATTACACTGCATCTGCCATGCATTTACCCACCCACTCACACCCTGAAGCATCTCTGCATCTTCCTCACAGCTCACCCTCCCACCCAGCTTTGTGTTATCTGCAAATTTGGAGACATTACATTTAATTCCCTCATCTAAATCATTAATATATATTGTGAATAACTGGGATCCCAGCACCGATCCCTGCGGTACCCCACTAGTCACCGCCTACCATTCGGAAGAGGCTTGGTATGCATTAGGATATTGGCAGCAAAAGTTTGGATGGAGTAATTGTACGGAGAGTGGAGGGACGCCAGCCAGAATTACAAAGGAATAGTCAAGTCTAGAGGTAACACTGTTAAAGTAACATGAAAAGAACACTTAACATAATTAAAAGTGCAGGTAAATAACATAAATTTAAAAGAAAAACTAATGCTTTTTGATGAGTTGTATTTTGTCAGGAGGCATTGATGAAATTATTCATGTTCAGCTTTAAACAAAGGTCTTGAGTGAATATCATCAGAACAAACTGTTATCTGAGTAAGAACACCATATCATGTTGTGAAACCAGGTGCATTTAATTTTGTTACTTCTTTGTGTTATACATTCAATACGAGCAATAAGATCAAGGGTCATCGCTTCAAAAGGGGGAAAAAATACAACATGTGCATAATTGTATGGTAAGGTAATTGATGGTAGTAAATCAATTAGAACCAGGCCCTTCATTGGGAAAGCTGTAATCTTCGGCAATTATACTGTTTATCACACACAACTGCAGGAGGTAATAAAGCTGAGGTCAGATATTTTGGATGGGTTTTGTTCCCACATTGGTTGAAACGTTCTTCTGTAGTAATCATTTTATCATGAATGTCCCAGTGGAACCACGTGCAATGATGGTATAAAACAAGAGCAGCAATTCACTGTAACTATTCACAACCAAACTCTATGCGTGAGTGGCAATTCCTACGTCCACGAAAGTAGTCAACGGAGGTGAAACTGCGGCCATAAAAAGTTTCAAACAGTCGCTATGTTACTCTACAATCAGAGCTTCTCAAGATCTTTCTCTAATCATCTGAGTCAAGCAAATAACAACCAAATGTTGGCAGCCCTTCAACTTCATTGGACTAACCAATCAAAGGGAAAAGTGTGAGGATATGAAAACATCAGCACTGAGGAATGTTACTCAGTACTTGCCTACATCACACCAGTGATCACAATGTAGAAGTACTGCTTTGGCTGTAATGTGCTTTGGCACATCTTGGGGTCACGAAAGGCACTGTATAAATGCAAGTCGTTCTTCCTTATTTCTTCCCCATCCTGACGCAACTGCTCTAACAAGTATCTGCTGCTTTCCTCCATTAAGCCAATTACTTATCCATTTCCAAGATTTACCAAGGAATCCCATAAGATTTGAGGTTCTTTCATAGCTCTTCGCACTGAATTTTTTGGAATTTAAAGGAAATCAACTCACGGAGCATTCCAAAGTTTACACAGGATGTTGTTTTCTCAAAATCGTCAAGGAAGCTCATCAGGCAGGTTTTCCTTTTCTGAATCTATACTGACTGTTCATTTATCATCGCGGTAATAACATTCAAAGTTGACTTCTGATAATCAACTTCCATTAGTTTCCAAGACACTGAAGCACTCCTCCAACTTTGACCTTTTGTGCATCCTTAATTTTAATCACTCCAATATTGGTGGCCGTGCCTTCAGCTGCTTAGGCCAGGAACTCTGGGATTCCATCCCTAAATCTCTCCACGTTTCTACCTCTCTCTCCTCCTTTAGGATGCTCCTTAAAACTCTTTGACCAAGCTTGTGGTCACCTGTTCTTTTGGCTCTCTGTCAAATTTTGTTCCATTACACTCTTATGAAGCATCCTGGGACACTTTACGACTTAAAAGTGCTACATTAGTGGGCCTACGGTTTCGTTTATCTGCTCCGTTGGCCCTTCTCAAAAATGGATTCAATGCTGATCTCTTTCCAGTCTGCAGAAATCTGCCTCGGGTTCATCGATTCCTCATGATTCACTGTCAATGCTTCGCAAATCTAATTCCCTTTGTCTATCTTCCCTGTGCTTGAATAAATACTATCCTAGGGATTTACCAGATATCAAGAAACACATGCTTTGGTACTCATTTTTCAGCAGTTCCTACATTGGCATCAATTTCAAGTAAGGGGAAAGGTTTCATAGAAGTAAGAAATTAATTTAGTTCATAGTGACTCTGCTTCTGAAACAACCTTTGCTCGCCAGCAAAGTCTGTTCCTATTCACATTTACTGCTCTGTCTGCAACTTTTTAAGAGTTTGCCTTGGGTCAATGATTGAGGAATACTGAAGTAATTACAGAATTATAATATATTGATCTAAGAGCTGATTTAACAGCTTTCTTTCCAAAATAAAGCAACCTGATAAGCTGAGGCCCTTCAGTCTCAAAAGGAGTTGTCTCAGATGCTATTTTACATACCATTACATAGGTATAATAGAGAAAGAAAATTTAAAACTATCCTGTCAGAAGTACCTAGAGTTAGAGTTCAGACTGTGAAGGGCAATTTGAAGACAAATATCAAGAAATACTTCTCCATCAGGGTGTGATCAGCAACTGAAATAGGTTGCATTGCGAAGGTTATTGAGGCCGGTACTGGACTCAAGTTCGAAACAGCAAGATGCATAACTGAAAAGAAGGTGGGGTGAGAATCAATAACCTGAATGGCCCTCTTCATAGCTTGTTGTGTTGTGATACCAAAAGCACATGGATATTTTAATAATTTAAGACGATACATCTACTGATTAACATTCACCGTGGGTGCTCCAATCCACTAATAGACAAGCACTTCAGGTGATGTTTCTGAGCCCAATGTTCCAGGTTCCATCCTTGGTTTTGCTACAGTAGCTCATCTCAGCCAAATCTGTGGCAGGTATGTCAATTCACCTTACTAGCCCCAGACCACCAAAGGAAACTAGGGTATCTTTGACCTTGATTAAGTTTCCGGTTCTATACTTTAGATAATTTTCATAAGTGAAACTCACAATAATACATATCACACATATTCAAAACCATTCTATCTCCTCGAAATGAGAGTAAAAGATTTCAATTTAATAGCAAGCCAATCTTGAGGAAAATTCCACTCTTTTGTCTGAAATAATTTAATATATGAAGCATCCCTTTTTTCAGTCTTACCACTTTGGCAGCTGACACTGGCTTCAACTCTTTGGGGAATTCCCAAACCAAGTTTGAAATTCAAACAGCTACAGCCTTCAATATCCCTGGATACAGTTGCCAGGATATCCTGGATCTGAATAACTGTTAACCATATCTGAAAATAGCTCGTTGTCATACATAAACAAATCTTAATGGGTAGTGTTGGTTCGAAAGTAGTTTGGTTTCTCCCTCAAGCTTTGCAGATAACAAAAAAAAGAAACCTTGAGACTTATATATCACAAGCAGTTTGGCACAGATTCTGCCTGCAGCTGACTTTTAAATTTCTTGTGCATTGTAATTGAAATTAAAGAGACAACAACCAAAGACTAGACAAAAAAGGTCATTTTTGTCACAAATGCTAGTTGACAACTCAAGATACCAGCTACATTTACACGTGCACACACAATGTGGAGGTACGACTGGCTTTGTTTCCAATGCCACCTCCTCTCCATGCCCCCCCAAACAAACAACAGATAAAAGTTTGCAGCTGAAACCTTTCTCCACATATGTTACCTGACCTGCTGGGTAACTTCAGCATTTCCTAGGTTTCAGTTGACGTTCAACACAAAGCAAAGGCAAGGCATTGGAAAACTGTGAATGTCTTTCAAACCATCAGATAGTGCTTCCAGAAGAGAGGGGCCAAACAGAAAGCAATTTGAGGGGGTTGGGGGGGGGGGGGGGGGGGGGGGGCGGTGGTGGTGGGAGGTGGCTTCAGGAAGCAACATACTTCTTTCACATTTTGCTGACATGACAGAAAATACAAATGCTTGAAAGCCCAGATCCTACTCAGAGTTTAAAGGATTAATAACTTAATTACCTAAGCAGCAAAAACTGAAGAGGCTGTAAATGATAAGTGTAACTCATGCCTATTTCAAAACATGTTGACAATGAGGAGTAGCAGAGATATTGTGGGTTGGGGGGCAGTGAAGGTCAGTATGGACATTGAAGCACAGGGAAGTCCTGAGCTGAAGATACACACTCCAATTACCTGAAACTGCAATGAGTCCCTATTTTTTATGAGTAGGCTTCAAAATTCCTCTCCTCGTTTTCATGTCAATCTTGTCTATCTCACCTTACTTGTCTGCACAAACGCTCTAGGCCTCTGTCACTGCATTGCTACTTGGAAGTCTCTTTACTATTGGTTGATGCTTATTTAGCCACTGCACTCCAGACTTCTCTCTGCCTTGACAGCTCAAAAGTTTTCTCTTCGACTGTGTCCATCTACACCCTAATCCTTTCTTGTTTTCTCAGCTACCATTGGTCCTCTTTGATAAAGAGATGGCTCTTCTACCTAAGAGCAGTTGTGAAATGCAAGTCATTGTTTTGCTCAGGGTCAAGTGAAATTACAAAGAGAAAAGACCAAAATATAAAATGCCTTTTCTTGCAAATCCACAGAGTCATCAACATGGAATAATTTAAGCAGAAAATAAGGAAGGGAAATGTATGATAATTTTGAAATATTACCAATGTGCACTGAACATGAACTGATGGAGATGATGTACTTCAGATTCATCTTTTATAAATCATATCACTAATCTACATACTTCTCCCCCTTAAACAAACTACTTTTAGCCTTTCATTATTGAGCAACTACAGAGAATACTAAATTAGTATAGTCATACCTATTTAACTCAATTCCTTTCAAGAACTTCACAGATTGAGAGAAAAAAAATCCTAATATAGCTTCTCCTTCCCATTTTTTATGCCTCTTCGGGTGTTACAGTGAATCTTTCTCAAATATTTTCCTTATATTATGAGACAGCAACTTGTGCTCTTAATTTCTGTTTTATTCTTTTTGCATTGAAAAACCTTAACTATTGAATTCACCTCCATCAAAATTGAAGTCAAATTTGCCATTTGCAATTAGCCGATAATATATTTTTGTAATTCTTCATTTCCAGCTCAAGGGAACTTTTTACTAAGGGTTTAGTTTCTGCAACACCTACATAGATTTGTGCAGTTCAAACAGTGTGCATTTCAGTGGGTCATCAGTAGTTTTAGCCCCTTTACAGGCTGTGTAAGTATCCATCTGGTCAGAAAACAATCAGTTTCTCAACCCTAGTACATGTGGCAAATGACAAAACAGCTTTTCTGGCTCTTGCAGATTGTCACCCTATAAAGCACATCAACTCACCTCTTCTGTGAAGATGATAAAACATTGCACTTGTGTGGAAGAGACAAGTCGTTATGCTTTATGGGCTGAGAGCCAGCCTGTGAACACATTATCTGTTTTAGGAGTTGCTAATGACAACAACATAAAACAACAGTAGCAGGGATAGGCCATTCAATAAGATGATGGCTGAACTTCACATCAACTCCATTTTCCTGAACCAAGCCTATGCATACCGATTCTCTTCATGCCCAAAAATCTGTCAATCTTCAATGTATTTATCAACTGAGCATCCACAGCGCCCTAGGGTAGAGAATTCTAAAGATTCACAACTCTGAGTGAAGAAATTTATGTTCATCTCAGTGCTAAACAGCTGATCCCCTACCCTGAGACTATGTCCCTTGCTTTAGACTCTTTCGCCAGTGTAAACAGCCTCTCAGTATCTCACTCGTCAAGCCATTTCAATGAGATCACCCCTCATTCTTATAAGCTCCAGGCAATATAGGCCCGTTCTACTTAATCTGTCTTCAGGAGCATGAGTCACGTCCCTTACCAGGAATCAATCTAGTGAATTGGTTGCATTGCTTTCTCAAGAAAATTACATCCTTCCTTAAACAAGGGAATCAAAACTGTATACAGTACACCAAGTGTGGTTTCACCAAAGTCCAACGCAATTGGAGCAAGACTTCCTTATTCTTATGCCCCAGTTCCCTTGCAGTCAAAGTGGACCATTTGCCTTCCAAGTTGCTTGCTGTACGCGCACGTAAACTTACTGTGACTCCTGTGCAAAGAACCACAAATCCCTCATTTACGAGTCTCTCACCTTTTGAAAGATATCCTGCTTTTCTGTTCTCCATACCAAAGTGGATAATTTCCCACTTCCTCACATTGGGCTGAATTTTACATCCAACCCGATCAGGCATAAAATCACAGGGGAAGACGTCGGGCCAGCGCCCGGATGTCATCCCGCACTCACATGATATTTCACTCGGTGGGCGCTCTTCAATTAAGAGGGCAATTAAGCCCATTAACAGCGCAATTGTTTCTGATTTTTTTTGTGGCCTGTCCAACCTTACGGTTGGCGGACGGGCGAACAGGCCAGGCGGACTTTGCATTTTTCGATCAAACCTCGTCCCAGGGCGGGATGAGGTTTCCGTTATTATTCCGTTATTCCATCTGCACCCGCTGAAATGACATCGTCTGGCCCCCATCCCGGCAGCGCTGAGCCTTTTGGCGCGGGTTTCACTCTGCCTGGCCGTTGATTAGCCAGCCTGCGTGAAATCGCAGTCAGGGGCCGATCGCGGTCGGCAGTCCGTTTCCCGACCGCTCCTGGGACCACCGATCTCGCTCACCCACCGAGCTGAAAATTCAAGCCATTATATTCCATCTGCCACCTTCTTACCCAATCACTGAATCAGTCCACATCACTGAGCAGCCTCTTTATGCCCTCCTTATGGTGTATTTTCCCAACTAAACAGCATGAACAGAAATCTGGCAGATCAGGAATAACTACAAAAGGTTTGAAAACAGAATTAAAAATAAAAATTTGCAGTCTTCTCTTTCCTTTTATAAATCCCACAAATGCTCCCACATCCTGCCCTCAGGGCCTTGTTTGGTCTACTTTGATTTCATCTGATGATTCTTTTTCACCTAATTTCTTGGCAGGTACCAAGGAAATTTCTGCTTACAACAACACAAATGTTATCATTGCAATAATGTGATCAGAATTAAAGAACACACATTGGCCAGAATTTTACATCCCGTGGGCAAGTGTGAACCTGACTCGAATGGCCATGAAATCGCGCAAGATGATGATGCCAGGCGAGCGTCCTGACCTTATCGCGCACTTGGGCAATATTTCGCTCAGCGGGCATGCGCAAAAGTCTGAAGAGCTCCTTCCGCAATTAAGCCCAATACAGTCCAATTGTCAGCGATTTTTCGTGGCCTGTCCAACCTTACAGTTGGCCAACGGGCCAATTGGCCAGGCGGGCTTTACATTTTCGACGAAACCTCATCCAAGGGCGGGATGAAATCTCCGTTAAGATTTAAAATTAAAATAAATATCTGGAGGCTGTTTTTTTTTTAATGAGGTCTGCTTTCAGGTGCTAGATTGTGCTACGTGGACATTTTTGGCAGCATTTTTTGGGTTTTCTTTTATGATTTGGAGGTCTGCAGCTCCAAGGCATCTGTCTGCCTTCAGAGAGTTCACTGGAAGCGCTCACTAGCACTCGCTGTGACGTCGGCGCCCGCCCTCTTCCTGCCCCCAATGTAGGTGCTGAGCCTTTCTCCAGGCCGTTAATTGGCCAGCCAGTGTAAGATCGCGGTCGGAGGGGCCGATTGCAGGCGAAAACGCATTTCATGTCCGTTTCCAGGCCTGCCGATCACAAGCTCCCGACAAGTGCAAAGTTCAGGCCATTGTGTTTCAGATTGCTAGAAGCTCATTTATGCATCATTTTGGTGTTCATCTTAACTTTCGCTGAGGGGTGGCCAATGACTGACAGTTGATCAACTGCCAGCTCCACACCTCCTCACCCTGGCTTCCCTTTCCACTGAAGTCAGGGGAAGTTGGACGAGATTTGTAATGTATGGCCATTCCCACTGTTACCAGATTTCTGAGATTTGTATCTTCTCTCCTTGTACAGTAAAAACACACAGTCTGTGAGAAGAGAGTCCAAATTTTCTATCTCCCTGCTACACTGTGGTTTAATTTTGACAGCTCCAATTACTGTGAGTTTTATTTCTTTCTTCCAACTCTTCTCGCTTCTGAGACTTATCCTCAACATTCATGACCTGCTTTTTCTGCAGCTTCAACATCAAAGCCTATAAAATCCTGGAACTGTGGGAATGATTTGTTGGATAGGTTCCCTTATACTAACTGGGAACCTGGATAAATCCCTTGAGGGAAATGGAAACAAAATTTCCCCCTACACCTCCAGTGATTGGGTGCAAGTAACACATCAAGACATTAGGTTACCTGGCGAAAGAAAGCACTTGTTACTTCAAATCCAGGAACGGGACCAGCCCCACAAGACCACAAGGCAAAATGAACCCCAGGTCACTACTACACTTACATGGGTTTGATTCTCTTTGGTAAATTGGGTTTTGGAACTGAATTGGAGTCACTGGAAGTAGCCAAAATCATACAGAGAGAGCTTGGCAAGGTTTGCACTTGGTGATCCTAGTACTAAATGGGCCCACTATATAGACAGCATATTAATTGTCTTAACACATGCTAAAGGAGTGGTGTCAAAAGATAGGAATTGAGTGAAGGTTGGGAACTACATGTCCCAGCACACCCCAGGAGTTTCTGCACATACAGATCTGGGGCGGGCTGTGCAGGTGCAGTCCAATGTTTTAGAGTTCTTTGGGCTGAGGACAAGTGCCCAGTGTGCCTACATGGGAAAAAAGGTGTGGAAATCCAATCAAAGGACCCAGGAGTGGGGTGCCATCATGAGAGGGGTCCTGGAACAGGGGGAAAGGGAGAGGGGACAGGACAGGTCCCGAAGAGGGAACCCAGAGAAGGAGCCCAGGGAGATGGGACTCGGAGAGAAAGAGAACCGGGGAAGGAGCCACTAGGAGGAGGAGACTACTGGTAGGAATTACCAGGGAGAGGAGCGAAGAAAGAGACTCCAGCCAGTAAGAGTGTTGGGTTGACCAACTTCAAGTAGTGAGGGCTCTGGAGAAGCCCTGGAGAGTTGAAAAAGCAACAGAAAGTCAGTGACTCCATGCTGCGGACCACTGGGGCAAAGTTACCCTTTGCAGCAGTGGTGTTCTGCTCGTGGTTGAAGAGCTGGAGTTGTGCCTATGAGTCAATGCTGGAGTGCAGACTCAGGAATCCAGGGGAGTGGAGCCTCAGGAGATGAGACTGAAACCCTGGGAGGTGAGCAGATGTTGAGGCAGTCCGAGTCGGAACATCTTTTGGAGGGAATCTTCAAAAGGGAACAATCCCTCAATCCTCCTTGGCTGCATCTGCCATTTATTGTGTAGTACAGTGTTCGACTGCAGTTTGCCTGTTAATTCACATTTACCTCATATTAATCCCGAATGTTAGACTATAAGATAGATATTGTAAATTGTTTTATCTTTCTGACCTTGTATACCAAAATTTATTTTGCTTGTTCAAAAACCTTGGAATCTTGTGACTTTATTCTCTTAGGAAGTACCTGGGATCTCAAACTTTGTCTACTTTAAACAAAAAGTTACTGGTCCAAAACTAGTTCGTAGCAAAACCTGGGGGTCTGGTCAAGGATCATAACAGTGGGTACACTGCTGGAAATACTCAGGAACTTGGTTGGAGTTAGTGATTATACTGCAAACTCAAATAAACATATTCACACTAGAAAGGAAAAGACAGCTTTCATTTACTGGGTCGCCTGTCTGTTCTGCTCTCTGCTGGTTACTATAACTTGTTCAATTGCGAAAATAGAGGGCACTGGGCATACATTCCTGTTGGGACTATATCCTTTCAGAGATGTTCCCTGTTAAACAAGGCAAACTGGAATTTCACAAAATGTCATCAGCTCTGCTGTGAAGTCAGCAGGATCTCCAAACAGCAAGCTTAAAGCAAAATACTGTGGATGCTGGAAATCTGAAACAAAAACAGAAAATGCTCTGAAAACTCAGTAGGTCTGATAGCATCTGTGGAAAGAAAGACAGAATTAACGTTTCGAGTCCATAAGACTCTTCTTCAGAGCTAAAACTTCAGCAGTATGTTTAAGCTTCCCCCCTTAAACAGTATAAATTTCATCACATTTTTACTTCTCTTTAGCTCTGAAGAAGAGTCATACGGACTCGAAACGTTAACCCTGTTTCTCTCTCCACAGATGCTGCCAGACCTGCTGAGTTTTTCCAACATTTTCTGTTTTTATTTCAGATTTCCAGCATCTGCAGTATATTGCTTTCAACAAAACTTACTGCATCAGTACAACATTTAAATTAGGATACCTGTATAAGAATTAGTAAAGCCAATCAAATTATGGAACACGTTATGGGTAAAGTACAAATACAGAAGCAATTTAAACTTTTTCAATGTCCAACTTACTTCGCTAAAATCAATCTGACCCATTTCAAAGTGATAGAATCAGTTCAGCATTTGAGAACAGTTATACAAGGATGGCACATTCAGTTCCATATGGATCCAACTAAAAGAGTATTTTTATTTAAAAAGTACAGGACATTTCGACTATGAAGTTCTTACTCCCGCAACCACCTTCTTTTGGAAGGCTGCAACCCAGAAATAGTACAATAGCACAAGTGGACCTCATATATCACTCACTGGGTGAGAGTTACTTACTGCTACAAAATGACCCGTCTGCTCTCATATTCCCAGCTAGGGAGAATCAAACAGCAGCCAATTCTTCATAAGCAATAAATGAGCCACAAAAAAAAACAAGCCCAGATAAAGGAGGTTCCTTCTTTGTTCTTTCATTATCCAGAATCCCATGTAGCTAATGCAACAGCAGTAACTTGCATTTATGCAGTGCCATTTATAAAGTGGTAAAACTGCCAAAAAAGTCTCACAGGAGCATGATCAAACAAATTTTGAGACTGAGCCACATAAGTAAAATCTGTCCACCATCTACAAGGTACAAGGGCAGGAGTGTGATAGAACACTCTCCACTTGCCTGGGTGGGTGTGGCTCCAACAACACTCAAGTTGCTGGATACCATCCAGAACAAAGCAGCCCCGCTTGATTGGCACCTCATCCACCACCTTCTACATCCATTCCCTCTATCACCCATGGACAGTGGCTGCAGTGTGTACCACCTATAAGATGCACAGCAGCAACTCGCCAAGCCACCTTCAACAGCACATTCCAAACATGCACACTCAATTGCCTAGAAATGCAAGGGCAGCAGGTGCAAGGGAACACCACCACTTGAAAGATCCCCTCCAAGCCACACTTGGAACAATATCGCCGTTCCTGCTTCACTAGCCTGGATTTTAGGTGCCTCCGCTGGGCGTGTTTTCAGCTGGGGGCACATAACATAGAGCGCGTGCCCATCTTACCACCTTCATAACCAACCCCCCCACATCCAAGATCACACCATAACGTGCTAGGTGGACAGGCGCTGAAACCGACAGCCCGCCTGCCATTTGGAAATAAATAATTAAGGGTCAATTAAACTTGTCACCAAGCCAACTGACCCAGATAAAAGCTGCCCGTGCCATAATATGGTTAGCATGGGCAGGAGGGTGAGAGTGGGCAGCCCATTTTTTAAAAAAAAGTTTTTAAACAGGGCAGGACGGAAGTGAGGCACTAACTACGGCGGGAGTGGGGAGGGTGCCCTTTGCACCTCGGTGGCAATCCCTCTAAATAGTACCCGCCCCTTCCTTCCTATCCACCCTGCTCTCCAAGACCCACCACTCCCACCTACCACCACACACCCCCCACCCTAAGCTGCCTAAATCCTTCCCGCCCAATACCCTGGACTTAGCTCACTCCAGGATCCATTGGGCCTTCTTCTAGGGACTTGTTGCAGTCCTGGCAGAGCCCACTACTGCTGAGACTGCTAGAGCTCCTGGCCAATCAGATTGGCTGGCAGCTCCCGCGGGTGGAACTTCCTCCCTAGTGAGGGACGGAAGTCCCACTGTTAGACAATTTAGCCTGCCTGCAGTGTGTTACAGCTGTAGGACAGGGTTGCACAGAGCGAGCCGGCTTCCAGCTGGACTTTCCTTCCTGTGGGGCAAGTGTAGGGGGTAGGGGACAGGGGGCAGGGGGTGGGGAGCCGTCCTCCCCCCTGTAAAATGTAGCTCATTGTTTCCGGGTCAAAATCCTGGAACTCACCTTCCTAACAGCACTGGCTGGTGAATCGCACAAGATGGACTGTGGTGGTTCAAGGTGGTCCACCACCATCTTCTCAAGGGCATTAGGGATGAGTAACAAATGTTGGTCTTGCCAGCAACATTCATGTCTCATGAAAGAATAAAGAAAGGGAAATATATGACCAAAATTTGGTTTTCTAGTACCTCTAAAAGGAGAAGAGAGGTAGAAAATCATACTGCTTCGTGTATAGGTAGCTGAAAACTACGCCTACCATTGATGGGATTGATGACAATCGGAGAGGTGCAGGAAGCAAGATTGAGGGTGTACAGAGATCTTAAAGGGTTATAGGGCTGCAGTTACCTAGTTAGGGACAGGTGAGGCCATTGAAGGATGTGAAAACAAAGATGAGAATACAATAGGATTTTAGCATATGTGTTAGTTCTATGATGCCATAAGTTTCAAAACCCTTGCTCCTCCACCATACCTGCTCTTCAATCTTTGAGTACACAGACTGAGCTAATAACACAATATGAGATTCTTAAACACCAGAGGATGTAAAAATAGAAGATCTACGGGTGTGAAAATCAAATGCAATACATATTTTGGAAATCAGTTTAATTCAAGGTTATTACCTCCGTCTGTTCCAATTAAGCTCCATTTCCAAAACATCCCATTTCAAGAAGGAAGAATTTCTCACCTGGACCACGAGAGAACTTACTGAACTCATTCAAACATTTAAATATCTCAACAAAGTACAAGGAACAAATGCTTCACTTTTTATGATTCAGACGAAGCTCAATAAAGGAAGGCACCTGCTGAAACCAATGAATGTTCCAACAAGATTTCTCTGACCAGTTTGTAAAAAGATACAAGACCATTTTATCACATCAGTCTTTTTGACTAAGCATGTTAGAACTCAAACTGTAAATATATGAAAGACGATAGAAGAAGTGGTATGAAAACATGGACACAACACTACTCTCATATTCTGATTAGGTATTTATGTGTTATACATGGATTGTAAATTCCAAGGAACAAGAGTTAATGGGGAGCAAAAAAGTATATTGGGATTGACAGTGGATCCAACTAGCTTATCTGCTGTCAAATATACTAACATTACAACCTTGCACTCTAAAGTGGCAGCCATATTTTACTGTCACAGAACATCGTGCACTTGCTAATTCAAAGTGTCTATCGACTGTATTTCAATATTGATTTCAGATCTCCACAATGGCAGAAGGAAATCTTTGAGAGAGAAAACATAAACACATTAAAACTTTTAAATTTTTGGTATGTTGGGCTCAATTCTTTGACTGGAAGAAATGGAAACAATGGAAGGGGAAAAGCAAAATTGAAACTTTCCTTGGCTTCACTGGTTAATAGACACAGCAATGACTGCTACAGCGCAAGAATGTTTCAAAAGAGAAGGGAAACTTGCATTCAATAGCATCTTCCACAACCACAGGACGTGTGACAACACTTTACAGCCGATGGTGTGCTTCTGAAGTTTAGGGCAGGATTTTCCAGCCCAGCCCAACGTTGGGATTGAGCGGTCCCACGGGAAGTCAATGGACTTTTGGCTCGGCCACCGAATCTCCCATGACGGGTCCGGTCTCGATCCCGGCCTTAGTCTTTTCAAGGTTTTTAAATTTATTCTTTCTTGAGATGCAGGTGCCACTGGCAAGGCCAGTATTTGTTGCCCATTCCTAAATTGACCCTGAACCGCTTGCCACACTATTTCAGAGGGCAGTTAGAAGTCAGCCAGATTGCTGTGGGTCTGAAGTCACTCGTAGCCAGACCAGGTAAGGACGACAAATTTCCTTCCCTAAAGGACATTAGTGAATCAGATGTGTTATTACTACAATAGTTGTCATGGTCACCGGTCTTGAGACAAATCTTGCTGAGATAAACCTTACTGGATGTTCATTCAGAAATGGAATGCTCCCTCAACATATTGTGTTGCATATGTAACACAACAAACATGTTCATGCCCATTGAAACTGATAGAGATGGGCCCCAGCAAACTAAAACTTCGCTGACAGACTGTGGTAATCATTTCATGAGCATCCACAATGGCACGAAGACCAATCTTCTCGCTCCCCCACCACCACCCCTGAAAGAAATGGTGGGCACCAGCTGACCCATGTTAAACAAGGCAGCTCCACAGCAATAACATGCTGAGGGTGGCATGAACAAGGTGAGAGTGGGGCTTTCACCCCTCAGTGGAAGGAAATCCCACCCTTGAGAGCTGATGGCCAATCTGGTTGGCCGGTACTCTAGCAGTCCCTGCAGTGCCAAAATTCAGTAGTGGGCGCTACTATGTCTGCAAGCAGGCCCACAAATGAAGAGGACATGGTCTCCAGACCTGGGCAAGTCCTGAAGTTTGGACGGGGAAAGATTGGGGTGGGGCCAGGGCAGGTTTTGGACGCAAGGCAGGGAGGAACAAAGAGGGGGGAGACATTTGGGGGAAGAGGGGTGCCATTAACGTGCACAGGGCACCCCCACCGCCAAACCCCCAACCCCCTCCCCCACCCCCACCCCCGCCACAAAGGATGTGTTTCCTTTCCTTCCCACCTCTTAAGCAGCTTTCTTGAAAAGATGGCCGACCCATTCCCATCCGCCTGCCCACACCAACCATATAAAGACATGGGCACTGTAATATTCCAGTCAATTAGCTTGGTCAATTGCCTGTTAATTATTTACCTAAAAATGGCGGGTGGGCTACCCATTTCAGCACCTGTCTGCCTACCGTATTTTGGGGAACAGGTCAAGGGTGGGCGGAAGGGCAGTGGGCTAGTCACCCAGTATATCTTGTGGCTGGAAGTTTCTGGCCCCGTCATGGGTAGGACCTGCCGTGGGTGAGGTGGTGCCCCAGCCAGAAGTCCATTGCCTTGCAGCAGGACTGGAAGATCGCAGTGGTGGGCGGGTATGGAAAATCCCTGCCCCGCCAAAAACGGTCCGGCAGGGGGCCCTAAAATCCAGACCTAGGTTTCAGTTGTCCTTCCTCTAATCCTGGCACTTACAAATACCCAGTGTCCAGTCTTTGGTCCTGCATCCATCTACTTCTGTACCTACTGACCTGCTTAAACACACCCTTCTCTCCACCTTTTGATACCCTTGTCCCTGTTAATACCATTACACTCTCTCACTCTGGTCATTCTCCAGGCATGGCCTTCATTTCCACTTACAATTAAAGAACGCAGACGTGAAAATCTATGGTGGCAATTGGCTTAACCATTATTGTCAGACGCGGTTGGCCCACATATCATTATCTGCTCTGCTAAAGCTGCTCACTATTGCAGGATTATCATGGAATGCAAAGCTAACACTCAAAGGTTATGGGGAGAAGGTGGGAGAATGGGGTTGAGAAACTTATCAGCCATGATTGAATGGCGGAGCAGACTCGATGGGCTGAATGGCCTAATTTCTGCTCCTATGTCTTATGGTCTTATGGTCTAACCAGCTTCTCCTGTCTCAAAGTATTTAAATTACTGTTTTATTTTAAAACTGACTCTAATTTCATTTTTGGTAAATTGAAAAAGAAGGGCTTGCACTATGTTTTGATTTAGCTTCATGTGGTACAGGGGAGGAGATGGCGTGGTGTTAATGTTGCTGGACTAGTAATCCAAAGACCCAGAGTAACATTCTGGGGAGCCAGGTTTGAATCTGAATGTAATTTGAACTGAATAAAAAATCTGGAACTAAAAGCCTAATGATAACATGAAACCATTGTCGATTGTTGTAAAAACCCATCTGGTTCACTAATGCCCTTTAGGGCAACTAGGGATGGGTAATAAATGCTGGCCTGGCCAGTGATACACGCATCCCATGAATGAATTTTTTAAAAAGTAATCTGTTTAGCTTGCTCAAAAGGCTTTTATTTTTAACAAGTGCTTTTTGATTTAACAAATTATTTTAATTACTGTTCTTTCAAATTACTGCGGTCTCATACTATGAAAAAAATAAACACACAAAGATTATCTGAAATTGCTCAGCCCTACAAAGAGATAAACTTCATACCATGAACAAAATCTTCAACAAAGCAAGCAACTTCAAAACCCAATTAGTGATGACACTTCCCACATGACTACCAGTGCCATCAAGTGTCATATCAGGAAAACATCAATTAATCGTCAGTGTATATGAACTCCAGGGGAAAGGCAGTCAACCTGTCAATAAGCTGAGAGTTGGAGTTCTAGGATATTGAAACTCTAAGCCCTTGATTGAAGTATAGAAGATCCTGAATGGTCTTGATGAGGTGGACATCCTCTTGTGGATGAGTCCAAAACTAGGGGGCACTGTTTTAAAATTAGTGGTCACCCTTTTAGGATGGAGATGAGGAGAATTTTTTTCTCTCAGAGGGTTGTACAACTTTGGAACTCTCCGCCTCAGGTGATGGTGGAGGCGGGGCCATTGAAAATTTTTAAGATGGAGGTACATAGATTCTTGTGAAGAAAGGGAGTCAAAGGGGGTAGATGGGAATGTGGAATTCGAAACGCAAACAGATCAGCCATGATCTTAATGAATGGCGGAGCAGGCTCAAGGGGCTGAATGGCCTACTCCTGCTCCTATTTTGTATGTTTGTATGTAAGCAACAGAGGATCAAATACTGTGGACAGTGAGTACCCTCAACATGATTTTTGCAAATCTCTTCCGAGAGATTTTCTTCTTGGCTATTAGCAGTGTGGACTTTCCCTCTTCCACCCTCATCTCCAATAGGAAATGTGAGGAGCTCAAGATTAAGACCATTCTTTCAGCTGCTTCCCTCCCTTCCACTACCACACAGGGCAAAACCTCCCTTCAGCATTGCCCATTTCCAAGATCCGAACACACATCTTTCTCTAATTTCTTTCTCAACTTGCACTCTCAAATCTGATCCTATCCATGATACCTACCTTCTGCTCCCTTGACCCTATTGACACCAGACTGCTGACAACCCAGTTTCACTTCCTGGCTCACACATTAGCTGATGTTGTTAATTGTTCCCTGTCAGATTAGCCTTCATCACCCTATCACCAAAAAATCCAACCTTCGCCAGTCTGTTTTGGCAAACTACTGCCCCTCTCCAAATACCCTTTCCTCCCCCAAGCCCTTGAATGTCTCCCAAATCTGTCCCCATCTTTCCCGCACTTGCATGCTTGAATCCCTCCAATTAGGTTTCTGCCCCTACCACAGTGCTAAAACAGCTCTTATCAAAGTCACAAATGACATGCTTTGTGACTGTGCTAAATTATCCCTTTTTATACCTCTCAACTGCTCTGAACCTGTGACACAGTTAGTCTCACTATTCTCTCCTCCAATGGCTCTCCTCTGTTGCCCAGCTGGGAGGGATTGCTTCACCTGGTTGCATTCTTATCTATGCAGTCCTAGACAAAGAATCATCTGCAATGACTTTTCCCCCCACTTTCGCACATGACTTAGGCCCCTGCTATTTTTCAGCTACATATTGTCCTATGTCCAGTTCTACATATACACTCAAATAATTTTCCAAATCTCTCTCTCTTCCCAACAGGAGCACCTACTCCAGCAGGAGCTGCATCCTTCCTTGAAGGAAGCTATGCTGTAGGAAACTTGATAATTTCATAAGGAGTAAAGCCATATGGAACTATAGTTGACACATTTCTAGCTCTGAAGAACGGTCAGACGGACTCAAAGAATCAACTGTCTTTCTCTCCACAAACGCTGTCAAACCTGCTGAGTTTTTCCAGGATTTTCTGTTTTTGTTTCAGAATGCCAGCATCTACAGTATTTTGCTTTTATACTGAGACATGTCTAAGTGTCTAATCGGGATAATGGGTTCTCCATTGAACATTGTCGATCCAAAATGGAGTTCCATTCACTCGAAAGCAAAACTTTTTTATATTGGTTTCATGACATGACTTCCTTTAAAAAGAAAACAGCCTGGTAGCCAATCTTAGCATCTCAGAAGCCAATAGCAGTAATCTGGCATAGAACCATTGTCAAGGTTCATTGGGTTGAGGCTATTGGAACTCAATTTGGTTAAAAATATATTGGCCCAGGTTTTGCAGTTGCAGTGATGGTGAAACTGACTGCTATATCTGGGATCTACAGATGCACAGTGTCATGAAATCAATTTTTGTTTCTCCTTGTTTGCCAGGTAAGCTAGCACCTGTGCAGATTGTAACATTCAGGGCACTGACATTCCCAATCCTGTTACATTTGATTATGCCTAGCAACAAGGGCAGGTTACCTAGATCATTTCAAGGGTCAACCAGGTTTAGTTAGAGAAAGAGTCAGACCCAGAAGAAGGTCCATGCAGCTGAAGTGCTGCTGTTAGGTCTGAGGAGCAGGGTTGGTAGGTTCAAGGTAGTGAAGGCTCGAGAGAAGCCCTGGAGTACTGAAAAGGCAATGTAAGGTTGGTGACAATGTGCTACAGGCCCCTGGAGCAAACTCTGGAGTAGTGGTGCTCTGCTCAGCATGGCTGAAGAGCTGGAGTTGTATCCATGAGTTGGTGCTGGAGAGCAGATTTGGGAATCCAGGGGAATGTAGTCTCGGAAGAAGAAATTGAAACCCTGGGAGCTGAGCAGTCATTGAGGCAGTCTGTGTCAGAGTGGCTTTTGGAGGGAATTCAGAAGCTAGATCTTCGAAGATAAAGACTGGAAATCCCTCGTAAGGGAGACAGATTTTTAACAAGGTGGTGCAACTCATAGTGAACACTGTTGTCTGGGTGGGTTTCTAAGAAATCTGTGGGATCTGTCTTGATTGCATTTGCCACTTATTGTGCAGTGTGGTATGTTCAACCACAGTTTGCCTATTATTTCATATTTATCTTATGTTAATTCTTAATGTTAGAGTATAAGATAGATATTGTGAATTGTTTTACTTTTCTGACTTTGTGTAAAGGTTAGTTTGTTTGTTCAAAAACCATCGAATCTTGTGGCTTTATTCTCTCAGTAAATGCCTGGGATCTCAATCTTTGTTTACTTTGAACAAAACATTACTGGTCCCTCACCCGATCAAAAATTTGGGGGTCTTGTCCAGAATCATAATAACAGTGAAACTCAGAAATGCAGAAGTTGCTGTCAGTGATTCCCCATTCCTCCACAGAGTATGGTATTGAAGTCCTCACAGTGAGAAATCAATTAGAAATTACTGATTTGATGGGAGCTTCCAATCTTTTTGCCACTGTATTAGACTCTCTGTAAAAATCCTTAAATAAGTTACTTCTTGTTAAATGAGCTGTAACACTGGGTTTTTAGTGGCACAAGTTATAATTACTGTTGAACAGCCTTTCTGGTCCTGAAAATCTAATTTCCCATTTGAGGGATATCAAATTTTCCCATTCCATAGATTCTTAAAATGTTAAAAAGTAATTTTCTTCAAACTTTGTTTATGATGTTTTGCTTTCTGTAAAATTATAAAAAGTGAATGCTTGTTGCTTCCTGTTTTGCAGTCTGTGAGAATTCTTCAATGAGATTGGCTGCTCAGCCTGCTAGCTGGTGCCAGAATGAAATTAACATTCATAAAGGGAAAACCAACACCACAGAACTTACTAGATATTTTTACATTTGTTTCTGGGCTTGAAAGGCCAGCATTATTGCCCATCGCTAATTGCCCATGAGAAGGCGGTTATGAACTGCCTTCTTGAACCGCTGCAATCCATGTGGTGTAGGTACATCCACAATGTTTACAGGCAGAGAGTTCCAGGATTTTGACGCAATGACGGTGGAGGAATGACAAGATCAAGCCAGGATGGTTTGTGACTTGAAGGGGAACTTGAGGCAGAGGTTTTCCCACTGTTATGACTGGGCCCCAGACAAGATCCCAAATTGTCATGATCCTGGACAAGATACCCCGAATTGTAATGCTCCTGGGGGAGGAGCAATGAGCTGGCTCCCCTTCTTTATTCAACCGCCTCGGTTGGTCGCAACAAGATTAATTTTAAAAGGATCCCTTCCCTTGTGGATACCTCTTCCCAATCCAAATGTATTTATGTTTTAGAAGAAGCCAACTTAGCCAGGCTTTCTTGAGTCAAAGAAAAAGTAAGTTTATTAATTACTAAAAACCCAAGAAAAATAAAAATGCAACACACATACACACAGATTAGAAGTGAGAAGTTGAGTCCAAAAATAAAAGTTTTTTAAAAAAAATATACAAATCAGTCTTTGGCATATCCATGAGGGGTAGCTGGTAAAATGTTACAGCTGTGAAGTTGGGTGATTCCAGTAGACCTGACTTTGGCTGTTGAGCAGCTGGTTTGGAGATACTTGGTTCTGGGGGTTAGCTGAAGGAGCTGTCCTGTTTCCTTTTTGACTGTGGCTTTTCTGACATATAACTTGCCTCCAGCAATGGAGAAAGGCTTTTACCTGCAGGAATGCCTAGTGGCTGATCTTCTGCTGTGACCTTCACAGCACACACTAGCACACCAGAACTAGAGAACCAGAGCTAGCACACACAGATCAATGTTGCAGCTGGCTTTTTAACCCCTTTTCTTGTGCATCCCTGGAAGGGAAAACCAAACATGGCTTTCACCCAGAATCTGCTTTCTTTCAATTCAGATCATTTCCACATTCTGATATAAAACTCAACAGGATATGATTTCTGCTGAAATAGCAATCATCTCCATTGTCTCCGCAGCCACAGATCAAAGTTCAGTTTCCTTTTGCAATGCATCTCTACTTTTCAAGCGTATCTGGCTGAAGTAGGCTTTGATAACTTTTTAGGTGCGACATTTCGTTCTCTCTGGACTAGTCAGTCAAGTGTAACCCACATAGGAATTTTCCAGCAAGTGGTTACTATACATTTTCAGACAGGTTTTACTTGTATGTCATTTTTAAAGAAAAAAACATGTCTTCCCCAAAAAGTTCAATGTGCCCGTAAGTAATTGGGGCTGTGATCCACTGTCATGACACCACACACCTGCTGACCTTGCTCTTCTAAGTGGTAGAGGTTAGGGTTTGGAAGGTGCTGTCAAAGGAGCCTTGATGAGTTGTTGCACTTATGGCGCTGTACACCAGTGGTGGCGAGCGTGAATGCATAAGTTGCGGGAAGGGGATGCCAATCAAGCAAGTTGCTTTGTTCTAGATGGTGTCAAAATGCTCAAGTGTTGTTGGAGCTACACTTATCCAGGCAAGTGGAGGATATTCCGTCATAATCATAACTTATGCCTTGTAGATGGTGGACAGGCTTTGGTGAGTCAGGAGGTGAGTTACCACTGCAGAATTCCCAGACTCAGTTCTATTGTTGTTGCCATAGTATTTACGCAGCTGGTTCAATTGAGTTTCTGGTGAATGGTAGCCCCCAGGATGCTGATGGTGGGAGATTCAGCATTAGTAATGCTGCTGAATGTCAAGGGGAGGTACTTAGATTCTTCCTTGTTGGAAAGATTTTTGTAGGCACTGTCACTTGGCTGCTGACTACAAGATCTAAGCCATTATGAGAAGACTTTAATCTAGCACCAAAGGAGGACATAGAAGACTGATAATTTGCTGAAGAAGATATATAGGGACGACTGCAATCATTTGTGATTAAGTATGATCAGCAGACCTCCAGAGAGGCTTAAAGTAAAGAGGCTATTCGTCTGCCTTTCTGTTGTGTATCTTAATGAGAGTGTGAGAGAGACACAAATCTTTCATGCACAGTTAAACTGAATTAGATGCTCCTGAACAGCCACTAACACCCGCCAAAGCTAACAATTAAAAGATAATATCATGCAATGACCTTGTGAGAGCAGGCTATTAAAGTGCAATATGTGAGATTAGGTATCCCGTAAGTAATGTCGTTAACAACTGGCAATTAGTGTGCAATATGGTACACCTATCTGACAAACACTTGCCAAGAAATGTTCATGATGTATGGCAGTATGGTTTAAAAGAGGCAAACATTTATTGCACTTAAGCCAATTCCTGCTGTCTAGGGCCATGTTTATCTGCTGGATAGCAGTATACAAGTGTGTCTGTGCTGTTGTTTCAACCATACCCCTCAACAATGAAAAGACCTTCGCTATTCCATAGCCACAAAACCGTGGGGTTTGGCAACAGATACCTTGAGTATGGCACAGAAGGGATACAATGTTATGTATGAACATAAGGATAAATGACTAACAGACAGAGAGGCAGTGGCTTATCCAGCCCATTCCATGCAACTGTGATGCTTTAAGTATCACAATACATAGGTTCTCCACCCTACCTGGAATCATGTAGTCTTCAGGGAGAGGTGAAGATGAAATGCTCAGCCTAATTAGATGGTGGTAAGAAATCAGTAAAAATTTGCTTCAACCCCTTTAAAAGAAAGACTTGCACTTCTGCAGCACCTTTCAAATGTCCAAATGCCCAAAATACTTTACAACCAATGATATACTTTTGAACCATAGGCCCACTGTCGTAATGAATGGAAAGTAGCAACCAATTTGCAGATAGCAAACAGCAATGTAATAAAGACCAATCTATTTTTAGTGATCTTGTCTAAAGGATAATATTGGCCAGACACGAGGGATAATGCCTCAGCTCTTTTTTGAAACAGTGGATATGGATCTTGTACATCCACCTGACAGGGCAGATGGGGCCTTGATTTTCATCCGAAAGATGGCACTTCCGGCACTTCCAAGAGTGAATTGAGATTTTTGTGCTTGCTTCTGGAGTGGGATGACTGAAACTAGTCCACGAGACCACTCTGGCCTTGATTAATGGTATGTTCCATCTACCGCTTGGATGAGGTGATCGCCAGTCATGGAGAACTGTAGAGAATAGGATGGGGTGGGAGGGGGGACTGGAGGCCTGATCCCAGAGTCTTTCTATAGGGTGAGCAATTCTGATGAGAGTTAGCGGGGGGAGAGAGGGCTAAACTTTTAAAATTTTTAACATTTGTCTCAACACCAACCCACATGTTTTTGTCTGTTAAATTTCAGTCCATGGTCATAACAATACAGCAAGAAATGTGGCAGCAAATTTACATACTGCAAGCTCCCACATACAGCAATGTGATAATCCATTTTAATGTTGTAGATTAAGGGATAAATATTGATCAGAACACTGGGGAAAACTTCTCTGCTCTTAGAACTAGTGTCATGGGATCTTTTGTATCCACCTGAGAGTTTACCTCCTCCAAGAGATGATACCTGCACCAGTGCAGCTCTCTGTCAGTAATGCACAGATGTGCCAGACTGGATTTTTGTGCTCAAGGCCTGGAGTTTAACTTGAGCCCACACCTTCTGAATCAGAGACAGTGCGACCAACTGAGCCATGGCATTCAACTATTGATTGATTGTAGCTGTGGCAAGTCTCATGAATGTTGAGAGTTCTGATGAACTCTGTTTTTCTCTCCAGGGATGCTGCCTGACCTGCTGAGTATTTCCAAAGTTTTCTGTTTTTTTTTAATCTCTTGAATCTTTAGTCACTTGTTCTTTAATGGTATAATCTCACTGAAATGATCCAAATTCTCACAGGAAGTATACATCCATTCATTTTAAGGGCCTGAAAACTACGAATGTAGACTCAAGAAAAGGCCAAGCAATTCACCCACTTCACCTCACTGCTCCCAGCTAGTTGCAGGAATCAACCTAACCATTCGTCGTTCTGGAAATTTAATTTTACACTGGGATCTGTATTTTAAATGTTTCCGAGTTCAGTGATTTAGCAGTTCAAAAAAAAAACACCCCTGGCAAAGCATTGAATTCAGAAGCTATTATCCTGAGTGAAGTGGGAAGTGAAATGAGAATTTAGAATCCCACTTTGTTCTAAAATCTCATTGCAATTCATCACTCAAGCTAAGTGATCTCACCGTTGTACTGTTCACAATGTGTATGTAACAATGTTGCCTTTGTATTGGATGAAAGTATACCGCCATCTGCTTTAAATGATTGAGAGAATCAAATGGACTTTGAACCACATCATAAACCGGGACAAATCGGACTGCATCTCTCCTGGGGATAAGGAGGGCTCTATTGCAAAATAATGAGACAGAAATGGCACATCCAATTAATGTGACCTCAATACTTTATTTCCAGCCCTCTGGACTGTGAGATGAAGCAAGCTTCCCTCACTCCATGCAGCATTTATTCTCTGCTATTTTAGTTCAAGCATTCCTCGGCAAGAACATTCCTTTAAGGAAAAAAACGCAACACGGAATAAAACATGTCACGAGTGTGTGGAGCAAATAATGACCTGTTTCTGTCTAATGGTGCCATTCTCCTGTGCCCCTTCATTTTAAACTCTGTGAACAAAATTTTAAATAAGGAGCAAAATGGAGCTCTTCAAAAGGAGCAATTGTTATCCTGGGCCTTTTGGATCACATATTGTACATGAATTTTTTAAGCACTCTGAGCCCATTAATGTATTAAAATCCAACTGACCCTCTGGCACATCAAGAAAAGTGTGTGGATTGAAAGTTTATATAATTATGCTGGGGATTCAGCACAGCAGGGCTACTTGTTTTCCTTGTATTCAACTATTAAAAAGTATGTTACAAATAAAATAATAACAGGCTTAGGAGAAGAATGAGGCAACACATTTAAATAAATCAAGTTGGTGTACAGAAGCAATTTCTAAAGTCTGTGATGTGGTTGTCTGAAACACCTGAAGTCATTTGTTGTTTCACTCGTGTATAATCTTATTTGCTATCCAGCATTAATCTGTTGTGAGTAACCACTATGTGTAATAATGTTGTCCCTATGCAACATAACAGGAGAGGGATTATCTCCAACATGCTGGAAATAATTTTAGCTTTGGCTGCTGGTGTAAATTTGGGCGATATCAGATCAGCTGCCCAAAGCAATGTAAAATGTGTGTGTGTGTGTGTGTTAATGAAAGAAATTAGAATGAGGATAAATGACAATATGAAGTTGGTGTGTGTGTTAATGACAGTGTGAAATTGGAATATGTGTTACTGCTAGTGTGAAATTAGTGTGTTTTAATGACTGTATGAGATTAGAGTGTGTGTTAATGATGTGGTGAAATTGGAATATGTATTAATGACAGTGTGGGATTAGTGTATGTTTATTACAGTGTGAAATTAGAATAAGTGAGTTAAAGACAATGAGAAGTTAGAATGTGGGTAATGACAGTGTGAAATTAGAGTATGTGTTAATGAGAGCGCAAAATTAGAATGTGTGCATGAATGACAGCGAGATTAGTGTGTTAATGACAGCATGAAATTAGTGTGTGTTAATGACAGTGTGAGATTAGAGAGTGTGTTAATGATAGTATGAAATTAGAATATGTGTTAATGACTGTGGAATTAGTGTGTGTGTTAATGACTATGAAATTAGTGTGTGTTAATGACAGTGTGAGATTGGAATAAGTGTTAATGACTGTGGATTAGTGTGCATTTATTACAATCTGAAATTAGAATAAGTGTGTTAAAGACAGTCAGAAATTAGAATGTGGGTAATGACAGTGTGAAATTAGTGTGTGGGGTAATGACAGTGTGAGATTAGACAGTGTGTTAATGACATTGTGAAATTAGAGTGTGTGTTAATGAGAGTGTGAAATTAGAATGTGTGCTTGAATGACAGTGAGATTAGTGTGTGTTAATGACAGCGTGAAATTAGAATGTGTGTATGAATGAAAGTGTGAAATTAGAGTGAGTGTGTTAAAGATAGTGTGAAATTAGAGTGTGTGTGTTAACAACAGTGTGAAATTAGAATGTAGATTAATGACAGTGTGAGATTACAATGCGTGTTAATGACTGAGAGATTGGAATATGTGTTAATGACAGTGTAATATTAGTTTGTGTGTTAATGACAGTGTAATATTAGTTTGTTTGTGTTAATGAGTGTGAAATTAGATTGTGTGTTAATGACAATGTGAAATTAGAATGTGTACGTTAATGACAGCGTGAAATTAGAATGGGTGTTTTTGACAATGTGAGTTTTGAGGTCGGATGAAAGGTCATTGACTGAAAAATTAACACTATTTCTCTCCCTACTGATGCTCCCTGACTTGCTAGTATTTCTAACATTTTCTGTTTTCTTTGAGGTAGACCCTGTGTGTGGTAATGAGAACGTGACGTTAGAGTCTGTGTATTAATGATAGGATGAGGTTAGTGTGTTAATTACATTATAAGATTGCAATGGCAATTCCATGCTGGCTGGATGTAGTGTTTGTGTTTTTGCAGAATACAGATCATAACCAAAAATCTGTACCACATTAAATTTTTTGCCTATGTGGGGTTTGCCAGATATCTTGTTCCATTATACATTTGTGTGCCCTGATTTGTAATGGCAACTGCCTACGTAAAATTGTCACACTGTAATGAAACTTCATTTCCACCAGACATGTATCAATTATATAGCCCTTCCACTTTCTAAACACATGGGAACACAAATTAATGTATCCAACCTGTCCTCCAAATTTAACATATTAAATGCTGGTGTCATTTTGGTTAATCCATGCAGTATAGCTGGCCTGAGGTATGGTGTCCAAAATTGAATGCAGTCCTCCAAATGTGGTCTAACCCCGGCTCTGTACAACTGAAGCGTAAGTTCTTCCCTGTTGTATTTGATAAAGGCCAACATCCCGTTAGTTTTATTGATTCCTTTTTGTACCTATGCACTAGTTTTTAGTCAGTTTTGTACATGGACACCTCTGGCCTGTCTTGGTTTCTCTGAATTTAACACAGACCTTACTGGATCGAATGACAAAGGATTACACCACACAGGGGCCTGAATTTTCAATTCCTGGCTCCATAAACCCGACCTGGGAGGAAGTGTCCAGCACTTTGGACTTTTGGTCCATGAGGACAGGTGAAAATGGGAGTCATGGCGGGTGACCCTGGAAAGAGTGCGGAGACTGCCAGGTGCAGGGGCGGGCTGGATGGAAGGCATGTCCCAGTGCACCTGCACTGTGTCGAAGTCTTAAAAAGATAATAAAACAGCACTCCAGCCCTCACCCTGCACCTCCCCAAGCATTCCCCATGCCATATCTATGCCAACCCATGCCATCTCATGCCTCCCAACCCCAAGGCCCTTCATACTCTCCATGCCAACCTGCTACCCCACTCACCCCCATGGCCCTTCATAGCCCCTTTGCCAACTTAGTGCCAACTCATGCCCTGTCCACCACCCTTTGCCTTTATGCATACCATGCTACTCACCAAGTATCCACCATGGGTGGACCTTAGAACCCATACTGAGATCAAATAAAGCTCCTAAGTGTATATTGAAGAATTTACTATTTAAAAAAAAACTCAAGGATAAAAACCCGTTCACTACAGTTAACTCCATTTAATCCCTTACAGGAACAAGCATTGGAATGCATAGTCCCACTTCAAAGAATTTTTAACAACTTGGATCTGTCAATCAAACTGTGAAATGACAGGCACACCACTGTGATAGTGACAATTGAAAATTAGTCATGCAGCTCAGGCTTATTTCAACAGAGTGAAATAGCAAGCACTGATTTTTCTTTATCACTGCAGGTAGTTTATTTCAAATCTTTGAAGGGCAGGAGTTTTAAATACCTTGACAGTTCCTTCTGATAGCTCTGTCGACTGCTCCTATTAACAGTTTCAATGAGCTTATACAATTTTTATGCACATTCACGTCTACTTTGAATAATCTCAAAGGGCACCTCACCTCTCCCAAAGGTGTTCCGTGACCATATCCAAAAAGATACCATACCTCTCCAAAGGGTTACCCCATATCTCCAAAGAACTCCAACAGCTTTAGAGCTTCTCCAACCAGATCTAAAGTGTACAATATATGTTTTGGATATCCCACTTGCCATTTTCATAATGACAGAGAGGTTTTCTGTCTTTACAAAAATTCAGGCAGGATATTTACCCACTTAAACAAAGTTGGGGTGGGGGGAAATTCTGATATCTTTTCACCAGTCATGAATAATATGACCAGATCTTTGTAACATAGTATGATAGTGATGGTAATAATAATAATAATAATAATAATAATGGCCATGATATGTCAAAAATTCTGTGTTCCATTTACAGCAGCAAAATTAGCAGGATTCCTAAAATAAGGTGCACTGATCTAAATTGTATAATCTGGAACTAATCAGGAAGAACTGCATATTTGGTCCAGTTCAGATTCAGAATCACTTCAAGTGGCAAATTTCCTGGACCCTCGAAGGTAGTTACCACTTACTGATATTCTATAGTTGTCTTACAAGAAAAATTAACCTTTATTTGCTTTTTCCATTTTCCTTATGTAGTTCTTCCACTTTACATGTATATTCACCTTGATCACCATTTATTGGGACAGATTTTTATGTTATTTTGCTTGATTGCTGAGTGCACAGAGAAAGATCAAATGTTAAAGATTACACACAGAAAGTGGGCCCCACGATTATCCACTCTTTAGATTAATAGACGGAAATGGCCTAATATACATCATCTCTACCAAACATTCCTCTATGCCCTGAACTCAAGTGATTCTTTACGCCCAAGTGCAGCAAGAGAAACAAAGGTTCCCTGTTGATTTTTCAAGTTTCTTTCCTTTATTCTCTTTAATTTTGTTAGTTTCCTGCAGGAGCAGCCTAGATCCTTCACTTAGGTTTTCTAATGGAAGAGGGGTATATTCAAGGAACTTAAGTGTAAACACTTGGGATACACAGGGTTACATGAGACTTGTTTTACACAGCCAAATCTGACTATAAATACATTTTATCCTTGGGATGCGGGTGTCACTGGCAAAGCTGGCATTTATTGCCTATCTCTAATTGCCCTGGGAAGGTGGGCCACCTTCTTCAATTCAATTTTTCAAATACAGTGAACATAGTCCCACAATGGTGGCACGGTCAGAGTTCCAGTCCAAGTCAGGAAGGTGTGTGATTTGTAGGTGAAGTACAAGTAGGTGTTCTCATACAGCTGCAATCTTGTCCTTCCAGGTGATGGAGGTTGTGGGTTTAGAAGCTGCTGCCAAAGAAACCTTAGTGCCTCTCTGCAGTGCATCCTCTAGATGGCACATAATGCAGTCTTGAGGCACAAGTGGTAGGGGGAGTGGATGTCTAGACTGTTGAATGAAGTGCTGATCAAGCATGATATCAGAGAAGTTACCAATGAGATCATGATAGTCATGAAATATATATTAACATCTTGGCACATGGAACTGATTGGTCATTTCTCGTTAAACAGACTGTCCATGGCGCTTATTGTGTCTGCAATTTACAGAGCAAAACAATTGGATCAATCATAAGCCAAAGACCCATCAATCAGATCTTCCTTTCAAAACTCAATTAGAATAATTAAATTAAATTCTGCATAACTTTTGTTAATTGATGAGATCACAGAGTGTGACACGATTTAAAGTTTGACAGCCTTGATTGCAATTAGCTTGCTAATATTCTTCATCAGCAATTTCGTCAGAACATTAATGCCTGTTCCAATATTTTATGTATGGTTTAGCTGCTGTCATTATCACAAATGAGCAACTGAGGACAAATATTTGATGACACAGTTAGTTGTTTTTGTGATGAGCTTCTGTGAAAAGTGGCTTCCTGTAATATGCTCCAGAAACAGCAAGCTTCTCTGGGGATCTCTGCCGCCTGATCCCTGTAAAGATGAATATCCTTTAACAGTTAGCCACAGTGGTTAAACATGGTTTGTAAAGTGTGTAATCCTCTCACTGGTTCAAAGCTACATGGCAGAGTGAACAGAATAATATATATCGTCCTGCAACCTTCAGCGGCAGCTGACATTCATTGTAAAAACCTTATTTTCAAGAAATAAGATATGGTATTGAAGAGTTGGAATGCGGAATGTACTGAGACTGCATAAAAACATCAGAAAGTCCATCAGGTGAAAAAGGCTGCTGCATATGGAGCCCAGTACCACTGTTCAATTCTCAAATCTCCTACTTTAAGAGACATTAAAACAAAAGAAAAACTTGCACTTATGTATTGTCTTTCACAATGAACTTTACAGCCAATGAAGTACTTTTGAAGTGTAATACAAGAAACTTGGCAGCTAATATGCTCACAGCAAGCTTCCACAAAAAGCAACAAAATACAGACTAGATTCGCTATTTTAGTGACATTGGGTGAGGGACATGTTTGGGAATAAAGGTTGGCTAGGAAGCCAGGGAGAATTCCCCAACTCTTCTTCAGATATTGTCATGGGATCTATGGGGTCCACTCTCAGTACTGCACTCAAGTGTCAGCCTAGATTTCATGCAACATAGCATGAAGAAACTCAAGAGGAGGATATGGATTCCATTAATATCCCATAGTCATGATTCTTTTAACAGAGGTTTGTCGGTTTTGACAAGAGTACATAGGGAGAAACTGTTTCTACTGACAGATGGGTTGCTAACTGTGGACACAATCTAAAATAATTGGCAAAAGAACCAGAGAGGAGATGAGGAGAATTGTCTTCATGTAACAACTTGCTGTGGTCCAGAATGCATGCCTGAAAGGGCAGCGGATGTAGATTAATAATAATTTACAAAAGGGAATTGCATACACAGTTGAAAAAGAAAAAAAATAATTGCCAGGTTAAGGGGCAAGAACAGGAGAGTGGGACCAATTGGATATTATCTCGGAGGACTTTCCGGTGCCGATTAGTATCCCCTTTACCGAGACCTTTCCCGCCTTTGCCTCTACCAGACCACACCCGGAGATAAAATCTCGTCCAATTGGACGATACAGACATGATGGACTGAATAGCCTCCTTCTGTGCTGTATCATTCTATGATTCTAAAAGATTAACCTGAAAATAAGCCAAAACATCCCTAACAAGCTAAGTCTTGAATATATGAACTGTGCAAATCAACAAGAGATTTGAAGCCGGAACTCTGCTCCGGGACCAGCAGAACTCTATGAAAATGCTGTAACTGTAGTCTCAATCTCCTTGGAACTGTGAGAAAACTATAGTAATTTCAGGGACATGGTTAACTCAAAACACCTCAGATCTGCCAATTCTCAAGGCATTGTTCATAATAAATGGGGCACTGCTATACGGATCCATATTTTAAACTTTAATTTCCAGTAGGGACACTGGACATTTGAAGTTGAGACTTGTGAATTTCACCTTTCATGAATAAAAGATGTAATTTATCCTTAGTCAGCCCCCATTTTAAAAAAAATTATGCATGCTTGATCTTTTCGCAAATGCTTCTAAATTTCACAGCATCCTTAAGCTTTCAAGGTGCACATTTAAACTACCAGCAGCTTCAGCTTTCCTCCAATTTACAACTCCTTGAACTAGATACTGTACTAAACTATCAGAGACTTCATGCATGTTCCACACAGGCTTCAACCACTGAAGCAAGTGAGTTCCAGGAGTGTGAATTTCCACAGTTTTGCAGAAAATGTCACACCGGGTTTAAACTTGGCAGTGCAATCAATAATAAAAAGAAAGCAAAATACCGTTGGTGCTGGAGACCTGAAATACACAGAAAATATTAGAAAATACTCAGCAGGACAGGCTGCCTCTGCGGAGAAAGAAGCAGAGTTAATGTTTCAGGGCAAATGATCTTACCACAAGTCAATAGTATTGCCACAATAAACTTATTAACATGCATGAAGAGGATCAGTATATTACATCTGATGAAAGGTTTGTGATCTTCTTAACTCTGCTTCTCTCTCTTCATTGATATGCTGATTATTTCCAACATTTTCTACTTTTATTTCACAGTCCTGGGATCCACACTATTTTGCTTTTGTTCTGGAACCCATCCTTTGGAAAGTCCGTACAGCAGAGAGTTTCCAAAAAACTGGCACTCGAATACCAGATGATATGACTGCCTGTGAGAGAATTCCACAGGCAGAGATGGGGGTTGCCAACTCTTCAGAATTGTCCTGGAGTCTCCAGGAACCATAAAACCATAGAAAAGTTACAGCACAGGAGGCGGCCATTCGACCCATCTTGTCCATGCCAGCCCAAGGACACCCAGGTGCCCTTTCTAATCCCATCTTCCTGCTCCCAGGCCATAGCCCTGCAGCTTACAGTACTTTAGGTGCAGATCCAGGTACTTTTTAAAAGAGTTTACATGTTTCTGCCTCTACCACCAACTTGGGCAGCGAATTCCAGACACCCACTACCCTCTGAGTAAAAAAGTGCTTCCTCATGTCCCCCCTACACCTTCTGCCACATAACTTGAATCTACGACCCCTGGTTCTAGAATTCTCCGTCAAGGGAAACAATTTTATCCTGTCCATCTATCTATTCCCCTCATAATGTTGTACACCTCAATCAAGTCACCTTTCAGCCTTCTTTGTTGTAAGGAAAATAAGCCCAACCTATCCAATCTTTCCTCGTAGCTACACTTTTCTAATCCTGGCAACATTCTTGTAAACCTCCTCTGCAGGAGTGGAATATTAATCTCTAGTTTCCTTTGACAGCACCTTCCAAACTCATGGCCTGAAGGACAAGGACATTACAACCTGGAAGTTCCCCTCCAAGCCACACACCATCCTGATTTGGAAATATATCACCGTTCCTTCACTGTCACTGGGTCAAAATCCTGGAACTCCTTCCCTAACAGCACTGTGGGTACACCTACATCACATGGACTGCAGCAGTTCAAGAAGGCAGTTCACCACCACCTTCTCATAGGCAATAAATGCTGGCCTAGCCAGCGACACCCACGCCCCATGAAAGAATAAATAAAAAAACCATGGAGAAAATAAATGGGGGCAGTAAAACATTGTATTTTGCAAATAATTGTTTGGTAGTACAGAACTTGAGTACTGATTAAAAAAGAGAAATGTCTAAGCTTTTCATCTTGCACTCTTCAAGACACTCACAAGGATACCAATATAAGGGGCTGGGCCTAGAGGGGATCCCATGACAACACCATCTATTTGGGGGTACATGGTATCATTAAAACTGATATAAAAGCAAAATACTGCAGATGCTGAAAATCTGAAACAAAAACAGGAAATGCTGGAAAAACTCAGCAGGTTTAACAGCAACTGTGGAGAGAGAAAAAAAAAGTTAACTTTTTTTTTCTCTCCTCAGATGCTTTTAGACCTGCTGAGTTTTTCCAGCATTTTCCATTTTTGTGTCATTGAAACTGAACTCAACTGCATGAGTTGCTGAGTTCATAAGTCCAATGAGTGCTGATTCATGCAATGGTGGTGGGTCTAGATCGCCAAGATACAGTGCTGCAGTGGAAATAGGGCACATCAAAAGCATCCTGCAGGATACCGGCTACCCTGATCAGATAATTTCACGCTGTACATCACAGAAACTCATGATGGTCTCAGGTCGTCACTTTTGGTCATGAAACAGGTCAAGTCCTTGATCAGGGTCAAGCTGCCTGGTCTAAATTTCGACAATGCTTGGCAGTTAACTGTCAGTCACCATTAGCGGTGCATTCTCCATGGCAATGACCCTTGCCAAACAATCAGCACTTTCTTCACTTAGAGCATAAATTGTTGTTTTCCACTTATATTGGTATTCTTGAGAGTGTCTTGATGAGTGCAAGATGAAAAGCTTCGACATCTCTTTTTTCAGCAATACTCAAATTATATTTTCTTGAAAAACTTCTCTAGAATGATTACAATACATTGGGAGTCCATTCACCTTCATGTCAGCATTTACCAGAGCAAATTAGCTAGTCCCACTCTCTCGCTTTTTTCCTTGTGGTCCTGCAAATGTTTTCTCTCCATGAGATTATCCAAACCCTTGTTGAAAACCAGGATTGAATCTGCCTCCACCATGCTTGAATTCCAGGTCCTAACGACTCACTACGCAAGTTTTTCCCTCACGTTGTCATTGGCTCTTTTGCCATTCACCTTAAATCACTGCCCTCTGGTTCTTGACCCTTCTGCCAATGGAAACAATTTCTCTCTATCTACTCTTTCCAGGCCCCTTGTGATTTTGAGCACCTCTAACAAATCTCCTCTGAACATTCTCTTCTCCAATGAGAATGGCCCCAACTTCTCCAATCTATCCACATAATCGAAGTCCTTCATCTCAGAACCATTCTCTTGAATCTTTCCTGTACCCTCTCCAATGCTTTCATATCCTTCTTAAAATCCAATGCCCAGAATTGAGCACAATGCTCAAGTTGAGGTTGAACCAGAGTTTTAGAAATGTTCATCATAACTTCCTTTTTACTCTATGCCTCTATATTAATAAAGCGTAGGATACCATTTGCCTTTTTAACCTTGTTCTCAACCTGCCCTGCCACCTTCAATGATTTGTGTGATTTGCACACATATACCCACAGGTCTCCCTGTTCCTATACCCAATCCCCCGACCCCATCCCCAAACCTTTAGAATTGTATCAGTTGGTTTATATTGTCTCTCCTGGTTCCTCTGATCAAAATGTATCACTTCACACTTCCCTACATTAAATTTCATCTGGCACCTATCAGCCCATTCCACCAGCCGGTCTATGTCCTCTTGAAGCTTATCGCTATCCTCCTCATAGTTCACAAGACCTCCAAGCTTTGTTTCATCTGCAAATTTTGGAATTGTGTTTATTAGTTAGAAAAATATGAGACATGGAGATAAAAGGCTTTATCAGTGACAGACGAGAATCATTAAGAGACTGTTTGCTTACCAATTAGTGTGGGAAGGCCGTGCCACATGTTGGGTGCAAGTGTGGGACGTGGGGTGGTTGGAGGCAAGAGGCCATGTGATAATAATGCTCTCGGAATATGTCCAACCCAAAGCAAAAGTAGATAGTGGAACTCGTGGTATTTGTCCTTTCTGGAAGTTAGGATGCTAACCCATACAGGTCCACTCTGCCCAGCACAGGAGTGTGACACAAATGCATTTAAATGAGCCACTTAATATTTATTCATCATCACGAAGGCCATTTGAGGTACAGTAGGCTACTTAGATATAGACAGGGTTTTACTCACAAAATAGGGTAATCTGTTCTAATTTGCTGTGTAAACCCTTTATTACAGCATTGAAACACCAGCAGTAATGTTGTAACTGGCTATTGCAGCATTGTGAACTATCCCAGTCCACACCCCCCACCCCAACCCCCAACCCCACATGTTTCAATTTCAAATGATTTTCGATCTTTGTGTTCCCTCATGCCTCTGTATAAACATGCTGCCTGGTGCAGCTGTATCTTAGATCGGGTGAGTACTGAATTCAAAGCTTAATTTGATATCATATTTGAACAGAACTTTGAGATTATTTCAAAACGCGGATTAATCATGTTCATTCAAAGTTATTTTTTATATAATTAAAAGCAATTCCTGAATTATCTGAATTTAATTGGGCAACACAGTTACGCAGATCTCCAATCACATGAGCTCAGAACTCAACATTATTGCATAGTCGGGTCAGCTTAGAAATGGGGGCCACTATTTCGCACGGAGGCAGAGTGAGACAACTAGCATTAGGTTAAACAATGAAATGCAAATCCAATCGCTGTCACAGAAAGTTGCCAAAGGCTCAGCAGACTTAATCCAACTGCACTTTGTAAGGCAGCAACAGACCTTGCGTAATGTAAAAGAGCTGTACCAAAGTTACATCACGCAGCCAATGACCATTGACCTGTAAACTTCATATAGTGGGGAGATAGTGGTGTAGTGGTAATGTCACTGGACTAGTAATCCAGAGGCTGGCTAATCCACTGGGGACATGGGTTCAAATCCCACCATGGCAGCTGGTGGAATTTAAATTCAATTAATAAAAAATCTGGAATACAAAGCCAGCCTCAGTAATGGTGACCATGAAATTATCATTGGTTATTGTAAAAACCCATCTGGTTCACTAATGACCTTTAGGGAAGGAAATCTGCTGTCCTTACCTGGTCTGGCCAAGGTGTAACTCCAGACCCACAGCAATATTGCTGACTCTTAAATGCCCTCTGAAACATTTCATTCAAGGATAATTAGAGATGGGAAACGGGCAATGCCAGTATTCTTTGATGGGATATGGGCATCGCTGTCAAAGCCAGCATTTGTTTCCCTTCAAAGAATAAAGAAAAAAATACATCTGGGCACACACTGACCTGAGTGACCGTGCCAGGGGATTCCATTCCAAATGCTACATTTTAGCAGGTGAGATAGTTAATGGAGTCTACGAGCGTACAAAACTGTATGGCAGAGAAGAGGAGCTGGTCCCACCCCACGATGGTTGCAGCATCATGACTGAACATTCACTTACTCTCCTGGACCCCCTCCCCTAGTCATGTAATCTAGTGGAAAAGCAAAAAAAAACACAGGGATAATAAGGGAAAAGTAGTTTGGATAATTCTTCTTGGACACTTCTCATGACTGAGAAGTGATGGTTGAGAGCAGTGTAGGAGATCTCATGGGCTAAAGCGGTATGCATAAAATCACGTACTTCCTCCTAAATGATACAATCTCTGCCGCAGTCAAGAATTAATCCAGCTCCCTTTTGAAGGCAATGCAGGAAGTTAATACCCACCACATCAGCCAGTAATGTATTTCAGATGCTCACTACGCTTTTGGAAAAGAAGAATTGCCCAACACCCGGTCTATTCCCACTCCTACACAGATAAACTCGCATCCCTGATTTTCCCCAGCCTGTAAACTGAAATGTTCTATCAGGAGGCCTGCCATCCAGACCTGACCAAAACCCACAGGAACTCTGCCAGTAAACTGAACAATATTATTGATGAAAGAACAAGAAAAGACAACAATTTCAACTTGGGATTCAGAAATCATCCATAAGTCATGTGAACTTTTCTCTCTACTTCTGATCTCTCTGAAATACTCGAGTAAATTAAATATTTATTACTCACCACCAGTCATCCATTCTTTTATATGCAGCGCAGTGATGAAATGACTTCATTATTCATCAGTGCAAACAGCCTGGATGAACTCTGTCCAGCAGCCATTCAATTCATACTGATTTGTTTGTAAATGGTGTTTTTTTTTAATCCGCAGAGTTCTGCAGCATTCCCCTCTGATTTTCTCCCTTCCTCTTCTCATGCCAGCTTCCTTACTGGCATATGGCACCAGTAACTTTCATCTTCCAATACACAGTGAATGTGGGCCTGCTGTTTGCTCACAGCAGGTGTCACGGCCTCATCTCTTGCCTTCTTCCAATATTCATGCAATCAGCCTATCTCAGGGTCGCTATAACCAATTGTTATCCCAGCTAAATGAAGAATTCTCTCGGGTTTTAATTGGTAAGTCATTTTATGCAGCTGTGCTTCCTTAATGATCTTGGCCCTGAATTCCTGTTTCATTCACACAATGAAGAAAGATAACCTACCCTCTATCCTTTTGAGAATAAATTTGTAGTTTTGCTGAAGCTCTCATTGGTACAGCACATTTACACCTCCATTTATGGGAATAGGTGGTCATTTTTCATGACCTATGCCTGACTCTCGAGCCATAATGTCCAAGGGATAATGTCAAACCCTCGGATCCCGGTGTAAAAATCAGTCCTCTTCCATAACACAGGAGCACTCATGACAAACAATAACATTAACTCAGATTTCATGTCATAGTTTAAATTATACAGAAAAATGAAAATTCCCGAATTCATCCCTCACAGTGAAGTATAAATGTGCTGGAAAGTGGTATAAGGGATTCACAAGTGATTCAAGGTGCACAAAATGGCACCACTTTCCTATTTGGGCAGGAACGTGGCAGGAGCCGAAAGTGGTGGGAAAAGCCAGGACTCCACCCCCAACGCGGGAAACAGCCCCCGCTAACTGAAAATTGAGAGGAAACAGCCTGGCAGCAAAGTTGAAAACTATTTTTTTTATCGATATTGAAACAGGCATACTCCTAACAATTGGCAATTTAAAAAGGTAGGGTGTTATTTGGACACGTATTGAAACAATGCAAAGCAAGATTTAAACAGGCTTCCAGGCAACAATTGAAGTCCAATGAAGTATATAACGTAGAGGAGCCAGAAACATCCAATTCTGACATTCATTCATTGTTCAACATGAAAGTTGGGAAGACTGAGCCAACTACTGTGACAGTACAAGTGAATGATAAACCCTTAAAAATGGAAGTAGACATGGGTGCTTCTACCACTTTAATAGGAGAACACACTTTCAGATATTTAAATAAAGGTGATCAACAATTAAATTTTCAACAAACATGTGCCAAGTTGGAAACATACACAGGTTTCCCCAGAGTAACTGTTTATTATAGACATCAATCGGCACAGCTACCAGTGATGGCGGTAGAAGGTGAAGGGCCAAGCCTTCTAGGTTGTGATTGGTTTAAAGAGATTAAACTGGTCCAAAATCTTCCAGTCACGAGCAGGGGACTGCCAGAGCTGCTAAAAAATTTGACATTGTCTTCAAGGATGAACTGGGGAAAATCCAAGGACTACAGGCCAAGATTTACGTGGACCCAGAAACAACCCCTCGCTTCTTGAAAGCAAGATGGGTGCCATTCACCCTGAGACAGAAGGTTGGTGCTGAGTTCAACTGGCTAGAGCTGCTGGGTGTCATAAAAGCGGTTCAGTTCACAGATCGGCAGATCCCATTGTCCCTGTCCTTAAACCAGACCAGACCATCCGGATCTGCGGGGACAATAAACTAACAGTCAACAAAGCAGCCAAACTATTCCCAAGAATGAGGACCTCTATGCCAAACTAGTAGGAGGGACGACATATACAAAGCTTGACATGAGTCACGCATATCAGCAACTGGAGCTGGATGATGCCTCCTGAGAATCTCTGACCATAAATACCCACAATGGGTTATATCAATACACACGCCTGCCCTTTGGTATTTCTTCAGCCTGTACCATTTTTCAGAGGATAATGGGGAGCTTGCTAAAAGGACTATTTCAAAGTTGTGGTCTAACTGGTCAATCTAATGATAACTGCATTCACAGAAAAAGAACTCTTGGCTAATCTAGAGGAAGTCCTGAAACGATTTTTAGAAGGAGTGCGCCTAAAGAAGGAAAAATGCACTTTTCAGGCAAATGCAGTCATTTATTTGGGCTACTGGGTAGATGCCCAAGGGTTTACACCCTGCTGAAGAGAAGGTGAACAATATCAGAGAGGCAACTGCACCTAAGAACATCTCTGAACTTAAGTCATTTTTAGGGATGGTAGATTATTATGGTCGATTTCTATCAAATTTATCAACAGTTCTAGCCCCACTACATTCACTGCTAAAGAAAAAGCAGCGTTGGGTTTGGGAGTCACCCCAAGAAGAAGCTTTCATGATTGTAAAACAGCTCTTGCACTCTTCAAATCTGTTAGTGCACTATGACCCAAGAAAGGAATTGGTACTAACCTGCGATGCGTCCCCCACCATGGAGTGGGAGCAATACTATCTCACAAGATTGATGACGGTACAGAGAGGCCTATAGGCTATCTATCCAGGACACTTACCACAGCTGAAAAAGGATATTTTCAGATCAAAAAGGAAGGTCTGTTGATTATTTCTGGTGTAAAAAAATTCCACCAATATGTTCACAGATGACATTTCACAACAGTATCAGATCACACACCACTTTTGGTTCTGTTTAGCGAGGAGAAGGCTATACTTCCAATAACTTCTGCATGAATACAAAGATGGACCCTAATTTTGACAACCTTTGTACATAGACCAGGAATTCATACAGAAAATGCCGATGCCCTAAGTCACCCTCCTTTGCAAGAGAACAATGACCGTGTCCCAAGCCCCAAAGAGCTCGTACTAGTAATGAATTTCTTGGATTCCTCACCAGTCTGTGAGAGACCAAATGTTTCATTGTTGGTCCCAGGAACCAGTCTCTAATGAATTGAAACCATTTTTCATCCGAAGACACGAGATGAGCAGTCAAGATGGTATTCCATTATGGGATGCATGAGTAGTAGTTCCTTCACAAGGAAGGGAACCACTCTTAGTGGAGCTACACAATGCTCATCCAGGAATCTCAATTGGCCATTGACAGGTCGGCGGGCGGACAGCTGATTTCGCTGTCCGCCCACCTTCCTCAATATTTAAGTGGTCCGGGATGGTATCAGGGGTTCCTCCCGACATTAACCCGTGTCATTTTCCCGTCAGAAAATCCCTCGCCCCCAAATCGCTGACGGGAAAATTCAGGCCAAAAAATTCAGCACAGATTCTGGGCTGATGACCCAGTACAGCACTGAGGGAGTGTTGCATCATCAGAGGTGCTGTCTTTCAGGTGAGTTGTTAAACTGAGCCCTATTTAGTGATTCAGGTGGATTTAAAAGGTCCCATGGCACTATTCGAAGAAGGGCAGCAATATCCCCCGAGTTTCCCAGTTAACTTTTAACCATCAATCAACACCATTGAAAAAATAATTAATTGGACATTTATCTCATTGTTATTTCTGGGGCCTGGTTGCACATTAATTAGCTGCTTTGCATACACATGAAAGGTAATTAAATTCATCGGGTGTGAAACACTTTGGGGAGTCCTGAGAACATAAAAGGTACTCGGCGCAAGTTTTGTCCTGCAAATAAAGTGAGAGAAAATCAAAGAGAAAAAGAGAGTCAGAGCCAAGCAATGAAAGCACAGAAAGGGAGGCAATTATTTGCCTCATGAGCAAGGTTACAAGAGATGAAGAGCTATTTAAGACACATTGCAATAGAAATATTCTTCACGTTGCATGATAATGCACTTAAGATGATTGGTAACATTGTAAAATTCCAATTATTCACCCAACTTTGTCACTAAATTTGTAAGGAAAGCAAGAAAAATATGCTTCAAGATGTTTGGCATGGTTGGACAAGGGAAGGCAGGAACTCATTTGGCTCTACATATTATTTCTGCTGCCAGAAACAATTTGCATTTTGATAACCCAACACCTGTGTGTGTATTTTAAAGGAACAAATGATTATGAAGTCCCAAACTGATTAGGATAATTAAAACAGTTTCCAAGTAGATATGGTCCAAGCTAACAGCTAATTTGACCTTGGATAGTATTTGCATGCCTCATACAGAGTCATGGGTTCAAACCAACCCTGGTATTTAAAACCGTCATGGGAGTTGTGCCTCATGCCACAACTCTTTCCATTAAAACTGATGACTTTTGGCTAGACTTCTGACTACAAAATTCTTGCAGGCATAACTTGGAGTCAATGGCTAAAATATCTATATATCTGTAAATCTGTTCAAAATTGTGACCAGGATTGTTAATGTTTAAAATCAATGGACAATTACATATTGCAAACATCTGAATTGCTCACAAATAATTTAAAGATCAATATTGCAAAATGATTTATAAGCGTATGTCGCTGATCTGTGGAATTCTCCAGAGAACTTGAACTTGAGGCTGGATCATTGAATATATTCAAGCTGAGTTACGATATTTGATTGATAAGGGAGTCAAGGGTTATAGTGGGCAGACAAGAAAGTGGAGTTGAGGCAGCAATCAGATTTTCCATGATCTTATCGAGTGGCAGAGCAGGCTTGAGGGGCTGAATGGCCTACTCCTGCACCTAGACCTTGTGGATAGTACATGGGAAGGATACACAGCTGCAAATAGAGTACTTATAGGGGAAGGTTTGGAAATTGATTAATGAAGCTATAAATGTCATTAAATTTAGAAGCACTTAGAAATGAGCAGCTCTGGCCAATGACATGACCAGTAGCAGCCTGTTGGAATAAATGCACAAGCTTCCATCATTCCCACTTCCAAAAAAAAGAGATGGCAAATTGGCATTATTTACACAGGCAATCACAACCAAAGAGCACATTATCCCAGTTCTGAGTGCTGCTGAGTCTCATGTTAGGAGTTCAAGTTAGTCAAGTTGGATAAAAAAAAATAGAGCAGCTGAATTTGATGATCAGATGAGCTACTAGCCGCAGACATGATAAACAGCACCATCCTTTCACATTCTCTAAACCAATTCTTGTTTGGGGAACAAAGATAAATATATAATGCCATATGTATCATTAATACTTTGAATGAAAAGAATTCTGAGGCCAAAGGTCATTTGTTCTTCGGTGGACACCTCAGAAATGTTGTAATCTTATTGCAGAAGAGGTATATTTGCGCATTCTCCATCAATGAGCCAAGATATGATACTTTGTGAAATAATAAAGCACATGAAAATAAATGTCACAGTAACTTATGAAAAGAGTAGTAACTATATCATAAGTCATAAATAATTTTATGAAGCATTATGCTATGCACATTTGCTGTAGTAAATTGATAACCAAGGAGAAAGCCCATGCTAACTATGTTTTTCATGTAAGCACATAACTTGTGAAAGCATTGAACCTTTTGATCGCTTAGTACATTGCAGGAAAATGCATAAGATGCGTTGGCATGGGTGTGAATATATTGGGAGAAATACATGGTTCAGGGTCATGACAATCCTTTTAGGGCACGGAGTAAGGTTTGGCTTGGATTTAGAAATGGGAATAATTAAGTAATAGAAAGTAGGCAACCTTATTTTAAGAAGGATTTAGCATCCCATCATCTCATTTTCCATTTTTCCTACTGTGAAATTACATATTTTGTTATGATGTGGCAATGTTTGACTGCTATCTGTGCCCCTCCTTGGCTTGCACATCTCTGCACTCATTGCTGCATCAAAAATCTATTCAATTCTTTCTTGAAAATTTCATCAGAGTTGTTCAGTCACTGTGCTGGGGAGAACTGGTAAAAGATTTAAAGGAGGCCAAAAAGATTATACCCACAACTTATAAAGCATGGAGGTGGTCTCTCCCAGAAGTTAAAAATCCCAAACAATGTGCTGCTTGTACCAAAATTATAAACGTCAATTCAAAGGATACCTTCACAATTTTGCTACGAAAAGTAAACATTGGAAATCTCCCATCCTCTCAGCACATGTATCTACTACTGACACCACAATTGCATTCTGCTCAAGACACCTTAATTCATCATTACACTCATTGGTAGTCTTTCTCTGGCTTGCTTACAAAGAATTTTTCCATAGGTTCATCAAATCCCTCATCGCTTTACCTTATTCCAAAGAAAATAGGTTAAGTTCGCTCTGTCTCCCCTGATGGCTCATGGTTTCAAAATCTATTACTATCTTTGTTGACATTCTTTAAACCATTTTGCAGTGCCACTTTAGCATTTTGTAAGCACATGACCAAAAATGTCCAAAGCAGGTCTATGGCTGGGGGTTTTGTACCTGCTGACTCCCCAAAGTCTTTCTCCTGCTACAGGACACAAGTCAGGAGTGCGGCGGAATACTATCCACTTGCCTGGATGAGTGCCGCTCCCACAGCACTCAAGAAGCTTGACACCATCCAGGATAGAGCAGTTTGTTTGATCAACATCCCATCCACTACCTTAAACATTCACTCCCTCCACCATCTGCACACAGTGGCAGCACTGTGTACCATCCACAAATGCATTGCAGTGCCTTGCCAAGGCTCCTTCAACAGTACTTCTAATCATGTGCCTCTACCACCTAGAAGGACAAAGGTATCTAATGCACGGCACTTCATGTTTTGCCTTGAGTTTGGAGTCTAGATGTGGATTCTTTATGGTTTGCCTGTTACCCTAAGAAAACTACCATAGACTGTTATTCGCAAAGGCCATTCTTGTTTATTTACAGGTCTATCTATATAATCTCAGTGCTCTACATGAGGTTGGGCTTCTGCTTCCCACGAGATTTCAGTTTCTTAGTCATGAGGCATTGCATCGTTGTTTCATCTGTACTAGGTGCTCCTGATGCTAACCATTTACTCTACGCTCTACATCTCTGAGTTCCACTTCAAGTTACACATCATTCTGGTTTGGAATTGTATTGCTGATCCTTCACTGCTGTTGTGTAAAGATCCTGGAATTCCCTCCCTAACAGCTGTGTGGGTGTACCTAAACTTCATGGATTGCATTAGTTCAAATAGGAGGCTCACTAGGGTAAGTAGAGATGGGTAATAAATGCTGACCTTGTAGCAATGCCCAAACCCTGCATGAAATCCATGAAAAAAAATCCCAATCTCACTTAGTATCATGTCTTTGGGTCTACATTCAATGGAGGTAGCTATATTCCCTGGCATTCCAATTGCCTGAGCCAGAATATTAGTTTATCTGATAAACACTAGCATCCCAAGGCAATCCATGGGGAGTCGAATAATCAAAATTGTCCAGTTAGATCTATTATTGTGGATAAGTACCCTCTGTTTCCGGTTGTTTAGACAATATGTTTCTTCATCATGGATCTCTGGAGCTTACAGCTGTACAGACTAAATAAACAGTGTGGAACAATTAAACAGTGGAAATGATCAGTTTGTTCTGTTCAGTAGAAGAGTTTCACTCATGAATTCACTACCTTGTGAATTTTTCAGACTGCCTTGATCAGCTCCTTTGGCCATAAGAAAATGTTCCAAAGTTCGTCATAAAGGGGTAAGAATGAAATAAATGGGTACCAAGGCAAAAGAGGAGATATTTTATGCAAAATCATCAAGGAAAAGAGGGAGTTGGAGAGGCAAAGAGATTTAGAAAGAAAATTCCAGGGCGTGGAGGCCAGGTTGCTAAAGGCACAGTGACCACTAGTGGGGTTAAGGGAGAGTGAGATGAACAAGAAGCAGGGGGCTGAGGAACAGAGGTTTCTGGGGATAAGGGTGTACTGTTAGAGGTCGCTACAGAGATAGACGTTAAGAGAATCCAAGCTGGTTGATGAAGTCAAAACCAAGACACAGAGCTTTTCTTTACTGAGAATTTATTGACTTTGTTCAGTCTAACAGCTCTCATTCCGCACGCCCAGTGTCCCAGCTGTCCCTATTCATATGTGCTCGAAGTACTTAATTAAACAATGCCCTCCATCTATGTATCTTAACAATATAATTGACATGCTATTAACCACAGGAAGGGGTGAGGCCATTAAGAGGTATAAAAGCAAGTCTGAAAATTTTAAATTTGAGGCAATGCGGAACTGGGAGCCAATGTATACAAGGAAGGGGTAATGGGCAAGTGCGATAGTGCAGGAAAAGGTTCAGGCAGCAGAATTTTGTTTTGAGCTAAAGTTTATGAATGTTGGAAGATGGGAGGTTGGCTGGTGAGGGAAGCATTGGAATTAGTGGATTCTGGAAGTGACAATGGCAGGAATGAGGGTTTCAGGAGCAGATGGGCTAAAGTAGGGCTACAGACCCTCTTCCTCATGGAGAGGATCAAATATCCAAATCTCACTTCAGAGCCAAACAGGATGACAAGGTTTTCTACAGCTGAAGACAGGAGCAAGACAACTTGGTGGCAAAGATGTGGAGTTTGTGGTGGAGGCTAAAGAAGATGATTTCAATTTTCTCAATGCTTAGCTTCAGTGTGTTTTTTTTTGGGAGGCTTTGGTCTGTCATTCACATCATTGTCTTTTGTGAGATGGGGTGTATTCAAATGAGCTGCCAAGTCTTCCTGCATTAAAACAATGGTTACACTTGAAAATCACCAACAGAAAGAATAGTCAGATATAGAGGGAATGGGATAGAGAGATATAGAGACAGAGGGAGCATGTGTGTGTGTGAGAGAGAATGTTACAGAAACAGCAGCAGAGAGTGAGGGACAGACTGACATAGAGGGAGTGAGATAGAGAGAGAATGAGGTAGAAGTGAAACAGAGAAAGTGTAGACACTTACATACTGGGGTACATGGAACAATGCTTTAAAAAGGAAAATGTTGAGAGACAAGTGACAGAAAAAGATGAATGTGTCAGAATATAAAAATAATTTACTGAATTGTCAACAAAAACAATTATATGAACCCAGTTTTGTAATTTATAAGGCCGCAATGCTCCTCCAGGCCATACAAAGAAAACCCAGGCCTCTTCCTGTCCCAATACACCCCTGCCCCCACCCATCACAACCAAACAGCCTGGCAACCAACTCCCCAATCTTGTGGTCTCAGAGGGATAGAGGTGGGACTGACCTCTGCATCGGAACAGATCCTGCCATTCCTGTCCGGAACAAGCGGAAAATCATCCAGCAGCATTTAAACAGACCCCAGGAGTTTAAATATCTTGGGTCTCAATGTTTACTGCAGTGAGCGGGTTACAAATTGGTCACAAGTTAAACATTCGGAGACTGACAGTTTCATTAAGTTGAAGGGAGAGCTGCTAACTTGGGATAGTGCAGAGAGAGTTTTAGTCTGCAAAACCCAAGGAAGCAGGGAATACTTGACACTTAACTGTGTGCAAGGGTACAGAAAAAAAGTTTTACTTCTTGACTTGAACAACACTGGAAATGTTGCAATGCTTTAATGAAAGGAAAAACACAAAATCAGACAGGTTCCCCCAAAGAGGAAAAAGGTTACGGCTGAGATTAATGGCCAGAAAAATGGGGCAAGGTGTTGAACTGCTGACTAATGCAACATTCGCTTGTAACTTGCTCTCCTCCCCCCACAGTCCAGCTATAATTTTACTCAATGCATTAGGTGCCTTCTGCAAGTTGCTTCTGGATGAGTGGAAAGGAGAATAAAAATAATAAGGTCAGTTTTACTTTAAACTATCAATGTAGCTAAAATTTAGGCCAGCTAAGTATTAATTTCATGTCCTACTTTTTTCCTGCGCCTCTCTGCTGTGTTATGCTAGCCCTAAGGCTTCTTCATCAGATGACATATGAGAACTCTACAGCATCTCAGTGATCCGTTAGACACAAGATATTACAAACACCAACTGGACAGCTCTGAGGCATAGCCTTTTACTTCCTGTAAATCTGCTTCTTTCTGTTGTGAAATTATTTGTCACAACATTTTAATGTTTTGCTGTTAGAGTCAGTTCATTAGAGTCAAAGGTGGAATAAGTGTTTCTTCTACCTAATGAAACACAGTCCTTGGGTCCTTATTCTACTTTTTCCAGAGCACATCTGTTATAAAATCCATACATGCTGACACCCTATTGTGAAGTGTTCTTGAACCATTTCTGGACAGTTCAAAGATGGTGACAGAATCCCCGGGAATAAGACCATGAGGAAAAACTTAGATCAGCATGTTTTAGCAACAACAAGAAAGAGTTCTGTGCTAGATCTGGTAATGTGCAATGAAACAGGATTAATTAACGACTTCATAGTGAAGGCACCCCTAGGTAGCAGTGATCATAATATGACTGAATTTAAAATAAGATAGACTCAGAGAGTGGGTAAAAATTTGGCAGAGGAGTACAATGTGGGAAAATGTGAACTTGTCCACTTTGGCAGGAAGAATAGAAAAGCAGCATATTATTTAAATGCAGAGAGGTTGCAGAACTCTTAAGGTACAAAGAGATCTGGGTGTCCTGGTACATGAATCAGGAAAAGTTGGTATGTATGTGCAGCAAGCAATTAGGGAGGCAAATGGAATGTTGTTGAACATTGCAACAAGGTGAATGGAATATAAAAGTAGGGAAGAGGGGTCATACAGACTCGAAACATTAACTCTGCTTCTCTCTCCATAGATGCTGTCAGACCTGTTGAGTTTTTCCAGCATTTTCTGTTTTTATTTCACATTTCCAGCATCCACTGTATTTTGCGCTTATAAAAGTAGGGATTTTTTTTTTTACAGTTGTACAGGGTGTTGGTGAGACCACATCTACAGTATTGGTCTTTTTTAAGAAACAAGTTGGAGAAGGTGGGACAAGCTGGGGCTGCATCCATTGGAGTTTAGAAGAATGAGAGGTGATCTGATTGAAACGTATAAGATCCTGAGGGGACTTAACAGGGTCGATGCTGAAAAGATGCTTCCCCTTGTGGGACAGACTAGGACTAGGGGGCACAGTTTAAAAATAAGGAGTCTCCCATTTAAGATGGAGATGAGAAGAATTTTTTTTTCTCAGAGAGTCATGAGTCTTTGGAACTCTCTTCCCCAGAGAGCAGTGGAGGCAGAGTCAATGAATATTTTTAAAGCAGAGGTAGATAGATTCTTGACTAACAAGGGAGTCAAAAGTTATCATGGGTAGGCAGAATGTGGAGTAAAGGCTGCAATTAGATCAGCCATGATCTTATTGAATGCCAGAATAGGCTCAAGGGGCAGAATGACCTCCTCCTGCTCCTAATTATATGTTCGAATGTATGTTCATAAACCCATCCCCATCCACTCACAATGCAACCACATACACTAATGACTCAATCTCTACACTCTTGGACAAGGCAAAACAAGAACCAAAATAACACAACATTCCTATCTGAGGCAACCAAGCAAGGTTCCAGTTGAGTGCAGTAGCCCCAAAACTCCCAATCCTAGCTAACTAAAAACTTAATGTCTGTAAATGCAAGCATCCTTCTCCTTCAGGAACTTGCCAAATTCATTTTAAGAGGAAATTGTGCCAGAACACAGGAACTAAAATCTGGTGGACTCAGGAATAATTGGCATCAATTATATGAGGATGTAGTAGGGAAATAGTGTTGAGGTGGACGATCAGCCATGATCTAACTGAATGGAGCAGCAGGCCCGATGGGTTGAATGGTCTACTCCTGCTCCTATTTCCTATGTTCCTATGTTTCTAATTAGCTTATTAATGAGCGTAATAGATATCCCACAGCAAGTGGTTGAATTTCCCGCATTGGCCTCTTATACCCCTGACTTAATTTCAGAAGGTTTTCCTGCCACCAGAAGATTGGCATGTGGTCTCTCTCACAATTAAGTGGTCCCAACCACCATGTTTCCCTCAATGATGGGCTGGATTAAATTTCTTTCACTGTTTGTGATTCTGTATGACAGGCTGCAGTAATTACGACAAAATCCCATTTGGACAGCCAACAACAAAATGCCAGCAACCACTTCCAAGACCTTTATATTTTGTGTTGTAATTGTTTTATCCTTATTAAATTTCAGCTAGCAAAAGTAATAACTCTCTCTGAGTTATCTTGCTTTGAAAGATAAAGTGGTCTGCTGCAAAAGGATAAGTATCGTATAAAATTTACTTATCAAACTGTGTAAACACAAGAACTAAGAAGAGTAATGCATCACTTCAACACTAGCAACATAGGTTGACATTTAGAAGTCAATAATAAAGGACAGTTCTTTTGAGTTAATTGATGCAAGATGGCAGCATTTATAATCATGCCTTTCATGACCTCTGGATGTCGCAAAGCACTTTACAACCAATATATTGTCACTGTTGTAGTGAAGGAAACATGGCAGCCAAATTAAGCACAGTATGCTCTCAGAAACAGTGATGAAGAAAATGGCAATGTCATCTGTTTCAGGTGAGGGATACATTTTGGCCATGACACCTGGGAGAACTCCATTGCTCCTCTTCAAATAATGTTGTCTTTTATATCCTGAGGGGGCCCTCAGTTTATTAGCTCTTCCAAAAGATGGCACCTCAGACAGTGCAGCACTCCCTCTGTCCCTAGCTTTTGTGCTCAAGTGTCTGGTCTTTGACAGGATCCAAACAACTTCTTACACAGAGCCGATGCGCTACCAACTAAGTCGAAGCTGACACCTATCTTAAAAATGCTACTTGCAGAGATTAATCCATCAAATCTCAGGATAATTTTAACTCCCTGTGGGAACAGATAATATTTCTGTTGGGAATGCAGAGATCTTAAGTCTTATTTGAATGCTGCTAGTCAGCTACTTGTGGGCAGGAATTGGCCTGTGGACTGGCAATGGAGATTGGGCAGCCTGAAGACCAGTTGCGGACACCGAAAGGGCTACCACCAGTGGCTAATCTGAGGGCCTTGTGGCAGGAGAGAAGGAGCCTAGTGCAGCAGTGGCTTGGGATTTCCTTGTGGAGCCTTGTAGGGACACTTGCTCCTCCTCATCCCACTATCTTCCACTACCTCGTGGACTTTCCTGGCAGGATATTCTGCCACTGTCAGAGCCCAAATCAAAATGCAATTGGGCTTCCCAATTGTAGGAGGTTCAACTGCTGCAAGAAACAGTGCTGTTAAAACAGGAGAATGGTGCAGGAAATTGTGCCACTCCATTTCAAATACTCTCCCATCTCTTTCCCACTGATCGAAAATTAAAATTCCCCCTTCTGAACTTCAGTAACAATGGGATATAGTTCCACGGGCAAAACTTGTTTTCTAGGTCTCTTAAGTTTCTCTTAGCCAGGATTATGTGGCCTAGATATGTCGACTGGTTTCACGTGAAGCATTAGTTTTTATCTCATCCATCATGTTCGCTAAAGTAGCCTTAATCTTATGGATGCTTTACAATGAAAAGACAATTATATAAAAAGAGATTAAACAAGTAGGCCTCCCCCAGCCCTTGTAATACGAGTTGCAACAAACCTCAGCAGGTCTCAATGGTGCATTTGTAAAATCAAATGACATGATTTTGATTTGGTCGAATCACGGCATGTTATAAATGTGATGTTTTCACAATCAACTGCTCGAGTCAAAATTTGCCAAGGGCCAGTGGATATGTTAAATGCTTAAAAGAAGAATCTCATGTCCCTTCACTTCTCAGTAAAAGCCTGGGGTGTAAGTTTTAGTTTGGAATGAAGGTGTAAAATGGCCTATATTGAATTAGCTGTCCAATATTGAAGCCAGTGGACAGTAAAATCAGGCAGGGCGTATTTTTTTTCATTCTTTCACAGGATTTGGGCATCTCTGGCCAGGCCAGCGTTTATTGCCCATCCCTAAGTGCCCTTAAGAAAATGACAATGAGCTGCCTTCTTGAACTGTTACAGTCCATATCGTCTAGTTCTAAGGGAGTTCCAGGATTTTGTGTATGAAGGGCAGCCAAAAATATTGTCCATTTTATACCATCGGCCGAAGTTAAAGTTATCTCCCTTTCTTGTCACCTTCCTATACTCAGCACAATGCCTGGACTCAATGGCATTGCCCATTAGCAGCCTCTCAATAGTACTATGCTAGTTCTGGCACATTGGAAAGCATTTTGGTCGCTACCACTTCAGGTGATGGTGACATCCCATGAGAATTATCATCATGAGCAAATATATCAAAATATTACAAGTAACATCTGCTACAGGTTTTAAACTAACTTCACTTGGAGAAAAATCCACTTCCCAGTGAATATATTCTGCCAGGGAGCAGAAGACACAGTTTGTAAATATTTAGGCATCCAGCAACAACAAATTGCACTTATATATCATTAAAGATGCTAAATAAATGCAAGTTGTTGTTGTTCTTGTTTAATATGTAAGAAATTCCAAGGCACTCCACAGGAGCATAATCAGGCAAAATCTGACACCTACCATTTAACGGGATATTAGGACCAGTGTCCAAAAGTTTGGTCAAAGAGGGAGTTGGAGGATCTTGCAGGAGAAGAGAGAGGTTGAGGACTGGAGAGGTGTAGGGGGGGAATTCCAGTGCACTTACATTGTAGACAGTTGAAGGTATGGTCATCAATACCCAGGAGAGATATCTCCATTGGTTGGAGAGGAGAAGCTGTGCAAACATATAAAGCTTTCGCAGATATTTGCCTCTGCAAGTATGAAATTCATTTCTATCGCCACAATACAACAGCCTTCAACCCTTGAAATGACTAGGCTAGTTTTATCATAACTGCAAATGTTTTTTTAAATTCATTTATCGGTGTGGGTGTCGCTGGTTAGACCAGCATTTATTGCCCACCCCTAATTGCCCTTGAGAAAGTGGTGGTGAGCTGCCTTCTTGAACCGCTGCAGTCCATGTGGTGTAGGTACACCTACAGTGCTGTTAGGGAGGGAGTTCCAGGATTTTGACCCAGCGAGAGTGAAGGAATGGTGATATATTTCCAAGTCAAGATGCTGCATGGCTTGGAGGGGATCTTCCAGGTGGTGGTATTCCCACATGTCTGCTGAAATTGTCCTTCTAGATGGTAGTGATCATGCATTTGGAAGGTGCTGCCTAAGGAGGCTTGGTGAGTTTTTGCAGTGCACCCTGTAGATGATACACACTGCTGCCACTGTGCACTGGTGGCGGAGGGATTGAATGTTTGCACATGGGCTGCTTTGTCCTGGATTGTGTCAAGCTTCTTGAGTGTTGTTGGAGCTGCACTCATCCAGGCAAGTGGAGAGTATTCCATCACACTCCTGACTTGTGCCTTGCAGATGGTGGACAGGCTATAGAGTCAGGAAAGGAGTTACCCGCCGCAGGATTCTTAACCTCTGACTTGTTCTTGTAGCCACAGTTATTATACGGCTAGTCCAGTTCGGTTTCTGGTCAATGGTAACCCCCAGGAAGTTGATAGAAAAGGTTAAACTCTCACAAAAGCAATTTCTCATGTAATCCTGGGTTAATCTCTTCTAATCATCCACAGAATGCAGAGGACACAGGCAAGGCTAATATTGGGAGGGTAGTTTTTTTTTATTCATTGAAAAGATATGAATGTGACAGTCGAGGCCTGCATTTGTTGTCTATCCCTAACTGCCCTTGAGAAGGTGGTGGCAAGTTGCTTTCATGAACCATTGCAGCCCTTGTGGTGTAGGCGAATCAGATGGATTTTTACAATTATTTAGGAGTTACACGGTCGCTATTACTGAGATTAGATTTTATTTTAAAGTTCAAATTGATTAATTAACCGGGTTTAAATTCCACAGCTACCAGGGTGGGATTTGAACTCATGGTGCTGGATCATTAGTTCGATAAAATAACCAGCTTGCTATGGTCCCCATGCAAGAAACATATTTCTCATCCAAACTAATTAGACACAGTTGTTCATGTCACACCTGCATCAAAAGTTCATTGGAAGTCCTTCCACCTGCAGAAACCCTGCACGGCCACTGCACATACCCAAATGCTTAAAAGGTCCCAATGAAAAGAGAACATATTCATATATTTCTGTTAGACATATAAGGACAGGAGGATTGCACAGAAATTGGGCAGAATGAGACCTTGCAAAAAACCTTAATGATTCCAATTCAGACGCTTACCCTTTCAGCGGCATTTTCTGCACCCACAGGAGGGCATGCCAGGAGCTGCACCAGGCATACCTAAAAATGAGGTGCCAATCTGATGAAGCTACACCACAGGACTACTTGCGTGTCAAATAGCATAAGCAGCAAGTGATAGACAGAGCTAAGTGATCCCACAACCAACGGATCAAATCTAAGCTCTGTACTCCTGCTACATCCAGTCATGAATGGCGGTGGACAATTAAACAACTCATCGGAGGAGGAGGCTCCACAAATACCCCCATCCTCAATGATGGAGGAGCCCAAAGATAAGGCTGGAGCATTTGCTACAATCTTCAGCCAGAAGTGCCAAGTGGATGGTCCATCTCAGCCTCCTCCGGAGGACCCCAACATCACAGATGCCGGTCTTCAGCCAATTCAATTCATTCCACATGATATCAAGCAACGGCTTGCAAAGGCTATGGGCCCTGACAATATTCTGGCAATAGTACTGAAGACTGGTGCTCCAGAACTTGCCACTCCCCTAGCCAACCTGTTCCAGCACAACTATAACACTGGCATCTACCTGGCCATGTGTAAAATTGCCCAGGAATGCCCTGTACTCAAAAAGGACAAATCTAACCCGGCCAATTACTGACACATTAATCTACTCTTGATTATCAGTAAAGTAAGGGAAGGGAGTCATCAACAGTACTTTCAAGTGGTACTTGCTTAGCAATAAACTGCTCACTGATGCCCAGTTTGGGTTCCGCCAGGGCCACTTAGCTCCTGGCCTCATTACAGCCTTGGTTCAAACATGGACAAAAGAGCTGACGCCCAAGGTGAGGTCAGTGACTGCCCTTGACATCAAGGCCGCATTTGACCGAGTGTGGCATCAAGGAGCTCCAGCAAAACTGGAGTCAATGGGAATCGGGGGAAAACTCTCTACTGGCTGGAGCCATGCCTAGCACAAAGGAATATGGTAGTGGTTGTTGCGGGTCAGTCATCTCAGCTCCAGGACATCACTGCAGGAGTTCCTCAGGGTAGTGTCCTTGACCGAACTATCTTCACCAATGATCTTCCTTCCATCATAAGGTCAGTAGGGGGATGTTTGCTGATGATTGCACAATGTTCAGCACCAGTTATGACTCCTCAGTGACTGAAGCAGTCCATGTCCAAATACAGCAAGATCAGGACAATATTCAGGCTTGGGCTGACAAGTGGCAAGTAAGATTTGTGCCACACAAGTGCCAGGCAATGACCATCTCCAACAAGAGAGAATCTAACCATCGCCCCTTAATATTCAATGGCATTACCACCACTGAATCCCCCATTATCAACATCCTGGGGGTTACCATTGACCAGAAACTGAACTGGATGAGCCATATAAATACTGTGGCTACAAGAGCAGGTCAGAGGCTAGGAATCCTGTGATAGTAACTCACCTCCTGACTCCCCAAAGCCTGTCCACCATCTACATGGCACAAGTCAGGAGTGTGATGGAATACTCCCCACTTGCCTGGATGAATGCAGCTCCCACAACACTCAAGAAGCTTGACACCATCCAGGACAAAGTAGACCGCTTGATTGGCACCACATCCACATACATTCACTGCCTCCACTACCGACGCACAGTAGCAGCAGTATGTACCATCTACAAGATGCACTGCAGTAATTCACCAAGGCTCCTTAGACAACACCTTCCAATCCCATGACCACTACCATCCAGAAGGATAAGGGCAGCAGATAGATAGTTCCCCTCCAAGTTATTCACCATTCCTTCACTGTCACTGGGTCAAAATCCTGGAACTCCCTCCCTAACAGCACTGTGGGTGTACCTACAACATAGGGACTGCAGTGGTTTAAGAAGGCAGCTCACTGCCAACATCTCCAGGGCAATTAGGGATGGGCAATAAGTGCTGGCCCAGCCAGCAAAGCCCTCATCGTGCGAATGAATTAGAAAAAAACAAGAAAAAAAAATCGCATCAGTTTACTGTCTAAGTTGGCTCCTGTATGATGGATGAATTGTCACAGACTTTTCATGACTCATAAGAGATTAATAATGCCGCAGGAATCAGAACACAAGCCCTACCTCGCAAACATGCTTGCATCAGATTCTCACTGAACTGACTACTGATATTGCGACCTAACTCCAACCCCTCCCCCCATTGCCCCCACCCTTCTACCTAATCTACCCAAACCCTCCCAGCCCAAGACTCCAGACATACCTGCTCTTGGGATTCATGTCCTTTCACCTTCCTCTTTTCCTGCCAATCTGATTGGCCAGCAACAGTGCTTTGTGGCTGCAGGGCAGCTCAGAGCGCAGCATGTCAGCTCCATGCCAACGTGGTTGCCAGAGGGGGGTGCCATATGCAGCATCCCCCCCCCACCGATATTAATCCACCCATTGTGTTATCTACTTTACCCTCACTATGATGCATTACTCTATCAGCGCATCCAGGCACATTAAGAAATGTCAGCTGTAATCAGCAAGAGTGATACATTGCAAGACAAATGGAACTGTGTGCTTTGTTGAAGTGTAATGCATCTTGAAGTGGAACCAAAGAAGAGTACATTTTTTCTAAGTTGAATCAGCACAATAGCCAAAACGCTGCCGCCCACATCCTAACTCTCACCAAGTCCCATTCACCCATCATTTCTCCATTCACTGACCTACATTGACAAAAAAGCCTCAATTTTCAAATTCTCATGCTTGTTTTCCAATCTCTCCATAGCCTCGTTCTTCCTTTTATCTGTGACCTCGTACAGTCCTACAATCCTCTGAGATCTTTGCACTCCTCCAGTTCCGGCTTCTTGCTGATCCCCGATTTTAATCACTCCACCTTTGGTGGTGGTGCCTGCAGTTGTCTCAGCCCTATGTTCTGGAATTCCCTCCGTAAACCTCTTTGTCCCTCTGTCCTCCCTTATGATGGTCCTGAAAACCTGTGTCTCTTGGCAAGTTTTGGCCACCTATTCTAATATCCCCTTATGTGGCTAGGTGTCAAATCTTGTTCACCAGTGTTCCTATGAAGCATGTTTTAACAATTTAAAGGTGGTATATAAATGCAAGTTGCTGTAGCTGTTGTTTTATCAATTCAATCACTTCTTCAAAATGTTAACTTTAAAAGCAGTCCATGTAATGATATTGCTCAAGGCAATTACACTAGATTTCTAAATGACCGGATATTCAGTATCTTTCTCTCACGGCGTCAGACTGAGAGGCCAACACCAACACAGTCATGGAAAGTCGGTTAGGATTTATAGCAACAGTGTGCCAACACTCTTGTTCTCTCTTACTGTCAATGGCAATCTAACACTATCACTGAAGGAGTTTGTAAAAGGGGTAAACCATTCTGTTCAGTTTGCTACAGCAATGGATAGCAGAACGACACAAAGAAGTTTGAGCTCCCCCCTGCCCTAAGTTAGCTGATCTTGGTTGGCATGGCTCTTGGCACGCTACAGTTGGCCTTCTTAGAACTGGGTTAATCAGCTACTGCCTAACACTTCTGAATGCTTTCCTGTGACTCCCTGCTTGAAGGTTGCTGCCTGGTGTTTGATCTTCAGCTCGGGGTCTAGATGGAGGTTCTTTAGGGTTTGTCTGTCTCCCAGAAAAAGCTACTTTAGTCTGTAATTCGTAAAAACCATTCTTGTTTATTTACAGATCTATATGCATCTCAGTACTCTACATAAAGTTGTACTTCTGCTTCCCACTAGACCTCAGTCTCTTAGTCATGTGACACTGCATCACTATTACATCGGTATTTACAACAGTATCAGGTGGTCCTGATGTTAAACCTTTACATCTCCCCCAAGTCTTTATCCCAATTACATACATCCTCCTACATCTGCCACCTCTCCCCCACCCCCAAACGCCACCCTGCACCTCCCACCTTCCTTTAAAGTCTCAGGCTTCACAGGGTTAATCTCTGTGGTGCCGTGATTAATCTCCCTGATCTGGTCCTGACTTCATTCCAAGGTTGAGGGCGAACTGCACTCTCTTGTCATTTAATAGGAGCATCTTCCACCTGGGTGGTTGTAGAGTTTCTACTTGTTTCTGGTTCCTTGTCTCCATCCGATCTAAATAATAAGCTCAAGGTTCCATTGGTTTCCTTCCGAAGGATATCAAAGCTTTTTGGTTCCTCCTGATATTTCCCTGCTTCCCCACTCTGTCCACTACATCTTCCTCATCCTGTGACCGAACACCTCCAGAGACATGATGCCCCACTCATCCAAACATTCCGATTATCCCCTGACAACTCTGATCTCCCATCTGGCCCTTGATCTCCAATTTCCCATCCTCTCGTCCTTCCACTTTCCCCCCTCCCTCTGACCTCCTGATGTGTCTTTGACAATAACCAGGACCCCCCCACCACCCCCCCCACCCCTCTGTATATCTTCAACCCTCCAATGTCTCCAACTCTCGAACTGATCCAGGTTCCCTAGCCCACAATCTCTCTCTTCCTCCTTCCTCTCCGCTCACTTGCTGTGACTTGATGCCAAAAGCCTCCCACCGAACAGCCAGCTCAACCTGCCCAGGAAATTGGTGCCAAAAAATGTAGGGGTAACCACAAATCAGCACTCTCCCTCACCTAAACCCTCCTCTCCACACCGTATCCCCAGCTCCCCCGACAACCACACTCTCCCTGCCCTCAAGATAATGGAATCACAGAATCTTACAGCTCAGAGGGAGGCTTTTTTGGCCCAACATGCTTGTGTTGGCTTTCGGTAAAGCTGCTCGCTTCGTTCCACAAAGTTTCTGTTGAATCTGCTTCCACTACCCTATCAGACAGTTCACTCTAGATTACAACAACTCGCTGTGGAAAGATAAATTCTGTTCATCTCATCTCTGTGATGTTCCGACAATCCCACTGCCTGACCAATAACACTTACATACCCTCCGCTATGGTTTTGAAAAGATGGGGAGACAGCGGAGAGGGGAGCAGAGTACTGTCACATTAAGTTGTTTCATTGCGAGCATGCAGCAGTCATCGAGAATGCTGGAATTTGAGTCTCGCCAGCTCTGAAACTTAATATAAATGGCTGGCTTTATGGGTTTGTTAGTGTCTGTCTTGTTCCTCATCACTTCATTCATGATGATTTACACACACACACGGCTAGGACGAAAACTCACTCCGCAAACAACTCGTCATCATTTGTGGGATTTGGTCTATTCTTCCTCAACTAGCTGCTTAATCTGCTAATCTTTTATGTATGCCACACAAACAATATCCAAAAGAAAGGAAATAGAGATCAGGCACGCCACTATAAAGTACTGACATGCTCATACGCTGCTCGTACTGAACTCTCAGGCCATGTTCTATAATCCACAATAACCTGCTTGCAAAAAGTTGCACTTGTATCATTTGTCCTCTGCGCAGTCACCTTCAAATCTCAACTGCTTTTGTTCAGCTGAAAAACACTGCTGGAACAAGCATGTCCTGCTAAGAAGGCCAGGTGAATCCCCAAGGCTCCTTGCTCTTCAGTGCTGCAAACTGTGAAACCATTTGGCATTGACAGCCTTAACACCCTGGGATAATTAGCCCATTTCTGAGGTGGGTGGAGATTTTGACTAAGACTAAAAACTAATACTTGCATTCCATCTCCATCGCCTGGGGCATCCATCAAAGCATGAAGATTTTTGGCCTAGATATTTTCAGGGTTGCACCTCACATGTGTATATGCTACAAAGGATGCATTGGTGATCATTTGTACAGCCAGTGTGCCATCTGAGTTTACCCAAACCGTAATGCTACATTGGAAAATGAAAAAAGACAAGGAAGATGTAAACAGGTTGAATCTTTTTTGACACAGGCAATGGATAAACTACAAAAGGGTACAAATAAAGGGCCAATTTAACAAATCTCACAATTGCTTGCTTTATGTTTAATGTTTGGCATTAAACAAGAACAAATTAATTTTACCCACAGACTTCAGTAGATAATTCAGTTACAAATTGAAGGTCATGTCACTGAAATGAAACAAAACCACATCAAATAATTCTTTGATTAATAACAGACTATAGTCTTGTTCTAACATATTGTGTTTCCCTTTCTGTGCGCTGTCAAAATATAATGAGAAAAAAGGGTAGAAAAGTGTTCTTTTACAAACACACAAAAGAACATATGAATTAGGAGCAGGGATAGGCTTCTTAAGGCCTCATTTTAAACAAGTGCAATGTTTGTTATACTGAAGGGAAAACCCTGGATTTGCATCCTCGAGGTGGGGCACGCCTTGGGAGAAAGTGTGCTCAAGGACGGGATTTTCATTTTCAAGTGGGTGTGGACTGGAGTCTGGCTAGTTGACCCAGGAAATAGGTTGGAGGCAACCATGGGGGCTGCCCCGGGTGTGGAGGCAGGCTTTTCAAAAGGCCCGCCTTACTGCTATGGGGACCTCATCGCAGTTATAATGAAACTAGAAAGATCCTCTGGCTTTCACCCGTCACAACCCCCTCACCCACCACACACTCCTCATGCTCCGTCCATGCCACCTCATGCCTTCACACACCCTCCATGGCCCCTCATCCCACCCTCATGCTAGTGTACGGCAACCCTCCGCCCCGGCAAACAATCTCCATGGCCCCTCATGCCCCCTTAAGCAAAAAGTGGCTTATCACCACCTACTCAAGGGCAATTATGGATGGGCAACAAATGCTGGCCTCACCAGTGATGCTCACATCCCAAGAACGAATTTTGAAAAAGGCTATGGATCTGACAGTATCTTTATCAAACTTCTTAAAGATCATGCATCAGTACCAAGCCAAGCTGTTTCAGTGTAGCTGCAATGCGGGCATGCACCTGAGACACTGTGGAAAATGGACAATGTATGTCTTATCCATGAGAAACTGATCAAGTCAAATCCAACAAATTACTAACTTATCAGCCTCCACCAATTCACCAGTAGATGTTTATGCTTCTCTTGGCTGCAGGAAAGGCATAATTTTGGATTGTTCCCACAATGAGACAAAACAGGCACAATGGGATGAGAGATCGCTTTTGCACTGTAAACTTCAAAACAGTTCAAAGCAATGGAAGGAGTTATCAACAGCTCTATCAAGTGGCACCTGCTCACCGATGCTCAATTAGGATCCCACCATCAGCACTCAGCTCCAGGTCTCATCACTTCCTTGGTCATGGGTGCAGGAGCTGAATGTTAAAGGAGAAGGTGAGAGTGGCAGGTTTAACTACCAGAGTCTAACTATGGGAAGTGAAACTAATTGCACTGACCAGTCACCTTATATTTGCAACCTATAATAATGACCACTTGTATAACCTGATCTGCTTTATGTGGTAGGAGTTCTTTTTCTCCTCGGAGTAGAAATTTAGACAGGCTCTTCAGAGGAGACAGCAGTTTTTCTTTCTTTGTCAAGACTGTAGCACACAGTGCAAAGCCATTACCTCTTTACAAGCTGCAGGATTGATCGATTCACTAATGCCACAAACACAAAAGATTTGTCAGAGGCAATTTGATGAACAGATGACATAACTAGTATGGACATGTTGGCAACACTACTTGCGATAGTAGCTGGTTGAAGGACTTTCAGTGAGAGTACAACTCTATTCCTGTTCCTTTTTGTTGCATCCTATCCTCTCATTGTGAAGTAGTAATATTGATTCGATAATTAAATTCGTGGAGTCTGCGTCAATGTAGCTCACTGGAAGCTAAAAGCTGGTACCCAACTCACTGATCTGCATGTCCAAACTATTCCAACAAGATTTTTACTTTGGCTCAAGCCGCTATACCTTTCTCCCACTTTTGCAGCAATCTCAACACATTCACCTCCTAATTGCATGACCCCACCTGACCCCTTATCATACCAATTATCTAATTATAATAATCAGTGCCCGTGGCATTGCTGGAAGCCAGTCACAGGATTGGGTCTGTTGTACGACTCTGATGCCCCACTGTCCTTGGCATTGGTCCCTATTATTCTATTATTTCCTTTCCACTGTTCTTGAGCTACCACTGCATCCCCAAATCCCCCGATACATAGATATCCAATAGTTTCATTTCCTTTTCCTTTTGAACAGCATTCCATAAAGTTATCAAGGATTTTCCACCCACCAATGTCAAAGGAACTCATGCTTTAATATCATAATAAAAAGAACCAGCTAAACCAACCAAAGACTTTGTTAGTTCATTCACTTTCCTGAAAGTTCCATGGTAGAAGCATCTAATGTGAATATACAGATACACCAAGTGTATGGCACAGGAACAAGCCATTCAGCCCAACATGCTATGCTAGCATTTACAGTCCATACAAGCCTCCTCCCACCCTATTTCATTGATCTCTATCAGCATATCCTTCTATTTCATTGTCCCTCATATGCTTCCCCTTAAATACATCTATGCTATTTGTGTGAATTACTCCTTGCAGTAGCACTACAAGATACTCTAGTTGTGTGTACGTATACTTAGGATTCATATTTGGTATAATCTCATATGATTACCATTTTTGGTTTCCTTTTAATTCATCAAATGGCTAAAAGTTGACACTTCCGAGATGCTTTAGGGTTTAATTTATCAGGGTACAATTTAGCTGACACTGTGGTTTAGCTGTTTGCTGAAATGGCAGGATATATAAGATTCATGTCTCTTGACTTGTTTTAATGGTGATATTGTTAAACAGAGAGCAAAGACAGGCTTCAGTGAAGGAGTGCAAAAATGGAAAGTACAGGATGAAAACTGTTGGCCTCCGTTGTTTGGAAGGAAATACATCCTTTCTTGGGGATTTGTTCAGAGCAACGCTTGTCATGTCAATGGTAATGATCAATGACAGTATCCGCGCAGAACAGACTACAGAGATCATTAGTAATAAAGGCAAAAAATACTGGAAATACTCAGCAGGTCAAGCAGCATCTGCAGAGAGAAAGAGAGGTAATGGGCAGAATTTTCTGTTCTTGCTGGTGGTGAGCTTTACGGTGGGATGGTCATGTAATTAGGAGGGATGGTCATGTAATTAGGCGGGATGGTCATGTAATTAGGCGGGATGGTGGCATACTGGAATCCTGCCACCTTCCCACCTCCGCCAGCATTAAGTTCTTGGCAGGGCGGCCTATGATCGACCTTCCTGCCCCACTGCCTATTGAGGCTCTTAAGGGACCAATTAATGACCACTTAAGGGCCTCATTCTGCTGCCGCTATTATTAACCCAGCTGCAGGTAGGCCTATCATCATGCAGCAAGCAAGGCAGCTAAAAACATGTGGCCAGCTTGTCACTTTGGTGCCGGGAGAGGGGCAGGAGCTGTGCGGAGGTGGTGGGTAAGTCCCTCGATCAAAGGCACTCAGTGCTTGATTGAGGGACTCGACGTCGGCAACAAGGGTGGGGGGAGGTGTCCACTGAGAACCACCCCTCTGCCCTTGCTGCTGATCACCCCTACACCCCTCTCTCCATGACCACAACCCTGCATTCCTTCCCTGTGGCTTGGGTCGCTCTGCAATCCTGGGACTCTGGTAGGTGCATTACCCACCTTCTCCGCTATGGCACTGTTGAGCACAAGAGCTGCGGCCTCCGATTGGCCAGCAGCTTTCGGTAGGCAAGACTCCCGCTTCCAGGGTCTTGCTTCCAGGGGCAAGCCCGCCACTGGCCTTGCCACTGCCTGATTGGCTTGCAGAACCTGGTTCTGTGGAAGGGTCATGAGGACTCGAAACGTCAACTCTTTTCTTCTCCGCCGATGCTGCCAGACCAGCTGAGTTTTTCCAGGTAATTTTGTTTTTGTTTTTAACTTTCAATTGCATCAGCAATGTGACAATCACTGTCGCTACTCGGAAGAACCGGGCCATTTGTTTCTTAGTGCTTTGACTGTGCTAACAGATACCCGGTGGTTACAATTTCACTGCACTGTTGAAGAATAGTACCGCAGGAATTCCGCTTTCAAATGTTGCCGTCTGCTAGAGAAAAATTAAATCACTAACAGTGCTGCGTATGTGATGCTGCTGTCGCAGCCAGTTTGAACAAATGCATCATTTTGACAATGCTCTTTACCACAATCTTTAAGTGCTGCAGTTTTTGTATATATTTGATATGCATTTAATTTGCACTCTATACCTTTACACTGCAATTGCAATATTTGTAGCTGAGTTATCTGCTAAACTGCTGCCTTTTCATTTTTTTTTATGAGAGTTTAGGGACAAGAGCAGGGAAGGTGCTTTCAGGGGACTCTGACAAATATGGATATTTATGAAGAGAATTGTCTTATAAATATTAAAAGGCAAATAAGCTCAGATTCATGTCCTGAAGTATATACAGGCAGTTTCACATTTTGGACTCAGGGTAACTCTTTCAATACACTGTGGCAGTGTAAACTCAAGATTTTTTAAAAGATGTTTTAGTAATTAAAATGGCTCAATAATATTTTTTATTATTGTGTGAAAACCTGTGCTGATTGAAGTTAAATCATATTTGTTGGGGTAGCACTGCATTTTAAATCTCTAAATAACAGTTATTTACATGTCAGCCTGGTCTCTAGCACACTCGCCACTAAGTCAGAAGGTCAAGGGTACAGAGCCAACTCTGGAGGACTTGAGCACATAATTAAGTATGGCACTTCAGTGCAGTACTGAGGTAGTGCTGCATAGCTGGAGGTTCCATCCTTCAGGCGAGACTTTTAACCAAGGTCCCACCTGCCTTCTCAGGTGGATGGAAACGATCCCATGGTACCATTCAAAGAGCAGGGGAGGTCTTCCTGGGGTGTTCTGGCTGACACTTATCCCTTCACTTGCACAAAGGAAAAGGAAGATCTGATCATATGTTTCAATGCTCTTTGCGGGATCTGGCTGTTTACAAATTGGATGCTGTATTTCCAAAATTACAGCAGAGACTACAATTTTTAAAGATCTTTGGGGTGTCCTGGGGTTATGGAAGGCACAATTTGAATGAAAATTTTCCTTTCCCTGCCAACCACGTTTTGTGCAGATGGGAGTGTGTATGCATGTGTGATGGCCCATGAGCATTTGGAGGAATACCTACATTTTATGGTGATGGTCCCTTTAAAAACTAGGTTTCTCTGGGAGATTATTTCTTGTAAAAAGCAACTTCCTTCCATTATCTGATCAAATGATGATATGTAAATGATAAGACGAAAAGAGAGAGGGAGAGAAGGAGCAAGTGGGGAAAGGAAGGGAGGGAGGGGGGGAGCAGGGCAGAGGGAGGGGGAAGGGAGGAGGGGGATTAAGAGGAAGGGAGGCAGTGGGGGGAAAGTGAGGGGGAGGGAGGGGGAAGATGGGAGGGATGGAAGTATGAATGAATGGATGATCACAGAGGTGATGAAAATTTTTTTCTCTCCAAGGGTCATTAATCTGTGGAATTCTCTTCCCCAGAGAGCATGGAGTCAAAGACAGGGAAGTACAATTGAGGCTACAAACATATCAGTCATGATCTTATCAACTAGCAGGCTCGAGGGACCAAATGGTCTACTCCTCCTCCTAATTCATTGTTCAGATATGTTTATATTTGTGACCAAGCAGCCTGGGTGATAAACAATAGTAAAGCAAAGGGGCAAACAAGAAATAGATTACATAGGGGAGTAGATTCCTCTGTCTGGTTCTATTTTCAAGCAGTTTAGTTTGGAACAAACTGGCTGCAGTGATCATCTCTTTCAAGCAGAATTCAGTTGAAATTCTGTGTGCTGGCTGAAAGGATTTTAAACTCTTGATAACTGAAGGGCTCTACTAATAAACAGTTAGCCTTCTGGGATAGCCAAACTGAGAAAAGAAAGAGACTTCTTAGATCCAAGACTCCAGAGATAAAGAACGTTAGAACCAGAAGAGTTCTGACCTAAGGTGGTTATGCTTAAGATGCACGTGATGCTGGTGTTGAATTGGCAGTTATAGGAGATTTGAAGGGACAATCTTACTGGATGTAAACAGAAGACCCAAGAAACCTCAACCCTTATACGAATCTTTGAAACAGTGCTTGGACTAAGTGGTTAATCTCCCAATTTCTGATAAGTATCTGATGTTTGTGTTTTGGGGCTGTAAGTCAAATGGGTGTAGAAGGAAATCTGAGTCAAGAAGTTTGGTTTAACTGTGCTCATTGTAATATCTTCAATATAATTGACTATTTAAGATAGAGTATAGTTATTAGTATTCATGTGCTTTGATTTTTGTGCAGTAAGATGATTTGGTTTTAAACAGTAAACCCCGAGGCCTCATTCTTTTAGTAAATACCTGGGATCTCGGATTTCCAAAGAAAGAGAGTAAAAACATTACTGGTCTCTGCTGAGATCATAACACATGACCCATCAGAACGTCAGGGGCCATTTTCGTCAAGAATGAAAAGCCGAGGGCCAGAATATTAAGATGAAAGTCTCGACATCATTTTTAAGTAAAGTTCTATCAGTCAACAAGCCAGGTCTATTTACTTATCTCATCAACGTCGAATCAAATCCTTCCCTATTGATGTGACATAAAAGAAACATTCCAGGGGACCTGACAGGGCTTCATTCAGTTTCTTCACAGAAGAGACACATTTAATGAAGAGTTGCTAAGAAAATTGAATAAAATGCAACCCCCATACAATGCATCTTATTATTATAAAAGGCAGTTAGCATATGAATGAATTATGCTGATTCGATTTTCATGTGTAAATTTCATTAGGAAACAGAATTCCTGGTCAGATCAAAAACAAACCACTATCTCTATGACACATGGTGTGTAATTGTCATTCATCTGGGAATATTAATGAATAATACTAATTAGCCCTCAATTACATACATAAATTGTGTTTTCCACAGATTCCAAATACCACTAATTCAATGCTTGATAGGCTAAAATCAGACAGAAAAAAGATACCATTAATATAGGTTTCAGCAGTAAGCCAGGAAACTGAGGATGCTTCACACTGAATGGCCTGGACATCAGTGACTCTACTTCTTAAATTGTTGCAGAGCATCCTGGGAGATTCCAAGATCATGCAAAGTGCTACATAAATGCAAGCTTTCTCTTTTCTCTTCTTTCTTTTCTTTAATATCAACCCAATAGTTGATAAAACCACTAGTCAGCCTCCTTTTAACGCCCTTCAAGACAATCAAGATGGCCTGACACACACAACAAACACTCTGTACCCAGACAATGACTAAAGAAAGATATTCAAAACTTGAAAACAAAACACCTAAAGGTTCTAATAAACCCTCTTGACAATGCTTTCTTGTATAGGCACCAGGGATAAAGGGTCTCCTGTAACACAAGTCTTGCTACGTACCACAATAGAACCTTTATCTCTGCTCACAAGGTTGAGAACTCAGAGTTGTTGCCAACAGGGATTGGGATTCATTAATTCATTCTCTTTCAGTCTCTCTATCTCCTTTCCAGTTCTACCAATGAGATCAAATAAAAATAAAATCTTTCTGATGGTGGTTGACAGTTTCCTCTGATGAATAACCTCGTCAGAGACAAATGGATAAACACTCACTATCGCATTTTCCAGTCATTTGTACAATAAACGTACAGATTATGTGAATGCACTAAACTAAATAAAGGGCTAATATGAAAAATATTGCAAAGAAAATAACTTATGGGGTACATATGTACCACTAATACCATTGTCCTCTAAATAAAATAAAGGAGTTTGTACATGTTCATCCTGATGGGGTGACTGCATCTTGTGTCGAGATTTAGCCCTGGTGTCTTGGTAATATTTATACCTCAATTATCACTAAAACCTACTATCTGGTTGTTATCACATTGCTGTTTGTGGGAGTTTGCTGTGTGCCAGTTGGCTACTGCATTTTCTATTATAATAATCATGACAATTCAAAAGTGCTCTGGGATGGCCCAAGGTTGTGAAAAGCACTACAGAAATGCACGTTTTCCCTTTTCTTAAGATGGTATCAGGTACAGATCAGTTCAACAAGATTCATTCATTTATTTGGCATTTGATTTCTGTCAAAGCCAACCTCTTTTTGTGTGTAAACATCAAAATTGCCTTTCAGTTCACTCCTACCATGACTCTGCAAAGTTTTCAGGAACCCATTTATTTCTTTAAACATTGCAAATAACACCTTATTTGCTGCCATAAGAAGCCAGTCTACTCGACATAATGAAGTTTCTTCCTGACAGCTTTTTATCCGGTGCTACTTTGGGGGAGCTGGGAATGTTCCCCTTACAGAGGAGAAGGCTGAGAGGAGATTTTGTAGAGGTGTTCAAAATCCTGAGGAGTTTGGACAAATAGATAGGGAGAAATGGTTCCCAATGGTGGAAGGATCACGAACAAGAATGCACTGATTTGAGGTGAGTGACAAAAGAACCAGAAGTAACATAAAGAAGGACCTTTTATATGCAGAGAGTGGTTGGGATCTGAAGTGCACCACCTGAGAGTGTGGTGGGGGCAGATTCAATCCTGGCTTTGAAAAGAGAATTGGATAATTAGCTGAAGAGAAAAAATTTACAGGGCTACGAGATAAGGGTGGGGGAGTGGGATTGCTCTTGCAGAGAGCTAACACAGCCATGATGGCAGAATGGCCTCCTTCTGTCCTGTAACCGTTCTATGATTCTACATTCAATAGTTCATCACCAAGGTTGTAATTTCCCAGTTTCTGAACCTTACCCACTGATACTCTTAGCTCTCTCCTCCTTCGCTGCTGGAATCTTTATCCTTGCCTTCCTCACCGAAAGGAAGAGATCCTCAAAATTTCTCCTCGCTAGCCTCCCAGTTTCCACCCTTTGTTAAACTTAGCTCAGAAATTCAGAATTCGGCAGCCCAAATCCTCGCCTGCACAAAATCCTGTTGGTCTATCAACTCCATCTTCATTCAGCTACCACTAGCTTCCAATGCCAACGCAAATTCCTTCCAAGATCCTCATGTTGTGTCAGACGTGACTCAGTTGGTAGCACTTGCCTCTGAGCCAAAAGGTCCTGGTCCCACTCCAGGGCTTAAGTACAAAAATAAAAATCAAGACTGGCACTCCAATGCAGCACAGAAGGAGCACTATACTGTCAGTGATATCATTTTTCAAATCATATGTTAAACTGTTGCCCTACCTGTCAGTTTGGGTGGATATAAAAGATCCAGTGTCACTATTTCGAAGAAGAGCAAGGGAGTAATCCCTAGTATCCTGGCCAATATTTATCCCTCAATCAACAACACAAAAATAGATTACCTGGTCATTATCACATTGCTGCTTGTGGGAGTTTGTGTGTCCAAATTGGCTGCTGTGTTTCCAACATAATAACAGTGACTAATCTTCAAAAGTAGTTCACTGGATGTAAAGCACTTTGAGGCATTCAGTAGTCATGAAAAGCACTATATAAATATGCGTTCATCCTAATTTGCAAATCTCTTTGTGCTCCCACTTTATATGGGGAGCATTCCAAGTCACACCATGTTCTCCTAACTTTCAATTTATGTCCCTCCAACTCAGTTCACCACAAGAGGCTAAACTTTCAGATGTTTCCTTCTGGAATTCCATATCATAATACATTCACCCTTGCCACCTCTCTCTCTGGCTTTAAAAGCCTCTTATGAACTCAGCTAGCCTATGTGTTACAGAGGTACAGTAATACCAAATATTACATTTCATTTTCATCTGCTAGGCTCACATATGGAACTTTTTTTAAAAAGGCATTTTCAACTGTTAAAACAAAGACACTGACTTAAGATGGCTGCCAGAGGTCAAGTTTCTGGAAGTTTCCGATGTGGATTACAATTAGGACATGTCTGGGCAACTCTCTTCTGGAGTGCCACACTTGCTGATGCTAAGGATTACTTCAAAGATGGGTGGAAACATAAAATAGCTGCCACAATTTGCACGATCATTATCATAGCTACATTCCACTCCGTCAGGCTGGAGACAGAGATTCTAAAAGGTCAACGGCTACAACTTGGACATGTTGATATTTTCTTCCTAGCTCATTACATGGGAGGATGAGTCAATCATAAGTGATTGCCTGGACATTAAAAACTAATCACCTTGGCCATAACATAATAGCCAAGGTCTGTCCAGACATGAGTTGATTAATTACCTTATGTGGAATCATTATGGAGAGAGAGGCCATGTGATCGGGATCACCATTTTGAAGTCTCTTTTATTCTAAAATCATTCTTTTGCAGCAGTCTAGAAAAGTAACATCTGAAAGATGAAACCAGCAGCTGAAGGCTGCTCCTATTTCTCTCAAATAACTTGACCCCTGTCTGCTTATGTCAAACTGCAGACAGAGAAATTCTAAAGAAGGCTTCAAATTTCAAGGTAGCATTTCCAGGGGTAAAAAAACAAGGACCACAGTTTTAAGAACTACCTCAGCCACAAGCAACAGCATAAAGGACAAACAATTAGTGAACTCTTTATTTACTTGCCTTTTCTTATTGAATCTTCTTTTGGCCAAAAGTTAACCTCCTCTGCTTTATAAATTGTATTTTTGCATGCTTGTGCCTGAGTATGCATATTATGACAGTCGGGGCCCATGTTTACTTTTCAATTTTTTAATGTCTTTACCTGGGTGGGTTTTTAGCACTATAAAAGCTAACCCTCTCCTTGTTTAAACTCAAGGAAACCTGGCTGACTGAGTTCTCTGCAAACAGCATGTAAACAGTTAAGCACATACATTGAATTGACACATTCACCCTTACAAATTTCAATAAACCTTGTTATGATCAACCAAGGAGTGGGAAAGGGGTGGGACAGGGTGGTCCTTGCACCCTTCCTCACCTGTTGTAATACTCATCCACAATTCCATTACATTTTCGTCCAGTATTCATCTCTCTTTCCCATAAGATTCTCTGAGATTCTTTTTGACATAAGGTATGCTCTCTGATAAATTGCTTTTGTTAAATCTGGCATAAACGTGCAGGTTGGACAACATGGGAGGCAGCTGCAACCAGCACAGATGGCTTATGGAGCAGAGAAAGAGTGCAAGCAATTATACTGATGTATCAATAGATCACCCACAGCCTAAAGTAAGCTGCAGTAAGCAAAAGCAAAATACCATTGAGGCAGGAAATCTGAAATAAATCTGGCTCCAACATTTTGCATATTTCCTTCGGTACATCATGGTTAACTCTGAATATGAGCATCCATATGAAAGAACCAAGTTTTCTGTTGATAATAGTATTTGAGATTGAGTTTCAATCATAGAGGGAGTGCGTCAAGTTTCATTGGTGGCATGATGCAGAGGCTTTTTCAATTGATGCAGAATCTCAGAATAGAGCTATAACCCATACTGTGCTTATGGTAAAAAAGATCAGAATTCTTGGCGAGGCACTAATAACTCTTGTTGTGTTACTACTGTCAATGATGACCAAAACTGTTTGATATCATGGAGACTGAATCCTGATCTGGAGAAAGCTACCGGAATAAAGTCCACTGAGCCAGGTGGAATTGGGTAGCTGTTTAGTTAATAGGCTAGAGATGAGTTTTCTCTGCAGTGTGTCAAATAGCACTATAATATTCCATTTCTGAGCAGATAAACTGGAGTTGTCAACCCAGAGCAGTAGGATCAAACATCGCAGGAGGGATTTGACTTTGACTTTTTAGTTTGAATCTGGTCAGCTCTAATAGACAATCTGCTTTTGTTCCAGAATTCACTGCCTTTTCCTATGTGTCTCTCTCTAACGGACAGCTGATTGTGACAAATAACTTTTAGATTTGCTGCTGAAATTATACCATTGAGTTGATCACATAACTAAAAGTTGAACAGAGTTAGACATTTTCTCAGCAATTAAAAGTCAGATTTATTAACTAATCTTCATTGAAAATATTGTCATGATTTCTACGTGTTCAGGGATATAAATACAATGTTCTGAACAAAGATGATACAAATTATAATTCATTCCAAAGAGAGAATAACCAATCAGCATTACCGTCCCAAATCAAAGAGCTTAATCTATTGGGAAAGTTTGGTTAAAAATGAATGACCCAAACCTCGAATATATGAAACATCCTGGGCAGAATCGTCCCAGGTTTGCACAAAATGTGGTAGCGGGCAGGAAAAAGGACGCTTTGCCGCTGGCCACCGTGGCAGCTTTTCGCACCATATCGTCCCATTCCCGGTACATCCTGCCTCATTAACAATGCATTCATGGGAAACACGTTGGATCACTGGTGGGCAGGCTCAGATTTGCCCGCCACACCATGACCTCAGTGCTTGCTCGCTCCTGGTGCCATAGTTAAAGTGCACCAGAGCGTACGCCAGCTTCATGTCTTCAGACCAGGACTGCTCCAAGCGACAGATGGCCCCAAAAGCAAAGAAGATGGCAGCTCTCAAATTTAGTGATGCCTCTCTGCAGCAATTGCTGGATGCAGTGGGAGGCCGCTGCAATGTCCTCTATGCCTGCTCTGGCCGCAGGAGGCCCACCAGAGTCACCAATCCGGCCTGGGAGGTGGTAGCGGCCACGGTCAGCGCCACCGGACCACAGAGGAGGTCAGCCATCCAGTGCAGGAAGAGGATGAATGTTCTCATCCTTTCCTCTAGGGTAAGTCAGTCACCTCATCACTCTCAACTCACACTCTCTCAAACCCATCATATCCACAGGGATCTCGCACCTCAAGGGACAACACCACAAACTCTCACACGCACCCTCAGATCTCCATCAGGCTCATATCGACTGCAGCTCTCATCCTGATCCTGTCCATGGCTCCGCTCACCACACAAACATTCCATGCAGTGCCATTCGTCCTGCTCACACAATCCCCATCTGTTTCCATGCAGGAGAAGCTGGCTCACAACAGCAGGGAGAGCTCCCAAGCTGGTGGAGGAGTGGCCCACATTAGCCACCTCACTCACTTTGAGAGGCATGCCATCGCGCTGACTGATGAAGATGGGGCCCATGCCTGTGGTGACAGTTGGCGGCGAACGCCCAAATAAGGATCCTGCAACCCCCATCATCTCAAAGCAAATGTGAGTGTTCTCTCTTCTGCTCTTGACTCTGGTACCATGCCCTAATTGTTTCTACTTTGGTTCACAGGGAGCTCTGCCAAGTGACCGACGCCCTCAGCCAGCCAGTCCCTCAACTCCATCCATGTCTTCACCTCCAGCCAAGAGGACACCACATTGAAGAACTGGAAATAAGAAGAGTGGAAGACCCATCACAGCGCTTATCCACACCCTCCACCAGCACAGAGACACAAACCATAGTGAGACCAAGATCTAACGCAAGCTTGGGTTCACAATCTGGTGGTCACTGCACAGATGTGTGTCTGCAGCAGGAGGCAGGTTCAGCCGAGCTCCCCAGCATTGGGAGGACTGCTGGGTAAGAGGCATCCGTGAGGTCCGAGTCAGATGACGAGCCTCTGGATTCGGCCTTCCAACGCATCCTGGAGATTCAGCAGAAAGTGGGGGAACATCACGAGGAGATGTTGGAAGCCCTCAACAGAGTGGCACACAAGTCGAAGGAGTGCGACTGCCTGCTCTCTGATGAAGTGGTGCCCACATGTGCACCTATGGAGGTCTCCAAGGGAAGGACGGCAGACACCATGGAGATCCTGGTCCAGCAAAACGTGGAGATACACGCACGCTTGCACTGTATCGCAGTAGCCATGGATGAGTTCCTGCAGTGGCAACACGAGGGGGATACAGGGCATCTCAACATCCCTCCAGCTGCTCCTTCCCCTCAAGGAGTCAGGTCAGGGCCCTTGGGCACCCAAAGGGAAGAGGAGCCCTGGGCATCCACTTAGGAACTCAGAGGCTGTCTGCTCCTTGAGTCCCCTTTGCCTGCGTCCACTGCAACCTCACCCTCTGTCACCGTAGAGGGAGCAGCTGGTCCACAGGAGGACAGCTAAAGCAACCCTAGGCCCTCTAGGCCTCAGCTCTCCAGAGGACACACACCAAATTCACCAAAGGCAACAGAGCCAATCATTGCACAGGCTGTCTCCACCCCTGCTGCGGATGTCAGGGCAGCACGAGAGTGGTAGATGGAAGAGGTAGGCCAAGAAAAGTTAAGAAATTCTGATCACAAGTGGTTGCACAGTGACATTTTGTCACTTTATAATCTGAAAACATTTTCACTGAATAATGTGTAATGTTGTTTTTCAGCTTCATTTACAAGCATCGAGCGTCCTCCCACTGCATCCACCCCATTAGCAGTTCTGCTGCACTCAGCCAGACCACGAATGATTCTGGAGGGAGAAATGTGTGTGTGTGGCAGGGCCTTTCAGAGCCTTCCTCCATCACACTTTCACACTGTCTCAAGCATTTTCAATGCTGCCTGCTCTCTTTCAGTGGTCCATCTGAGCTGACCTGCACCTCCGCCCACCCATTGATCACACTCACATGCAGCACCTGTGCTCGTCCAACGCGAGGCTCCGCTCATCCTCGATTTGAGAAAAATGGTGATTGCCATTGCAAATGATCAGTTTCCCTGTCCTTTCCCCATCACTGTTAACCCTCTGGCATCAACTTCAACTTCCTCACTGTCACCTACCAATCCAAACCCTTTTCTTTCCAGGATGTCCAGGTGAACATGCACGTTCTCTACCTTCCTGAGAATCTCACTCCCATCCACACTGACCTTCCCACCCCCAGGGTCTATGTCTGCTTCCGAGTCCCCACCAGCTACACTCACCTTCTCTTCTACCACTACCATCACACCCTCCCACCCCCTACTCTTGCAGCTCACTTTGCTCTCTCTCATAATCACCATTTCCTCCTACCACACCCACCCTCAGCTCACTCCCTAGGAAGCAGTCATTGACTCCACAGACCCTTCCCTTGCAAGTTCACCTGGACATTCCTCCCTCCCCCCACATTACTCCCTCCTCCACCCTTACTCCATTCCTCCCCATGGATCCCTTCCCTCCTCCAAACTCCTTCCCTGTCCCCCCACCCCCCTCCTTCCTCCCCCTGGACTCCTTCCCCCGGCTGAACTCTTTCCCCCCAAACTCCTTCTCTTACACCCATCTCCCCACTTACCGTATTCTCCCCGTTACAGCCTCCTCCCCTGTACTTCTTCCTCCCAACCTCATTCCCCACCCCTAACATCTTCGTTCCACCCCAACCACACCCCACAGGCACCTTTGTCCACCCCCTCCTAACCTCATGTACCCCCGCCGCCCTCCCACACCACCCCCGGACACCTTAGTTCCACCCCTCACCCCACCCCCTGCCCCTCCCAACCTCACTACATCCCACCTGGTACACCTTCCTCTTGCATACAAACCTAGACCATCCTTGCCCACCCCATGGTACACCTTCCTCTCCCCCGCACAGCTGGATCTGCCTCTCTCCCCGCCTTGCAGATCATTGGTAGCAGCCCATGGCCAAGACTGTGATGTTCTGAAGCAGACGCAAGACATCAGTGGGGACCTCCTACTTTCCATGAGCTTCTTTGCGGTGGAACCATGTCCATGAGAATCCATCCAGCAGGCGATGCACGTGTTCCTCCAGGGTCCAGTAGCTGTCAGGCTCCGGAATCTTCAGCTCCTTCGATGCCCACAATCCGAGCAAGGCCTGAATTCTGAAAGTCACACTTGTCCAGATGTATTCTGGGGCGGTGTTTTCCTGCTGGCATAACGGAAATCTGGCGTGGGGGATGATTCTAGTCAGGCCTTACTTGCATCCCATTAGTGGATGCAAAGCGGGTTCACCCTGGCCTCCAGCGGGATTGGCGTAATGCCATGGCGGACACCATCAGATAATTATGCTGTGTTTTCACACCAGTGAGAAACTGATGTTTGGCCTTCTCGTCATATCGTTCCCTCATCCACCTGCTATAACACCTGGCTCCAGTGGGGCCGAAAATTCCAGCCCCTGACATCTTTCCTTCTTCACCAACGTTTCTGAAATAGGATTTATGGAATTAAAGAACTTTTGTTTACGAACCATGGGGGTTAAATCTAACTTCAGTGAGGGTGCAAAATGGGTGATGGTGGTTCAGATGTCCACTGTACACCTTGCCCGGTGTCCTTTCCATTGACTTCACCGCCAGCTCCACACCCCCACTCCCCCCGCACCCAATCACCATAGCTCAGTCAAGGACTTATTACACAGACCTCTCTGCCTTACCTGGCTAATTGTGCAGTTTTCCCATCTTTAACTATAATCCCTTGTCCATTGTTCTTGTTCTCTTTTAGGTTTACTCAATGCAAGTAAATGAAAGGCAATCAGTTCATGACCTATTACAAAGTACACAAGCCATGCAAAACTTTCGGCCGCAAAACATAACTTGCCACAGAAGTTTTCTTGGCAAATCTTCATCTCTTCCTGATTTTTATGTCCATCTTTAATCACTTGTTGACCTCACTGTAGATCAGATGGAACTATCAAGCCAATTCAAACTGATAACTCAAAGACAATTTGAAACTTTCACAGAAAAAAAGTGCTTGTGGAAGATCAAGGTTAGATTTCTGAGAGATTTAAGGGCTTGATTTTCTCCAAGCTGAAGATAACACAAATTTCCCACCTGCTGTTGAATTCTCTCTGTATTCATTTGTACTGATTCGTTCACTATTAGATTTAACCATTCATGTGGAAGTAGAGTCGCAAGCAAGGAAAACGACACTCGTAATGACATACATCGAAACACTCCTTGATTTCCATCTAACTAATTTCCTTAGTTTATAATCAGAATGGCATTGTCTTTTCTGCAGTTGAATCTTTTGAAAGAACAACATCTTCCCAAGTGTTTGGAAAATTTACGTGTGTTACTTCTTTGAAAATACAACCTAATCACATAAGTCAAATCAAAAAGCATCATGGAGTTGAGTTGCATGTGGCAGCATCACTATTCCGACTGGCTAAAAGTAAATAATGTGGAATGAAGCCAATTCTGCCACCGGCTCCCCCCCACCCCACCCCACCCAATTTCCTCCCAAAGAAATGGCAGACATCTTTTCACAATGAGATGTGGTGTCTCAAAATGCAAATGACATAAGTGAAATTTATTGCAGTAGACAATGTTTTAGGTTAGCTTACAAGTGTTAAGAGGCAGATGTGGATTCCTGAATGCCACAATTCCTTTAAGGAACCATATCTGTGGTGCCAAATTCCACGTGATGTTACCAAGGATTGAAGGGCAAAGCCAATTGTGACGCAGGTCACGAGGAGGTTACAGCCCATAAACTCAGTACATTTAGTGTATGGCATTATTCTGACACAGACATTCCAGGAAATTATGGCACAGATGTCTCATGCCTTCACTTATGCTGCATCAAAATTTGCTGAGCCATTGGCGCCACACCATTGGAACCACTTCCAAAAGCCTAAAAGAAGATATTTGCTGAAGATCGACAACTCACAGTGAGTGCTGCGAGTTGGATACTTTCCTTATCCGTTAGCTCCAACTAATTTTCTGCCACACATTGCTGGAATTGCAAGCTGATAACTTCTGCAAGGTCAATGAGGTATCTTAGGGAACACTGGGGCCAATGCACCATATCCTCAGCCAATTAAATTTAAAGATAATGACAAAAAAAAGTTAAACAACTAAGAATTGGGTGAATTGGAATCAAAACAGAGCTAAAGAGAGGAAAGGAAAGACTGGATGAAGAGAGAATAAGAGGCAGAAAGGAAATGTATGGAAAATATTAAAATTTGACTAATCTCTAGGGTTTATTAACTCAGGAGTGAGACTTCATTGTCTCAGTTGTTCCCTATCTTGGCCTCAGAAGTTGCTGAACATAGCAGGAATGGAAATTTTGAAAGGGCACTTCGGTCATGAATTACCAGTCCTAACTTTATGAGGTGAGTTCTATTCATATTTACAATGCAATTCCAGCAATGTTCTTGACACTTAAAAGGCGGTCAAGGGCCAGTTCATATTTTAACATGGTTAAAGGCAGCATCGTGGATAATGTCCAACAATTCGGACACCTCATCACACCAACAATTGTGTGCAACTTTAACTCACCAATATTTCATCAGCAAATTCTGGCCCAATGAATTTCTAAGCAAACTTTGGATTTGGATTAGGTCTGAAGGAGGGGGGTGGACAATATGCTTGCAATCATTGCCCATAATGCCATGTAACCAAGTCCCAGCAGTCTCAGATTAGAGCCTTGGACAATGAATATGCAACTGTCCTACTCCACAATTCTCCAACATACAGATATGGCATAATATTAGTTACATAGTCACCTCAGCAACAGTGACATTGCCACTCAGTACATAACTGGCTGGGAGTGAGATAACTTTTTGCTTGCGTCTTGGGAGCACTTCCCAGTACCCCATGATTTAAAGCAGCAAAAATAACTTTAATCAGGACCCTTAATGGTATCACAGAAAGAACATGATCAGTCTGTAAAACACAGTTTATAAGAAAGAGTCTGTGTGAACTTATACCCGAATAGATCAGATCCCCAGATTATTATCGAGCAAAGTCTAGTCTGCACTGCTACAAGTCAACAAAATAATTTGGTTGTCCAAGACTTGCTCACCCAAGCTGGAAATGAAAGCCTTTGTGACTTAATGCACCGAAGTACAGAACATAAATTGTGCTATATCGCAACGAAATCCCACATTGCAACATAATCCCATACAATCCTTACAGCTTAATGTATGCATGGGCGTTGTTCCAATTCATCCTGCGTGTAGAATGGAGGTGAAGTTTGTAAATCTTTTTAACCTCAGAATATTTGGACTCCCAGCCATTTGCTAAGCTTAACTTTGCACCCATCTCCTCACACAAAATATAACTAAGTTACAGTCCAAAATGGAACAATCCTCATGAAATGCAACAATAATTGAATTAAAACCAACAAGTTGGTTTGGGATTCTTAAAAACTGCACAAGTAAATTGCTTCTTTACAACTACTCTCCACTTTGCAAGGAAATTACTAAACGAAGAACATATTATTAAGTTACTAATTATCATTTTCTAGCTTTCTCTAAATAACTTACTATTTTGGAATCCCAGCTTTTAAGCCTCAGTTTTATTCTGCCCAGCTATTTGCGCAACCAGAAAGTGTTTCCCCATCAGATGATAAATTTGGCATTTACTCCACTTGCCTGGATGAGTGTAGCTAACAACACACAGGAAGCTTGATACTATCCAGGACAAAGCTGCCTGCTTGATTGACACCCTATCCACCACCTTAAACATTCACTCCCTCCATCACCAATGCACAATTGCAGTAGTGTGTACCATCTACAAGATGCAGCAATGCATCAAGGCGCCTTCAACAGCAACCTGCAAACTTGCGACCTCTACCACCTAGAAGGACAAGGGCAGCAGATGCAAGAGAACACCACCACTTGCAAGTTCCCCTCCAAGCCACTCACCATCCTGACTTGGAGCTATATCACTGTCCCTTCACTGTCGCTGGATCAAAATTCTGGAATTCCCTAACAGGACTATGGGTGTACCTACACCACATGGACTGCAGCGGTTCAAGAAGGCAGCTCACCACCACCTTCTCAAGGGCAATTAGGGATGGGCAATAAATGCTGGCCTAGCCAGCAACTCCGCATCCCGTGATAGAATGAAAAAAACTCAATATGTTTTATCCCCTTCTCTAAACATGGATTTAAAGTAGATCCTATCTTCACATGAATTTCAATTAAAGATTTAAATAGCATATCTTTATAGAGTATTTAATATACTTAATTTTTGTAAAAAGATCTTTGGCTTGTCCAATCCTTTTTCGAATGTCATGCTGTTCTTGACATCAGATGTTACCATGTTTCTTAGATAGCTGAGTTGATTGACATGTTCTAACTTGCTCCTATTAACTGTGGTGTTGCAGACTGGTTTGCCCTTTCTCTTTGTCTTTACTGTAGTGTACAGAATTAAGCCACATTCTGAGAAACGTCAGCTTGGGCCTTGAAACCAGAATCTGTGTACTGAAATGTTCTGTCTGATCAGTAATGTATCATGGATGTCAGGCCTGGAGCACTGGGAAAGAGGAAGAAAAGAAAAACAACAGCTTTGAAATGCGTTGCTTAAGAAGGATCCTACGGGTAAGCTGGGTGGAGAAAGGACCTGACAAAGAAGAACTGAATGAGGCGAGAGGAACAAGAAAACTTTTAAATATTATCAAAAGACGACAAATGGAATTATTTAGACTTGTTATCCATGGAGAAATATTGCTGTGTATTATCATCACCAGAAGAATTAACGGAAGACAACATCGGAGTGCATGTCCACAGGTCCCTGAAGGTGGAACAGAGGAGGCTAAGACGTGACCAAATTGAGGGGTACAAAATTATGAGGGGCCTAGATAGGGTTGACAGGAAAGACCTGTTTCCCCTAGTTGAAGGGTCAATTAACGAGGGGCATTGATTTAAGGTGATTGGTATAAGGATTAGAGGGGACATGAGGAAAAACTTTTTCACCCAGAGGGTGGTGGGCATCTGGAATTCACTGTCTAAATTGGTGGTTGAGGCTGAAACGCTCACCTCATTTAAAAGGTGCCTGGACCTACATCTGAAGTGCTATAACCTGCAAGGCTACAGACCAGGTTTGGAAAGTGGGATTAAAATGAGCGGCCAGTTTCTTTTTCATCCTTTTCTGGCCAGCAGAGACATGGTGGGCTGAATGGCCTCTTTCTGCGCTGCAACTTTTCTATGGCTTTACGATCAAGAGGCCAACAGTGAAGTAATCAGCTAGACAACAGTAAAGACCAGAACTCCACTGTTGCTATGATCGGAAGGTTTGGAAGACCATGGTTGCCCACACCATTCGACATGGCACTGAGATGATGACAAATATAAAGGCGGAAGGAAAGTGCTGGAGGGGGCGGGTGCATGGGGGAAATGCCATATAAAAGCAGCATTGATGTAACATTGCTGCCAATATCTTGTGGAAACTTGCTATTTTAAGTCCTGTTGATGTAAGTTATAAGAAGATGCTGCGTGCTTTGGACCAGGTCCAAATTAGCAGCAATGCCATTTGCCTACTGATGCACAATGACTAGCACCAATCTCTGGAAAGGAGACAGGAGTGTTTTTCAATATAGTTTTAGTACTTGCTGCCCAACCTACTTCATCTCCCGATATCTGAATATACTTCTACTCCTTGTTCCATCATGTACTTATCCAGATTCCCCTATATTCTTTCACCTCAACTGCTCAGTGCGGTAGGAAATTTGACATTCTAACCACTCTGAGTTATAGATCTCCATGCTAGTTCATAGAATGTCTCCAGTGCAACCTGTTGAACTCTTGTCAAGTCTGGTCAGTCCAAAGATGCATTTCTAAGCAGCTCTGTAGGTGTGTGAACAGTAATGTTGGATTGAAAATCATCTGAAATTGTTCATGTTAAATGAGGAATTCTACACTCCACATGGTAAGGGACATCAGTATCAAAGCTAGCTAATTTGATTCAGGAGTGCAAAATACAAAAACAACAATCTGCATTGATATAGCATTATTAGTGTAGTAAAACTTCCCAAGGATCTTCACAGGAGCATGATCAAACAAACTCTGACACCGATACATAAGGATATTAGGGTGGGTGACAAAAAGCTTGTTCAAAGAAGTAGGTTTTAAACAATGTCTTAAAAGAGGAGAGAGAGGTAGGGGACAGAGAGGTCCAGGAAGGGAATTCCAGAGCTTAGGGTGTGTCGTGTGTGTTAATAATCATTTAAAGGCACTAATTGCTCATAAGGGATTGTGCAAACATGCTGTGCGTTTGTTTATCGATTCTAGATACGTGAACAGATATACATGGACAGAAAGCTTGAGGACATCAGAGCTGTGTGCTGTGTTCTGCTCCAGGCTGAAGTGGCACTGAGGATGGATCACATGACACACTTCCTTTAAATTGAAAGCCTGCTGCTATCCCTTAAAGCATAATACAGTACAACAGGGTCTAGGCAGCTGAAGACCCGTCGACTAATGGTGGAGCGATTAAAATTGGGAATGTTGAATATGCTGGTAAAAGTAACCTGTAGTCTGAGAGCAAAATGCAATTATTGCCTTATTTCAACAATAGTTTTCAATTCAGTTATTCTAAGGACTGTTTTACTGAGTTCAAAAGCTTTATTTTAAGATTCAGAGACAAGTTGGTGTGTTGGTGCTGTGGATTAGATCTTTAGGCCATGAAACGTAAGGATGTAAATTCATGATCTGTGATATATGACACACACACAGTTACTAATCTTAACCATGCTGTCACAGGGAACTGCTAAGCTGAGATACCACAAGCAAGGAACACAAAATGGAGGGGCAGTCATCATGAGAAAAATTCTGCTTATTGCCCATTGGCTGGTTTCCAAATAGCAATTCTTGGTCAGAACAGGAGCAAGGGAAAGTCGAAAGCAAGTGGAAGGTGAGACTTCAATCTCCAACTGAAATAATAGCATAATGAAGCTGCTGAAGTTACATCACTTAGAATTTATGGTACAGAGGCAGACCATTTAGCACAACGGGGTACGTGCTCCACTTGAGCCTCTTCCCACTTTACTTACTTAACCATACCCCTATTGAAATATCCTGCAATTTCTTTCTCATATTCTTCTCTAGCTTACACTTAATGCATCAATGCTGTTTGCCAGTGTTCAGCTTGTTTGCCAGCTAAACCTCTGGGTTATTAAACATACCTGTATCAAAAAAAAAATGCTTATATAGAATCTACAGCTCAGAAATGGACCATTTGGCCCAACTAGTCTATTCTAGTGTTTAAACTCTTCTCAGCCCTTGACATCTAACCCTAACAGCATATCTTTCTATTTCAACCCTGTGCTAATCTAGCTTCCCCTTAAATGCAGCTATGCCATTCACCTCAACTATTCCTTGCCGGCACACGTTCCACAATCTTACCATTCTTAGGGTAAAGAAGCTCCTCCTGAATTTGTTTTTGTGCTCATTACCGACTTCTTATCTTCATGCCCCTTGTTATGTCCTCTCCCACAAGTGGAAGCATCTCTACCATCTACTCTACAAACTCTTTTATCATTTTAAAAACCTCCATTCGGACACTCCTCAGCCTTCTCTTTTCTGGAGCTTCATTTGTTTAAAAAATAGCACACACGTGGAAGCGAGAGGGAGCTGTCAAAATAACCTGAGGAATACTACTGCTTTAAAAAAAAAGGGGAAAAACAAGCGATTTTATAATTTTCTCCTGCTTAGCCAACCCTTTGAACTCCAAGGTAGTAGATCAGCAGAGAATGTGAGATTTAATCGCGGCAGTTTGTCTCAACAGCAGCATCAGCCGTGAAGTAAAGAGAAACTGCCCACATAATAAGCCGGAGAGCAAATAAAACAGAACACGTCCTTCCTTAGTTAAAAGGGTGCAGTGCCTTCATAAAAAATGGAATCAGTGTCATTTGGGCCCGCAAAAAACCAAAACACACAGCCATCTATTTACAATGTTAAGAGATTTATGGAGCTGGAGTTTTTTTTTAAAAAAAAAGAAAAAGTGGTTTAAAAAAAATTCTCCAAGTTGTATGTCTTGATCAACATCTTCAGTTAACCTAGATTAAATTCTAGCTAGCTCAGCAGGTCTTGGGCAAAAGGGAAGCATTCCGATCCCCTGCGGATCCATCAATGAATCAAATTTTCAACTCTTTCTTCTCGGGTGAGCTTGCTAATGTATCCACCCTCAAAGTGGAGCAGCTGAAAATAAGTAGCACCCCAAAGCCACTTCTAGAACTTCCCTTGAAAAAAACTGGGTGCTCCTTGGAATGCTTCTGTACACCTTATTTGCTTTACACACTGAAACAAATTTGGCAGTTGTACTGTGGCATTGCTCATTGTAGGTGAGGCAGAGGGTCCTGCCAAATTATACTTCATAGGTTCGAATGTGGCGCAGGGGCAGCACGCTCACCCCCAGGGTTTGGGTGCAAGTCTCACTCCAGAGAGGAGCATAAATTTCAGGCTAACACTTAGTGCAGTACCGGGGGAGTGGCAGAGTTGCATCTTTCAGATGAGACTGAGGTTGAACAAAGGCACTCTCTGCCCTCTCAGGTGAGCTCAAGAGGTCAAAGAATAGAGGAGACTTAATACTGTGGGTTGGAAGTGGGGTGCGGCGGTTGGGGGAGGTGGGTTGTGGGGGGGGTGGCATGCTGCAGAAAACAAGCACTTTCACTCGGGGAAGTACAGGAAACCCGGTGAGAACTTACATGTTCTTATTTGAAATAGTGTCATGATATCTGTTATTTTTGTCTGAGAGAACTGCTGGACCTCCCTTCTGAAAGACATTTTGCAACACTCCATCCACCCTGACATTGTGCACTGGAGTAAGCCTTACCCTTCTGACTCAGAAACAATAGCATTACTCATTGAACCATGGCTATTCGCCTCCTCCTACCAGATGCACTAAATAAGACTATGGCCCATTTCTTGCCTGTGGAATCTTGCGTAGAGTAAAAGGCAGAAAAGAACTAAATAAATTGAATAAAATCAGTTCATTTCTATTTCCAGCCAGATTGCCCCAGCCAATATTCAATTCTGCAGGTGTTAACTATTTGTTGCTTTAAGGGTCCCCAGCTATCACCCACCACCTTGTTCAAGTGACCATTGCCCATCTTGAGCATGACAGTGGGGATATTCCACTATGGGGCCATCACAAATGAGCTCCAATCATGGACAGGAGTTATATCAAGTACAGAAACAGTCTGAAACTCAAGGTCTTGTTAAGTGGATTAACTTGCATTGGGGACAAATATCAATGGCAAGAACCTAACACAATTTTCAGAATACGTGGTGCTCACAGAAGCAGGCAATTTGTCTGCAATTCCCAGAGCTAATTATATTAAACCAACAAAACATTAAAAAAAACACTTCCAGATCGTTGAAGCCACTCTATACTTGTAGGCTGGCAGAAGTCCCCACAGAGATAGCCTAATATTCCCTCTAAGCTGTCATTTCATTCAAAGCCCTATGCGCCATTATACCAAGGAGCAAGAGGAACATGCTGCCTTTTTGCAAAGAGCACAGACATCCCATAATTGCACCGGTGCATAATTAATCATTTCCATTCACCCTGAAAATGTTATTTCAAATTAAAAGCACATTACCTGATGGGAGGACACAAAAAAGGGCCTGTAAGCAAAATGTAGCTGTCATGTGACTACTTGAACAAAAACAGAATTACCTGGAAAAACTCAGCAGATCTGGCAGCATCGGCGGAGAAGAAAAGAGTTGACGTTTCGAGTCCTCATGACCCTTCGACAGAACTTGAGCTCGAGTCCAAGAAAGAGTTGAAATATAAGCTGGTTTAAGGTGTGTGGGGGGGGGTGGGCGGAGAGAGAGAGAGAGAGAAGTGGAGGGGGGGGTTGTGGTTGTAGGGACAAACAAGCAGTGATAGAAGCAGATCATCAAAAGATGTCAACGACAATTGAACAAAAGAACACATAGGTGTTAAAGTTGGTGATATTATCTAAATGAATGTGCTAATTAAGAATGGATGGTAGGGCACTCAAGGTATAGCTCTAGTGGGGGTGGGGAGAGCATAAAAGATTTTAAAATATTTAAAAATAATGGAAATAGGTGGGAAAAGAAAAATCTATATAATTTATTGGAAAAAAAGGAAGGGGGAAACAGAAAGGGGGTGGAGATGAGGGAGGGAGTTCACGACCTAAAGTAAGTGACTACTTGACTTTGTTGTTTGGGACACATGATGCACTTCTTTGCTCAGGCCCCTTGGGATATCTTCCTGTTTCCGACAGTCTTGTGAAAATGCTCACGTAAGTACGTGTGACAATGAGATGACAACCAGATAATCTGTTTTGCTTGCTGGCAGAGGGCTATATATTGGTTGGGATGTGTGCTATATACTTCAGTCAGGAAAACTCCCCTGTTCTTCTTCAACTAGTAACATGAGGTTATTAACCTCCATCTGAGTGAAGATGGGGCTGGTGTCTAATCTCTCATCTGAAAAAGGTGGGATTGTCTCAGATTTGCACGAAGTGCGGTAGCCGCCTGCGATGGTGGGTTTTCACACCGTATCGTCCCAAACCCACTGCATTATTTATGCATTCCTGGGAAACACGCCATTTCAATGGCGGGCAGGCTGTCATTCGCCCGCCACACTGTCATCTCACCACTTCATCACACTGGGCACCATATTTAAAGTACAGCCGCACTCAGTGCTTCCAGCCGAGGACTGCAGCAAAGAAGACATGGCCCCCAAAGGCAAGAAGACTGCAGCCCTTAACCGCCTTTTGGACACTGTGGAGGCTCCGCTGTGGTGTTCTCTACCCATGCTCTGGCCGCAGGAGGGGCAGCTACATTACTACTCCTGGTAGGTGATGGCAGCAATGTTCAGTGCCGATGCTGCACAGAAGAGGTTGGCCATCTAATGCAGATAGAGGATGAATGATCTAATCCGTGCAGCCAGGGTATGGCAACCATCTTATCACTCAAAACTCTCACTCTCAAGCCCATCACACATTCACTGGCATCTCACTCGCTGCCAACTCAAGTGGCATCGCTACTCATGCTCACACACATACCTTCACGTGCCCATCTGGCCTCACCATTTTTAAGCCAATTGCACAGATCAACATGTGTCCCCACACACACCCTGGGATACACCCTTCCCCAGCACAGCTCTCGTCCTGCAGCCTCTTCCCTTGCCTGAAGCCACTTCTCTCCCTTCCCCAAGCAAGACCTTGACCTGCAGCCGTTGAAAAGCTGTATGGCTGGTCTGGTAGGTAGAGACCTTCCCGGGAGCCCTCGTAAAAGTGATGTAGTGCTGTCTGTGAAGCCTGGCTCTGATGACTGCGAGTGCTGCCAGGAGCAAGGTAGGCAAACAAAGCTTGAAGTCCCGAGCGAAGTTCAGCTCGCTAGGTGCACGTTGCTTATGTACTGTTGTGAAACACGTCGGTGTGTTTTCCAGCCGACGTGGGCGGACGCTCCAGCAGGAAGGGATGAGTCTGCTGGGCTGGCCTTGTAAAGATATGCCGATATATTACAATGAGGTTCTCGATGTCTGATGGCGGGAAATGTGGCCCGACGTCAGCGGGCTGAGCGGATGATCGCAAACTGGTTTTACGCCGTCGTTAAACCAATCGCGCCATATTGTCCGCTCATGCCACTGAATGCACCCATCGCGCGGAAAATCCCGGCTGACATCTCTGACGGTGCAGCACTCAATACTGTGCTGGAATATCAGTCTAGAATTACGTGCTGAAGTCTCTGGAGGCGAGACTGAAACCTATAACCTTTCAGGCTCAGAGGCGAGAGTGCTACTAACTAAGCCAAGGCTGACACCTATTGGAGCACTTAGGAGTATAGTGCATATATGAGACTTAAACAGAAAAAAACACGAGAGAAACACATTAAGTATGTGATTTATACACAGGCATTAAATCGCTGAATAAAATGATTTTTTTCTCTAATATCTTTTGCAACCTCTCATTGTTTTATTTTACAGATAAAAACTTAATCTAACAAAAAAGCAAAAAAACTAATTGGGACAAATTTTGGGAAACTCACACCCGGAGAGAAATACGGAAGGAAATCTCTTAAGATAGAAAGTCAAGGTATCCACTTGCTGAATTCACTTAAAGGTCTGCATGATGATATCTTCAGGAATTAGTCTCTCAGTTCAATGACTGGGTGCTGATAATGTTTGATGTGCACCACTTTCCTTTTGCATTTTTATACTCAAAGCTGTAGTGAGACTCCAGTCCATGGAACTGTTGTGCAGAATGTTGCTATAAGTCCAAACAAAGACTTCTCTGGTAAACATCAATGGGAGATGTTAGAAACTGTTTTCCACCCCACAGAAGAAAGCTTCACTATGAAGCAACATGATTGCTCATCTGAATTGATACTGGACATTCTGTTTTTGTTGGTGGACTGTCCATTGTCTGTTATCGGATGCCTTTATATCTAGTATATTGATCTTGGGATCAATAACGATGCAAACTTCACTGCAGGAGTATCTCTGTGCCTCACATTGACTGGTCTGTCACAGTGAAACACCGGCAGATTGGGCCTGTGTTTGTTTCACTCCTAATTGTTTTGCGTTATTTACAGGAAGATAGTGGCGTAATTGGACTAGTAATCCAGAGGCCCAGGCTAATGCTCTGTGGGCATGAGTTCAAATTCCATCATGGTAGCTGGTGGAATTTAAATTCAATTAATAAACCTGGAATTGTCAAACTAGTCTCAATCACGGTGGCCATGAAACTATTGTCAATTGTTGTAAAAACCCATCTGGTTCATTAATGCCCTTTAGGGAAGGAAATCCGCCATCCCTACCCAATCTGGTCTGCACGTGACTCCAGACCCACAGCAATGTGGTTGACTCTTAACTGCCCTCAGAAATGGCCTAGCAAGCTACTCAGTTCAAGGGCAAATTAGCGATGGGCAACAATTATTGGTCTTGCCTGTGATTCCCACATCCGATGAAAGAATGAATAAATAAATAAATAGTTGCGCCCTGCACACAGACTTGTGGATAGAAGGCCCGGGATACGGTGCAGCGCGTAGGCAATGATGTCTTTCCCCCGGCTGCCGCTGTGCTGCTGGCCTGGTGTCAGATACTCTTGGCCTCCAGCAGTGGCCATCCTGTTACAAAGTGGTGGCAGAGAGGCCATAACAAAAGGGATGGAATAGCTATTTGCAAAGAAAGGATGTAGAAGGATACAGGAAAAGGCCGGGTCAGTGAGGTTAGTGTAGCTGAAAAGCGAGAACTGACACAGACTCAATTGCCTTCAAATCTTGTAAGCTTGTTGAAAAGTTTTAACCCCACCCCAAAACGTCTATTCAGTAAAGGCCTGCTTTTCATATGTGAATTACTGTAGAGATCTCTACTGGGTTTTCAGGATTATACAGAGGTGCAATCAACCACTGATGCAATACTCATTATCGAACACTGTCCAGCTGTCAATCCAAAAGCTGATTCTTTCAAAATGAACTTCATGCCTCACTCCTGAAAACAAGAGCTGACCTGAAGGTTGACCTGAATTATGTACTGCCAGCAGTAACAGGCCATTTGTATAACATGTAGGATTGATGTGCCTCGCTAGGTTTGACTCAGTAGGTGGACACTTGGCTACGTATATACTGTCAATGATATGCTGAACCTTAGGAAAGCCATCAATTCAGAAAATGTTAGTTTTCTCCACTGCTGCCAATAGGTACCGTTGTAGAGTGTGTGCTTGTGTGTGGCTGGGGAGGGGGGCAGGGTTTCAGCTGCCCAAAGTTGCTAGTTAGTTACTGCAACACCTCCTGAACAATCCACTGCTGTAATGACTACTGTGCCTATTCTGTCCACCAAAATTTCTGTACAGTCCCCCAGAAGAGTCTTCTCCATGGCAGATTTCCCACTCTCCACCCTTCTTTACTCTTCTACTGTGAGCTTTACAGCCCTTAAGGACCTACCTTTTGTATCATCACTTGCCTCATTACCACTCCCTTTTGCCTTGCACCATCATCACTTTTGCCATTAAATCACTCCTGATCTCCACCCTCTACAACAGGCTGCTTTCCCTCTACCATTTTGTTCTGCGCCTGCTTCTGCACTTCAACCAAGTTATGAATGTTCATCTCTAACATCTTCCAATTCTGTTGAAAGGCCATTGACCTAAAATGCGAACTCTGTTTCTGTCTCCACGGAATCTGAATGCTTCCAGCATTTTCTGTCAGGATTCCCTGTATTGTTTGGTGTTGTCAGTGACTTGGCATTTGTCTGATCACCACTAGATCTGATGTACCACTGAATTTTCCATCTTTTTCATTTTCCATATATCTGCTACTCAGTAATATGTCTTCAATCAGGGTCCTAACAAACAAAGGCCTGCTTTTTGCACTTTTTTAAATGAACTTCCTGAATGTATGTGTCAGTATTAGTTAATAGCAATGGTCCATTACTGCTTTGTACTTCTGTGTATGCATGTTTTTTTTATTATATTATTTTAGACACATTATTCTCCATTATGAATGTCCTCCTCTCGTTACCTATCACCTCACTTGGATAAAGTATTGTCTCTTCAGAAATGGGAGCAAAGACACAAGTGCTCTTTATACATTATGTTCAGCTCGCAACAGGTAGAAGATAAATTATAACTACAGCAGGAGAAGCTCTCTCATTGGTTTGGGAATCAGTAAAACATGAACAGTCTGCCCCTCGCCGGACATATTCAGTTTGGCTGAAGGTGTCAGAAAGCAAGGCAATTAAATAAACCACGGAGAAGTGTTTTAAAAATACTTAGAAAATGCTTAAGTTATCGTGACTTCTATTAAGGATAGACCAGTACTGTAATTTACAGAAGGCAGTTTATAAAGATTAACTTGCCGTATTGAGGTTTCATGCTGCTTCAGGTTGCTGAAATCATTTTATCCTATTACCCAGACAACTTCATTCAAAGGACAGCTAAAGTTGTTTCCTTTATGTACAGACAGACTGGAATATCTGAACTATTGCAAGTGACTGCTTTCACTTTATAGCACAATCCTCTGTGCTATGTATTGGCAGCTGAGTCTGATCATCTTGAAGTCTTTATGGAAGTCTACAATAAACAACCTATGTAGTCCATCAGTATTGCATGCTACATATTACACCTGCGTGTAACTTTGATTCTATGGTCCCGAAATTCCTGGGCTCTGTTGGCAGGGAAGAAAGAACGATTTCTACTTTGAGAAGTTCCAGAAATTTGGCCTGGAATGTTAGGATTCTGCTGGTGAGTTTTTCTAACTGGCATGTTTAATTCTAAAGGGGCACACCATGGGGAGGTCTTCTGCCTACCTTCCCACATCTGTGGGGCATGTCAGAGATAGTTTCTGGGATTTCCCCCGATGGAAATTCCATCCATTATTCCCTCATAAAGTCTCAGTGGAACTCATATTATCTCAGAGTTGGCATAAGCCCCTTGAAGGGCATTAAGACACCTCAATCTTTATGAAGGAGAGGCAGCCTGTCCTAGAGAGGATCTGTTATCTGGTTCAATAACGCTTCTTGCAACTTTAGGAGCAGATTAAAAAATTTGGAAATTACTGCTGTCCATTCCTCAGCTCTCCTCCATCAAAATGGTATGACCGAGGGTTGCAAACACCGAGAAGTTTCACCATATGACCTCCTGCATCCAACCATCCCATCCCCACATTCCTGCCATTGTCTCTTTTTCTTTAATTCATTGGTGCGAGGAGGGTGTCACTAGCAAGGACAGAATTTATTTCCCAAGGGGAAAGTTAGACTCACATTGGAGGTGGTATTAGTGAAGGTTCACTTGGTTGGTTCCTGGGGTGAAAGGTCTGTCCTATGATGAGAGGCTGAGTAAATTGACTACTGCATCCTTGGCCCGGATAAGCCATTCAGATAGAGACAGTCGACTCAATGTTTTTACAACAGCCTTTCAGCTCTTAACAGGTTTCTGTTATATACAGAAGATTCTAAAAGTTATCCTTTGAGATTCTATGCCAGAGTTTGATGTTCTTTATTACACTCAATATTCTATGATGTTCTACGCCATGATTTTGCATTCTTCAAGGGTCTATGTCACCATTTAGTATCCTATGAGATTATCTACAATTAACAGTGAGCCAGCAATCCACCTGATTTCACTTCACATAACAACCAGAGAAATTCTTACCACTTCCTAGTTTTCTTTTCTTGTAATCTAGGTCATGGCTGTTTTCTGGAGGTTCTATTTCTACTGCAAGCACATTTTAATTGCTGTAGGGTTTCTTTAAGTTTAACAGCATACCAATGTTATGGGGTGAAAAGGTTAAAATCTGAAGTTTAATTAGTCACGAGCTTTCAACAGTGATGTTAATTCACTGATGCTTAAGCCCACAGAAGCATCAGATTAATGGTTTCTCCCTGAAATTTGTTGTTTTAGGAATTTACACGTACAACTTATGATATGTTAGTGTACTGCATGGTGGTCGCACTCTCTATATGAGTGTCTCTGCTTAGTTCAGCAGTATTGTGCAAACCTCCCTGAGACTGCTACAATAACCCATCTTCTTTCTTCACTTTTCTCTGTTATTGACCGTTTCAAATATTTTAACTTAGCTCAATTTAATCTTCAGATACATTATCTCACCTTGCTCTGGTATAGTCTGCTCTGAAGGGATGTGAGCATCTCCAGGCCTTGGCTCTCTCTCACTTCTCCCCTCATTTGCATTCCTTTTCACTCCCTTTCACATCAGAGTTGTTTAACTCCCCTCTAACGTTTCTTTTTCCCAGGCTATGTTTTGCCCCCAGTGCATCTCCTGGCTTCCCAGTTTTATTTTTGGAAATTAGAGTTAGCAAACCTCTACGATTGTCTTAAGGTTTCCAGGAATTGGTAATTAATTTCCAAAGCTGCAAGCAACCCAGGAGAAAAATCATAGGGGCACTAAAGTAACATTGTTTTTTTAATTTTCTTTGAACATTTATATTTATTAATTATAAACATATCGGAGATGGAGGTAAAGCCAGTTTACTAACAGCCAAGATTAATCCAATAGGCTAACAAAGAGTCTGTTCCTTTTTCAATTGGCATAGAAAGACAGTGCATCCGGAAGATAGACTGTAAAGGCAGGAGTGTGGGGTGGGGTAGTATGAGGTGGAAGGTCATGTGGTGAAAACTTCAGGGAATATACTCATCCACTGTTGTCAACCCTATTGTTCATCGGTTCAGATTTCCAGCATCCACAGTATTTTGCTTTTATTTTAACCTATTGTTCATAGGTTCCTTAACTCATCAACTACTTCCTTGTACTAATATTTCGCATCTGTAACCTTCATCTTGTTATTTTTCCAACCTGTTTGATTCACTCAATCCTTTCAAGAGGTTTTCTTGTCTACCCAGCTCTGACAAAGGATTATCTTTCCAACTCTCTCATTTTCTGTCATTTTGATCGAGCTGCTGACTGCATGCTATCTTGCCACTGTCTTCGGATTTGCTTCACTTGTGAGAAAGGATTTGCATAATCTGCAGAGGGGGAGAGAATGAATGAGTGTGTAGATGTGTGTTTGCGTGTCTGGCTCACTCCCAGGCTCAGGATTCTCAGTGACCCTCATCCCCACACACCAATACATACTCTCACCCACTCTCACAGTGGGTGAGGGTGAGTGAATAAACACCCCGAGACTGGGAGTGAACTGGGCATACACACTCTCACCCTCTTACAGTCTAATGGTCATTTTTTAAATTACTCTTAATTAAAAAAATGTCACTTTATTGAATTTGATATTGCTTTGTTTTTGCTCAGCAAGTTGTTTCTTTCCTTCATACTCAATCTTTCTTTTGAAATTCATATATATTTCTGAAATCTGCTCACTGGCCCCTTGAATGAGGAAAAAATGGAATTACCACCCCCCCCCAACCCCGCAACCATTACTATGCAAAAAGGTTGGAAAAACCTGTCTTAAGGTGAATAGTTTGGAAGCATTTAAGGGGAGGCTAGATAAGCCTATGAGAAAGAAGGAAATAGGTTATGCTGATAGAGTTAGATGAGGCAGGGTGAAAGGAGGCTCGAGTGGAGCATAATCACTGGCTTGGACAGATTGGGCCAAATGAACTATTTCTGTGCTGTACATTCTACATAATATTTAAGGTGAAAGCTTCACTAACAATCTGAGATGTTAAAAGATTGGTAATTCTTTCGAGATGTTGTATTTCCAAAAGGTATAGAAACTGTCTTCTGTATTACCCATGCCAAAGCTGGATCTCGAGAGGGAGTGAGGAGATGTGAATTGCATTAAAGACAGCCCATGGTAGAGAGATTAGCTAACTTTTCCCCTCTGGTGTCATAAGCGGACCAAAGACTGGACTCAGTGCAATAGTGTAATCACCGAATGCTACAATCATGCTGTAGTGATTATAGTTTTGATAAACGTAGGACTGCAGCTTTAAGAATATCCTGTGTTGTAAGATCACATGTCCTGTGTAAACCAATGAGTTAGCAGCACGGTGAACCTCTTGGAAAGAGTTCTTCTTTAGTTATAGACTTTGATGCACAGATGTCTTGTAAATAGAGTTCAATGTGTCCACCAAGAAAAGTTGCCTGGAAAATCAACTCTATAACAAGCTGGTGATGTGGATAAATCAGATTGGCTGTACCTCACCCAGTGATTGTATCTAAGATAGTTAAAAAGAAAAGAAGATTTATTCATCCGAGATGCCAAAGTTTGGCAGAATTGATCCCTTTGAACCAGCCACAGATGACTGGTCTCAGTATATAGAACGTCTTGCGTTCTAATTCAAGCTAATGAAATCACAGGAGAGGAAAAGAAAACGATTCTCCTGAGTATTTGTGGGATCAAAACCTACAGCTTAATTTGAAGCTTGATGGCCCTCGTGCCCCGGATTCAGTGAATTAGTAGACCTCGTTAAGGGACATTTTCTACTCAAGCCCTCAGTCACAATGCAGAGGTTCAGGTTCAATTCATGGAATCGAGCCCCAAGAGAGACCATTGCTACTTATGTGGCAAAATTAAAACAACTAATGGAATATTGTGAGTTAGGTGAAACTCTGAATGACATGCTCAGGGATCGTTTGGTACATGGCGTGCAGTAGGATGCCATTCAGTGAAGATTGCTGGCTGAAGTGAATCTTGATTTTAAGAAAGTGATAGAAATAGCGCTTGCAATGGGGAGTGCTGTAAGAAAGTGTTAGAAATAGCGCTTGCAATGAGGAGTGCTGTAAGGGATTCACAAGCAAATCAAGAGGCGCAAAATGGTGCTGTTCTCCTAGTTGGGTGGGAACAGTCAGCTGAAAGCGGCGCGAAAAGCTGAGACTCCATCACAAAGCGAGTAGCAGCCCCCGTTAACCATAAATTTAGAAGAAACAGCTTAGTAGCAAAGTCAAAAACTAATTTTTATCAACGTGAAAACAATCACACTCCTAATAATTGGCAATTTAAAAAGGTAAAGTGTTATTTTTGTCACAAAAGTGGACACGTAGAACATTGCAAAGCGAGATTAAAATAGGCTTCCAGCCAATGAACAAAGTCTAATGAAGTATATGGTGCAGAGGGGCCAGAAATAACCAATTTTGACATTTATTCATTATTCAACATGAAAGCTGGGAAGACAGACGTCACAGTGCAAGTGAATGGTAAACCCTTAAAAATGGAAGTAGACACGGGTGCTTCTACCATTGTAATAGGAGAACACACTTTCAAATATTTAAGTAAAGGTGCTCAATAATTACATTTGGAACAAACCTCTGCCAAGTTGAAAATGCATACAGGTGAAGAAATGCAGGTTAAAGGTATCACCAGAGTAACTGCTCATTATTGACACCAAACAGCACAGCTACCTGTAATAGTATTAGAAGATGGAGGACCAAGCCTTCTAGGTTGAAATTGGTTGAGGGAAATTAACCTTGATTGGCCAGTGAGATTTAAAAAGGAAGCAGGAAGAATTCCTGAGTTGGAAAAGGAACAAGGTAAGGTATTTCATAAAGGGTCTGGAGAGTCCAAGGACTGCAGCTGGATGAAAAAGGAGTGTGTAGCCATTCAGCAACCTGAAGAAATGGAGACCGTCTTAAACAACAACATGGAAGAACAGCAGAAGAAACTCAAGGAGACTCTGCTGGATGACAGAATTCAAGATGAAACAAGTGAGTTTCACAAAGAAAAAGAAAACCTGTTGAAAGATCTTCACACATTACAAGGATTCCTTGGATCAAAAGTTGTCCCTCTGCAAACTTACGAAGAGAAATAGGAATAATTTAACATCACTCTGAACAAATTGAAGAACCAGTTGGCAGAGAAGACGCAATAATGTTCAAGGTTCCAAGACAAAAGCAACAGATACAAGAAGGAGACAGAAGAGCTGAAGAATCAGATGAATGAAGCTAAAGGGACTTTGAAAGGAAAAGCGGTAGAACTTTCCAAGATGCGAATAGATAATGAAGTCATGGGTAGCTCACCTACCGAACTAAGACAAGTTGAGACAAGCTGACAGAAGTCTGGCCGACAGTGAAGTCAAAAAGAAAGCCGAGATTAAGCTCTGTGGTAAAAAGAAGACAACACATAGGATGAGGATGCAGAATTACTGATGAGGTGCCGTCTTTGAACAAGACCAAGCCTGATACTTCCCAATTTGGAGGGGAAGGTCGAGAAAAGTCAAGGGAACTGAAAAGCAACTCATGATTTGCACAGTTGTGATCGACAATTTACAGTTGGAGCGGTATATGTAAGGAGTTTTAATGGAGGACTGAAGTGGTTATCTGGTAGGCTAAGCTCTGTGACCGGACCATTGTTGTGCCACATGAAAATGGGGGGCCAGATCACACGTAAGCATGGGAATCATTTAAGAAGGGAGATACCACAATAAAATGATGTTCCACCTGTAACAATTGCTGAACCTGTGGTTCCTATTGAAGTTGTTCAGCCAAGGACAGACATGCCCAATGTCTCAGTTGGAGTGGACGACACTGAACTGCCAATGCCTAATGAGGTACCTGATGTTAATGCAGTTCCAGAGAATGTGGTTCCTGCAAAATAATCAGAAGCCGTGGAGCTACGACGTTTTACACGGATCAGGAAACCACCTGTAAGACTAAACTTGTAATTTCATGACCTGTGTAAATATTGTAATGTCATAAGATAAATATCCTTGTAACTACAAAATGTGCATAAAAGCTAAAGGGGGAGGAATGTAGTAATTATAGTTTTGATCAACGTAGTACTGTAGCTTTAAGAATAATCCTGTGTAGTAAGATCACAAGATCTGTGTAAACCAATGAGATAGCAGCATGGGGAACCTCTAGGAGAGATTTCTTCTTTCATTATAAAGTTAGATGCACACATGTAGTTGCTGCTGCCATCTTGTAAATAAAGTTCAATGTGTCCACCAAGAAACGTTGCCTGGAAGATTAACACCATAACACATACAATACTAAGCCCAGTGTTTTCAATAATAGAAATATTTGGCCATATTTTCAAATGCTACCCAAAATATTTTAAGGAGATTTGTTCCCTATCCAGTAGCTGTAGGCCATTCATTAACAACTTGTGATTGGGAAACAACTGATGAGGTAGATAATATGACATATTTGATAACCTCTGTGCAAGCTTTGAATAGCAACTACTTTTATCACACGGCATCTTTACTTGCATTGACCAGCCCATGAAGCAATTAACAGAGATTTATTTAAACCATGCGTTTATTGGTGTTGATATTGCCCGATGTGTTTTGGTATACAATTGCAATTCATATTTAGGCACCTGATCAACTTGGAAATTTACAGTCTTCATCTTTCACTACACTTCAAACAAATAACATCTCAACTAGATAGAATTCACTGGATACAAAATCAAACACAATTACTGGGAAAATCACAGGCTAAAGGAAAACAATATCTAATGTTTTTTTTCATTATTTCATGAAGCTTTTGTGCTCAAAGTGTCTAGCATCAATACAGAGGGATAGCAAATGGTGTTAGCATGATGCACTTCCAGGTAAGGCATAATGCAGCTGAGATACTCTGTGAAACTCCCTCTACTCTTGCCCCAACAACTGATCTTTCCTCCACTTCCTCAATTTGAGTGCCATCTCATGGGTTCTGTGATTTAAAATTTAGTCCAACTTGTGTTGATTTGTAGATGTTTTTATGTTGTTGGCTCACAACTGTTAGGAACAGCACTTCATGTAGCAAAATTGTCAAAGATGATTTCTTTTTGCTAATTTCTTCTCCTCCCTTTTCACCTAAAGGCATTGTCTCATTGCTGGAATATGGCTCCACTGGCAAAAGAACAAAAGAACTTGCATTTATCTCACAGTGCTCATGACCTCAGGGTGTCCCAAAGCATTTCACAGCTAATGAAGTACTTTTTAAAATGTAGTCACTGTTGTACTGTAGGAAATGTGGCAGCCAATTTGCACACAGCAAAGTCCCACAAACAGCAATGAGGTTAATTTTTTAAGTAAATGCTGATTGAGGGATATGGGCTAGATCACTGAGGTGAACTTTCTTGGTCTTCTTCAAGATAGTGCCATGGCTCACCTGAGTGAGCAGATAGGGCCCAGGTTTAATGTCTCATCTGAAAGATGGCACCTCTCGGCAGTATAGCATTCTTGTGGCACTGGAAGCGTCAGCCTTGGTGATGCACTCAATTAAAATGTTGCAAGTGGCCATTATCCATGTGTCATCCTTCACAGCAAGTGTTGAAAAGGTTATTCAACCACATGAAGCATCACCACTGAGCTTCACCTGGTCTTCAACAGATGGCCGCAGAAGTGCATTGCCAACATGGCTCACTGGACAACTGTCAGTAGTGGGAACACTGGATGACTGATACCCACCTGACCCATTGCTGCCCTGGCTGAGAACATACCACAGAATAAATCTTGGACTTTGCCAAATTTTGTGGCTTAGAAGAGACTGAGCCAAGGGGAGCTGGGCTCTCAACACATCGATTGCAGACGGAAGAAGAAATGATGTTTTCGCTCAGTACAATAACCATTGGTCTCTAATCTATTCTGTTATGTGGAATAATACAAGTACAATATCAACCACATTGCTTTCAGGCCAGCACTATTTATAATTGTGTGAAACAAGGAACCAAGGTTTTTTTTTGTTATTTATAGCCCAGGTGTTTGTAAAATGAAAAACATCACAATCAGAATGGAAACGAATCTTGCATATTGATTTAACACAAGAGAGCAGATAATTACTTCAAATGTTGAGAGGCACTATGCTACTTCTAATTAGCCTTTGTGAAACGACTTTTATTGAACATATGCATGATCATAATCGCAGCTGGAAAATGAGATCTGCTCGGATCCAGGCTCCAGTTTCTTCAGTTAATTTGACTTCAAATGGTTCGGAAAGGTGCATTCACTTCTGCTTTTTGACAAATAGTTAAGATGAGGATTTGGATCACAGTGAATAATTAACACCTCTGAATGGAATAAATATTCGCTTTTGCTTTTTCCTTCCTCACTCCTTGGAGCACTACTTTATCCAATAAGCAGCACATCAAAGACAATTAATGCAAATGAGTATCTTCAATAGCCTGTACTTGTTACACTGCACAAAGATGTCAGCTGTTGGTGGGAACTGGCCTCAAGGTTTATGTGGTGTTGGTGTTATTTAGTCGGATGTTAGACCCAAAGACTTTCTGGGTGGTGAGGTAGCTGGAGTCAGACGGCCGTTAGGTCTCCCAAAGCTCGGCTTCGAAGATACTTGCAAGCACGACATGTAGACCCCAGATATCGATTCTGATAGCTGGGAGTCACTAGCTGACAACAGGGGAAAATGGCGACACCTCTTGTGGGCTGGCGTGCACCACCACGAAGGCTTGGCAATGCTGAAAACCACTTCTTGCGCGGCACTTGTGGCAGAACCTGCCTCTCAAGGATTGGCCTCTTCAGCCATCAGCAAAGGTGTGCCATTCAAAGATACCACATCTGAAATGGGTTAATTTACTGCGTGCCTATCATATTTTGTAGATGGAAGGATCTGCCGCCAGTGTTATAGGGTACCTGAAACATGTCCGGCCATCGCCTTGAGTGATATTCAGGCATCACTCCAATTGCCATTGGCACATGCAAGGGGCCTAACACCTGTTTAAGGACTCAGAACTAAAGTTGCTCTAAAAAGAATGTGCAGAGCCTACACTGTGCGAACTCTTGCCTATTTTTCTCTGGATCCAACAGTCTGATCCTCAAAGGGCCCACTGGTCAGCGAAGACAGTAAACTTTTATTTCCACTTATCTCCAGGAGTGAATTAACTGCGTGCTGCTACTGGCTGTCTTCACTCCAGCTCTGCCATCTCCACCACCCAGCACCACGAGGACCTACCTGAGAGACGCTGTCATGGTCCATGTTGGCCAATTCAACACCGGATTCAATCAGCAAGCTACAATGCGATGCTGAATTGGTGATGTGGCTTGAGAACCAATTTCGGGCCAAATACTTTTTTGGGTGCACATTGTATTTGCAATGTCTATTTTGTTTGCGTATTAGGGTGCGACCCAAGCTCAATCCTACTAGTTCCACTGTCTTTGTGCCAACTTGCTGTTCCTCATCAGAGTTGTTCGTTTTTCCCAATATTTACACATGATCATCACAATGACACAGCCATGCCACAGAGCAGCTTAAACTCATTTTCTAAGTCTACATTTATTAAAATTCATTACTTTCCTTTGTAAACCTACTACAAATATTAAAAAACCTCCAAAGTTACAGCCAGCTGCATGATTATAATTCATATCCTTTAACCATAACCTTCACATGAATTTAACAACTCCAAATTAGAAGGTGCCTTCTCATGGGGCACCTTTGGCAAGGTCCCATTCTCCGAAATTTTGCACAGAACACACTTTGTGTTGTTCCACAAGCCAAGCCATGAGTCCCATGTGCACTGCTGACCGCTTCCCTCATCTGCCAGTTTGCTCCTGGGTACTAAAACAACTCGAGCTATAATGGATATGCCTGTCATTAACATCTGGCCATCTATTATACAGGATGCAAAGGTATAGGCCCGGCTCTTCTGTGAAACAGCGATCATCATCAGATTGCCACCTCGCTCAAACTTTTCCATGCCTAGGTGCTGCTCCAGATTTCTTGCTGGGTCTTCCGAGCCTGGTTTCTTCAGAAACACGGAGCACAGGGTGCCTTGGGGAACTCCATCGCAGTGCTGTAGAACTGGTTGGGTGGGGTGGGTGGGAGACAAGACTCACCCCTTTTCACAGCACTGGCTGTTGATTGATTAGGTTACATGAGAGCACATTATATAGAAGACAAGTAGCTTGTAGATAGCACCTAGTCCATGGGATTCCCTGGACTGTTTATTTTTTAAACACCTGAGAGAAATTTTCCAAAGTTTCCATTCCTTTGTCTCTAGATTCTTGCCTCTCCCTGGAGATAACATGGCTGTGGGGATATTTGAGATTTTCCCATTCATACAAGAATTAGAAGCAGGATCGGAGGCCATTCGGTCCCTCAAGCCCACTCCTCCATTCGCCAAGATCATGTCTGATGAAATGTGTGGCCTCGACTCCAGTGTCCTGCCTGCTCCCCATAACCCCCGACTCCTTTGGCGATCAAAAATCTAACCCGGCCTTAAATGTATGCGGTGACTGAGCCTCCACTGCTCGCTGGGGGAGAGAATTCCACAGGCTAATGACCCCCTAAAAGAAAAAAATTCTCCTCATCTCAGTAAACGGTGTCCCCTTGTTCTGGGCTCCCCAACAAGGGGAAACATCCTCTCAGCATCCACCCTGCCAAATACTCCTCAATCCATACAATTTCTTATAGATTATTTAGTGTTAATCTGTGGTACTCTTTTGAGTCCAGACCTAGACATGTCTTCCTCTCCTAACTACCCCTAAAATAGCCGAGCACAGGCTTCTTGGAAAACGGTTGGAGATTTTTCAGCAAATTCTGAATTCTCCATGAGTGTTCCCAAAGGCTGACAATAATAGAGGGACAGAACTTCCTGCGTTAAAAGCAATTACTGCCAATCAAACTCAGCCCAGGCCCAGGAGCCAGAGCAAATCATGCTTTACTGATTCCAATGCAGCTCATCATGAATCTGGCAGAGACATTGATCAGCAACCCACCAATCTGCCATTAGCCTCTGACTGAACTGTCCATCCCACTTCTCTTCCCCTGCTCCTAATCACTCCCCGCCTTTCAGCACCACTCCTGCTGAATGCTGACTCTCTGCACATAATCACATCACACTACACACCCACGTAGTTTGAACACACTGTTACGTGCAAATGTGTTTAATGTCCGCAGTGCCTCAGGATTTATAACAATGCAGTTACACGATCAAAAATTCACTGGCGAATGCTGAAAAACTTACCTTCTAAAACTAGCATAACTCCATATGCTAGTGCTAGACAGAAACTGTACAGAAGACAGTGTTGTAATGTCAGAGGACTGACGATATGAGACACCAGATACCTCTTGGTGTGGTGAGTTATTAAACCGATCATTGGATTCAGATGATGTCTTCAGCCATAAGAAACTCAGACATCTGTTCTCTAAGGCTAACCTATTAATTCAAATGAATGGCATTGCATAATGCCACAGTGATTTTCTGTTTTGAAAAGTGTGTTCTGCCATCTTTGACAGTTGAGATTTTTCTGCTTTTGAATGAAGTTAATGATATTCCAGCTGGTTACAATGCTACTGATGGTGCATGTGATTTGGGATTTCAAGGAATGTCTATACTATAGATTTTATAATGAGCAAAAAGCAGCACTCCCGTTCATGTCATCAATTATAATTCTATGTTCCAACCAGGGGCTGCTCATTATCAATGCAAGTTTCAAAAACTAATCTATCTTCTCCGGAAATACTTGAAAGCTGTTCATGTGTAGAAGGAGGCCAGTCGGCCCATCGCGCTTGTACTGACTTAATGAAAGAGTGATCCAATTAGTCCCACTGCACTGCTCTTTTCCCATGGCCCTGCATTTTTTTCCCCTTCAAGTATTTACCAATCCCTACTTGAAAGTTACTACCGGATCTGCTTCCTTTCCAGATTGTAATAATTTACTGAACTAAAAAAAAAAAAATTATCTAGTCTCCTCTGGCTTTTTTGCCAATTACCTTAATTCTGCATCCTTTGGTTACCAACCCTCCTGCCAGTGAAAACCGTTTCTCCTTCTGACTGATTGATTGGCAGTACCCCGAAGCGAGGAGGGTGCTTGCTGCACAGTACAGCCCATGGCAAGAACCTGCGCATGGAGCCTTTTTACTGCTGACCACCCAACTTCCCTTCCTTAGCCGATATTGTTAACAAACCCTCTCTCGTTAAGTATTAGCCCCCTCCTTCAAATCTGCTGTTATCAGCCCTTTCTACAACAACCTGTCATTCCTCCGTCTTCACAGCCCCCAACCCCCGCCTTAGCTAAATTTTGCCTTAAATCCCACAGATTTGACTTTAACCAATTAACATTCAGGCAGAACTCTTGTCAGATGCCTTCTGGAAATTTAGGGACAATTCAATGTAAAAGCAAAGCTTTTTGCTTCCTCAGCTAAGTCAAGGAGGTTAGTTAGGCAGGGTTCTCCCTTCTGAATCCATACAGCCTAATTTTTTCAAGGTTGTTATCATAGAAAAATATCTTCAAGTTTATACCGAACAATTTGCTCCATTTTTAACATGGCATTGAAGGATTACTGTTGGGACTGATACTGTCCACTTCCAATTTTTGTCCTCTTTTTGAATGAGCCAACCAGAGGTTCAGTATATCTTTTCAGTTTTAGATTTATTGGGTGAAATTTAATCACCACCCCCCCCCCCAGCATGTTTGGAAATTTGGGGGCGGGGTGGAGGTGCACTTCTTCGGGTGGGAGGGCTTTGAATGAGGACTCGGCTGCTTTCCTGCCTATGCCTGGGTGAAGTACGTGATGGGAAGGCCTGTGGACAGCCTTCCTGTCCTGTCACCAATTAATGCCCACTTACGGCCTCATCCTGCCATCATGGGCATTAACCCAGTGGTGGGCGGGGGACTTGTCATGTGGGAAGCCAGAAAAACAAACCCTATAGGTTGTTTGTGGGCTTCCTGGAAGAGTCCCTCATTGTCAGGCACTCAGTGGGAATTGGGAGCCTGCTGATAACCACACCCCTTCCCTGGCTGCTGACACCCCTACCTCATGCCACCACCAAAGCCCTCCAAACAATCCCCCTGCAACCCCCCGCCCCCCACCCCCATCACTCACTTGTGGCCTGGGCCTCTTGCTGATCCCGGGCCTCAGGCAGGTGCATTACCGGGAGCAGCCATCATTTCCACAGTGGCGCTGCCGAGCAGTGATGGGCAGGACTTTCACCCCAGACGTTCTTGATCCCGGGAGATGGCTCACCCATGCCCAGTTAATTCAGCAGATCTTCCCAAAGGAAGCTGCACGGTGTTCTCAACGGTTTTCCAGCCAGCGGCTGAGATCCCCGTCAGCTCCGTTAAATACCATCCATTGTATTCGAGTCCATTTAGCCTAAGTCTTGCATTGCTTTCATAACAATGTCATGGAATCATAGAATTGTTACAACATATAAGGAGGCCATTTGGCCCAATGTTTCGTGCTGAATCTCTGTAAAAGCAACTCAGCTAATCCCACTTCCCCTGCCCTTTCCCCATGACTCTGCAATTCTTTCCTGTTCAGATAACTATCCAGTTCCGTTTTGAAAACCACACTTGAATCCACCTCCACCGCCCCTTCAGGCATTGCATCCCAGACCCTAACCACTCACTGTGTAAAAAATATTTTTCTCACATCGTCAATTGCTTTAAATCGGAGCCCCCTGGCCTCGTCCCTTCTGCCAACAGGAGCAGTTGCTCCCAATCTAATCCATTAGTCCTGCCTGGGTTCATTCTATTTGGGAAGAACATAAGCCTAGAGATTCAAGCCTATACTCATCTGCCTTGCACTTGAATGGTAAGACCCGAGATGCCCCCAAGCTCAGGCCTCAAGCCTCATTAAAATGGCAATTGCATGGTGTGAGCAGATTGATTGGATTGCTGCTAGCGACACAGGTGTCCTCAGGTAAGGGTAGGGTAAGGTCAGGAGGAACACTCAGGTAAGCAAATGGGAAAAACTTATCTTATACAGAGTAGGTGGTTCCAAGAACTGTTTATACCGAGTGCAGTCAGTTCAGGCTGCCTCAGGGCAAATCAATCTGAAAGCGAGGGGACTCACATAGGTGCCTTATTTACATATGCAAAGGGCTGGGTGCCACTTTCAGGCTTGACATTTAATCGTTTCTCCTTTCCTTTCTTAATACAGAAGACAACATATATCCAGGAAGAAATGTGTACGCACTGCCTGTCCACAAAATTGGGTATTAGTAGGCCACCAATATGCCTGGGCAACTGGGGAAATTGCTGCTGAATTTAGAGGCCATGGTTGTTAAATGGATCCCAGCCAGATTGTGAAGTATGAAACTAGACACATATCCTTTTCTTGATCATAGCTTTATTCACAGAATGCAGCATTACATATCTCTGCCTCCTACTTACCAACCTCCAGTGTCCCAGCAATCCCTTTTCAAATGTTTTCAAGATACTTAATCAAGCAATACCCTTCTCCTGCCCTCCTGTTTATCATTAACCTTAACAATACAATTAACATAAAACTAATAATGGTTGTTTGGTAGTACAGAATTTGACTACTGCTGAAAAAAGAGATATGTCTAAGCTTTTCATCTTGCACTCATCAGGACACTCCTCTTATATGGGTGCTCTTATGAATGTCCTGATGAGTACAAGATGAAAAGCTTAGACATGCCTCTCTTTTTCAGCAATCCTAACAATGGCGTTTATGGCTTCCGTTTTGAATCGTTGGGAGAACAAGTCATTCAGAATTTAACCAGGAAAATATATCTTGCTTGCTCTCTCTGCCAACAGCCTAAATGTTAAGAATTTCCACATGAATGTTTAATATCTATAGCTTATACGATGGATAGCTGGTCTTTGCAACAACTGCCCTCCTTACAAAGAAAGGCTTGCATTTATATAAGCATTTTTCACAACCACCAAACATCAACAAAGTGGCTATAAAGCCAATGAAGTACTCCTTGAGGTGTAGTAGTCCCGGTTGCATTGTAGGAAACGCAACTGTCAATTTGTGCACAGCAAGCTCCCACACACAGCAAAGTGATAATGACCAAATAAATAGTTTGTTGTGATGCTGATTGAGGAATAAATATTGGCCTGGGCACCAGGAAGAACTTACCTGCTCTTCTTCAAATGTCATGGGATCTTTTATGTCCACCTGAGCAGGTAGATGGGACCTCAGTTTCATATGTCATCCTAAAGACAATGCAGTGCTTCCTCAATATTGCACTGGAATGTCAGCCTTGATTTTTCTGTTCAAGTCCTGGGGTAGGACTTGAACCAGGGACCTTGTGACAGAAACACCAACCACAGCAGACACTATAAACATCATTGTCTGTCTCTGTGCTATAATCCACCTTCATAATTTAAACTTCTTCGATGGCCCTAAATCTTTCTGTCACTGTGGAAAGAGAAACTGCCCTTTTCTCCCCAAAACACATCCACTTGCATATTGCACTACACTTAACACCTGGTCCTAGACACTGTTTGTAAGTTAGCTGCAGCATATCAGCTCCAGATGGAGCATTCCTTTGGGTTCAGTTTAAATGCTGCACAAGTTCCTCTTACCAAAGATACCAAAGATGCTATCTCCTCACTTTCATCAAATTTCTCAGTCTTGCTTGACTATTCCCTGAAGGGGGGGAAATAGCAAAAGCCTTTTTGTTTCACAAATCAGGCTAACTGAACCAAGAGTGATGATTAATCCACTACAGGTTTTAACAATCAAAGTATGTTTAAAAGCACAATAGTAGAACTAATCTTTGAATAATACAGAGCAGCCAAGAAAGCTTTATAATATTAATTCCATAAATATTCAGAGGCAGACTTCCAACAGGCAAGCAGATTTTCTTTTCTAATTACATTCTATGTAATCACGCAGCAGTTTAAACTTTTGAGTCACTGCTAAAAGAAAACATACAAAGCTAGGTTAATGACAATCTGAATGTACTTTTTATCTGTAGTGATAAAGATTACAGCAAAGCACAATTTCTTAAATAGATCAGTTCTACTAACCACAATTGCTGTTCAATATCAATGGATGAAGGCTTGGTGTATTTGTATGAAATTTCACTGCCCAGGGTTTCACAGAAATGTGTCAGCCATAGCTCAGCTACATAGTATTTACAGCACAGAAACAGGCCATTCAGCCCAAGTAGTCCATGCTGGTGTTTATGCTCCACATGAGCCTTCTCACATCGTTCTTCATCAGAAGGGTTGAGAACCACAGGATACCAGTTTAAGACGATGGGTAAAAGAAGCAAAGGTGTGACAGGCAGGAAAACTTCTTTATGCAGTGTGTGGTTAGAATCTGGAAGGCACTGCCTGAAAGGTTGGCGGAGGCAGATTCGGTCAAGGCCTTCTAAAGAGAATTGGCTAATTATCTGAAGAGAAAAAACTTTACAGGTGGGTGGGGCCGTGTGAATTGCTCCTGCAGAGATCCAGCACAGACATGGCCGCCTTCTGTGCTGTAACCATTCCATGACTCAAATAGGAGAACCTCACCATCTGCATGAGGTAGGGGCAATGCAAGGTCGGGGGGGGGGGCATAAAATCAGGGGGAGTCCTGATAGATCTACTCCTAGGCTATATCTCAGTATCAGGGAATTTTACCAATAGTGGATAAGCAAGGGGGTAGGAGAAGGGGTGGGGAGGTGTGTTTGAGGGGGTTGGACAGTCTTCCTGCCATAAGGTAGGAAGCCAATTTGAAAAGGTATAGTGTCACAAACACTTCAAGCACAGAAAATGGCTCATCTTCAAGGGGTAAGGACATTCTGGAAGAATGTGTTTTTTAAAAGATACTGTCCCTTAAAGGGTTAATGGAGGACTCCAACAGCTATTCCTGGAAAAGGCATCCTTTTACAAGAAAGGGTAATTAAGCAGTTGAAAAAAAAATATATAAACCTTTGACCCGGGTGGTCTGAGTGCAAAGGGGGTCACATGGGTTTTATGGCTCTGGGGTAAAAAAAAAATGCCTGGAACCATGTTTAAAAAAGTGGGTTTGCTTTTGCTTTGAGAAGGACCAACTGCTTGAGAAGAACGACAGCAGCCTTTTTGCAGTCCAGAGCCGGAAATGAAAATAAGCTGCTCCTGAGTTGCTCTACATACTGGAACAGAGGACCCTCAAGTCCACCTGAAAAGCAGTGCCAGGGAAATTACTTGTTTCGTGGATCAATGCTGAGAGACCAACCATTTAACCCAGATGCCATTTCAAGACCTCCACCATCTATCCTTTGCCTTTGAACCACTGACTTTTAATTTTTGGCAGAATTCCTCCATATCTATTTTATTTTTGTGTGTGTGTGTTTTTTGTGTGTGTTTTGTGTGTGTGTGTGTTTGCGATTTAGTGTATTTCAAAAGAGTAATATTCCATAGTGTATACTGATAAGCTTTGCCTTTCTTTTTGGCAAGACTGGTTTCAAAGTGAACTAATAAGCTTCCTGTTTATTAAAAGAAGTCTGGTTAAATTCAGTAGTGAAGGTAAATAATTGGCCATTTTGGTGAGTGAATGGAACATTTAAACTAACATTGCGACCTTTGGGGTAGTGGGGCTTAATCAACTGCAAACTCCTCCCATCCAGGTCATAACAACAGGCCTATTAAGAGCCATTTTACAAGGCCATCAGTGGATTGACCCCCAGCCCCACCGGGTGGGGAGGCCGCCGGCTGAATTTGAGCAGCAGCCCCCCCACCCCAGCGGTGGTCCAGGGAGGGAGATTTTTTAAGCGATGAGGGGGCTGTGGGCAAGGAAGGCAGTCAACAGCCTGAGGGTTACCACTGACCAGAAAATGAACACGACCACCCATATAAATACAATGGTTACAAGAGCAGGTCAGAGGTTGGGAACTCTGTGGCAAGTAACTCATCTCCTGACTCCTTAAAATCCTTTCCACCATCCACCATCTACAAGGCACAAGTCAGGAGTGTGATGGAATACTTTCCACTTGCCTGGATGAGTGCGGCTCCAACAACACTCAAGAAGCTTGACATCATCAGGACAAAGCAGTCCGCTTGATTGGCACCCCTTCCACAAACATTCACTCCCTCCACCAACAACGCATAATGGCTGCATGGCAACAACTAACCAAACCTCCTTCTACAGCACCTTCTAAACCCGTGACCTCTATCACCTAGAAGGTCAAGGGCAGCAGATGCATGGGAATTCCACCACCTGCAAGTTTCCTTCCAAGCCACACATGATCCTGACTTGTAACAACTTCGCTGTTCCTTCACTGTCACTGTGTCAAAATCCTGGAACTCCATTCCTAAAGACAGTGTGGGTGTACCTACACCACATGGACTGTGGTGGTGGCTCAGGGATGGGCAATAATACTGGCATAGCCAACAACACCCACATCCCATGCAAGCATAAATAAAGGTGGGTTCCTCAGGAACATATAAAAAGACCAGCTGAGTGTTATATTTTATTGTAATCGCTTAAAGAGATAACAACAGCATAATGGTCCTAAAGGTGAACTAAGGATGGGATTTTCCAGCCCTGCCCGCCGTTGGGATCGTCTGGTCCTGACAAAAGTTGATGGACTTCTGGCTGACCTGCCGCATAGCCCGTGGTGGGTCCCACCATGGCAGGGAAGCAAAATCCCAGCCTAAGACTCTAATAGTGGTTAATGAGTTTAATTACTTTTACTCTGTTTTGCATTCTACTGGTTTCAGCACTCTGCACAGAAAACAGCTTAAACTTTCCAGGGCTTTTTTTACCTTGCGAACATTTCTGTGCCAGCCGTGGCTTGGTTGGTAGCATTCTTGCCTCTGAGTCTCAAGGTTCCACCTTAAAGTCCCACTCCAGGGTCTGAACATGAAAATCAAGGCTGACACTACAGTTCAGCACTGAGGGACTGCTGCACTGTTGGAGGTGCCATCTTTTAGATGAGACATTAAACCAACGCCCCATTTGCCTGCTTGGATGGACGCAAAATGATCCCATGGCATTTTTTTTTAAAGAACAGGGGAGTTATTTACCACTGGTGTCCTGGCCAATATTTCTCCCTCAATCAGTATCACTAAAAACAGATTGTCTGGTCATTATTGCATTGGTGTTTGTGGGAGCTTGCAAATTGGCTGTTGCATTCCCTACATTACAACAGTGACTAGGCTTCAAAAGTACTTCACTGGTTGTAAAGCAGTTTGGGACATCCGGTGGTCAGGGAAAGAGCTTTTAAAATACAAGTCATTCTGTCCTTCTCAGCTGAGCACCCACATCGGTCAGACTTGCCTACTGCAGCAGTTTGAAACAGATTATAGTGACTCAGGTGAAATATTAAATGGGCAGCTGATTTGCTATCATCCAGCATGAATTTTGCACCCCACCCCAACACACCCCACCTTGTGTAACATTTGGCCCCTGACTTTCTGACTTAGTGGTAATATCACAGAACTTGTAATCCAGAGACCCAGGGTAATGCTCTGGGGACCTGGGTTTGAATCCCACCACGGCAGATGGAGGAATTTGAGTTCAATGCAAATCTGGAATTAAAAGTCTAAAGATGACCATTGTCGATTGCTGTAAAAACTCAGCTGGTTCACTAATGTACTTTAGGGAGGGAAATCTACTGTCCTTACCTGGTCTGGCCTACATGTGACTCCAAATCCACAGCAACGTCATTGACTCTTAAGCACAATTCGGGATGGGCAATAAATGCTTGCCTGGCCGGCGATGCCCACATCCCATGAATTAAAAAAAAAACCAGACCCAGGCCTGGGGTTCAAATGCCGTCATGGCAACTGGTGGAATTTAAGTGCAATAAATTAATAAATCTAGAATTGAAAGCTGACTCAATAACAGTTGACTGTTGTAAAAACCCATCTTTTTTTTATTCATGGGATTTGGGAGTCACTGGCTAGGCCAGCATTTATTGCCCATTCCTAATTGCCCTTGTTCAGGGGGGTATTTAAGAGTCAACCACATTGCTGTGGTCTGGAGTGACATGTAGGCCAGGCCAGGTAAGGGCAGCAGATTTCCTTTAGTGAACAGCAATGGTTTCATGGTCATCATCAGACTTTTAATTCCAGATTTTATTGATTTCAAGTTACACCATCTGCCATGGTGATATTTGAACCCAAGCCCCCAGAGCATTACCCTGGAATACTAGTCGATGACAATATCACTATGCCACTGCCTCCCCATCTGGTTTGTATCAGAAGAGAACTCCCAACAGGAAAAAGATGTCATGACCACTGAGCTGATCCGAATAATTGATTATCAAACTCGCTGACCAGAGAAATTAGTGGTTGGATATGTTTTTTGGGTCATACAGATACATAAACAACAATGAATATAAATAATGTACTTCATAGTTTGGACAAGCTCAAGAAGAAGAAGTGAAGTGGACTCATCTGAGATTAAAGCAATGTAGCATATGACTTTGTGACTCCATAAAAGAGATGCAGTAATTGCAATCAGGGATGTAAGTATCCATTTCTTATCATGCTGTCACTTTAGTAACAGTTTTCCTAAGTTAGTAGGTCAATTACACATCTGTATCTGTTATGATGCTCAAATCGCTCCACCTTTGTAACAACATGACATTCATGGTACCATCTGCCTGTGAAATCATTTAATTCACCAAGGCTTCATTGGTAACACCTCCCAAAGCTGCAAGCTCCACCACCTGGAAAGACAGGGGCACCAGATGCTTGAGAGCATCATCAGCTCCAGTTTGCCCTCCAAGTCATGCACCATCCTGACTTGGACGTATATCGCTGTTCCTTCATTGTTGCTGGGTCAAAATCTAGCATACAGCAACTGCACAGAAGGAGGCCATTCAGCCCATTATGCCCGTGTCAGCTGTTCGGAAGAGCTTTCCAGTTAGTCCTCCTTGGTTGGTCTTTCCTCATCACTCTGAAAAAGTTGGTTCTCCCAGTATTCATCCAATTCCCTTTTGGGAGTTACCATTGAATTTGCTTCCACAGCCCTTTCAGAGTAGTGCATTCTGGATCATAAATCGCTAATTAAAAGCAATTTTCTTCATCTCCCATCTTTCGTAATTACTTGAATATCTTTGTCCTCTGATTTCTGATCTTCATGCCAGTGGAAACTAATTCTCCATCCACACTCTATCAAAACCCTTTCTCATTTTCCCTTCACCTTCTCTGCTCTCAAGAAAACAATTCCGACTTCCTTATTTTCTCCACAAAACACAAAAAAAAATGGAGAAAGGCTTTATCTGATAAATCCTACAGTTCAAAGAAAAGTATGAAGGCAAGAAAATGGAAACGGAGAAACCTGAGATTGTTTTCTGATTGATCAAACCATATTGAATTACTGAGTGTTAAAGAGCTGTTCTATAATTACAACACCGGTATTATTATTGGTCCATGGGAACATTTATTGATGGGCTCTGCAGATCTAAATTATGCTTTGATTGTGGAATAAGGTTATCATTACAATCTGATGAGAAATACGCCTGATAATCAATCTGCTGGCTGCAAACGCCACAAGCCTAGCTTATTATCACATCATTGGCACAACTGCATCCAGTAGACCTCTCTAACAATTTACACTGCACAGAAGCCATCCATTTCAAGCCGCGGATTAACGCAATGTGTGTGTTTTGAAACCCCAAGAATGAACATTGCTTACAGACCATGGCAGGAAAATGTGTTTTTACCCTTCATGCTCCCATTGTAATGTTTGCATTCCATTTTATTACCATTGGCAAAACTGGTATCTGGGAATATGAATGAGGTTGAGTAGCTGCACTGGAAATCCCTTGGTTAGCAAACGAGAGAGTGATTTGTTACTGTAAGTCATGTTTCCTCATAGGAATATCTCAGGTGGGTGTCTGTGACCCAGGAACAATAATAACTGCACAATTATATGAAGCCTTTAATATACCAGAACACCTTGGTTTGTCATGGTAAGCAGGGACGAATAGCTCTCAGAAGCAGAGCAAGAATTGTGAGCAGAGTTGAGGGGAAATGACTGAGGACAAGGTTAAAGGGATACATTAAGGAGAGGGCTAATAACTAGGCAGAATATTGTATGATATAGAGTGTGAGCGGAGCAGTTTTGGATGCATTGGAGTTTCTGTAGACTTTAGCTAGCAGGGTTAGCAAGAAAAGCTTCACAGATATTGAGTCTAGAACTGATAAAAGAAATGGTGAAGGTTTCTATGATGATGATGGGAATGAGGATGGAGGCAAAGCAGAGTATTAGAGGAGACACTGTTAGACAATGGTGATGAAAGACAGGATTTGGACATTTAGAATGAAATAGGACACCAAAGCTGTTGCACATAGTTGAATGTCGGCTGAGTGAACAATTGGGAAAGATGAAAAAGGGACAGGGTGTGGAGTTTCTGTTGTGAACCAAACAGGGTGACCCTAGTCTCACCGATGTTACGTTGGCAGCAGTTCTGATTCCTCTATCCTCAATGACACACAGGCAGTCACACAGCACAGGACAGTCCTGGAATTGAGGGTTGTGGTAGAGAAGGAGCTGAGTGTAATCCCCAAAGGTTGTCTGCCTTGTGGGACAGCTACTAAATGATTTGTGTACCTTGTGTTGAGATTTTATTTGGAAACATAAAGCTTTACTTTGCATCCTCGTTCCTTGGCAATCAACTTACTCCTTGCCCTCTTCCCGTCCAAGAGGTGAAGTTGGCATATTTCATACACTTTCAGAATTGGGACCATATGCAGAGAAGTCAAATTGCTCACAGAAGTTTGGCCTGCAGAGTTGACAGCATAGTAACAGAACGGCTTTCTCTGAAATCATACGCATTTCAAAGTCATGTACAATCCTTCAGTTTCCATCATGGGTCTTTTCATTATGATAAAAGCATCCTAGGCTGAAATAAACACCTGATGCAGCAGGAAGGCTGCACTCAGGAAAACCTAGATCTAGATGCAGCTTAGCAGGCAGTTACTAAAAGGAAACAGCCCCTCTGGAAGGTCTCGCTTTTCTACCCATCAATTAGCAATGATAGCAATTGAAGCTTACTCAAAAATATAATCATAAAACTGTTTTTAAACAATCCTCTCCCATTCAGAATGCGTAGCAATGGTTATTATATTGGTAATACTTTTTAAAAAAAATTAAATAAAATCAGAAAGTTAGAGTCATACATGGTGAGACTACCTACATTTATTACTGGGTAAACTTCAGATCTAAATTTTATCGCAACTATATGTTTCTAACATTCCCCTAGTTTATATTCTGTATATTGTTACTTCAATCATGAAGATGTTGGTTAGATTTCCATTTCCAATTGTAATTAACTATGTGGCAATCTCAGATTTACATCCCTATTTTCTCAGCAAGGCCGTGATATTGGGGTTGCCTTGACTTAATAGGGCGTTCCACCTAATGACTTTGGAAGATCAGTTGTTTGTGTTGCAGCTGCAAATCCTGATAGAATCTAAAAACAAAACACTGCTGGTGAGGTTGACAGTAATGCCTTTTTGGCAAATTAATGATAGATATTTCTTCCACATCAAAGTCACTTCCTATGGACTCTATCAACACAACCTGCCAAAGTTTCAGATGCTATTTTGACCAGTCACGAGTCGATGGCTCTTTTTTCATTTCTATTGAACTGTTCCGTTAACATTTTTAAAATTGAGAGAGAGGGAGAGAGAGAGAGAGAGAGAGAGTGAGAAACTAGTCATGGTCTGAGGCCCACCAGGAGAAACAAGTATCTTCAGAAATGGCAATGGTTTCTTTACAGTTTGATTTGCTGTCAGCCATTCAAACCTGAACTAAGCTTGATACATAAACCTCGCTGTAGCATTCATTGCCGGAATGGTCACTTACCTTCAATGTTGAACAATGCCAGCCCTCTATGATTTACCACAGCCAGTATGATTGATTGAACCCACACTGTTGGCATTACTCTATGCCACAATACTCTAGCCAACTGGGCTAACTGACCCCAATCCAAGGGTCTCTTTTGTGATTTTGTAATGATACTTAGAACATCCTCATTTCAATTTGTCTAGTTTTAATATTTTATGCTCTGCAGTTTTAATGTGGCAAGATATTTATTTGTTGTATTTTAATTCCCTTTAACTCATTGCAGAGAATTTATGGGAACTGCTGCTTAGAACAAGTAATTAAATGCACTAAGTGTATTGCTGTTATATAAGCTGATCTGTAATTATCTCATTCTGAAACAAGAGACTGGAACCACAGAAGAACAGAAAGACTGATGTTATTTCTGAACACCCCATTAAACATAAGCATGGAAGCAACAAGCAGCACATGTAAATAGGGCAAGCATGATGTAAACAACAGTAAAGGATGAAAGTAGAGCAAACAAACAAACAATTACTCACGTCGTGACTGAGAATCTCTGTCTGCGTGGACTTGTCTGCTCGTGAGGAATGTGCCCTTTGCACACTTTGATTGCGATCCTATGACAGAAATTGTACATTGCTTATTGTTTGCACCAATACATATTTCACTCTCGTACATTTATGTAGCGCCTTTAACACCATAAAATCTGCACAAGGGAGAATGTCAAACAAAATTCGACACCAAACTATGTAAGAAGATATCAGGTCAGGTGACTAAACACTTGATCAAAGAAGTAGCTTTAAGGAGCACCTTAAAGGAGGAGGAAGAGATCGAGAGGCAGAGATATCAACAGAGGGAATTCCAGGGTTTAGGACCTCAGTAGCTGAAGACATGTCCACTAATGGTAGGACAATGAATATCAGCAAAATACACAAACAAGTCTTCTCTCTAATGCATACTCATCATACCTTGTATCATTTTACATGTCTCATTTCAAAAGTATATCAAAAGATCAAGAAAGTTAGTCACTTCATGATGACATTAATAATTCTGCCTACTTCCCCAGCAAGTGCGGGAGAGAGAAATTTATATGTTTAAGTTGTGAAAGAAAGGAGGAACGTGCATTTATATAGCACCTTTCATGACCTCAGGATGCCTCAAACTGACAGTGGGCACTATCACTGCCACCGGCGAGAGGCATTGGCAACCCTGTCACAATCATTTCTGGGAACTGTGTTGGAATGAAATCCCATTCAGGCAGTCTGGTGCCTACCATGAGGATTTCCAAATTTTGCAGGGTGGATGTCCCTGCTCCAAGAACTGCTGGCCAATTAGCAGCTCTCCAGCACCAACAGCGCAACCAGGAGCAATGGCCATTGCTGGTACTGCAGTCGGTCACCTGAGTACCAGAAAGAAGGTAAGTGGGGCAGGCGCACCGGGGTCAGTCAGGCAGGATTTGGAGAATGGTGGGGGAGTGGGGGTGGAGTCTTGCCATCAGCAGGTCCCTCCGTTGAGCAAAAGGTGTCTGAACAGGAGGGGCCTTCCCCACAAACAGGCCACAGATATGCCAAGTGGCTTGCCCCCATAGCATGCAGCCCTCAACCTCCCACTGCTGGCTCAGTGGTAGCTAAAGCCCTTGAGAGTATGCTTATGGGCCGCAATTAGGCCTTTGGACGGGAAGGCCGTCCTCAAACTCTACCTCCCCTTAGTATGGAACCCCTCCCCACCTGCCTCCCAGCCCATTCTCAGGGTGGGGAACATTAAATTCCACCCATGATCACTGCTGTAACGTAGGGTAATGCAGCAGCCATTTTGCATGGCAAAATTCCACATTCAGTGTTAAGAGAATGGCCAGTTACCCTGTTCTAATAATGCTAGGTGAGGGATAATTATGGAGGGAGATCTCCCCTTTTTTACATCCACTCGAGAGGGCAGAAGGGGCCTCAGTTTACGTTTCAGTGCTCATTCAGTACTACACTGCCTAGGTTTTGTGCGCAAGCCGCTTGAGTGAAACTTGAAGCATTTAGTTGCAGACCCCAGTAAACCCATTGGCCATAACAAGGATTATCCGCCAAATCACAGTTGTTACTAACTGGAACAGGTTACTTGAATGAAACAGCCCCCATCCACCCCAGCCCCTGATATTCCAGCGTTCTCAGCCTCATGTAACTATTTTCTCAACATTTCCTTCAGTTAATGTGTTACACAATTTTATTAAGGTATAATATATCTGCATTGTGATTTCAACTGTTCCTTACATGAACAGCTGCCAACATTTTGCACAATCTGTCAGGCAGGGCGATATATTTGAAAAGAAGTCTTTGTGAATCTGAAATAAGTCTTTTCTCCCCAGAAAAAAAATACAAGAACATGAATTAAACCTGTGCTGTTCCATTTCCAATTCAAAATTACCGACAGCCGCCACTGGACTTGGGTCGAAAACAAAAAGTGCTGGAATTTTCTGCCTAACGGGCAGGCGGGCCCGACCCAATCTCCGGCGGGCAGGGAGCCAATCCCCGCCAGAGAAGCGGGTCCCGCCGCCATTTTAAGAAGGCGGGCCAATTAAGGCCTGCCCAGCATGACGCCCGGCAGGAAGCGCTATGTGTTTCCTGTGAGGGCAGGGGGAGGATTCCCCAAACGCGAGAGTGCACTCTTTCACACATGTGCACGATAGAGCGCACATCTCCCTGAGGCTAAATGCTGCCTCAGGGAGATCACTTACACTTGTTCAAACATTAATAGAAAAATTTTAAAAATCCTTAACATGTTCCCCTCATGTGACAATGTCACACGAGATGGGACATGTTAATAAATTTCACTAAAACTTTATTAAAGTTTTTTAAACTCGACATGAAACCTTATCCCTTATGAGGTTTCATGTTTTTTCAGAAGCCCGCTGGGGCTCCTGGCCTGCCCGCCAGCCTTAAGGTTGGACTGGCAGGTCATTTAATTGTCTTAACTACCCTGTCAATGGCCTCAATTGGCCATTGACAGGTCGGCGGGCCCGCAGCTGATTTCGCTGTGTCCCTGCCTTCCTGAATATTTAAATGGGGCGGGATGATGTCGAGGGTTCCCTCCAATGTGATCCCACGTCATTTTGTGCATTAGCGAGCGGGCCCCACCCCTTGCTCGCTGACGGCAAAATCCAGTCCAGCAGGTCTGACAGCATCTGTGGAGAGACAGAGTTAATGTTTCGAGTCCACGTGACTCTTCTTCAGAACTAAAGAGGAACTTGGGTTGCTTGGCTTATGATGGATGGGTGCCGATATTATCTACAAAATATTGGTCTAATGGCAGATGGAGGTAATTTCTCTATTTGGATTATGTTATCTCAAGGCTGCCTTGTCGGGCAGTCAGAACTGTTCTAGCAAAATGTTGGTACGTTGGACCAAATGGTCTCTTGCTGCTCTTAAACTTTTATGGTTGTAAGCCCTGAAACTGTAAGGTGGACTGGAACCAGAGGCTAAATTGGTTTAAGACAATGACCTGGCACCTCCACACTATCTGGGATTGAATTCAGCCCAGGCTGGAGAGATGCAGATTCTCCTTGGCTAGCAGCAGGGGTTCCACATGAAAGCACAACAGTCAGAGAACAAACTGCAAAATAACGGCACCAATCGACAGGGAAGGTAGACAGCGGGAAACACTGTTGGGATCACTGCTCGATGCTGTCTTGTCTCTTGCCGGCTTTCCCAGGGACGGGCTGCCACAGGAATCAGCAGCCGGCTCCATGGAGGAGGGCGAATAACGAAGCCATGTAAGGCCCCAGACAAAGGCCATTTTCCTCAGCGCTGAGATTTTTCCAGGAGCCTGGCAATGCTGCAGGGGCAGCCTCTCATCAGGAGGTCAGGTGGCCGAATTAATTGGCTGCGTCAGGGGGTTACTGCTTCCTTAGTCTGCCTGCCATCCTTAGTTGGACGATGAACACTCAGCTGGTCAAGTAGGAGGCTGCCCTACGTGAAGTTACTGTGGTAGGCATGCTGAGGCCACGCGCATGGTTGACCACATATGTCAGGGGCCCCAGTGCCTTTAGGAAAATTCTGTCTAGGTTTTTTTATACCTCCTACAACAGCAACATTTTTTCAGAAATTATTTGTAGATCCATAGAAAACAATGTTATGAACAATTGATTAAAATTGGAGTCTCTGAAGTTACAAGGAATTACACAGAGTTTACAGCACAGAAACAGGCCAATCGGCCCAACTGGTCTATGCTGTTGTTTATGCTGCACATGAGCCTGCTCCCACCCTACTTCATCTAACCCTATCGGTGTAATTTATTCCATTCCTTCCTCCCTCCTGTGTCTTTTTAGCTTCCTTTCAAACGCACCAATGCTCTTCACCGCCATCACTCCATGTGGTAGCGAGTTTCACATTCTATCCACGCTCTCGGTGAAGAAGTTTCTTCTGAACTCCTCATTTGATTTATTGGTGGCTTATGTTACATTTACATCCACCCATTTTGGTTTCCCCGTGCAGGCAAAAGCCTTCCACCTTTTTAAAAACATCTCTGGATGGGATTTTCCAGTCTCGCCCCGCCGTGGGACTGCAAATTCCCTCCCCGATGTCAAAGGGCCTTTGGCTGGTCCATCAAATTTTTCGCCCCGCCCGTGACGATTCCCACCATGGGCGGGGCCAGAAAATCCCAGCCTCTATCAGGTCACACCTCGGCCTTCTCTCTTCTGGCTCATGTAACTTTTCCTAATCGAAATAACTTCTGAGCTTTGGCATCACCCTTGTAAATGTTTGTTAACAAACCTATATACATTATGCATAACAACATACATTAATACACAAGCTACATTTCTTGAAATTTCACAGTTATCATATAACGAACAATATTTAAAACAAAATCAAAATGATAGAATTTCTGAGTGGATGATTTCTAACTTCTGACTACTTTTTAAGAACATGAATTATGATTCAGTTGCTCAATGTATTCAGCCAAATCCTGAAAACCATTTACCAACATGGTTAGTTATGTTGTCTACAATTGGTCTTTGTACACATAATAACCTCCTACAATATTATAGCTGCATTCTGTTTCCATCACACATATTGTTGAACAAGCAGCAGGAGAAAGTAAAATAAAAAGACACTAATGTCTCATTACTTTCGCTAGCACAATTCTGGCATGCATCTCTGTCCCCACAGTGATATTAATTGACAAAAGGAAGATTGCTTCATGAATGGAATAAACTCACTGTGTACTCCGATAAGACGGTGTGCAAATTTTCAACTGCCTTACAAAGAAACAAAGAGTTATAATCATTTCTGTTGACAGTTTTAATATAACATTCAGACCATTAAAGTTTTAGTGGTCTTTTTTGCAGGGATCTCTTTCAGAGCTATAATAAAGCCTATAAAAGTGACTTAGGATATTGCACCATCACTCGATATATTATTAAAGCTTTTCCCTGGAAATAAAAGATTCATAACCCACAAATGCTTCAAGCAAGTCTGAACTGCTATGTTATTTTGCACAATTGGAGAAATACATGGAATGCATCATCAAGAGTGGGACATTCCATTTGTTCTGTGGATGATTTAGCCTTGTTTTCATTGTGTAATTGGTGAAAGATAAGAGAGTGAAAATAACAGCTAATATACACAATCTTTAATAAATATATTACTTATTTTTGGTTTTTACTTCATGGCAAATTAATAATAGTTGATGTGCAGTGATTCCAAGGGTGGTGTTTGCAAAATGGAGCGGGAACTGAAGCTACACATAATAAAAACTGTTCATTTTCTCCTGTGTTTTTGCAGCTTGTCCTTCACATGAAGGGTTACATGAATCTGTAATCAGCTCTGGAATCAATGACAGTGCTAACAAGAGAAAATAAGCATTTGTGTGAAGTAACATGTGGTGTATTTAGAGAGACTAAGAACTTGACAGTGGTAACACTGAGAGGCGGCCCCTGGGTAGATTTATGTTAGAGTAATGGCAAAATATTAATTGCCCCCAACTGTTTTCCTCTCCTCCTCTCTTGAGACCAGCAGCTCATGCTGTGTAAAGCAGAAGTCCAAAGGAGCATAATGCATCTTTCCTTTGTCAACTTTCTAAAAAAAACGTAGTGTTCCAACAGATTGCCAATTAATAGCAGCAAGATAGAGAGTGAGAAAATCATAGACTATCACAGTACAGGAAAGGCCATTTGTCTGGTCATGTCTGTGTTGGTGTTGCTTCCCACAAGCCTCCTAATCTAACTCCATTCTCCCATTCGCTGTCCACACCTTTTGATATTCAGAAACTATCCAGTTCCTTTTCAAAAGAATGTATCGACCTCTGCTTCCAAAATAGGTTTGTGGCAGAGAATCCCGACAGGGTAGACACAGGAAGGATGTTCCCGATGGTGGGGAAGTCCAGAACCAGGGGTCACAGTCTGAGGATATGGGGTAGTCCATTTAGGACTGAGGTGAGGAGAAATTTCTTCACCCAGAGAGTGGTGAGCCTGTGAAATTCGTTACCACAGAAAGTAGTTGAGACCAAAACATTGTATGTTTTCAAGAAGGAGTTAGGTACAGCTCTTGGGGCAAAAGGGATCAAAGGGTATGGGGAGAAAGCAGGAGCAGGCTATTGAGTTGGATGATCAGCCATGATCATGATGAATGGCGGAGCAGGCTTGAAGGGCCGAATGGCCAACTCCTGCTCCTAGTTTCTATGTTAATCCGATATTCAGAGGATTCCACATTCTCACCCTTCACTGTCACTGTTGGCGGAATTTTTCAGTTACCTTAACCCTTACATGACCTTGAAGACCTCTAATCGGTCACCTATTAGCTTTCCCAGGTCCCGTGGAGAAAGCTCTTACTTCTCAATATTCTTTCAATATCAGATATATATAAGAGCATTAACTGCTGTTTATGCTTTTGTCAGTTCTAGTGAGTTCTTGCTCATTACCTTTAATTAAGCTCTTGTTTGTCCTTGTGTCGATTTCAGTTTAACACGTCAAACAAGTCTGTCATTCCTAGGAACTGAATTTCACACAACATCTGTCCATTTAACATGTATTGCAAGGTGGAACAAGCTTTGATGTTCTCATGCTGCCTATTAATTAATAATATACAGGTGCATTTTTCTCGAATGGGATTATCCATGAATCACAACTGTTCCTACCTAACAAACAGAGAACGGCACCAATATTCTTCAGTGCAAACCGATATTCAAGATAAAATAAATTGTCGTTAAATTCGATAGCCCCAAAGATGGGCACAGGGAGTGCAATGTGCCATGAACTCTCACCTGTTCACTGTCTAACTTTGTGCCGTCTGCTCATTCCAATGATTTCAGTGCCCAGCTGGCACAAACCGTGCTGTTAATTGGCTTTATGCCTGAGCAAAGGGCAAATATCCTAAGCGGCTAGCACCACTTAAAGCTTGCCTAAGATGCTTAAAATTAGCCTGCTCCTTTTAAAGGGGAGATGCAATGAGGCTAGAGCAGATGTGGGCAGTTGTGCAGGAAGAGACTCTGACCTGGAAACATTGAACAAGGGCACAACATGGGGGAGAGTGGTCTCCAGGGTTTTTAGATGCTGCACTGGAGGCTTTGGCAGAGGCGATATAATGGAGGAGAGCTGTGCAATATCCATACGCTCAGAAGGAAATAGATAGCAATGCAGGTTAATCCCTAAGGATTTGGATGCAGGTTCTGCAAGAAGCTCAATGATGTCACACTAGCAGTCAAGGTCAGTGTATGCAATTTTAAAGGCAATATCCCACCAATTGCACCATTAGGCTCACAAAACTGCTCAGTTCATCGTTCCCCCATGACAGCCACCAATAACCTCTATCAATCAGGAATCAAACCTGACATTCATATGCTTCACTGTACTCTCACACATTAGCACTGCTGCACTTCTCTCCCAGGATGACAGCATATCCTTAGGGAATGTTCACTGCCTGCGTGCTAACCAATATGGTCTCTGGCATGATTTGTCCCATAAGTGTGCGCAGGCCCTGCAGGTGTCATTTTAGAACACTAAAAGTGCCCCCAAAAAGGGTGCAAACAACCCCAATTTCTCACACAATATCCTACATCATTGCCTGCAGAAGGGTATTCTAGTAGGCAGCTGGTTGGCAGGTTTAATGAAAATGGAGGAGATTGTATATGTGGCTATTCTCTAGACATATGCTAAGAGACACCATTTTCCAGTAGAACAGCTGAAATTCATCAACCCACAACCTGCTCCATTTTCAGAAATTCTGTGCAGCCTGAATAGTGCAAGCAAAGTGACAGCAACAACAGCACACCTTTGGTACAGAACAATGACCCAAGATGTTTCACAGGAGCCCGATCCATCAAAATTTCATACCACTCCATGGAAGACGCTAGAGCAGTTTAGTGAAAGCTTAGTTGAAAGAGGTAGGTTTTCAGGAGCTTTTTAAAGGAATTGAGAGAGCCAGAATGGTGCGGGGAGACAATTCCAGAGCCTCGAACCCAAGCAGCTGAAGGCAAGGTTGCAAATGGTGAAGTGATTAAAATTATGGTGCCCAAGAAGCCAGATTTGAAGGGGTGGAGAGTTAGATGTGCTTGCATAGGTAGGGAGCAGTGAGAAGTTGAAAATGCAGGTATTGTTAAATTGGCAGCCAACGTTGGCCAGCAGGCAAACTGGATTTGGTACAAATTAGGATGGAATCATCTTCAATTGAGAATTAAAATGGTTGGAGTGTAAAAGCAGAATTCCACTAATTTCTGAGAGTTGCCAGCCAGGGAGTTAGGTTAAAAATGCCTCCAATTACTCTCTGGATTGATATTGAGTACGGGGGGCAAATGCATGGAGACATCACTTCCACACATTCACACACAAGACTAAAAGCTGGGTAAATTGGGAAAGTGCCTCTCGTTGACATTGACCAGAAGCGTTCAGTTTAAGCTACAGTTGAGTTAAATAATTTGAGCAGGATAATGATTCAGGCATTACAATTAATCTCAATGTTCCACAGTCGAGAAGAACATCAACAGGGAATCCTGATCCTGACCAGCCCAGATCGAAAGTGTAACCCTTGCATGAAGACAGTATTGGGCTGGCTTGCAATAACTTGAAGACTGAATCTCCTCTGGTATACACAAAACTTCCTCTTATTTGTAACTAAATGTTCTTAAGATGCATCTTAGCTCATGATCTGCCTCGGGAACAATTCCATATTGACTGAATATTCTCAGTAAATGGTCATCTTAGCACTAAATCATTCTAATTTTTCTCGAATGCAAATGGAGACTCTCCCATTTATTTTCAAGTCTAACGCCACAGTGGAAATTGCTCTTTCTTTCCAACATTTTTTGGTGTCAGGGGCTTTCCATTCATAGCAGGCAGCTGCAGTCAGTCGCCTGGAGCAGCAGGAGTTAGCGCTGCATCTAACCACTGAGAGAGAAAAGAGAGCAAGGGAAAGGAGGGACGGGAGAGATGGTACGAATGGAAGGATTTGCATTGACACATTACCTTTGTGGGAATGGTAGCACAGTGGTTATGTTACCAGACCAGTAACCCAGAGGCTGGGACAAACAAGCCGCTGATCTTAATTCAAATCCCACCATGGCAGGTGGGGAATGTAAATTCATTTAATTAAATAAATTTGGAACAAGATGCTGATATCAGTCATGGTGACCATGATGGTGGATTGTTGGGGGAAAAAATCCCCACCTGTTTCACCAATAACTTTTAGGCAAGGAAATATGCTGTCCTGGGCTAGCCTATATTGGACTTCAAACCCTCAGCAATGTAGCTCTTAACTGCCTTCTGAAATGGTCGAGCAAGATTCTCAGCTATTAAGAAGGCAAGCCCAGCACAAAGGTAATGTATCAATGCAAATCCCCTTTTCAAGGGGAATTAGGATGGGCAATAAATGCTAGGCCACTGTGATATCCAAATCCCATGAATGACTAAAAAGAAAATCATGATTTCACAACATCCCAAAAGAACTTTACTGCCATTAAAGTACTTTTAAAGTAAGTGTTACAATGTAGGGGATACAGCAACCACTTTGCATTCGGCAAGTTCTCACAAACAGCAATGAGATAGATAATGAGCAGATAGTCTGTTATCATGATGGAGGGACTGAAGTTGGCCTGGACGCCAGGGAGAACTCCCTGCTCTTTAAAACAATGGCAAGGGATATTTTCTATCTAACTCAGAGAGCAAGACACCTCATTTGAACAAAGGAGCAGAGAGGAGCGACATACAATGGGAAGGAGATGAAGATTGAGCACCTATGGCCAGAATATTGCCGTCAGCATGTGGGGGCGGGCCCGACATGCCAATGCGCAAAATGACGTGCAATGACCTTGGGCGTGCGTCCCGATATCATCACGCAACATTTATATATTTTGTTTGGCGGGCTCGCGCCACTTAACTATCAACGGCCTATTAAGGCCATTAAAAAAACAATTAAAGTTGTTAGCAACGCTGCCTGTCCAACCTTAATGCTGGTGGGCAGGCAAAGAGCCCAAGCGGCCTTCGCATATTTCAGGGAACCTCATCCACGGGCAGGATGAGGTTTCCTGAAGGTTTTATAAAATCATTAATTAATTTTTGCTCAATTCACAAACAGGTCCCAGCTCATGTGACACTCTCACATGATGGGAAATGCTTAAATTATTTTTTCCTCCTTTATTAAAAAGTTTCACTCTCAACTTAATCTCCCTGAGGCAGCTCCGTGCCTCAGGGAGATAGCTGCGCTCTTTTCTGCTCAATCCCTCCTCCCCCTGCCTGCACAGGTAGCGCGCTACTGGCCATGTGTCACGCTGGGCGGGCCTTAATTGGTGACGCGCAGCCGATTGCGGGCAGCGATCCACTCCGCGCCCGCCTTCTCCCACCCAGCCCGCCTGACATAGATACGTTTCTGGCTGACGTGACCTGAAAAGAGACTCAGTTAGCAACATAGGAAATAGGAGCAGGCGTAGGCCTTTTGGCTACTTAGGGCAGGATTTTCCACACCCGCCCAGTGCCACGATCTTCCAGTCCCACCGCAAGTCAATGGACTTCTGGCTGGGGCGCTGCCTCACCCACGGCGGGTCCCACCTGTGATGGGGCCAAAAAACCCTGGCCTTAAGCCTGCTCTGCCATACAACTAGATCATGGCTGATCCTCTACCTCAATGCCATTTTCCTGCACCATCTCCATATCCCTTGATATCTTTAATATCTAGAAATCTATTCATCTCTGTCTTGAACATACTCAATGATTGAGCCATGACAGCCCTCTGGAGTGGAGAATTCCAAAGATTCACCACCCTCTGAGTGAAGAAATTCCTCCTCATCTCAGTCCTAAGTGGCCTGCCCCTTATTCTGAGACTGTGTCCCTTGGTTCTAGATAACCTAGCCAGGGAAACATCCTTCCTATATCTACCCTGTCGAGCCCTGTACGAATTTTATTACAGTGAGATCAATGCTAGAGAATACAGGCCCAGTCTCCTCAATCTCTCCTCATAGACCAATCCCACCATTGCAGGAATCAGTCTGGTGAACCTTTGTTGTGCTCCCTCTATAACAAGTATATCCTTCCGTAGGTAAGGAGACCAAAACTGTACACAATAGTCAAAGTGCTGCCTCACCAAGGTTCTATAAAATTGTAGTAAGATATCTTTGTTCCAGCACTCAAATCCTCTTGCAATAAAAGCCGACATACCTTTTGCCTTCCTAATTGTTTGCTGCACCTGACTGTTAGCTTTCAGTGGGCTGCATTTTACCTGCCCCAAGCTGGGCATGTTTCCGGTGGGGGCGCATGTAAAATAGGGCAGGTGCCACCCCCTTCCCATGCACCCCTGAGCTCATCCCCATGATATGGGAAGTGGGCAGGTGCTGAAATCAGCAACCTGCCCACCATATTTGAATAGTTAATCAAAGGTCAAAAAGGCCTGTTACCAAGCCCATTGCCCTGATAATATGTGACCCACGCCATATAGCGTTTGATGTGGGCAGTCAGGCAGGAGTGGGCAGCCCGGTTTTTTAAATAATCTCTTCAAAGAGCGGGAAGCAAGGGGTTTCTATCTTCGGGGGATTCCCTTTGCCGATTTGGGGGGGTGCAGCTCCCTAAAATAGAACACATCCCTTTTCCTACTCGCCCACAGCCTTAAAACCACTCTCTAACTTCCATCCCCCTTCTTGACCTGTCCAAACCCTCCCTGCCCAAGGCCCCGGACTTACCTCTCTCTGTGGATCTCTGGGCCTTCTTCTTCCTCCTCTTGCAGTTCCAACAGTACCCACTAACGCTGCTGGGACTGATGGAGCTGCTTGCCAATCGGATTGTCCGGCAGCTCCTGTGGGCTGGACTTCCTCCCCAGTTAGGGGCAGAAAACCCCATTCAGCCCTTGGTTAGCCTGCCCGCAGCGTGTTATGGCTGCGGGTTGGGCCGGTGTGGAGTAGGGTGGCTCCAAGGTGATTTTGCTTCCGGGTGAGGTGGGATGTGGTGGCAAACCATCCACCCTCCCCCGTAATATTCAGCCGACTGGCTCACAAACAAGGTCACCCAAGTCCCTCTGGACATCAACACTCTCCAACCTCTCACTATTTACGAAAATCGCTGTACTTGAGTTTTTACCTCCCATAGTGGATAACTTCACATTTTCCCACCTTATATTCCATCTGCTATGTTCGTGCCCATTCACTGAGCTTGGCTAAATCTCTTTGAAGCCTCTTTGCACCATCCTCAACGACTCACCTAGTTTTGTGTCATCAGCAAACTTGAGAACATTACATTTGCTCCCCATGCTTATAGTTGGAAGCCATCCTGAGATGGTGAGAGGAGGATGTCAACACTAAATTAAGTGAAGGTAGAGAAGAAATAAGCCTTCGGGGTGGATGGAACAGAATGCTTCCTGACCATTCTGACGACCATAAGGACAATTTTAAAACAATTTATCAAATCAGTTTTAGCAACAAACACGGAAACAAAGTAATCCTCAATCGTCCACAATTTTCGTGCAATGAGTTAGTGAGAATTCACTTTCTTAAAAAAAACTTCCTGCAGTACAAGTAATAAAATTTTGTAATACATTTTTTAAATAAAGCCTGTGCCCACCTGCATTTTCAGTGCAACTATCTCATACGTCCAGTTAATGGCTTTTGGATTGTTGATATACTGCAGATCCACAGGCACCAGCAACACTGCATAATATTATACTTTGGCTCCTTTTATGGAAATCTGGTTTACAGGTAGAAATATCATGGTCTAAGGACTCCATGAAGTCAGGTGCAGCATTAACCGTGATTCAGGCTGGTTGAGAACTGATTAGATCATAACAAGCACACTGATTGGTGTGGTGAGGGTGACTGCCCTTGACATCAAGGCAGCATTTGACTAGTAAAACTGGAGTCAATGGGAATCGGGGGAAAAGTTTCTGCTGGTTGGAGTCATACCTAGCACAAAGGAAGATGGTTGTGGTTGTTGGAGGTCAATCATCTCAGTTCCAGGACATCACTGCAGGAGTTCAGCTGCTTCAGCTGCTTCATCAATGACCTTCCTTATATCATAAGGTCAGAAGTGGAGATGTTCACTGATGATTGCACAATGTTCAACACCATTTGTGACTCCTCAGATACTGAAGCAGTCTATGTCCAAATGCAGCAAGACCTGGACAATATCCAGGCCTGGGCTGACATGTGGCAAGTGACATTCGCACCACACAAGTGCCAGATAACGACATTATGACAATAACAAGAGAGAATCTAACTATCACCCCTTGACATTCAATGGAATTACCTTTGCAGAATCTCCCACTATCAACATCCTGGGGGTTACCAATGGCCAGAAACTGAACTGGACCAGTCATATAAATACTGTGGCTACCAGAGCAGGTCAGAGACTAGGAATCCTGTGGTGAGTAACTCACTTCCTGACTTCCCAAAGCCTGTCCGCCATCTACAAGGCACAGGTCAGGAGTGTGATGGAATATTCTCCACTTACCTGGATGAGTGTGGCTCCAACACTCAAGAAGCTTGACACCATCCAGGACAAAGCAGCCTGTTTGATTGGCTCCCATCCATAAACATTCACTCCCTCCACCACCAATGCACTTTAACAGCAGTGTGTACCATCTACAAGATGCACTGCAGGAACTCACCAAGGCTCCTTAGACAGCACATTCCAAACCCATGACCACTACCATCTAGGAGGACAATGGCAGCAGATAGATGGGAACTCCACCACCTGGAAGTTCTCTTCCAAGCCACTCACCATCATGGCTTGGAAATATATTAGTGTTCCTTTACTGTTGCTGGGTTAAAATCCTGGAATTCCCTCCCTAACAGCACTGTGGGTGTATCTACACCACATGGACTGCAGTAGTCCAAAAAGGCAGCTTTGCAAGGGAAATTAGGGATGGGCAATAAATGCTGGCCTAATAACGACACCACATCCCAAGAATGAATAAAAATAAACACATAAATTCAGCCTGTTGTTTCTATGGAATGCCAATGGAGAGTCTGGCAGCTCAGTGAATTAGCTTAATCTATACCCACATCATGAACAGGGGCGAGCATTTGAAATCTAAGAAAAAACAGTCACGATGCCTTCATGTTAACTGTCACTGGAGTACATAAACAGAGAGAGTTTTAATCTTAAAGTGAACATTCTCAAGGACAAAGGAACCCAGAAATGCTATGTAACACATTTTAAACCATTACAGTTTCACTTGCCTAGATGATACAGCTCCAAATACACTCAAGAAGCTCAACACAATCCAGAACAAAACAGCCTGCTTGATTGGCACCCCATCCACTACCTTCAACATACGCTCCCTCTGCCACCATCGCACAGTGGCAGCAATGTGTACCATCCACAAGATGCACTACAGCAACTCAGCCAAGGCTCCTTCAACAGCATCTTCCAAACCTATGAACTCTACCACCTAGCAGGACAAGGTCAGCAGATGCATGGGAACATCACCAACTGCAAGTTCCCCTCAAAGCCATCCTGACTTGGGACTATACTGCCATTTTTTCACTGCCATTGGATCAAAAAGCTGGAACACCCTCCCTAACAGCACTATGTATGTTTTCACAACACATGGACTACAGCGACTCAAGGCGGCAGCACACCACCATCTTCTCAAGGGCTATTGAGAATAGGCAATAAACGCCGCCCTAGCCAGTGACTCCCACATCACGTAAACGAATAATAAAAAAAAAGACTCTGTCTTAGTTCAGGTTGATGAGGTTAGAGCATGTTAGCTTGTTTAATTTGATCATCTATTCAGGGTAAATCTGGAACTGCACGCCATGCATAGAGTGTCATGTATGTCAAACATCATAATGCAAATACATCAGTGTCCTGGCCAACATTTACCCTTCAATCAAAAAAAAATACCTGGTCTTTATCACATTGCTGTTTTTGGGACTTCGCTGTGTACAAATTGGCTGACATGTCCTTGCATCACAACAATGATCACACTTCAAAGATAGATTATTGGTTATAAAGTGCTTTGGGGTGCCCTGGGGCCATGAAAGGCGTTCTTTAAATGCCAGTTATTTCTTTTATTTTTCCTTAACCTTGCAACACCTCTGCAACTTAAAATGCCCTTAAAATGTTAATGCAGCAGTCAGTCCACTCAGTCCTTAAAACATTGACCTGCATACTATAATACATCTTAAAAAGTAGCTTCCTGTTTCCTAGATTGAAGGGTTCTTAGGGTAATGCTCCCATTACACTCAAGTGCTTTCTACCAATATCCAAAGCTGTCTATCAATATTCAATGTATTTCATATTGGATGCTCCTGGATTATTGGTCAAAGCTTCTTAGATCAATACAAAAGGATTCCCTAGTCATATTCAATGATCAATAATCTAAATCAATGCTCATAGCCTCCCTCATCTTATAATGCAAGCTCTCAGATCACTATTCAATGCTTTTCCCAGTGTGATGGTGTTGAATCCTCCACAACTCCTCAGAGCAATGTACAAGGCTTCCAAGATCAACACTTCCAAGTTTCCTTCCATGTGTTGAAAACCCTCACTCTTCCCTCCATCCCCTGTGCCATTCAGCATCTGCCAGGACTATGGCAATTAAGCCATTCTTCACTGATATCATTTCTCCCAAAGTGTCAGTAGACATGAAGCTGGTGAGTATCTCCCCAGCTCTGACTGTTGAATCAATACAATTGAATATAATTATTTTTTGAACAGAGAGCCTGCAGGCCAAAATAAATTATTTTTCTGGACCAAAACAAGATTTTTCTATTCACAAAAACCGCAAAGGTTCTTTTTCTCCTGAACTCGTCTAAAACAGGAGAATGAATGCAGAAAATAATGCATTAGCTATTGGAAGGTGTCCAAATCTGTGCTCCATCAGTACAGTGCACACAAAGCATGTTGAGTCGAGATCTGACAAGGCATATGCCACATTTATGTCAACACGGGGGAATCAATCTATTTACCTGAAGACATTTTACCATTTTTACAACATAGGAGTGACAAGTAAATTTTTACACTTCGAAATGCTTTAATCTTTGATATTTAAATATATTCATCCGAAAGAGAATTGAAAAGCCAATGTGTCCTTGGTAATATTTTGTGAAAGTCTCCTTTTGTTCAGCAAATGAGAGGTTGATGTAAAATCAGAAATTCAGGAAGGACTATTCTTGAAGGAGAAAGCTTCTGAGAAAAACCTCTCCGATATCAATATCTTCATTCAAGCTAAACATTATAACAAAGCTTTTACAGGCACATCTGGAGGAAGCTGTTAACTGAGCTAATCTTCCTGGCATATTTTTATTCCTTGGTTCTAGTTATAGTGACTCAAATCCCACCCAAAAGTGGTGGAGGTAATGGGGTAGAAATCAATCTTCAATGTGCAAAAATACCCAACTTCACAGGGCTCTGCCCTGTGCTCAAAGGATGCCCAAGTGTACAGGCCCCCAGGGCGGCCATCTTAAATTAAGTTTGTATATGATATGAGGATCCTTCAGCAAAACTCATCAAGGCTGGACCTGCCCCACTCAGGCTTAGTTAAGTAGCTGCACCCTCACAAGCTAACCCATCAACATGTAAATCCTAATTAATCTATATTTATCATTATGTTTTCACCCATTTTATAGCTGAGAAATGAGCATAAAGATAACACTTTCTTACTCCAATGTTTGACTGACTAAATGTGACAACCTGTTCATCCAATGTGGCTGCAGCTGCTGGCCCAGCCTCAATAAAATGGAATGTTTTACCTATGATTAAGCTTAAGGAGGCAAAGAAGGAGAGAGAGAGAGAGAGAGAGCAAGAAAGCAAACATGTGCTTCTGTGTAGCAAAGTTAAAAAATAAAACTGCCAAAGCATAGCAGAACACCAAGGTGTAAGGCCAAGGTCCAGTTCCTCAGTGGGAATGTAAAGCTCCCTCTCTCTTTCAATGAAAGGGCAATTTTCATGATTTTAATGGAAATTGTAAAGTTTCTATGGGATTTCTACTTCACAAATGTTATTTATTTGGTGAGATATTCACCTGAATGATAAAAGTGATGCCTAGAACCATTTTGAAAAAATACGAGCAGCAAGTGATTCAATAAAATTTCCAATAACTGATCTAGATTTCGCCTTCCATTGCTTATTTGAGGCAATGAGAAAAGTATGATTCGTTTTTTCTGAAACCTCCTCCAGCTAAATTTAACATGTTCCCTTACAGATGTAATGCTTGGCATTTGGTATGCAATATACTTTATTATATTGTTTGAGAACTTTTCCTTAGATTACTAAAAGGCTTAAATCAGATACAATGAAAATTAGACCAGATCATATTTCAAAAATATTCCAGTCTCAGCAACACGCACTCTGTCTCATATTCATTCTGCGTACACACTGACGGGCAAGAAAATATTAACTGCTCCATCAAGTTTACCCCACACGAATGATGGCTGGAACCTAGCGCTAGGTTATATGCTGAGGGCGAGCTCCGCACACCTCATAACCGTTGGGGGTGAGCCAGCCTCTGCTTAACCATCTCACCTGCTCCAATTTTTCAGATGATGGCTCTTTAAAGTATTATAAAGTGGGATTTTCATCCATCTCCAGGAAGACCTCCCACCTCAGAGCTACAAGCCAATCAGAGGAGCTCTACATGATCAGCAGTCCCTCCAGACCACTGGCCACTGCTGGTGTTACAAGAACCACTGGAGGAGAAGGTTCCTCAGATGACCCAGAACCCAGGTAGGCGGGAGGAGAGGATGGATGTGGAGTCGGGGTTGCCTCTGAATGGCACAGGGAGCTCGGAAAAGAGGCAACACCTCTCCCCCCCCCCCCCCCCCCCCCCCACCCCCCCCTTTAACTGGCCAGCAGCCCACACGGTTAAACCTGCTGGGCTGCACTTTTGGTCCAGGCCTCTCCCGCCACCCATTAAAATGGAGCGGCAACAGGGTGAGGCTCTTAAATGGGCATTAATTGCCTGCTTAAGGGCCTTAATTGGGCCACAGGTAGGTGGTTCACCTGATATCTCCCCCATCACCTGTAAAATCATGGTGAGGGTGGGGGCAGGTAGCAGAAACATCACCGGTGATACGTCAATTTATGGGCCCACCTGCCTGAGGGCAGGCTGTAAAATTCAGCCCGTCATATCCAGAAACTTGCCATCCACCCCTACTCCTCCCAGGCCCCATAAAAATCTCACGTCCCTTTCCCCATTCCCTCCCACACCTCCCCCGCCAACCCCCCCCCCACCCCACACCCCCACCACCACCACCACCACCACCACCCCACCAACCCCACCAAAACCTCTCACCTCTTGTAACCTCCTGGGAGAGGCAGAAATCCAAAGAAAAGCTCAGGAGCAAAATCTCTGGAAAATTCCTCTCAGACTCCCTCGGGTAATCAAGAGACCCATTCCAGGAGATCAAAGGAAAAGGAAACAAGTGTTATCGATAAAGCCTTTCGCTTTTTAAATGCATCTCCCATTTTAATCACTCTACCACTGGTGACCGTGCCTCCAGCTGCCTCAGACCTAAGCTCCAGAATATTTTCCCTAAATATCCCTGCCCCGTACCAATTTGTCTCTCCTCCTTTCACCAAGCTTTAGGTCAGCTGCCCAAACATCTCTCACGGCTCTGCATGAATGCGTCTTTGGTCACCCCTGTGAAACGTTTTTCTCCACTGAGGGCTCTATATTAATGCAAGTTATTGTTGAATTTCCCACTTATTAACTTTCTCACAGACTCATCCATAAAACTAGTGGTCATCATGATCTCTGCAAAGTCATTGATAAGATTTGCAATGCACAGTGAGATGGATTTTGTCTTTGTACTATTGTGTAGAACAAATAAGACTGAATCAGCAGCCCGCTTTATGACTCCTCTAATTTTTATTGCCATTGATTCTAACTAAAGATTGGAGGGATGAGAATGATGCTGCTATGTCACCATCAGCCATTTTACACAATCAGACACAGTCAAATTCTACCTCAGTGTCTTTTTTTAATGCTAACAGATATTAAAATGTCAGATAATCAAACAAAATGGTGCGTCAGCTGCAGTGCATCTTATCCACTTCAACAGATCTAAATAATATCATGCCAAGGACTGATTCTGTTATTAACACTACATGAACAGGCACAGTGCTCCATGGACCTTGCCCATCTGTCTATTTGTGTAAGCATGCTGTACATGGGTAGTACTGAAGTCCTAAGTATATCCTCTTCAGAAATTACACCAGCTTACCAAACTCTGAATTGAGTACGTGACATCTAACCTTTAGAAAAACCGGAAATGTTTCTTTTTTTAATTAGCTGAATGTTCTGGTCAATGTTCCAGAAGTCAAAGTTGGAATCCCAGTCTCAAGTGAAATTCAGGCTCTCTTACAATGCAAGCTCCACCAGTCTTTGGCGTATGCTGCCATTAATTGAGAGGGGCTGGTGGCTCGCTAATCCTTGCTGCATTTCTTGAGCCAGCCTCCTGTTTGGTTTCCCATCATCCATGGATTGTCCAGTCTGACCAAGATTCTCTCTTATCGGTTCGTGCTTCTTGTTGGCTGAACAGCATCACTGGATAAGGAGGAGAGGCGGGAAAATGCAGCTGAGGTGCCAATCAGGCGTGATCTGATTCCTGAATGGCATAACAGGCTTCTGGAGCTGAATGGCCTCCTCCTGTTCCTAATGTTTCTAAAGCGACTGCAGTAAATCAGAAACAGCTGATCTTTGGAAGATGTTAAATGCAGCCCAGGGCTATTGTCATAGGATCAACAACAGACACAAGTGCTTAAGAAGGTGCAATTAGCTCTTTACTTGGGTGATTTGATCAAAACTTCTTGGTAGTTGTTTGTATGAGGGTTGTATTTCAAAGTATGAGGCTCCAGTTTAAATGGAGTGGCTTGAAGGATTTTATTTGAAATAGGCAATGACTAAACAGAGGTCTGCCCAATATACTGCAGTAGCTTTGAACTTTAACTTCATGGGGTCCCTGTTCTATTTTCTGATCTCACTCCAACCAGCTGTGCTGGTTTGTGACTGCCTTGCCCTCCTTCATGCACCCTCTGCTCCACTTAATATTGGATTTCTCCTCACTTGTTCAGCCACTGCACTCATACCCTCAACCCAGTTCTTTCTGCCTTACCACCCTCTGCCCAGCTTTCAGTAATTTTCCATTTTCACATGCCTTCTATTTTCATGTTCTTGATTCCACTTTCCATCTGCTCAGTGCCCACCCTTTTCCTCCTGAGTATACTGAACCACCCAGAGATGTTTTCCTGTGCATTCGGATGGGTTACATCAATGCATCTTGGTGCCTCTGGTCATTGAAGACAGTCTTGTGTTGAGGAGATATCAAACTTTATATGAAGGGAAAAATTCCTCCTGATAATGAATTTTACAACAACAAAAAGTAAATCAGCAAGAGTAGAAGATAGGATTTCTCCCTTTAGGTAATCTTATTGTAACAATCGTGTTAACATGTCATTGACTGGAGTGATTAACAAAGGTCACAATTGTATACTATGGAGGGAAGGAAAAAAACTCTTTCAGTTTGGTGGCCTTGGGACAATTCTATAACCCATGCTTAACCTCAAATCTTATCTATTATCATTTTAATCTTTTACTTGATATTGTAGTGCAAACAGAACTCATGATAAATCTACATCTGTTATGACACAGGCTATTAGCACATCAAGCTTAATTGAATGATATATAAATCCTAACCGCTGGTGCCTCATGTATACTCTATTACTGCCACAAGTGCCTGGATGTGAGACCCAAAATACATGCTTCCGCTGATTTCACTGGGATAGGTCTGGGCTTCAAGGGAAATGAAAGTGCAAAGAGATGTAAAATGAGCAGCTGACTCACCATCACTCATTTTACACTCTCACAAGGAGTCAACAGCTACCTGGCTGCATCAAGAAGAAAGTCAAAGTCACTGATTAAATTTCTAGCTTGTTACTCACTGCCAGATACCACTTACTCTTGATGTAATCACCCTAGTATTGCTTGTAACTTATTCCTGGCCAGGCAACCATTCTTGAAAGATGCCTATAAAATGACATGTTTAAACTAAAGTCATAACACCAGATTTTTGGTCTTTCTCTGAATAATTTAGAAAGTTATCTCTCCACATCTCTTCGCTTGCCTCTCTTCCCATGTGCCTGAACAGCATGAGTATTTCTTATGACTTCAAAGTCTCCTGCGCTTCAATACATTGGCCAGGACTTTCCATGCCCGCTGGCTTCGGGCGTTCTCGGTGACATGAGCGTACAATATGGCGAGAAGGCCAAAAATCGGTTTCATGATGTTGTGAAACCAGTTTATGACTGTCGACTCAGCCCTTTGATGACGAGCTGTGTTTCCCACCATTGGACGTCGGGAACCTCATTGTAATATGTCAGTATATCATTATAAGATCAGCTTGCCACACTCACCACCCCCCCCCCCCGCCGGATTGTCCAACCCACGTCGATGGGAAAACATGCTGACGTGTTTCACAATAGCATACATAAGGTGTGCACCTGGTGGGCTGCAGTTCACTCAGAACTTCAAGGTTTGTTTGTCTACCTTGCTTCAGGCAGCCTTCACAGTCATCAGGCTTCACAGACTGCACCACATCACTTTTAGGGGGACAGGTCTCTGCCTACCAGATCAGCCATACGTGGGTGGCCTTTCCATGGCTGCTGGGCAAGGTCTTGCTTGGGGAAGGGGTAGAAGTGGCCTCAGCACGAGGGCTGTACTGGGGAAGGAGGGTATCCCAGGGTGTGTGTGGGGGGACGTCTTGATCTGTGCAAGTGGCTTCAAGATGGCAAGGGCTGAGGAGGCAGTCTCAAGAGGAGGTGAGGCCAGATGGGCATGTGAGAGCATGTGTGTGAGAATGGGTGGTGATGGTCCCTTGAGCTGGCAGTGAGTGAGATGCCAATGAATGTGTGAGGACATCACAGCAGGCCTCCACGGCGTTCAAAATGCACTCGAGGGCTGCAGTCTTCTTGCCTTTCACAGCCATGTCTTCTTTGCTGCAATCCTGGGCTGGAAGCACTGAGTGTGGCTATACTTTAAATGTGGTGCCTGGCGTGAGGAAGTGGTGCGATGACGGCGTGGCAGGCGAATTGGAACCCACCTGCCATCGAAACGGCATGTATCCCGGGAATGCATAATTAATGCGGCGGGTGTGGGATGATACGGCATGAAAAGCCACCATTGCAGCTGGCGGGTAAAACATCATTTATTTATCCACCCGCTACCACACTTAGCGCAAATCTGGGACGATTCCACCCATTGTCTTGTGGCTTTTAATTTTAGTCTGTAGAAACAATCATACTCTTTCCTAAAAGCTAACATCACATTGCAGCAAGAACTTATATTTATGTTTCCTTAATGTTAAATAAAAAATCCCTACTGTGCTTCACAGGGTAAGTCTATAGGAATTAAAGCAGGTCAAATGCCATGAAAGAAGAGATTAACAGAGGTGACTGAGAGCTCATGAGTTTTATGGAGATTGTCAAAAGAGGGAGGCAGAGATTGAGAGTTTTAGGCAGGGAATTCCAAAGGTAGGATCTAGACATTAAAGGTCCTGCTATCAACAATGAACCAAAGGAAAGACTGCATTTAAAGATCATTTAATGTTCTTCGACCTTCCATTCCCAATAACCTTGAATTCATCCAAAACTCACACCAAGTCTCGTTCATCCATTACCTCGGGGTTTGCTGATTTACAGTAGCTCCCAGTCCCCGATCATCTCCATTTTAACATTTTTGTCCCTGTGTAAATATCCCTCCTTGGTTTCACCCCTCCATTTGTGTAACCTCCTCCATCCCCACAATCCTCTGTGCCCTCCTCTGATTCTGGGCTTTTGCGCATTGCCAGCTTCCTTCGACCTATCACAGATGGCTGTACCATCAGCTGTGTAGGCCTTGGGCTCTGGAATTCCCTCTCTAAATGCCTTCACCTCTCCACCTCTCCCCAACCCTTTAAGACACTCCTTTTAAATCTACCACCTCTTTGGCCAAGCTTTTCATCACCCATTCCAAAGCTTCCTTCTTTGTCTCACTGTCAAAATTATTTTGTCTGATTATGCTCTTGTGAAGGGTTCTAGGACATAATAGATGCAAGCTGTTGTTTTTGTAGTGTTTGAAACATTCAATTGTAATTTTTAAATCCCCTGACTACTTGGAGGCAGACAACCCAGGTGAGGCACTGACTCCCTCATCATGGTAATTATATTTAACATTCATTATCAAAAGAGCAAGCGCCAGCTATGGTAAACAAGCTGGAATTTAAAATACTAAGCACTCCAAAAAGTGTCATTTTTAAACATGGGATTCAATGCTAATAATTCCAGTTTGTTTGATTAAATGTCACAATTGTTACATTATTTAGATCATTCTATATCAAATTACACATGTTCGGGTGTAAGTAATAAGGCTATAATTTAATTAATGTATTGAGATGATATCATAGGCCATAACAGCAAAACTTGAATGGTTTATAGGTGCCATTTGAACCAGAGAATAAATTACAGCCTTTTATTCACACTCCGCCACCTAGGAATTCTATAATATATCACGACCTCAATAAAATGAAAACACTACCAATGACAGCTCAATGGAACTAAGGCGACATTGATCGAAGACTACGAGAGTCTATTGAGATATCAGCCCTTCAGCGTGAGAGTCACATGATTGACTGGAGGAGGACTATTTTACAAAATATTTAATGGAATTACGATCTCGGTGTAGAACACGTGCAATGACCCAGATGGAATCAAATTTAGGAGCGCAGGTGGTAATCATGTATTGCCAGATAACTCCTGTAACAGTGTCCATGTAAATCAACTGAACTCTGAAGCTGAGCAATTGTCTGACATCCCTGTTAGAAGAGAAATATTACATTATTGTAATCATAAGTGGGACACAAATATCCTGTAGAACTACCAGTCCTGTAGCACTTGATCATAGAATCATACAGCACAGCAGGAGGCCACTCGGTCCATGGTCCCTGTACTGAATCTTTGAAAGAGCTGTTCAGTTAGTTCCACTGCTACTTGCTCTATCCACATAGTCTTGCACAGTTTTCATTTTTTAAGTGTACATCTGGCCATCCGGCCAGTATCCTGGAGACACGGGTCACCTTATGGATTGAGCTCATTGAAGTGATTATTATGGTAAACTTTAATAAATCACTGGTTAGGCCCCAGTTGGAGTATTGTGTCCAATTCAAAGTAGCACATTTCAGGAAGGACGTCAAGGCTTTGGACATGGCATGGAGGAGATTTACTTGACTGGTGCCAGGGTAGGAGAACTTCATTCGATTGGCGTGTCTAGAGAAGAGTGGGGTCATCTCTTTGGAGCAGAGAAGGTTATGGGAAGACTTAATGGAGGTATTCAGAATCATGAGGGACTTTAATAGAATAGATATAGGGAGAAGATGTTTCCACTGGCACCAGTTCACGAACACATTTAAAATATTTGACAAAAGAACCAAAGGGGAGATGAGGAGAATTATTTTTAAGTGAGTTGTTATGATCTGAAATGTTTATCTGGTGGAAGCAGATGCAAAAGCAACTTTGGAAAGGGAACTGGTAAAAAGAAACAAATGCAAGCTTATGGGGAATGAACAGTGGAATGGGTCTAATTGGGTAGCTTTTTCAAAGCTGGCACAGGCATGATGGGCTGAATAGCTTCCTTACATGCTGTAAGATTCTATAACTGCACTTGATCCTGCATCCATAGAAATACACCTTTCCTTACAGATCTATGGACAGTTATCAGCAGTAGGAAAGCTTGCTGAATTCCTTTTCCCCACCCCACCCCTGCCTCCCTCTCTCATATACCCTGCCCAGGGGGAATAATGTTACCCTATCTCTGGTTGGGATCAGCATACTCATCACAGACCAGAGCACAGGGATTCTGGCTAGCTTGACGCATTCTCCAGCGCACACAGATGCACCATTCACAATCCTCACGGTAGAACGCATTAGTAATGCTAACATTACTGCTTCATGAAGCATCTCTCCATAGAAAAGCAGCAAATCGGAGGAGAATTTTTCTCCTTCCAGGCAGCAGGTAGATTTGCAGCAGTACCGTTCCACACACTTTCACTGGTTGGGTCACTGTGCATGTAACCTATAGTGATGCACCGCTGCCAGACAGTCATTTGTGTCCAGTGGGAATGATCTACTCAATTCCTGCTTTTGCACAAACTTGATCAAAATTGAACTGTGAGTCAAACCTATTTTGCCTGCAGGCTCAACACATGAAGTGTTTAGAGTAAAATTGCATTTAAAGGAGCACTGAAAATTGACTTGTTTTTTTTTGTTTTGAGGAGGGAGAGCCATGCAAGGAAGGAGGGCTGTGAACTCATCAAGTCTATGTCAATTCTTTGCTGCAGTAACTCTAAATTAATCCAGCTGCTCTGCTGCCTCCCACAGCCCTGTGTCTTGTTGCGTTCCAAATGTTCATCCCACTTGTTTCTAATGGAAAGTAATAGTCCCTGTCTAAACAGCATTTACTGTGTTGGTTTTGGTTTGTAGTACTTCAGATACCACAGGATGTAGATTCAATCAATCCTCCAGATCACTTCTAATGCCAATCAATTAAAACGTAAATGCTTCACGTAAACAAATTAAACATAATAATGAAATCTATGACCTCTGGTTATCGACCCATTGCCAGAGGAAACAGCTTTGTCCTATCTGCTCTACCAAAACCCTTCATAAATTTTTGTTCCTTTAGTCAGTCTCCCACGAACATTCTCTACTCTAAGGCAGGAGATGAGAGTGCAGAACCCCAGAAGAGTTTGACTCTTGACCCTTTGTTTGGTGCGTTTTCCAGCATGTTGAAATATGTCATGGAAGGTGAATGGGAGATTTCATAGAAGCGTTCAAAAATTGAGAGGTATTGACAGAATAGTTCGGGAGATATTGGGCAGGGATTTTCCAGCCCCCACCCAACGCCGGGATTGTCCGGTCCCGCAGAAAGCCAATGGGCCACCACATCCGCCAAGGTGTGGCTGGACAATCCCAGCCATTGTTTCAACTGGCAGGAGAGTCAGTAACCAAAAATAACACACTTAAGATAACTGGCATAAAAAGCCAAGGGGGAGAAATGAATTAGAAAAACTAACTAAAGGAGGGAATCTAGAACTAGGGGCCACAATTGAAAAATAAGGGGTCACCTATTTAAGATGCAGATAAGGAGGAATTTCTTCTCTCAACGGGTCAGTAATGTTTAAAATTCCCTTCCACGGCGAGCAGTGGAGGTTGGGTCACTGAATACATTCAAGGCTGAATTAGACAGATTTTTGTTCTACAAAGGAGTCGAGAGTTATGAGGAACAGGCAGGAAAGACCAAAATCAGATCAACCATGATCATATTGAATGGCAGAGCAGGCTTGATGGGCTGAATGGCCTACTCCTGCTCCTCTTTCTTATGTTCTTTTGAGCTATGGGGAAAGAGAAAGGGAGTGGGACTAATTGGACAGCCCTTTCAGAGAGCTGACACAGATACAATGGCCCAAATGACCTCCTTCCATGCTATGTGATTCTCTCTCTTTCTCTCTTATATAGCTATATACTCACAACACGTACTGACACATAGGGGGGAATTTTCTCCCTGTCAGGAGCGAGCATGGGGCCGATCACTGCCCGCGATCGGCTGCATGCTGCCATTTTACGTGGGCGGACCAATTAAGGCCTGCTCAGCATGATGCGCGCCTGAAGTGCTCAGCACTACCTGTGCGGGCAGGGGGAGGAGGGAGAGTCGGGCCTGCTCTCTTTCTGCGCGAAAGAGCGTAGAAATCTCCCAGAGCCACAGAGCTGCCTCAGGGAGATTAACTTAAGTTATAAACTTGCAAAAATTTTAAAAATAAAATTATTCAGACATGTCCCCTCATGTGACAGTGTCACATGAGCTGGGACATGTTCATGAATTTTCATAAAAATTTTTATTTCGTTAATGGAACCTTCATAAAACCTCATCCCGCCCGTGAATGAGGCTTCATGAAAAAGCGAAGGCTGCTTGGGCTCTTCGCCTGCCCATCAACCTTAAGGTTGGACGGGCAGCTCTCTCAATAGGGTTAATTAGTTTAATAATGGCCTTAACAGGCCTTTGACAGATCAGCGGGTGTGCAGCCAGCTCTGGTGCGCGCCCGCCGAATGGAGGATCAGAATGACGCGCAGTGACTTGGGACACAGGCCCAACATCACCACATGTCAGTTTACGCGTGTAAGGCCCGCACTTGCTTGCCAAACAGAAGATTCTGGCCGTAAACACACACACTTTATAATGTTGATGCTACTTATGAAAACACACAATCCTTGCTTCTCGATAGCCTCAGTAATTTTACCCATTGAATTAATAAGGCTTAAAGAGCAGAAAGACCAGCCAATCCACCATATTGCAGCTAGCCATTAGAATCCATCCAGCAATAAACAGCAATCAGCCACCCAAGAATAATTCAGCAGGTCTGGCAGCATCTGTGGAGAGAGAAACAGAGTTAATGTTTCAAATCCGTATGATTTCTTCAGAGCTATAGGGGAATAGAAATGTGATGGATTTTATACTGTTTAACAGGGGTGGAGCAAAATAGGAGGTCAGGGATAGGTGGGAGCTAAGGGGAAGTTTGACAAAGATGTCATGGAGAGAGGACAAAGGGAGTGTTAATGGTAGTGGATTAGGAGATTCAATAGTGGCATGCCACTAATAACACCTCCTTTAGTCTTTAACACTACCATTAACAGTCCCTTTGCCCTGTCTCAATGACATCTTTGTCAAATTTCTCCTTGGCTCCCACCTATCCCTGACCTCCTATTTTGCTCCACCCCCTCTGAAACAGTATAAAATCCATCACATTTCTACTTCCCCTATAGCTCTGAAGAAATCATACGGATTTGAAACATTAACTCTGTTTCTCTCTCCACAGTTGCTGCCAGACATGCTGAGTTTTTCCAGCACTTTCTGTTTTCATTTCAGATTTCCAGCATCTGTGGGATTTTGCTTTTACCAAAGAACAATTGTTCACCTTCAGCACCCAGTGAGGCATCACTAGCAGAAACCACTAATCATCATCAGTAGCTTCATCACCAGACTAAGCTTCCAGCAATGACCATCACCTACAAGCAGGAGTCATCCGCTGAACACCAGCTATCCATCGAATACCAGCAGAGCTCTGCCCCATCGAATATCAGCAGAGCTCTACCACATCGAATATCAGCAGAGCTCTACCACAAATCTGCTAACAGTCACCAGCAGCCAGAAGCCACTTATCTCTAACTAGCAATCAGCTAATGAAAGCCAGCCAAAACGCAGCTAGCCAATCAGCCATCATCATAACCAGCCTACAGCTGGTCTTACTCCTACTTCTGGCCAAGATCAGCCAGAAGTCAGGCTGTAAGAGAAAATTCAGAATCGGGGGAGGGGCTCAGCTTCCCTGGGTTACAAGAGCAGTAAAGTAAGGATCCTATGTGAGGGAAGGGATCAGTAAGTTTCTGAGTTAAGGTGTAGTTGTTTCAGAACTTGGAGAAATATGGTAACACTATTAAATTCAAGCTTATTGTAAAAGTCAACTATACCAGTACCTGTGTCTTTCAGATTTCTGCAAAAACAGTTGCCTGTTTTGGTCAAAAACATAATTGAGACAAGCATGTGTCAGGATTCACTGTTCTCAAAAAGCGAGCATATAGCTACCTCCAGAATTTAAAATGAGTGGACCCATGTACACCTTCAACAATAGCTCGAGAATTACATGCAGGGAAATGAAAATAAAGCTTTCTTCAGGCATACATTGGGTGCTAAAGGAATTATCAGAACAAGCAATCAAAGCAGCATATTGTGTGCCTGTTGGTGTCAAAGCAGTAAAGTAGCCTTGTTAGCAAATTCTCTCATATATTTAGGAAGCATTTATATTTTATAACCATCTGCATTTTTGAAACATCATGCAAATAACTTTAGTTAGTTTTTCAGCTAACTTTATTCAAAACAGCACTGGCTCCTTTATTAAAAATAATACTCACCTTTCACTATGAGGCTCTGCATTAGTCAAAATGACTATAATTTGAAACGTTGTTGACCTTCAGAGAGTTCCATTGTGCACAGAGGTAATGGGAGTGTTTCAGTACATTGTGAGTTGTATTTGATTTGGTCACATCACAGTCTTTGTCCCTTTCTGATACTGTGTGTTTAGCCAGTTCCCTGGACAGTTCCGGGCATGCAGGGGTCTGGATCACCCTAGAAACTGAGGGTTCAGCTCTTATTATTATAGGCCAGGTGATACCCTTGCAAACAGCGCTCACAAAATACTTCATGATGCACATGGCCTTGGAGGAGAAGCCAATGGCAAGGTGAACCTGCTTTATCACTTTATAGATGTAGATCCTCCTTCGACCTTCTCCGCTTCCTGCACCCTTTGCTGCAATTTTTCCCGAGACCTGGTTTTCTGTTTCTCAGTTATCGGCTCATTCTCTATCAGACACACAAATCTTTCCACCCAAAAACATGAGGCCAAATATTAAGGAATTGGTTTGTGGGTACCGTACCCATCCTTTTGGGTAGTAAGTTAAATCAGAAGCTATTGGCAATCCAAAAGATTTGGCACCAGGCAAGTTTGAATTGACTGGCAAAATGAATGTAGGGCTGGTAAATATTGCCTCATTGCCATCCTTCGTGAGTTGTAGCTGGTTCAGAGACAGATTGATCTTCCTTACAGCTGCTAATGTATTCAAAGAGCAGTCAGGAACATAACGCTGCTGTACTGAAATGATTTGAGGTTTCTCAGTTTTGTTTCTGTCGACTGCGATTAACAAAAAGAAGAGACAGCCCTGCCAGTGGTAATCCTTTATTTATCAACTTCCTTCAGATCAAACATTCTCACTGGATCACAGCCTTCCAGTCAAAAAGGACAATAGAAATCTTGTTTCTTTTCAATTCACGCCACCTCTCTATGTCTCTCAGCAAATCCTTTTGACAGCTATTACCTTGTTCTCCATCAAAAGTCAAATATTTTTGGCCTGAACTTTAACTCACCAATTCTGGTCAGGCTGCTCTCACACTTCTCTTGGGCGGGGATAAGCTGGCACCAGAGGTGGAGGAGGAAAATGGGCAAGTCCGTAAAAATAAATACCAAGAGTCAATCATCCGGCCGTCAGGCCATGAGTCCATAATAGCTGAGGCAATGATATGTTTGTGCATAGGAAGAATGATTGTCAACATGGTCCCCGCCACATGTAGCATGTGCATTCGTACTAGTGCACCATACCCGTTAGAATATCCATCGCATTCCTAAATAATCCCACTTGTTTATGCTGGCTTTTCTGCAGAACATTCAATCAAACTAACCTGTCAATTTTGCTGAAATTAACGTCCTGAAACTGCTTAAGAAGCAATTAGACTACGGCAGGGAGTGGAGAGAATGGGCAGAATTTTCATCACTGAGGCGGGTTGCAGGAGTTGGGAAAATTCCCAGAGTTTATTGATTCTATACAGTGCAGAGTGAGTGACTGGGCATGGAAGTGCTTTAGCTTGGCATGGGGGCATGATGAGCCATGGGGGTGGGTGGAGAGCCATAGCTTGGTATAGGGAGCATGAGAGGCCCTTGGGGGTGGGTATGGGGGGGCCATACATTGGCATGGGTGGGAGGTCATGATGGGGACGTTTTGAAAACACCTTTTAAAAGTTTTCTCTCATGCAGAGTAGGGTTTGACTCCTCTGAGGGACCATGAACCACGACTCTTTGAAAACCTGGCCCGACTCCATGAAAATTGCGGAGGAGTAGGACAAGCCTCTCTCTGCAATGGAGCCAGCCAAGTTGGGAGTGCTGGGTGTGGGCTTCTGACAGGAAACAACCCACACCCTTTAAGGGCACCCTTAAAAATCAGACAGTCTAGGAATGGGGTTGGGAATCCCAGAATTGGGTCTCGCTTTCCATTTTAAAAAATTCCCGAGTCATCCTGACTTGGTAAAAATCCGGCCTAATGTGTTTCTAAACCCAGAGCAAACAGACACACCAATCATTGTATTCCCAATAATCTCCCATTCCAACTGAAATACTCTTTCAAGAACACTTTCAAGTTGGTCACTAATAGTTTACTGGACAGGGAAACTGCTGCACAATACACAGCTAATGTCATTTGATTGGACTGATGCAGTTAAATTCAGTGGAAATAAAATCACACTTTAATGAAGGGCGAATAGCTGCTTGATCTGCCTGAAATATCTGGCCCACTTAATACTGTTTAAACAGCACCTTTGTAATTGACACTCATGGTCTTGGCAAATGGTTAACGATGCTCGCTGGCTACAGGCAGATGTCTGTGATAAATAAGGGTTGTGCAAGTTTTTTTATTCTTTCACAAGCATTACTCACCCCTATTTTTCAACTTATCAGTGTAGAGTTCCTGCTTTAGGCTCAATCAGCATTTTGAGTGAAAATTGTGCTAGTTTCCAGAGGCCACTTCTTCACTCAAGTTTCCACTCAAATTGGCTAAAACTCAAACTAGTAAAAGCTGCCAATGGCCAACACAATTGGGCAGCATGTTAAACCATAATCGCTAAAAGAACTGATGTTTAGATATATGCCTTGTGTCATGAAAAGCAGACTACAGCCACAAATTACTTAACGGCATATTGAACTTTTTAAGGAAAATCTGTGTTTTAAAAAAAAATACAAGCAAGGACTCTGAACAAAAGATGGCTGATAATGAAAAGTGACTACTTCTGGAAAAATTCCTGTGTGGATATGCTGACCGACCTGTCCCGAGAGAACATGGAATGTCTCACCTGAAAAGCTGCCTTGGCCTTCTTCAAGTAGAGACGCTTAAAAGGGAGATAGGAAATATGCAAAAGACTGAACTTTGACCTTGTGTGGTTGTAGAGGCAAAAGACGGATTACCACATCTCAACAATCATCTATAATCCATCTCAGAATGCATAAAACGGTCAGAGATCAAAGGAAACAGACTCTAGGCACAAGGCATGGTTTTCTACCTTACAGAAATGCATAGGGGAAAATGAATTAAAAAGCTAGCCGCAGAGCAGTGCAGCGTGTGCTGGTGTGATGTGTGTGTGACAGCAAGAAGACGGCCAACTAATCACCCCTGCAATAATAATATAAAAACAAAAAACTGCGGATGCTGGAAATCACCCCTGCAGTTGCAGGTGAAGTCTCCCTCTTGCTGTTGCTGGAGACAAGACTTAAAGCAGAAGCCACAATCAAAATGGAAATAGGACAGCTTCTTCAGCTAACCTGCAGAACCAAGTGTCTCCAAACCCACTGTGAAACTGCCAAAGTAAGCTCTATCAGAATCACCCAACTTAACGCCACAATGCATTTCCATCTATGCCTCACTGAGAAGCCAAATACAGATTTGTTTATTTTTAAAAACTTTTATGTGGACTCTTAACTTCTCATATCTGTGCGCACGTGTGTTGTGTTTTTATTATTTTTAGCAACTAACGAATTTACTCATCCTTTGAGTCAAGAAAGCCTGCTTAAATTGGCTCCTTCTAAAAAAAATATATTTGGACTGGCAAAAGGTATCCACAGGGGAAGTGAACTCTTTTAAATGAACCTTGTTGCGACCGACCAATTAGGTTGAATAAATAAGGTTAGCCAGCTCATTCCTCCTCACCTGGGTGCATAACAAAATTGGGGTCCCATCCAGGGAGTTAACAAATTGGGGGACCTTGCCCAGGGACCGGTTGGAACATGAGATATATTCAAGAGTGGTAACCACATGCAGTTTCATTCATGTCACTGAAGGTGGATTTATCACAAAAAATAAGCATTTAATCAGAATGTATTCCACAACCTTCAAGAATAATGTAGTGACGATCTGCCCAAGGGCAGATCCTCTGCTCATTTCTTCACACCTTGTGGTCTGGGCTTTCCTCTTCAGTTGCAGGTAAGAATTCCAAAGCGAGATCTTCAAAGGTGAAGACTGGAATTCCTTGTGGGAGAGACAGAGTTTCAGTGAGGTTAGTTGCCTCAATGTGAACACTGACGTTTGGGTGCGTTGTTGAGAAATCAACCACAGTTTGCCTGTTAATTCACATGTAGCTCATACTAACCATGAATGTTAGCGTATAAGATAGATATTGTAAATAGTTTTATCTTTCTGACTTCATATAGTAGAGTTTATTTTTGTTTGTTCAAAACCTGTAGAATCTTGTGGCTTTATTCCCTTATTTATTCCCTCAATCTAAATCTCAAACTTTGTCTACTTTAAACAAAAAGTTATGGTTCATATCATATCATTATTTGATATCAGATCAAAATCTTGGGAGTCGGTCCAGGATCATAACACAATAGTGAATCTAACCACCTCCCATGACAATTAATGGCATTATGACCATTAACATCCTGGGGATCAGCATTGACCAGAGACCTAACTGAGCCAGCCACATAAGTACTGCAGCTACAAGACCAGCTCAAAGGCTTGGTATTTTGCAGCAAATATCTCACTTCCTGATTCCCCAAAAGCATTTTCACCATCTACAAGGCACAAGTCAGGAGTGTGATGGAATACTCTTAACTTGACAAGATGAGTGCAGCTGCAACAACATTCAAAAAGCTCGATATCATCCAGGACAAAGCTTGATTGGTACCCCATCTACTATCTTTAAACATTCACTCCCCCACTGCATCACTGGTACACAATGGCTGCATTGTGTAGCATCCACAAGATGCACTGCAACAACTTGCCAATGTTTCTTCAATGATACCTCCTAAATCCTTGACCTCTAACCTAGAAGAAGAGGGACACCAGCCAATATCTCCAAGATCCCCTCCAAGTCACATACCATTCCAACTTGGGAAAATATTACTGGGTCAAAAAGCCTTGAATGCTGTGGGTGTACCTTCATCACACAAACTGCAGTGGTTCAAGAGGGCAGCTCACCACCACCTCCTCAAGGACAATTGCGAATGGGCAATAAATGCTGGCGTTGCCAGAGATGTCAACATCTGTGAGTGGATAATAAAAAGCTTGACTGTTAGAACAAGGAAAAATGCAGTTGAAGTTCGAGCATTGAATGAGTCAGACTGGAAAGCAATGCAACAATGAGCGTTCATTTCAACTTTGTGAAAATTTTCTCAGCATAATCAACTGCCTAAAATGGCTGCTGCATACATTGTCCATGGTAAAGCAGTTGGTTCTGATCACACAACTGAGATTAGGGTCAGGTAATACTGAAGTTAAACTCATGTTGATTGCACTGCCTGATACATATGTTTGGTAGTGGTTACTAGATTGCGATTTGGCCACGTTTTCCAAAGTGACAAACTCGCAGGGTTTTTTGAATATGCAGTCCTGTAGATTTCTATGATATCAACAGCTGCAAAGACCAAGTTGCTCCTCTGTAAAAAAAAACCTGCGCTGAAATTTTGAACATTCTCTTCACTCATTTAAGCTTCCTTCATCGAAAGGAATGGGAGTGTACAATAGTCATTCCCACAAAGGGGAGGATGTGTTTTCACTGCCCTCTTGTGTTCCAAATGTTGGCCAACAAAAAGCAAGCTTGCAGATATGTTGTTAAAAAAATGTTCCACACTATCCTGGGCAAAACAAGTGTTGCATTCCTGCTACTACTCTTCTTAGCTTTAATGAGGGACAACAGGGATGCCACAAAGTGATGCACATAGCAAACTGAACCAACAGAGAAAAGAGTCAATTTTTTTTACAATGGACTTTTTCATGCAAAAAGGGGCCAGAGATTGTGGAGATTAACAAAATAAAGACCCTGTAGCCTTCTCTGTGCTTTCCTCAATCTTCCAGTTCTGCAACTAATAATAGTTTTAGATGTTCACACATCAATTTTTATTTTTAACACATGGAAATTGGTACTGAACATTGCATTTGCAGTGTAACACTGGAGACCGAAAGAACAATTTACGCTATCTAGTGAAATGAATCCTTCGCAGCTACGATATGCAATAGATCAGATGCCTCCTGCAGAACTAGTTATGTACAAAAACATGACTGATTAGAAGGTTCTGTGCAAATCTACTGGGTCAGAGCAGAGCACTATGTTTGCAAATGAGTAGGCACAGAACTGAAAATGCCAGAAATCTGAAATCAAAAAACAAAAAAAAACAGAAATGATCACAATTAAAGACTGGTAGTAAGGGTTGGGAAATTAGATGAGAGTGCAAGGTGCAGAGAAGTAATAAGTTTGCCAATGACAGGTCAGGCACCCGTGAAGAATGGCCTGTGGAAAAGCCCGATAGAATGTTCAATGATATGTAAGAGGTGATGCGGAGATATAGAAAGGGCGAAGGACTATGCAATGAGTGGAGGGGAGAAAGGCAATCAGAGATCTACAGAAACAGAGAAAATAGAGAAAAGCAGAGGAAGGGTGAGGAGGGGGTGGAAACCACTGGCAGAATTAGTTCCGAGATCAAAATGGAAAAAAGGTAAGGAAAGCCCAAGAGCAAAATCTTCAGCTAGCTGTGTGCTAGAACAGACTGATGTCAAGTGAATGTCTGGACAGAAATGCCGTTAATTACACTGCACAATTGGAAACAAGACCATATAAAGCTCAGCTTCAGAATCATTCAGATTCAAGGTCTCATCTTTCCAGAACTGAAGATGAGTTAACTTGCAATTTATTCCCAGTTAATATTCAACAGATCCAATACTTGGCAATGCAGCCAGTATCTGACAAGTATAGGTTAATGTTTTAGTGCCCTTTACAATCCTAATGCCAGCTGTGAATTTTCTGATTTCTTTTAGGTTTTATTTCAGATTTCCTTCCATTTTCATTTCTGCCTCTTTTCACATCCATTTCACATTTATTTTAAGTTTTCTCTGCAATTCCCTCCCTACACCTCTCTGCCTCTCCAACTCACTCCCCTATTTTAAAGCTCTTCTTAAAATCAACCTCTTTGACCAAGCTCTGACCTAACATCTCATTTGTGGCTTGGTGTCCTTGTTAATCATGCTCCTGTGAAGTGCCTTGGGAAATGTCATCACATTAAAGGTGTTCTTTATTGCTGTTGTTTTTGATAGCAAACAGCAAGAGAGTGACTAAAGCTTCAAGAAACTTCGCTCACTGAACATAAACAAGTTTAAAAAAATCTAAAGATGTAACAAGTGGGTGCACAAATTGGGCAGTATCTTATGGGCTTATATGCTTCATTCAATATTCAGATCCACTGAAGTCAATTGGCTATCTGACACTCAACTAATGAGACTTCATAAGAGTAACAGAGCCACAAGATTTCAGCCATTTTGTTCAAATTTGAAATGCTTAACAAGGAACTGAGTGGCAGGGTGGAGTAGGAAAACGTCACCAAGATTTTAAAAATAAGATATTGCTCAAAACATTCTGAGGTCAAGCTGCATCTGTGGAAAGAGAAACAGAGTTAACGAGCAGGATTTTCCTTTTTTGGGTTGGGACACTTATGTCGGGGTCAAATGCTGGTCCCAACACTGCATGCATTGGCAACAGTCACCCAACATCAATTTGGCCTGGATTGGCCAATCAGGCGTCAGGTGGCACATTCATCATTCAATTAAGAAAGGTAGGTGAGCTCTTGAAATGGAAGGGCCAGTAGGAAGTGCTCCTGCACGGAAGGATCAGCATCCTGCCATTGCAGGTAAGGGGGAAGAGAGGGTGTTCCCAACTTAAGGATGGAGGTGTCCTTTCAGCACATTTAAAAGATTTGAACTAAAAAATTAGCACACCTGCCAGACCACCATTATTAAGTGGAAAGTCCTGGTCTGCCACTGTACGCAACTTCCAGTCAGCTGCTTATGCCACGGGGAACCCACAAGTCAACTGGAAAATGCCTCGGCTCATTGGCCTTGATTGGCCTTTTAATTATCTTAACAAGCTGCTCTCTGCTTGCGGGTGTGTATCTGTTCCAGCCATGATCCAGCCTTCCCGAAAATGGCTTGGGGATGGAACGGTGCCAGAACACCCGCCTCAGTTCCTGCCTCCATATTGGGATGAACATCCTGCCCAAAGTTTCAGGTTCACGAGAACCAGAAAAGGTTAGTGGTATAAAAGAGTTAGAGTTCCAGCGTCTTCAGAATTTTGCATTTGTCATCTAGATTTTTGTTCATCCGGCAGAAAATTGTGTAAAGAATGAATAATCCATAAAGGAAAAGGATAAGAGAAAACTTGGGAGTTGACCATAACTTTTAGTCAAGACAAGATTTTCTATCTGTCTGAAAAGTGAAACATCATCAATTATTTCACTAAGGGCTGAATCAGCAAAACTGTCCCTGAATCTTAAAGATGTGACAATTGTCTGAATGGTCCAAAAGGGGACTGAACAATTTTGAGACAATTCCTTCATTCCAGGGAGCACATTTTGGTACATTAAATGGCATGTTGCACATGATTTTCATGCTACCAATTTTAATTAACAGAAAATTGCAGGTTGTGTGCTCACCATTTTCTGAGACGCAATCCCCACAAGTGGAGGTTTGCGCAGTCACCTGGAGTACAACAGCTTAGAAAGTGCAAGTTAAAATGTCCCTCCTTTCACCTGACAGCTCCCCCTGTTCATGTCAAATACGTGTTATCCACTGACCCAAGGCATCAATGTGCAACAGTAGCTAGACTGGCCGTTGTGATACCAGTGAAAGCTGCATACAGGAGCTGCCCTCACATACCCAACTGCACTGATAAAAGAAAGCACAGAAAATGCAAAACGTAATTGAAAATTGTGCCAAAATAAAATTCTACCTCCACCCCCTTCCCCCTCCAATTGCCAAACCAGAATTTGAACTAGTCCAATTCAGATTCATTCAGACTCCAGAGCTCATTTCTGTCCTCCTGCCTTGGTCAAGTTGACTAATGCTGAGACTCACCATAATTGAGTCGAATAGACTGAAAGATACAAGTTAATTTTTACATAAAAGCAAAATACTGCAGATGCTGGAAATCTGAAATAAAAGCAGAAAATGCTGGAAAGACTTAGCAGGTCTGGCAGCATCTGTGGAGGGAGAAACACAGCTACGGTTTCAATTCCAATTTGACTTCTTCAGAGTGAAGAGAGGTAGAAATGTGGTGGATTTTATTCTGTTTAAGAGGGGGTGGAGCAGTTGGAGCAAAATAGATCAGGGATAGGTGAGAGCTAAGGAAAAATTTGACAAAGATGTCATGGACACAGGACAAAGGGAGTGTTAATGATAGTGTTAAAGACTAAAGAAGGTGCTGATAGTGCCGTAAAGGGAAGATAGCCAAATGGTTATTAGAAGAACAAGGGTCAATACTCTACGAAAACAAAACACAAAAACAAATGACAGATGGTTGTGTGTATGTGTGTGAGGGGGATGCGGTTGGGGAAAAGGGTAAAAATAAATTAATAAGTAAATAAAAATTTTAAAATTGAATTAAACAAAGGGGTAAATGTAGAGGAGAGAGTTCATGGTCTGAAGTTGTTGAGCTCAATGTTAAGCCCAGAAGGCTGTAAAGTGCCTGATCGGAAGATTAGGTGCTGTTCCTCCAATGCAGCAGGCGAAGGATGGACATACGGGCATGAGATCAGGATGGTGTGTTGAAATGGCAAGCGACGGAAAGGTCTGGGCCATGCTTGAGGACTGAGCGAAGATGTTCCGCAAGGTGGTCACACAGTCTGTGTTAGTCTCAACAACATAAAGGAGACCTCATTGGGAGCAGCTAATACAGTAGACTGTATTGAAGGAGATGCAAGTGAAGCACTGCTTAACCGGAAAGGAGTGTTGGGGGCCTTGGAAGATGAGAGGGAGGAGGTAAAATGGCAGGTATTGTGATCTGTGATTTTATGGGAAGGGGATGAGGAGTTGGAGTTGATGGAGGAGTGGACTAGCATGTCACAGAATGAATGGTCCCTACAGAATGCTGATGGAGTGGGGGGAATGAGGGGAAGATACGTTTAGTCATGGCATCATGCTGGAGTTGGCGGAGGATGATCCTTTGAATGCACTGGGTTCTGGGGGGCAGGGGAAGGGGTGAGGGCAGGGGTGCGACAGATGGGTTGGACACGGTTGACCTGTCAACCACAGTGGGGGTAGCTCGAGGTTAAGGGAAAAGGAAGTCATGTCAGAAGCACTGTTTTGGAAGGTAGCATCATTGGAACAAATGCAAAGGAGGCAGAGGAACTGGGAGAATTGGACGGAGTCCTTACAGGAAGCAGGGTGTGAGGAGCTGTAGTTGAGCTAGCTCTGGAGGTTGGTGGGCTTGTAATGAATATTGGTAGACAGTTTATCACCTGAAATTGAGTCAGAGCCAAGGAAGGGAAATGTCGCAGATGGACCATGTGAAGGTGAAAAGAGGGTGGAAACTGGAAGCAAAATCGATAAATTTTTCCAGGCCCGGACAAGAGCATGAAGTGGCACCGACATAGTCATCAATGTACCGAAAAGAGAGTTATGGGAGGGGAACTGAGTAGGACTGGAACAAGGAATGTTCTGCACACCCCATAAAGAGACAGGCATAACAGGGCCCATGCAGCACACATAGCCACACATTTTATTTGGAGGAAGTGAGACAAGTTAAAGGAGAAATTGGGCAGTGAGAGAACAAGTTTAGCCAGACAGAGGAGAGTGGTGGTGGATGAAGATTGGTCAGGCCTCTGTTCAAGGAAGAAGTGGAGAGCCCTCAGACCCTCCTGGTGGAGGATGGAGGCGTAGAGGAACTTGACTTCCATAACAAAGAGGTCGCAGTTAGGGCTAGGAAACTAAAAATTGTTGATATGATGTAGGGCATCAGAGGAATCACGAATCTAAGTGGGAAGAGACTGGACAAGGGGAAAGAGAATGGAGTCAAGTTAGGAAGAAATGAGTTCCGTGGGTCAGGAACAGGCTGACATGATGGGTCTACCAAGACAGTCCTGTTTGTGAATTTTGGGGAAGGAGGTAGAATGGGATGTGCAGGGTTGGGGGGCTATGAGATTGGAAGCTGTGAAGGGAAGGTCTCCAGAGGAGATGAGGTCAGTGACCGTTCTGGAAACAATGGCTTGACATTTGGTGGTGGGGTCATGGTCAGGGAGAGCTAGGAAGAAGTGTCTGAGAAATGCCGCTCAGCCTCTGCAAGGTTGAAGTCAGTACACCAGACAACAACAGCACCACCCATGTTGGTAGTTAAATTTTACATGTTTCAATGTCTGCTTTTCAGGAAGGAGGGGAGACCAAATTTCACATAAGCATGCTAATGAAGCAGACCAGTTCCCATTTGTCAAAATGCATGTAAATATTTATCTATTTCTATTCAGACTAATCTAATCTTGCCACAAAAAAAAAGGTTCAGGAATATCAAGCAATCCTGAGGTATTACAATCTGTTCTTTTAAATGTGTAACTGCGGACTGCCAGCAGAATAGTGAGCAGTCTCTCTGCACATTTTTAATCAGTTAATCTTTGTCCTGTAGAGAAAGCCTCTGTGACAATTGGCAATTTGATCCTGACATGAAGTGGAAATGCCTTTTTGTCCTACAGTCTTCCGCAGGTGCCTGCAATGCAGATCACATCACAACATTATGCATGATGGATCTGAGCTCCACAATTGAGTCTAACCTACCTATTAGCATGCTGGAAGAAATTAAACATTCACACAATGTAACACAGAATATCTGATACGGGTGCTAAGTGTTTTCCTGCACACACTCCATTTTCTAACATTTGAAAATAAACATTATTACATATTGTGTGCTTAAAACCCTGCAACTTGTATTTTGTTTTAAATAATCATACTTTTTTTTATTTCTTGAAAGAAGGAAGCTAAAATAACAAGCAGGCTTTAACATAATTTGAAAACCATTTCAGGGAAATGATCATAGTGTTTTAAATCAATTTGACCATCAACCCAGTGACAGCTAAAGTAGCACAAGCAGCATTATTGCCATAAATTTAGCAACTTCTATTTGTCTTTTGCATGATGGTATAGAGGAACAGTTGTTTAATGGTGTGTTGAATAACTGGCATATCATTTAGCATGGCGAAGCTTTGTTGTACAGCTTTACATCCTACGCCATTTGATAGTAATTTGTTTATTGTTATATTAGCCTCCAACGCATTGTCTCTTAATTTCTTGATCATTTACTCTTGTTTAATGTATAGGAGCAAGTTTTCAACCATGAGATATGAAGTGAATCCAGAATAAGCACATTGGTTGTTCTGGAGTGATTTGGATATTACTGGGCTTTTGCAGGGTTCAAGTTTAATTGTAAATATGGAACAACAGAGGGTGAGAGCTAGTCATAGCTGAAACTAATCCAGTTATTTTATATACCGAATCATGAATCTCAATCAGTCTTCTATAGGCGTTTTGTGATCTATGGTAGATACCGCTATTTTTAACTTCCTTTTGCCCTCATTGTAAAATCCTAGTAGCTAACCGGTTCAGATGGCATTGCTGATTTGCATACCTTCAGATATCAACAGTTTGTGTATGAAATCTCTGGCTAAGTAGCTACCTCTGATTATCATTTCAGAGGATTATAGAGATGACCCTGGGAAAGAGAGTTGGAACCTCATGTCAAAGTGTCAGAAGCACTTTTTCACACAAAGGGCAGTGGAAATCTTGCACACTCTCACTTAAAAATGTGTTAAAGTTGGAATTGGGATTGGGCTTGTGCTTGGGCATGGGGTGGGATGGGGTGGGGTGGGATGGGGTGGGGTGGGGTGGGATGGGGTGGTGGCAAGTGTAAATTTCAAAACTGAGATTGCTGAAAAGAGAGACAATTTGCTGAAGCTTTATATCTTGTACTCATCAGAACAAACACAAGAATGCCAAACTTCAAACAATCACAACAGTTTATACTACAGGAGAAAAGGTTGGCAAATTGATTGGCCAAGGTGAACTATAGGCTCTCCAAGCTCCTCTGTAATTCAAAAAAAGCCAGAAGGCTTGAACATATTTCTTTTGTTTACAGAGAACGGGTCCTTGCATTTGAATGCCTGTCTCTTCTCGTAAGCAAAAACGAGCCATGGTACAAGATCAACAGATTATCTTAAATTGGGTGCTAGTGTAGTTATTAGCACACTCAGGATTGTTCAGCATGTGCTGCCCAATCATGGAATCACATCTAACAGCAGTCACTCTGTTTTGTGTTTTGCAAGCACAGGTAACCATCTGATCCATCTCATGCCCACTCACTCACTGAGGGTGAATCTTGAGAGATTTTGACACCTGGGTATACAGTATGGACTTCTTCCTAAAGCCAGTGGGATGCACATCACCACTGTTTGGCAGGGGGGCTGCATAGGCTAGAGGGGATGGTCAGTCCTCAGCAAGGTAATGAAAGAAGTTTGTGGGTACAAGCATGGAATTATTACAGTCTGCGATCAGGGAGATGCAAGCCCTGGTGAGAAAAGGCCCAAAGTATCTTTGTTTGAGCAGAACAAACAATCCTGCTTTCCGTTGGCTCACAGGTGCCATCAATAAAATTTAAAAATTTATCTCAGTCTTCTGTGGCCAGGAAGCTAAGCTGGTGATTTTGAGATGTCATCAGGTTGTGACATTGCTGTTTTTATTGGGCCCCATCTCCTGTGAGATAGGGTGGCCTTTCTGTTAAGAAGGGAGTGATGGAGGGCAGGAATACCGAATGAACACTCCACAAGAAGCATTTAAAATTAGGTCTTCCAGTTTTAATGAGGGCCCTGTTGTAGCCTCCTGACATTGCATTGCATACCTAACAGAGAATCCTGCAACTAAAGGCCATGCTGCTACAGAATTGGGCTTAGGTTTCTTTCATAACCCCCTGCCTCCGCCCAGAGTAACGGCCTTGAAAAAGTGTTTGATGAAATTCGGCATGGTAATCTTTTCAACACTGTCATTTTTGGTGCCAAAATATCCCTTGGGTCCCAAAAGGGTTAAACTGCCAACTGAAATGTGCACGCCAAACAGTGGAGTCAAACGTCAGCATGAGAGGTTGGAAACAAAATCTGATTTTCAAAAGCTGGATTTAGTTACAAGTTGCGAAATTAAACCCAGTCAGCCGTCTGAAGCTAATGAACTGGCTGCCAAAGAGCACAAACATCAAACCTAAGTCAAGTTTATTCCATGTAATCAAATATTTGTGAGGACATAATGCGAATCAAGTACTGAGAGAATCAGGGATATTGTTAAAAATTCATCCACATACAAACAAAATCAGAGTACTTGCATAGCTCCATGCTATCTTAATGACTAAAGTATACTCTTTTTAACTGGATGAATGCTGAATGTCTCTTCCTTTCAGAATATGATTTCTATTGTAATGCTATTTGTTAAATTATCTTTTTGATGTTGTCCTAATATTGTCAATCATAATGTTGAGTTAGAAATGTTAAAAAAACCCCTAAAACTGTTTCTTATGGGAAATTTAAATAACTTGCCAGGACAATGTAAATAATCTGTGAAGCACTAACCACCAGGAGACTTCCATTACATGAAATGAAAACTATTTATATATAAAATATCCACATTCAAAAAATAAAAACAGCAAAGCCAACGTGGGAGGAAAGAGATTTTTTAAAAGTGCTTTATGACATGTGTTGCTTATCAATGAAGTCAATGAGCAGATCGGTTATTTTTACTCTGTTTCCAGGAAAGTGAAGAGAAACAAGAGGATGAATAGTGAAGAGCAAAGACAATGAATGGGAAGAAGATTGTACAGGGAAGAAAAGTAGAGTGCATTGACGCAGTCGAGGGAGAAGAGAAAAAGGATGAAGGAGAGAGAAATAGGGGAGGGTGGAGTGGAGACTAGTAAATAGCTGTTCAGCAGCACTGGGATTATCATGATGTGGGTGGATATGTTTCAGCATATTTCAAATAGATAAAGAGATCAGAGGAAACACTTTCGCTCCTCATAGGGCCCCCAGCAAAAATAACTGCTTTTATAGTCAATTAACTCATATCAAAAAACAGCTGGCCAAATACCTGGTTAGCAACTGGGTTAAAGAGCACAGAAGGGAGATATGGGCTGACACAGTCAAATGGGAAATGGGGCAGATGGGAATCTATCATCTGCTGCTGGTGTCCATGGAGGGCAGTGGCAGAATCAAAGGTGGCAGGATCGGTAAATGATCCAAATGTTTGGCAACAATAAGCAATGGGGAGACTAATGCCAGTGATAGCAACATATCCTGCATGAATGCCAAGACAGGAGAAATTTGTGATGCGCCGACTGCAAAATGAACACGTATGACAAGGTGGTGGCCACTTCTCATTCTGCACTTGCACAAGCTTCAGCAGTTGAAACCTTTCCCCAGGATAGATGGTAATCTTTGACTCCAAAATTAAGGCCGGGATTTAACGCAGAGGCGGTGGCCCCATGAAACAGCTGCAAAGTAGGGAATGAACCCGCCCTGGAAGCCTCAGCTCTATTTTACGTGACTCAGGCAATTAGTCATCCAACGTTGTGGCTTCTGCCCCTCTGAGGCAGTATGCCCTACCTCCAGGAGCTGTTAGTCAATCAGAGGACTGGCAGCTCTTCAGTCCCAGCAGTGCCACCTGGGACTGGTGGCCACTGCTGGTATTGCAACTAGTCCCCATGAAGGAGCAGCGATGGAGGCTGGAGAAAGGATGCTGGCAGGCTCCAGTGAGGAGTGGTGGGGGCAATTCAGGAGGTCAAGGGTGTGAGTAAAGGGTGGGGGAGGGTGTGGTGGTGGCCACTGTCACCTGGGGGTGGGGCCCTCAGGGCACAGGGTACCTGATCGGGAGGGATCCTCCAACCCTCACTAAACCCACAGTCACACTGCCAGTGTATAGCTAACGGCCTTACCACATTGCGTGTGAATCCCCCAACACCTGGTAAAATAGCAGCAGTGGTGGGAAGAGGCTCTTAAAGTGGCTATTAAGTGACTACTTAAGGCCTCTACTGGCCCGATGGTGGGCTGCTTGATGTCTCTCCTGCCATGGGCAAAATTCCAGCAGAGGTGGGAAGGTGATGGGCCAGCGACCCCGCCATCCAATTTTACACCCTCCTCCCTGCCTACCAGCCTATTCTCAGGACAAGGTGAGGTGGGGGGGTGGGGATGTGAAATCCCTGCCAAATTAGATCACCTCATCAGTGGCAAAATGCTAAACTCTAATAACATAAGAAATGGGAGGAGTGCAACAGTGGCCCTTTTCAGCTCACTTCACCATTCAATTAGATCATGGCTGATTTCCCTCCTCAACTTAACTTTCTTGTCTGATCACCGTATCACTTGATTCCCTTAGCACCTAAAAATATATCAATCTCAGTCTTTAATATATTCAACAGCTGTCTCGAGTAGAGAACTGAAGAGAGCCTGTGAGCGAAGAAGTTTCCCCTCATCTCAGACATGGATGATTGGTCCCTTATCCTGAGATGATTTCCCCAAGACTCAGCAGCAAAGGGAAACAGCCTCAGCATCTATCTTGTCAAGCCCTTTTAGATTGTTAATATTTCAATGAGATCACCTCTCATTCTCCTAAACAGCAGAGAATATAGGCCCATTCTACCCAATCCCTTCTTATTGGACAAAGCTTCCAAGCCAGGGATCAATCTAGTGTTCACCACAAGTTGTGTCAATGATGCAATGTGCTGCTGCACTGTTATGTCCACTTGTTCAGAGTAGAGCAGGGGTCATTTTTCACCAATTCTGCCCTCGTGCTCAGTGCGAGGTTGAAATCTAAATGAAGGACAGCAACAACTTTTATTTATATAGCACCTTTAAAATTGTAAAACATCCCAATAAGGCACTTTACAGATGAAACAAAATTGGACACTGAGCCACATAAGATGATACCAGGGCAAATGGCTAAAAGCTTAGGGCGGAATCATCCCAGATTTGCACTGTGTAGTAGCGGGTGGGGAAAATGATGTTTTACCCTCTGTCCTTAATGGTGGCTTCTCATGCCATATAGTCCCAATCCGCCGCATTAATTATGTATCCCTGGTAAACACGCCATTCCCATGGCGGGCAGGTTCTCATTCACCCGCTACCCCATCACGTTGCCACTTCCTCATGCCAGGTGCCATATTTAAAGTGCAGCTGCACGCACACCTCTCAGTGCTTCCAGCCCACGACTGCTGTACGGAAGACATGCCCTTGAAAGGCAAAAAGACTGTAGCAACACCCCCCCCACCCCCCCAAACCACCTCCGGCTTCAGTGCTGTGTCCCTCGAGCGCCTTTTGGATGCAGTGGAGGCCAGTCTTCTATCCCTGCTCTGGCCACAGGATCGGCAGCAACGTCAACAGTCTGGCTTGGGAGGTGGTGGCAGCAGTGGTCAGTGCCAATGCCCTGCTAAAGAGGACAGCCACCCAGTGCCGCAAGAGGATGAACGATCTCCTCTGCTCCGCCAGGGTAAATCACTCTTCTCATCACTCTCAACGCACACACTCACCAACCCCACTCACACCTCAAAGCACCACTAACCCGCGCGACCACCCTCACATCTTCCTCAGACTCATATCCTCTGGAGCTCGCGTCCTCATCCCGTCCACGCCTCCGCTGACCACACAAACGTTCCATGCAGTTCCATGCCTCCTGCTCATCCTCTCTCCATCTGCTTTCATGCAGGAAAAACCTGCTCGCATCAGCAGGGAGAGATCTCAGACCGGGGGGGTGCGGTTTGGAGTGGCCCACATTGGGCCTCTCACTCACTTTGAGGAGCGTGCCATTGCGCTGACTGGTGAGGATGAAAACTGTGCCACATCATCCCTCTCTCAACACAACTGTCTGTGTTCCCCCTCCTGTTTTTGACACTGCTGCCGTGCATTAATTCTCTCTCCTTTGGTTCACAGGGAGCTCTGACAAGCAACCGACACTCTCAGCCAGCTAGTCCCTCAGCTCCATCCACATCCTCACCTCCATCACCTCTAGCCGAGAGGACTCCTCCCCCATTGAAGAGCTGGAAATAAGCAGATCAGAAGACTCTTCACAGCGCTTACCCACACACTCCATCAGCACAGAGACACACAGCTTAGTGGGACCTGGATCTAGAGCAAGCTTGGGTTCACAATCTGGTGGTCAACGCACAAACATGTGTCCCCAGCAGGAGGAGGCAGGTTTGGCCGAGCTCCCGGGCACTTGGAGGAATGCTGGGGAAGAGGCATCTGTGTTGTCCGAGTCAGATGATGAACTTCTGGATTTGACCTTCAAACTCATTCTGGAGAATCAGCAGAAGGCAGGGGAGCATCACACTGAGCTGTTGGAAGCCCTCAACAGAGTGGTACGCAAGTTGGAAGAGTGCGTCTGCCTGCTCTCTGATGGAGTGGTGCCCACATATGCGCATATGTAGGTCCCCATGAGGCGGACGGTGGACACCTTGGAGACGCTGGTCCAGCAGATTGCGGAGATGTGTGCAGACCTGCACTCCATCGTGGGGGCCAGGGGTGAGTTCCTGCAGTGGAAACGCGAGGGAGAAACGGGGCACCTTGATGACCGTCCAGGTGCTCCTTCCCCTCAAGGAGTCAAGTCGGGGCCCTCGAGCACCCGAAGGGAGGCAGAGCGCCAGCTGGGCAACCCTGGCTCGTCCCCTCAGGAATCTCAGAGACTGTCCTCTCCCTCCAAGTCCCCATTGCCTGTAAGCCCCCTCAGCTTCATCCTCTGTCACCACAGAGGGAGCCTCGTGCAAGCACTCTCTCACACACATGGATCCTTCTCATATCACACTCATCTCAATGCCCTGAGAATTTTCAATGCTGCGTGCTGGGGTTCACTTTCAGTTGTCCATCTGAGCTGATCTGCAATTCCGCCCACCCCCTGATCACACTCCCATGCAACCACTACGACTCTCATTTCGCTATCAATTTAGCCAGCTTGGTGGTGATATTGTTTACCTTTCAAACCCCCATCCTTACCTAGTTACCCATTTCCTTTCCCCCATCACTGTTACTCCCCTGGCATCACCTTCCACCTACCCTCCTTGTCCTACCAGCCACAACCCTTTTCTTTCATGGACGTCCAGGTGAACGTGCACGTTCCCTTCCTTCCTGAAAATCCCACCCCCATCCACATTTACCCACCCGACCTCCTCCTTCCCACTGTCAGGGTCAGTGTCTGCCTCCGAGTCCCCACCAACCACCCTCACTGTCTCTTCTGCCAATACTATCAAACCCTCACCCTCCCATCCTACCACCTCACTCTGCCCTTGGTCATTCTTACCATTCCATCATACCAAGCTGACCCTCAGGTAGTCATGGACTCATCAGAGCCCTTCCTTGCACGTTCACCTGTACATCCCACCTTCTCGACTCCTTCCCCCCTTGGAACCCCTCCCCTCCACCCCCAGACTCCTCCCTTTCTTCCATGCCCCGCCCCTGGACTTCCCCTTCCTGACTGCTTCAGAAGCCCTTACTTCTTTGCCACCCTCAGTCCTTCCCCCTTCTCGACTCCTTTCTCCACGCTTATTCCTTCCCAATTTCTGACTTCTTCAGACGCCCTTGCTTCTTCCTCCACCCTTTTTTTCTCCCCCCAGACTCCTTCAAGGGATGGTGGGACTGTCTTGTGAAGAGAGATTGGGGAAACTGGGCCTGTATTCTCTAGAGTATTGAAGAATGAGAGCTGATCTCATTGAAATCTACAAAATACTTAAAGGAATAGGCAGGGTAGATGCAGATAAGATGTTTCCCCTGGTTGGGGAGTCTAGAAGCGGGGACACAATTTCACAATAAGGAGGAGGCCACTTAGGACCGAAATGAGGAGAAATTTCTTTACTCAGAGGGTTGTGAATCTTTGGAATTCTCTACCCCAGAGGGCCATAGAAGCTCAGTTAGTGAGTATGTTTAAGGTAGAGATTGATGGATTTCTGGTTGGACAATAACATAAAAGGGTATGGGGATAGTGTGGGTAAAAAGCATTGAAGTATTTGATCAGCCATGATCGTATTGAATGGTGGTGCAGGCTCGATGGGCTGAATGGCCTTCTCCTGTTCCTATGTTTCTTCTTCCCACCGGACTCCTTCCTCCGCCTGGACTCCCTCCCCTCTCCGCACTCCTTCCCCCCTCCAAAATCCTTCCCTGGCACCTTCCACCTACCTCCCCTGTGCCGTCTTCTCCCACGATACCCCCTCCTCCTCCTGTGGTCCCTCCTCCATCTTCGTTTCCCCCTGCCAACCTCACAACCCTGACAATGTTGTTCCTCCCCTCCAACCTCACCACCCCGCACCCTCCCTCCCACCCCCCGACACCTCTCCCTCTCCCAGTTGATCCTAGACCTTCCTCTCCCAAACACAACTGGACCTTCCTGTCCACCCCCTCAACCATCATCCATTGTGAACAGACCGTCAATGGTGACTTTCCACCTTCCATGAGCTGCTTTGCAGCAGAGCCATGCCCATGAGAATCCACCCAACGTGCTATGGATGTTCCTCCAGTGTGTCATTGCTGTCGGGCTCCAGCATCTTCTGCTCCTCGGATGTCCGCGTTGTGAACAAGGCACTGGTGTTAAGTCCTGACTTCTGCACGTCGTACTTGTCAAGATGTGTTTTCCCACTGACGTGGGCCGATGATCCAGTGTGGTGGGCTGATTCTGGTGGGCCTTAAAGTGATATGCAGATGTATTACAATGAGGCTCCTGACATCTGATTGCAGGAAACATGGCCCGCCATCGATGGGCTGAGCGAATGATCACAAACTGGTTTCGTGATGTTGTGAAACCGATTTTTGGCCTTCTCGCCATATTGTCCGCTCACACCACCGAACATGCCAATGCCAACAGGCACAGAAAATTCTGCCCTTAGTCAAAAGGTAGATTTAAGGAGCATCTCAAAGGAGGAAGGAGAAGTAGAGAGGCCGAGACGGTTAGGGGAGGAATTCCAGAGTTTGGGGTCTAGGCAGCTGCCAAGAGATGGTGGCCAATGATGGAGCAATAAAGTTAGGGGCTGCACAACAGGCCAGAATGGGAGCAGCACAGGTATCTCAAGAGAGTTTTAGGGAAGGAGGAGATTACAGAGATAGGGAAGGGCAAAGCCATTGAGGAAATTGAAAACAAGGGCAAGAATTATAAAATTGAGACATTGCTTAACTGGGAGACAATCTCCCAGGTCAGCCAATACAAAGGTTATGGGCGAATGGGATTTGGTAAAGGTTTGGACACAGCCGCCAGAGTTTTGGATGACCTCAAGAATGACACCACACTGCAACTGCTGTAGTTAGTGGCAGCCGGGACTGTCACTGAGGAGGAAGATGAGTGTAGTGTTTTTTATTGTTACAGAGATAGCATCAGACTTTGGTGGTAACCCTTGACTTTCTACAATAGTGTAAAATGGGAGAAAGTAACTTAGCAGCCTGTTTTACATCCCTGAAGATCTTTTGTTCCATTGAAGTCAGTGGAAATACAAGTAGGCAGCAATGTAAAGCCAGCTGTAGATTTGCTATCTCACACACTCTCACACGAAGTCAGAATTATTTCCTTTCATTTCAATTAGCTCAAAACCCAGAAAGGAATTTTGGGTCCCACAGCCCAACCCCAGGGCGGTCAACTCTCATGAAATAAAATAAGGGACACTTTGACCACGGGACGGGGGTTGGTGCTGGTGGCCTTGAGCGCAGGGCAAGAGTGGGAATGAGATGGGATGGGGGGCGGGGGGGGGGGGGGGGGGGGGTGGGGTCTTCAAACCATAATGGCGGGGAGTGGGGTGGGTTCAAATCAATTATAACTTCCAACTTATCTCGCTGAGTCACAATATTATCATCTCTCTGCTGACCAACTCACTCACTTGTAGTCCCGCTCAAACCACTCAAACGCGCCCTGGAGACTAAAATTAAAGCAAAATACTGCAGATGTTGGGCGATCTGAAATTAAAACGGAAAGTGCTGGAAAAACTCTGCAGGTCAGGCAGCATCTGTGGAGAGAGGAACAGGGTTAATGTTTCGAGTCCAATATGACTCTCCTTCGGGACAGCTGAGGAGTCATATTGGACTCGCAACGTTAACTCTGGCCGGAATTTTCCTGCCCCCTCTCGCAGGCGAGATCTTCTGGTCCCGCCGAAGTCAATGGACTTTTGAATGGCCTGCCGCATCCGCCAGGGAGGGGGCTGGAAAATCCCAGCCCCTGTTTCTCTCTCTCTACAGATGCTGCCGGATCTGCGGAGTTTTCCCAGCACTTTCTGTTTTTAATTTCACCCTGGAGGCTGCCAGGATCCGTCTCCCTCAGGCTGTTCCATAATTAGAAGACAAAAAGGGACATGGGACAAACGGTCAAAATAAGGGACAATCTGTTAAAATACAGAAAAAAAACATTTGGTGACCCTGACCCCTCATCAAAGGGAGTACCTTTTCCCTGATCCTTGCCATCTATCTCCCTGTAGCATGATGTACTTATAAATGGAAATAAAAACCTGTCGAGCTCTTTCATATCATGATTACCAGGTTGGAAATTAAATCACTTTGGGTGATAATCCCATTCCCCACTTTTACTAATAGGAATAATCACAGCCAGCCAGAATCAATTAACAAATTACTGACAATTTTATGATAAATGTCCACATTCCTCAGGAAAGAAAGGACTTGCATTTATAAGTGTTTTTCAGAGCCTCAGGACATCCAAAATGATTGTACAGTACTTTTTGAGGTGCAGTAGGGATGAAATTTACGAGTTATTGGATATTCCCCCTCCATCACCCTCCCCCCGCCCCCCCAAACCATCACCCCCCACCCCTCTGGGCTGAAAGATCAGCCAATAAATAGGGTCAAAGTAGAATTTCTCCTTTGCAGGGGCAGGAGTTCCCACCTCAGCGAGCTACCTACTAATCGAAGGTCAGCAGCTCTCCAACACCTCAGGTTAGAGGTATACTGCGCTGGATCAGAGTTTGGGTCAGTGTCTGGGAGTCTCACTGGGTGCCAAGCTAGCAGGCGCTGGCATAGAGGGTGAAGGGGATGGGGGAACTGGTGTTTGAGAGGCCATGGAGGGCAAGGAAACTGGGGTTGGGGGGGCGGGGGGAGGGAGTTTGGTGGGGGAGGGGTAAAACTTTGGGGAGGCTCTCCAATGGGCCCACGGGTCCTGTTAGGAGGAGTTCCCTCGCATCCCTACCGCAAAGCCAGTCAGCAGCGTGGGAATGAGGCCCCTAAGTGGCCATTAATTGCCCAATGAAAGGCCCCAAGTAGCCCACTGAGAGGGGGTCCAGCTGACACCACCCCTACCTCTGGTATAATTATGGTGGGGGCAGGGGTGGGCGGGTAGGCAACAGACAGGCCACTCTCGGGATTTAAAGATACCCCTCTGACCTTCAAACCCATCAGCATGAGGGTGAAAAACCCAGCCTATCGTCACTGTGATGAGGTAAGAAAATGTGATTGCGCGATGTTAGTTAAGCGATAAATGTTGACCAACTCATTCTCCTGCTCTTCTTCATATAGTGCCATGGGATATTTTTCATCCACCTGAGAGGGCAGGTGAGGCCTTGTTTTAATGTCTCGTCAAAACGACATCACCTCCATTGTAGCTTAACCTCAGTACAGCACTGAAATGTCAGCCTAGAACCTACAAGCTTCTGACAGAGGCAAGAGTGCTACCACTGAGCTAAGGATGACATGATGACACTCTCAGATATGAATGAAAAGTACATTCTGAACGGGAGCCCAATTAAGTGATGGATATTTTTGGGAACGTACGGACATGTTTCTTCACAGAATTGCTCAGTTGCTCCCATACTTTATGACCATCATCTCTTGACATCTTAGCAGACTACACAACACCTTTGTTGGCATTTCATAGCTCTAATGCATGAAAGGAAAGTCTCCAGATGGTAGATTCAGGAGGGAGGTGAAAGACTTGCTTACTGCATATCAAGGAAAAAGCAGAGAGTGAAATGCTTTATCTAATTATCTGTGTTCTTTTTATTCATTTATGGGTTGTGGGCATCGTTGGCTGGGCCAGCATTTATTGCCCTTCCCTAACTGTCCTTGAGAAGGTGGTGGTGAGCAGCCGTCTTGAATTGCTGCAGTCCATGTGGTATAGGTATACATACAGTGCTGTTAGGGAGGGAGTTCCAGGATTTTGACCTGTGACAGTGAAGGAACGGCAATATAGTTCCAAGTCAGGATGGTAAGTGGCTTGGAGGGGAACCTCCAGGGGGTGGTGTTCCCATGTGTCTGCTGCCTTGTCCTTCTAGATGGTAGCGGTCATGGGTTTGGAAGGTGCTGGCGAAGGAGTCTTGGTAAGTTCCTGTAGTCCATCTTGTAGATGGTACATACTGCTGCCTCTGTGCGGCGGTGGAGGGAGTGAATGTTTGTGGATGTGGTGCCAATCTAGCAGACTGCTTTGTCCTGGATGGTGTCAAGCTTCTTGAGTGTTGTTGGAGCTGCACTCATCCAAGCAAGTGGAGAGCATTCCTGACTTGTGTCTTGTAGATGGTGGACAGGCTTTGGGGAGTCAGGAGGTGAGTTACTCGCCCCAAAATTCCTAGTCTCTGACCTGCTGTTATAGCTACAGTATTTATATGGCTAGTCCAGTTCCGTTTCTGGTCAATGGTAACCCCCAGGATGTTGATAGTGGGGGATTTAGCAATGGCAATGCCATTAAATGTCAAGGGACGATGCTTAGATTCCTTCTTGTTGGAGATGGTCATTGCCTGGCACTTGGGTGGCATCAATGTTACTTGCCATTTGTCAGCCCAGGCCTGGATACCATCCAGGTCTTGCTGCATTTGGACATGGGCTGCTTCAGTATCTGAGGAGTCACGAATGGTGCTGAACATTGTGCAATCATCAGCGAACATCCCCACTTCTGACCTTATGATGGAAGGAAGGTCATTCATGAAGCAGCTAAAGATGGTTTTATCTGTTAGAATTATCTGTTGGACTTATCCATGATAGTATGTGATTCAAACTTGCCCATATATACAAGACTTTTACAGGGAGCATGGATGGCTTTCATGCCATCATTTTGGGTCATCATTGTTAAATGAATGAACTGGTGTTTGACCAACTGCACCTACCATTTGCTTCAGTGGCTTTATGTTATTGCTGAGATAGATTCCCAGGAGAGTGCAAGGGAAGTCTCGCTCTGATGAGGAAGTGTCCACAGAGCACTAATAGCAAAGCTAGGTCACAAATAAAGAGGCTTCCACTCTCTGCATTCAAAGAGGTTACATAGCTCCAGAACCCAGGCTACAAAAGTAAACATTTAGACATAGATTTTTGAACTGGAGCATTTTGCAATAAAAGGCAAACAACTGAGAAACGAACCAGCTAAAATCCCCCACTGTGAAACATCTAAAATAATGACCTTGCCACAGATGAAGCACACTGCAGCACACAAAATGAACATTATAAACTGAGCCTAGATATGCAACAGTGTGGCTGAATGCTGTCAGAATGTTAGATTATCATCAGCTCAGAAAATTTCACTCATTTTTTTAAATGAATGGTGAAAAATTTATACACTCTATTCATTGCACTAATGTAATGAGTGACCTGCACAGGAGTGGTCTGCTGTATGAGATGACCCATTATTAACACATAAAGCAAATACTGCAGATACTGGAAGCCTCTAATGAAAACAGAAAATATGGAAACACCCAGCACCTGTGGAGAGAGAAACAGATCGCATTTCAGGTTGATGGCCTGTGAAGTGGAGAAAGTTAAACATGTAGCAGGTTTTAAGCAGGTCTGGAGGCAGCAGAAAGAGAGGGTGGAAAAAAGGCACAAGAAGTCTATGATAGGTTGGAATGCAGGAAAGGTTAAATGACAAATGCTACTTAACGTTGCTAAATTCTTTGATGCAAAGCTCACAAAACTTGATTTTAGCTTCGTGCTGTAAGCAGCCCATGAAAAATAATTTGAAGTTTCCCTGTATTTAGGATGGTTGCTATGAAGTGAGATTTGGTTGACATGAATGCGAAGAACTTGGCAAGGATCGAGTGAATCTGAGGAAATTCTGATTTATTATCCTAGGTGTAAAAACTGATGAGTTTGTCCACATTGTTACAAATAATTACTTAACTTTAATGTGTGCAATGTGTGTTCATAAAAAAAAGTGCAATAAAATATCTCAAAGATTAATGAAAAATTAAAGCGACTAGGGAAGGTTGCTTTACATGCTCCACCTCAATCTTCCAAGTTTTACAAGGCTTCTGACTGACATTACTTCATTTTACTGTCACTAAGTAATCTTTTAATACAAAGTCAGATTTAGATCCTGAGAAGGGGAGCTGGTGGTGTAGCGGTAATATTACTGGTCCAGCAAGCCAGAGGCCCAGGCTCTGGTGACATGGGTTCAAATCCCACCATGGCGGCTAGTGAAATTTAGAATCGGAAATATAAAGCTAGTCTCAGTGATGGTGACCAGATGAAACTTTCATTGATCGTTGTAAAAACCCACCTGGTTCACAAATGCCCTTGGGGAAGAAAATCTGCCAGCCTAACCTACATGTGACTCCAGACCCACAGTAATGTGGTTCACTCTTAACTGTCCTCTAACATGGCCTTGCGAGCCGCTGGGGGCCCTGTGCCAAAATTAGGAGAGCTGTCTCACAGACTAGTCAAACTACAGCCTGATATAGTCATACTCATGGAATCATACCTTACAGATAATGTCCCAGGCACCACCATCACCATCCCTGGGTATGTCCTGTCCCACCAGCAGGACAGACCCAGCAGAGGGTGGCAGCACAGAGGTATACAGTTGGGAGGGAGTTGCCCTGGGAGTCCTCAACATTGACTCCAGACCCCATGAGGTCTCATGGCATCAGGTCAAACGTGGGCAAGGAAACCTCCTGTTGATTACCATATACCGCTGCCCTCATTCCCCCACCGCCTCCTCGGCTGATGAATCAGTACTCCTCATGTTAAACATCACATGGAGGAAGCACTGAGGGTAGCAAGGGCACAGAATGTATTTTGGGTGGGAGACTTCAATGTCCATCACCAAGAATGGCTGCCAGACGGGGCCTGCGGCAGGTTGTAAGGGAACCAACAAGAAGGAAAAACATACTTGGCCTCATCCTCACCAACCTGCCTGCTGCAGATGCATCTGTCCATGACAGTAGTGGTACGAGTGACCACCACAGAGTCCTTGTGGAGACCAAGTCTCGTCTTCACATTGAGGATACCCTCCACCATGTTTTATGGCACTACCACCACGCTAAGTGGGATAGATTTCAAACAGATTTAGGAACTCAAGAGTGGGCAATCATGAGACACTGTGGGCCATCAGCAGCAGCAGAATTGTACTCAACCACAATTTGTAACCTCATATCCCAGCACATCCCCACCTCTACCATTACCACCAAGCCAGGGGATCACCCCTGGTTCAATAAGGAGTGCAGGAGGGCATGCCAGGAGCAGCACCAGGCATACCTAAAAATGAGGTGTCAACCTGGTGAAGCTACAACACAGGACTACTTGCATGCCAAACAGTATAAGCAGCAAGCGATAGACAGAACTAAGCGATTCCACAACCAACAGATCAGATCTATGCTCAGCAGTTCTGCTGCATCCAGTCATGAATGGTGGTGGACAGCTCACTGGGGGAGGAGGCTCCACAAATATCCCCATCCTCAATGATAGGGAAGCCCAGCATGTGCAAAAGATAAGGTTGAAACATTTGCAACAATCTTCAGCCAGAAGTGCCGAGTGGATGATCCACCTCAGCCTCTTCGGAGTTCCATAGTATCACAGATATCCAGTCTTCAGCCAATTTGATTCACTCCACATCATATCAAGAAATGGCTGAAGGCACTGGATACTGCAAAGACTATGAGCCCTGACAATATTCCGGCAATAAGACTCTCCATCTTCTATTAGTTAGCTAATCCTCTATCTATGCTAATATACTACTCCCAACACCATGGGTTCTTATCTTATTAAGTAGCTTTATGTGCGGTACCTTATCGAACGCCTTTTGGAAATCCAAATATATTACATCTTTTCGTTTTCCTGTATCTATTCTGTTTGTTACCTCCTCAAAGAATTCTAATAAATTTGTCAGACATGATTTCCCCTTCATGAAGCCATGCTGACTCTATTTGATTATATTATGCACTTCTAAATACTCTGCTATTACATCCTTAATTGTAGACTCTAACATTTTCCCAATAACAGATGTTAAGGCCTATAGTTACCTGTTTTTGCCTCCCTCCCTTTTTGAATAAGGGTGTTATATTGGCAGTTTTCCAGTCCTCTGGGACTTTTCCAGAATCTAAGGATTCTTGGGAGATTACTACCAGTGCGTCCACTATCTCTGTAGCTACTTCCTTTAATATCCTAGGATGCAACCTATCAGGTCCAGGGGACTTATCATCCTTTAGCCCCATTAGTTTCCCCAGTACTTTTTCTCTAGTGATGGTTATTGCATTTATTTCCTCCCCCACTTTTGCCCCTTGATTATTTAGCATTTTTGGAATGCTATTAGTGTCTTCTACTGTGAAGATTGATGCAAAGTAATTATTCAACTCCTCTGCTATTTCCTGGTTCCCATTATTAGTTCCTCAGCCTCATTCTCTAAAGGGCTTATGTTCACTTTAGACTTCTCCTCCTTTTTATTATTTAAAGAAGCTCTTGCTATCAATTTTTATATTACTTGCTAGTTTATCCGCAAGGTTTATTTTCTCCCTCTATTATTTTATTGGTCATCTTTTGTTTGTTTTTAAAATGTTCCCCTCAATCCTCTGGCTTAGCACTAATCTTTGCCACGTTGTATGTTTTTTCTTTCAATTTGATACAATCCTTAACTCCCTTGGTTAACCATGGTTGGTTTAGCCCCTTACTAGAGTCCTTCTCCTTCACTGGTATATATCATTGTTGTGAGTCATAAGAACATAGAACATAAGAACTAGGAGCAGGAGTAGGCAAATCAGCCCCTCGAGCCTGCCCTGCCATTGATAACGATCATGGCTGATCTCATTTCAGCCTCAACTCCAATTTCCCACCCTCTCCCCATAACCTTTCAACCCATCACTAATTAAAAATCTGTCTATCTCCTCCTTAAATTTATTCAGCGTCCTGGCATCCACTGCACTCTGAGGTAGTGAATTCCACAGAGTCATGAACTATTTTCTTAAACATCTGCCATTGTTCATCAACCGTCTTTTCTGCTAAACTCCTTTCCCAGTCCACTCCAGCCAACTCTGCCCTCATTTCTTTGTAATTACCCTTATTTAAAAGTTTAGCACAATTGTTTCTAAAGTTGGTCATCCTAATTTTTGCAAATGTCATACAACATAGTTTTGCTTATTGTTTAAATCTATGGTATAACTTAATAAGCTAAAAAAGCTTCAAATCTATTTTCCTAAAATCGAGTTTTTCAAGGACACCATTGAGTGTTGAATGTATCGGCAGGATTTACATGGAGTCTTATCTTCGTTCTCTGCAGGTATGCTGAATCTTACATAAAATACCGTCTAGTTTGGACCAGATGTGGGCAGGATTAAAGTCTGTGAAATTTATTTTTCTCCCTAAGCCCACCTCAAACCGCACATTTCCGACTTTAGTTGACAGGTAACCCAATTAAATAAATGGGGGTAGAAACTTTAAAAATGATAATGAGGTTGCATACCTCACATTGTCATCCTGGTTTTGAAATTCAGCTGCTATTGGCCAGGCTTCCTAAGCATTGAGGAACCCAGGAGATTCAACCATGTGAGGACTTGGTGGATTCAGAAGGATTCAGATCCCTCCTGTGTCCAGTTGGCTGCTGGAAAGCTCCGTAATTGGTCTCCCACCCCCAATTTTCTCCCACCACCCCCACTCTGCTTGACCTCCAAACTCCGATTCCTGCCCCCACCAAGGCGTCAACCTGCACCCCTTAAGGCCTCCAATTACCTCCCTCCAAGTTCCCAGGCCTCTTATAGACATCCCCCCAATTGACACCCCCTCCCCTCCAGTTGACCCCAGTCAGTACCCACTTATCAGCTGCTTTGGCTTTTACTGAGTGGTTGCCTATGGGGGCCCTGCCTGCCCCTCAGCTAGCAGTGGGCAATGCCGATGCTACAACTGCATGGAGAGGGCACCTCAATATTGAAGCGCCCTCGGGGAGGAGTAAGTTGGGTTGGGGGGTTGCGTCAGAAATCGTAATCCACAGGGGTTGCAGTTGCCATGGAAACTGCCATTACTACCAGTGTGTTCCTTCATGGGCCATGGAGTAGCTAAAAAGGCTCCCCCCACCACAACCCCCTCCACCCCTTCCATCCTGGAGTCCATGTCAGGCCACCAGTAATCACTGGGAACCCTCACCACAGAATGGAGCCCCCCCCCCACCCCCCCAACGCCTCACAACCACCCGACATAGGCAAAATGCCCATGGGGCACGAGCTGGCCCTTAATTGGCCACATAAATGGCTCTATTAGGCTCCAGGCTGGTGACTGATCTGCCACCTTCCCCATTGCTGGTAAAATGACATGGCGGAGGGAAGACACTGGACAATCACACCCCGCTCCCCCACCTCCACCCCCATGCCTTCCCGTGCCATTTTGCCAACCTTCATGCCTCCCAGCCCATCCCCAAAGGCCTGCTAAAATTCCAGCCCAAGAGCCCTGATGACTTATTGGCCATATTGCTCAAGATTGCTGCACGAGAACTAGCAAATTCTGTTTCAGTTATGACACTAGCAGTTACCCAAGTATGTGCAAAATTGTTCAGCTTTGTTAATCCACAAAAAGGACAATTATAATCCAGTCATTTACTAGCCTATTCAGCATTTCTCCAGCAGGCATTATTTTATTTGCAGTATGGATGTTTTCTTTCCCCCTTTATTTCAGGAACACATTACTAATTAATTTATTCATTGGTTTTAGTAACAGTAGATGACGAATATTTATTACATGCTAAATATTAAAGGGAGCATTTGATACACTACAAGGCATGCTGTAGATCAAATTTGTCATATTAGCAAAATGATTGGGAGGTTGGTGAAAATGTCAAGGGTTGCTGTGAGCTCTGCATTTATCCTTATAATAATTGTAGAATTCCATTCAGTGGAGTTAGTGTAGAAATGCCAGTTGGTGCAAAACTCACTATACATTTCCTCATGTTCCTATCTTTCTGATCTCAGTTTGTATTGTTGCGGAATGCACCAAGTGTTCACCCACAGAAGGAAGGAGAAATCAGAAAGCATGAGAAAGAGCTGCTCTTTGGCATCTCCTAGAAACCGGCTCAGAGTGATGCTGCTCAAGGCCTAGGGATAGACTTCTAACTTTCCCTCTTGGTAGCAATTAAGGCTTGATCCAGAGATAGAGAGTTCCTCTCCCACAAAGACAGAAAAATGAAAAGAAAAATGATGCATGATGTTTTATACATCACTGGAGCATGACAATTGAAAGGTTTAATCAAGGTTGAAGGAGAGGGCAAGCATAAAAGTTATTGCAGAGGCTTTGAAGGTTCAAACTTGCTGTGTTCCATTTCCAATTTCCATTTCTATGCATGACGAATAGATTTTCCAATGTTTAGGCCAAACTGCATAGAAGCCAGAAAACCTATCCCAATCAAAACATGCAGAAATTTGTGTTAATTCTTTAATACTGAAAGAAGGACCGAAAATAGGCCCCTTACATTTGGATTATTTTGCAATAGTTGTAAATTTTATGTTTTTACTTTGAAAAAATATTGGATTGGGCGTCTGAGCTTCTTCAAAACAATAGGAATTAACAACCACTGGTCCGGATAAACTGTGCACCAGCATTAATGGTTTCTAATACACATATGTTTGCATTTGACAGCTAGCCTATGTACACTGGTCAAAGTAAGCTCCAAAAATCAATAAAAATTAGCAAGGGGAATTAACCTTGAGAGATTAGCATTTATTATTTTTTTCAATCAAAGTCAGAGTTCCTCTCTCGATTTAGCTTCTTCCGTGACCAGTTCCATAATATGAAATAAAACTTGCACACAAGGGCTTCCCTGGACAACCTGGAAAAAATCATACTTCTGATGCCGCTAGTCCAGTGCAAGTATAGAATCCTATGCGTTAGCTGTGGCTCGGTTGGTAGCGTTCTCACCTCTGAGTCACATGGTTCCCAGTTCCCGCCTCAGGACTTGAGCACAAAACTATCAGTTTTCTTAACCCCTTCTCAAGGGCTTCAAAGGAGAAAAAGTGCTGAGGACTTGCAGTCCAAATACACCAGCAAAACTGAACAACTGACTGCAAATTAAGCCCCAAAGCTACCAGGAAAATACACGGTTCAAATACAAAGCTACAAGATATCAGACTAATTGTTTGTACACAGCAGCACAACAAATTATCTTTTAAACATTTTAAGTACCAATATTGGAAGCCAATGAATTTTTAGAATTCATTGACAGTGTCATACACTGGTCATACAAATTTGTACAAATGGATAACTGCCCTTCTTCTCTTAAAACGAAATGTGTTGCATCAGAATTCACGCAACATTTTAAGAAAATCCAAATATCTTGAAATTGGATTGCTCGGGGCTTAATTGCTATTCAGAGATTATTCCTGCAGTTAGGAAAACTTCTTAATAAAAGGATGACGCTTTGGATGGATGAAGTTCGCATTAGATGTTGATTTGACTCCTCCATATTTAAATACATCAAGTGGAATATTGTGCACAGCAGCCTGTAATTTCCTGGAGAGTACTGGAATAAAGAAACTGCATGGCAGGTCACGTAATACAATTTCCTTACACACTCTACAGGAAAAAAAAAGCTCAGAAGAAAATTGACAAGGGAAGCAACAGATTAGCATTCATTCGTATAATCAATGGTGCTTATTTATTCTAATATTTCAGACTCTATGAAAACTCAAGTATGCTGGTCCTCGATCTTAAGTGAGATACCCTTATAGACCAACTTCATTTGGTCAAAACTCACCACCACCTTTGCAAGGGCAATTAGGGATGGGCAATAATTGCTGGCCTAGCCAGAGATACCCACATTCCGTGAAAAAGAAAAAATTACTCTGTTGTATTTTCTACATTCTACAAATGGGCCTGTCCTCCACTTGAAATGGGAATAAGTTACAGCTATTAACAAAGGCCACTACGTGGCTGATGTTCTTGGAAGATTTTATTCAATAGGGTGTCACAATGTCAAAATACCTGGTTGCCTCCTTCAAAGCCATATAAATGGCACCTTCTCCCGAAACACTAGATCCTTTCTGCAGGAGAAGCTAAGAGACACCCGTAGGTGATTCACAAATTGTGGTGAGCAGAAGAGTAAATAATGACAGAGGTTTGCACTGTTACTCCAAAAGGAGTTGAGTGGGTATGGTGCATTTGACTCCATATGTAAACACATTAAGTATAACATTGCTCAGCAGCCTGTTATTTCTTGAAGAGTACTGAAGTAAAGAAATTGTCTGGCATGTCATGTAATGTCCTAACGTAGTATACAGAGTATACTTTCAACTTAAGGGTGCCAAAGACCACAAAAGATAAGTAATCTATCTTCATTCTGCACTCATCATCCATACACAATTGGGACCATAATGCATCAAGACACTTAGCAGAGCTGGACCTATTAGAATAGACGAGGGGCAGAATCACCCCAGATTGGCACAAACTGCGGTAGTGGGTGGGGAAAAAGTCAATTTACCCGTCAGCAGCAATGGCGGTTTTTTGCGACATAGTGTCCCATTCCCGCTTCATTAATTATGCAGCCACGGGAAACAAGCCACCTCGCTTGCCACGCCATTACCTCACCGCTTCCTCATGCTGGGCGCCATATTTAAACTGCAGCCACACGCACACTTCTCAATGCTTGCAGCCCAGGGCTGCTCCAGTGAAGACATGGCCTCAAAAGCCAAGAAGAGTGCAGCACACCCCCCTATTCAGTGACACATCCCCAGGATGCCTTCTGGATGCCGTGGAGACCCGCCACGATGTCCTCTACCCCCACTCTGGCCGCCGAAGGCCCATCAGTCTCACCGCTCTGGCTTAGGAGGCAGTGGCAGCAGTGCAGAGCCAGCACTACACACAAAAGGTTGGCCTTCCATCAAGTGCGGCAAAACAGATGAATGATCTCATCCATGCCGCCAGAGTAAGGCAACCATCTCATCACTCTAAACTCACACACTCACAAGGCCATCACACATTCCTTGGCATCTCACTCACTGCCAGCTCAAGGGACATCACCACTCACTCTGTCACATACATCCTTACATCTCCATCTGGCCTCATCTCCCCTGCAGACTGCCTCCTCAGCCCTTATCAGCTTGAGGCCACTTGCACAGACCAATATGTTCCCCCGCACACCCTGGGATACGCCCCCTCCCCACCTTCCCCAGTACAGCCCTTGCCCTGCAGCTTCTTCCCTTAGCCGAGGTCACTTCTCCCACTTCCCCAAGCAAGCCCGGCCCTGCCTTACAGCTGATCTGGTAGGTACAGTCTTGCCCATGAGCCCCACTAAACATGATGTGGTGCCGCTTGCGAAGCCCAGGGCTGATGACTGCGAGTGCTGCCCGAGGCAATGTAGGCAAACAGACCTCAAAGTCCTGAGCGAAGTCAGCTCGCCATGAGTACGTCGCTTATGCACAGTTGTGAAACACGTCGGGGTGATTCCGGACGATCCAGCGGGGGAGGATGATCCAGGCGAGCAGGGCTTGTAATGAGATACTGAAGTATTGAAATTAGGGTCCCAATGTGTGACAGCAGGAAGCATTGGGTGGAGTGGATGACCGCAAACTGGTTTCACGATGGCGTGAAACCGATCTTTGGCCTTCTCGCCATGTTGCTCCCCCCGGCCCTCCCGCCTGCCAAAGGGGCTGGAAAATTCCAGCCAGGATCTCAAGCATTGAAGCCCTAAAAAAGCAAGAGCCATTTTCTTTTCAAGCAGAAAACACAATCTTGTACTTGAGAATCCGTTTGAATCTTCTCCTAAAGGATTTCTTGCTGATAAAATTTAACAAGTCCGAACGCATCCTACAAATGGATTCCCTGTTTGATGACAGGAACCTCAAAAAGTTGAATTTTGTAAGATACTGTGAGATGACTTAGCTTTGTGAATGGGTCAAAGCAATTAAACTTAGTTAGACATCCACATGGTTCAGTCTATTCAAGAGCTATATGATGAACAAAAAGAAAGGTTGGAGGCATATAAGGATAAATATCTCCTAATATCAGATTAGACTGGGTTTGCTGCTTGCTCATGTTTTATCATAGAGTCCTTACGACACAGAGGGCAGGATTTTTCAGTCAGTGTGTGGGGATGGGCCCGACACGCCAACGTGTTAAATGGTGCCAGGCATGTGTCCTGTCGTCATTGCGCTGCCTCACCATGTTTCATTCAGTGGGCACGTGCCGGAGCTAGCTGTGCGCTCGCCGATATGTAAATGGCCTATTAATGCCATTAAGGAAGTGATTAATGTAATGAACACTGCCCGTCCAACCTTAAGGGATGAGGTTTCCTAATACTTTTATTAATTAAGTAAAAACATTTTCCTAAATATAAAAAGATGTCCCAACTCATGTGTCACAGTCACATGAGGGGGCATGTTTAAATAAAATTTTAAACCATTTATTCATCAATTACAATAGCGATTCAATCCCCCCGAGCCAATCACGGGCGGCGATCAGGTCCATAACCACTCCCGCCGAGCCCGCCCACTGCCTGAAAACTTCAGGCCAGAAAAATGCTATTCGGTTCAATGAGTCTATGCCAGTCTTGATGAAAGTAAAGCAATCCCAACTCTAAAGCCTAGGAGAACAAGGGCAGCAGACGCATGGGAATGCCATCACCTGCACATTCCCCTCTGAGTCACATACCATCCTGACTTGGAAATATATCGCCGTTCCTTCACTGGGTCAAAATCCTGGAACTCCCTCCCTAACAGCACTGTGGGTGTACCTACACCACATGGACTGCAGCGGTACAAAAAAAATCGGTTCACCACCACCTTCTCAAGGGCAAATTTAGACATATGGGCAACAAATGCTGGCTTTCCCAGTGATGCTCATATCCCATGAAACAATTAAAAAATACTAGAAAATAGCTCTCTAAATTTTCTAAGCCATTTTCTTTTTTTAAAAATATCAGGTTACTTGCAGGTGCTGGCCTGGATTCATTCAAATGCTTATTTTATTGTGAAAAAGAAGTTTTCAGCTTTGATAATCAAACTGCCCTAAGTTAGTACTCTGAAATAAACTAACGGGTATAGTTGAAAGGAAACATTTTTGAAAATTTAAGTTCGAAACTGCTGCTCAATTGTGCTGGCTCAGAGCAGATTTTACATTTGATGATGTGCACAGAAACCGAAGGGAAAAATAAACCACTGTCATGTTCCAGTATATTATGAACTTTCAGTCAATATGTTAAAAATTTGAATACAAACAGACTATTAAAATGGTGGCTGCAAATCATGTTACCTTTGGCATTTTGAACTCCAAACAGTCCTCAGCCTCAAGTAAAGACCTAATTAATTATGGGCATTCACAGTGATCCAGGGAATTTGCACATCCCTTTGTTTAAGGATGGATTACCATCAACAAAAGATCTACATCATTCCAGCCATTTCATCCTTCTGTTTCACCATGGACAAAAGGGAAATCAAAACTCAATGTGTGTTAGACAAATTTGAATGGATCTCATCGACCTTCTATTGCATTATGATTGTCCCTCGTCCAAACGAGACTGGGTGAATTTCAAGGTGTCAAACAACAAAACAGGATGTGCAATCAACACAACACCTCTTTTTAGAAAAAATGACTTTGAACTTGTACAGGTGACATGGCAAAGAAGCCATTGTTTGACTGCTTTTAAAATAAAAGCAGGCAGCTCTTCTGCAGACAGAGTCCATCAGAAAGCCATCGAGCCAGCTGCAAGTCATCTATGCAGCCAAGGTAATAAACAGCAATACCTTGAAAGTGAGAGAAGGACTCCCCCAACTTGTTGCAACATCAAGTTCACATGAAAACCAGCCTCCTGGAAATTCAACTACAAGAGACTTCACAGTTTACTGAGAATCTTTGGTTTTACAAAACCTTTGCTCCAACTAAAACATCAACTCATCTAAGAAACTAAAGGTCTGGCATGATAGAGATTAAGACAAACAAATTGTAATTGCATTGTTTTATCTTCATCTCAAGTAAATGGCAGAAGTGGTCAGTGCCAATGCTGCTAATCTTGCGTGTGTGATTGTGTGGTTTGAGATGGGTGAGAGAGATGTTGCATTTTTTTTAACCATGTGGGATAAGTGTGTGATAATAAATAACTTTTTTAAAATTTAAAATGTGCAAAAAGCTTGCTGCTGGACTTATTGGTCAGGGCAATCACTCAGAGGGTAAGAAAATGCACACCCCTTACATACAAATGCATTGGGCACAAGCAGAAAAAAACACTTCTCAAAACTAGCATCATTTTGGGGACAATTTCTGTCAGGATTATTGATTTCATCCAAAGCTTTAATGAAAACTGAGTGATAACTGTCACTGATAGAAATGGGAAGTCACATTTCATATTTTGGGACAAAAATCATTACATAAATATGAAAATACAGCTCAAGTTGAATAAACATCAGTAACACATCTGAAAGACAAATTAAGCACGTCATTTCTTTCATAAAGCAGTATGTTTTCTTCTTATTTTAGGAAATGTTTTTGCACAAGATAATTTTCTCCGCTGCTGGGAAATTCAGTATAATTGGCACTGTGAAACAATTGCAATCTAATTTTATCCTTTGTCAGCTCCCCCATGATTCCCTTCAAATGAGTTTTTGCTCTTGGCCAGGTGTTCTGGGAATCATGTCGAGGGCTAGGACAAGATGCTTTCACTGAAAGAAGGGGCAGTTAACAAGTTGAGTCACCTTGCCTTAGTTTTCTGCAGTTCCTTATTAAGTAGCAGCAGTGAGGACAAATATTATTGCAGGCCTTGGTAGTTAGACCATAAGACCATAAGACACAGGAGCAGAAATTAGGCCATTCGGCCCATTCAATGCTCTGCCATTCAATATGGCTGATAGGTTTCTCAACCCCATTCTCCCGCCTTCTCCCCGTAACCTTTGATCCTTTTACCAATCAAGAACCTATCTATCTCGCACTTAAATACGCTCAATGACCTGGCCATCACAGCCTTCTGTGGCAATGAATTCCATAGATTCACCACTCTCTGGCTAAAGAAGTTTCTCCTCATCTCTGTTCTAAAAGGTCTTCCCTTTACTCTGAGGCTGTGCCCTCTGGTCCTAGTCTTTCCTACTAATGGAAACATCTTCCCCACGTCCACTCTATCCAGGCCTTTCAGTATTCTGTAGGTTTCAATCAGAACCCCCCTCATCCTTCTAAACTCCATCGAGTATAGACCCAGAGTTCTCAAACGTTCCTCATATGTTAAGCCTTTCATTCCTGGGATCGTTCTCGTGAACATCCTCTGGACCCTCTCCAGGGCCAGCACATCCTTCCTGAGATACGGGGCCCAAAATTGCTCACAATATTCTAAATGTGGTCTGACCAGAGCCTTATAAAGCCTCAGCAGCACATCCTTGCTTTTATATTCTAGTCCTCTCGAAATAAATGCCAACATTGCATTTGCCTTTCTAACTACTGACTCAACCTGCAAGCTAACCTTAAGAGAATTCTGGACTAGGACTCCCAAGTCCCTTTGCACTCCAGATTTCTGAATTCTCTCCCCATTTAGAAAATAGTCTATGCCTCTATTCTTCCTACCAAAGTGCATGACCTCACACTTCCCCATGTTGTATTCCATCTGCCACTTCTTTGCCCATTCTCCTAACCTGTCCAAATCCTTCTGCAGCTTCCCCGCCTCCTCAATACTACCTGTCCCTCCACCTATCTTTGTATCATCTGCAAACTTAGCCAGGATGCCCTCAGTTCCTTCATCTAGATCATTAATGTATAAAGTGAAAAGTTGTGGTCCCAACACTGACCCCTGAGGAACTCCACTAGTCACCGGCCGCCATCCTGAGAATGACCTTCTTATCCCCACTCTCTGTCTCCTGCCAGACAGCCAATCTTCTATCCATGCTAGTACCTTGCCTCTAATAACATGGGCTCTTACCATACTGAGCAGCCTCCTGTGCGGCACCTTGACAAAGGCCTTCTGGAAGTCCAAGCAGATAACATCCATTGGCTCTCCTCTGTCTAACCTACTCGTTACCTCCTCAACGAATTCTAACAGATTTGTCAGGCATGACCTCCCCTTGATGAAACCATGCTGACTTTGCCCTATTTTACCACGCACTTCCAAGTATTCTGAAATCTCATCCTTAATAATAATAGTCTAATGGACTAGAAGGGTATGAGTTCTGACTCAAGATTGAGCAGGAAGCCAATTCTAACCATTATTTGGTTCAACCCTTGTGAGAATCCAATCGAGATGAGTGGAGTTAGGGGGCAAAAGTAAAACTTTTTTAGCAGGGACTGTAAAATAGTTTGTCTTTCCCTGTGTTCAAGGCAGAAGGACTGTGATATGACTAAAGAAATTAGCATAGAAAGGGAGAAGGTTCTAAGTGGTCTGGCAGGCATCAAAGTAGATAAATCTCCAGGCACAGATTAAATGTATCCCAGGCTGTTGAGCAAAGCAAAGGAGGAGATTGTAGGGGTGCTGGCAATAATCTTCAATACCTCTGGCCACAGGAGAGGTGCCAGAGGACTGGAGGACAGCCAGTGTAGTACCGTTATTCAAGAAGGGAGGAAGGGATTAAATCAGGGAGTTACAAGCCAGTCAGTCTAACCTCAGTGGTGAGGAAACTATTGGAAGCAATTCTGAGGGACAGAATTAATCTACACTTGGAGAGGCAGGGATTAATCAAGGACAGTCAGCATGGTTTTGTTAAGGGGAGGTCATGTCTGACCAATTTGATTGAATTTTTCGAAGAGGTGGCAAGGTGTGTAGATGAGGGCAATGCATTTGACGTAATCTACTTGGACTTCAGCAAGGCTTTTGATCAGGTCCCACATGGGAGACTGATACGAAGGTAAGAGCCCATGGGATCCAAGGCAATTTGGCAAATTGGATCTAGAATTGGCTGAGTGGCAGGAAGCAGAGGGTGATGGTCGAGGGGTGACTTGTGAGTGGATGGCTGTGTCCATTGGGGTTCCACAGGGATCCCTTGATGTTTGTGGTATATATAAACGATTTAGACTTGAATGTAGGAGGGTTGATCAGTAAGTTCGCGGATGACACGAAAATTGGTGGTGTGGTAAATAGTGAGGACGATAGCCTTAGATTACAGGAGGAAATAGACGGGCTCGTCAGATGGGCTGTTCAGTGGCAAATGGAATTTAATCTGAATAAGTGAGAGGTGATGCATTTGGGCAGGACAAACAAGGTACGGGAAAACACAATGAATGGTAGGACCCTGGGACGTACCGAGGATCAGAGGAACCTTGGTGTACATGTTCACCAGTCCCTTAAGGTACAGGGACAGGTAGATAAGGTGGTTAAGAAGGCATATGGGATTCTTGCCATTATTAGCTGAGGCATAGAATATAAGAGCAGGAAGGCTATGCTAGAACTGTATAAAAACGCTGGTTAGGCCACAGCTAGAGTATTGTGTGCAGTTCTGGAATCTGCATTATAGGAAGGATGTGATGCACCAGGGAGAGTGCAGAGGAGATTTACCAGGATGTTGCCTGGGCTGGAGAGTTTTAGTTATGAGGAGACCTTGGATAGACTGGAGTTATTTTTCCTGGAGCAGAGGAGATTGAGGGGGGATATGTTTGAGTTGTATAAAATTATGAGGGGCATAGATGGGGTAGACAGGAAGGAATTTTTCCCCTTGATGGAGGGATCAAAACCTGGGGGCATAGATTTAAGGTGAGGAGCAGGAGATTTAGAGGGGATGTGAGGAAGAATTTTTTCAACCAGAGGGCTGTGGGAATCTGGAACTCACTGCCTGAAAGAGTGGTAGAAGCAGAAACCCTCATAACATTTGAGAAGTATTTGGATGTGCACTTGCGATGCCATGGCATACAAGGCTATGGGCCTAGTGCTGGAAAATGGGATTAGAATAGTTAGGTATGTGTTTGACTAGCGCAGACTCGATGAGCCAAAGGGCCTTCTTCTAGGACTCTAAGTGGAGGAAATTCTGATCCATCCAAGACTTGGGCCTGAACTTTCGTTCTCGTGTCGGCTACGCAGAATCAGGAAAATTCCCTCTCCGCGAACCCAACTCTTGAACAAGTGTCTCGCAAGTTTGGATTTCATTCTGGAAGGGGCCAGCTTTTATGGGAGTCTTGCCCACCATCCCTGGAAAGAGTTTGTAGTTCTGTCCCAGCAGTGACAAAAGAATTAAGCAAAACATAGCCCTCCAGCACTGACCCCTCCACACTCTCCTCATGCTCTGTCCATGCCATCTTATGCCACCCAATCCCTTGGCCCCTTATACCCTCCACACCAAAGTATGCCCTCCACTGACCCGCCCATGGCCCCCATCACCTCCATGCCAACCTATGCCCCTCCCTCCACCCCTATGGCCCCTCATACCCTTCATGCCAATGTATGCCCCTCCACACACCCTCCATGCCAACACAGCCCTGCCACCCAATCCCAATGGCCCCTCATACCCACCATATCAACCTATGCCCCTCCAACCATCCCCAAGGCCTTTTTTAGACCCTATGCCAACGTAGTGCCAACTCTTGTCAACCCATGCCTTCCATCCCCTACCCTCTGCCCTTATACCCGCTTGCTAACTCGCACAGTATTCATCATGGGCAGACCTCACAATCCATGCTGAGATTAAGTAAAGTTCTTTAGTGCTTATTGATTAATTCACTATTTAAAAGAAAACACTCATTGATTAAAAATTGAATTGTTTCATTTAACTTCCTTTAATCCCTTATAAGAACAAGCACTTGTATTCATAGTCCCAGTTCAAAGGCTTTATAAGCTCTTGGAGCTTTCATTCAAACTCTGAACTGACAGCCACCCCACTATGATAACGCTAGATTGTGCAATTAGTCATGCAGCACTTATCCTGTAATGGCAACCCTCAGGCTTATGTCAACAGAGAATGAAATTGCATGCACTAATTTTTTTCAACACTGCAGACAGTTTTTTCCAAATATTTAAGGGACAGGAGATTTAAATGTTCCACAGTTTTGCAGCTCCCTTTAGCAATTCACTTTGACAGCTCCCTTCACAGTTCCACTGCATTTATTCACTTTTTACACATATTGATATCGTACCTTTAACACTCCCAACAGGCACTTGTTCTCTCCCAAAGGACACCTTACCTCTCCTAATGGTGTCCTGGGACCACATCCAAAAGGATACTTTACCTCTCCAAAGAACTCAGGTCAGTTTAGACATTCTCCTACCAAGTCTTATGTGGACAAGTCATATTTCACACTCCCTCCTTGTGAAAATCAGATCAGACTGTAGGCAGTTTCACTTTAACATAAGCAGCTGCCCCCGTGTGTTTCGGATGTGCAAAGATTGACCCGCCCCCATTCCCACTCACTAACCCCCATACCTGCCCCCCTCCCCCCACCACCCCAATGAAAATGGCGGGGGCTGACTTCAGGATGGGGCTTCAGGATTTGGGCTTCATTTTAACAAAGACGGAGAGGCTCTCCATCTGCACAAGAATTTAGGCCTTGATGTCAGATAATGTGATAACACATAGGTAACAGTGGATTTGAAGGTAGCAATGAAAATACAGAACTGAATATCGTCAGTACTGTATATTGATGGATATTGGAGGCTCTGAGTGCAATACGTAAAAGGATGAGGCTGAGGATGGAAACTTGAGCTTCTCCGAAGGTGGTCATGCATGAATGGAAGAAAAAAAATCTATTGAGAGATGTACGGGCTACATTTGGACAGAAAGGAGTGGAGCAAAGTGAGGGTGATACCTCGAGGGGGACAGAGAAGAAGGGAAAGCAGGAAGAAGGTAGTGTCAAACAACATAAAAAGTTCAAAACAAAAACAAAAACAGAATTACCTGGAAAAACTCAGCAGGTCTGGCAGCATCGGCGGAGAAGAAAAGAGTTGACGTTTCGAGTCCTCATGACCCTTCGACAGAACTTGAGTTCGAGTCCAAGAAAGAGTTGAAATATAAGCTGGTTTAAGGTGTGTGTGTGGGGGGCGGAGAGAGAGAGAGAGAGAGAGAGGTGGAGTGGGGGTGTGGTTGTAGGGACAAACAAGCAGTGATAGAAGCAGATCATCAAAAGATGTCAACAACAATAATACAAAAGAACACATAGGTGTTAAAGTTAAAGTTGGTGATATTATCTAAACGAATGTGCTAATTAAGAATGGATGGTAGGGCACTCAAGGTATAGCTCTAGTGGGGGTGGGGGGAGCATAAAAGATTTTAAAATATTTAAAAATAATGGAAATAGGTGGGAAAAGAAAAATCTATATAATTTATTGGAAAAAAAAGAAAAGGAAGGGGGAAACAGAAAGGGGGTGGGGATGGGGAAGGGAGCTCACGACCTAAAGTTGTTGAATTCAATATTCAGTCCGGATGGCTGTAAAGTGCCTAGTCGGAACATGAGGTGTTATTCCTCCAGTTTGCGTTGGGCTTCACTGGAACAATGCAGCAAGCCAAGGACAGACATGTGGGCAAGAGAGCAGGGTGGAGTGTTAAAATGGCAAGCGACAGGGAGGTTTGGGTCATTCTTGCGGACAGACCGCAGGTGTTCTGCAAAGCGGTCGCCCAGTTTACGTTTGGTCTCTCCAATGTAGAGGAGACCACATTGGGAGCAACGAATGCAGTAGACTAAGTTGGGGGAAATGCAAGTGAAATGCTGCTTCACTTGAAAGAAGCGTTTGGGTCCTTGGACGGTGAGGAGAGAGGAAGTGAAGGGGCAGGTATTGCATCTTTTGCGTGGGCATGGGGTGGTGCCATAGGAGGAGGTTGAGGAGTAGGGGGTGATGGAGGAGTGGACCAGGGTATCCCGGAGGGAGCGATCCCTACGGAATGCCGATAGGGAGGGTGAAGGGAAGATGTGTTTGGTGGTGGCATCATGCTGGAGTTGGCAGAAATGGCAGAGGATGATCCTTTGAATGCGGAGGCTGGTGGGGTGATAAGTGAGGACAAGGGGGACCCTATTATGTTTCTGGGAGGGAGGAGAAGGCGTGAGGGCGGATTAAGTGGCTCAAGTTCAAATGGTCAAGGAGGGATGACAGGTTATTTAGCATATGAATATGACAGTCCAGACTGAGTGACACCAAGCCATTTAACAGACGAGGGCACAGTTGAGTAGCACCATCCTAAACAGATATCCCCCACATCATATTTGTATAATGAGCCACTTAATCACGACCGAACTGAGAACACTGGCTAATCATTCTCTTCCCTAGCTAAAGCAACACTAAGGACAATTATGACGAGTCCACCATCAGCTCAATTGAAACGTGAACACGGAAAAGGGAAAGATCCTGGTCTATATAGCACAAAGTAAGCAGTGCCTTTGGCCACTGAACAGAGAAGGGGCCGGAATGGGGGTGGGAAAGATATCAATCACCCGTATTGCTATCTTATGAGTCTGAATAAAGATGCCAGTTCTTAACAATGGCTTTTAAAAAATTTGTACATGGGACGTGGGTGTCGTCTGCAAGGCCAGCATTTGATGTCCATGCCCAATTGCCCTCAAGAACGTGATGAACCACGGTAGTCCATGTAGCATAGGTACAACCACAGTGCTGTTAGGGAAGGAGTTCCAGGATTTTGAGTCAGTGACAATAAAGCAACGGTGATTTGATTCCAAGTCAGGATGGTGTGTGCCTTGGATGGAATTTGCAGGTGCTGGTGTTCTCATGCATCTGCTGCACTTGCTTTTCCAGGTGGTAGAGTTCATGGCTTTGGAAGATGTTGCCAAAGGAAATTCAGGGCTGGATTTTCACCATGAATGAGAGCTTCTCCATCATGGTGAAAGTGGCAGACCAGCCAGGAAACAACAAGTCCCGCCCCCTGAACACGACACTTCATATTTTTGCGGGGACAGGAATGGTGTTCATGGATTTGCAGTTTACAGAGGTAGCTGGTCATTTAAATCATCAGCTATCTCCATTAAAGGAGGGTTTTGGTAGTCTAGGAATGTGAAACCTGAAGTGTGTAGATTAGACCAGGTAAGAACAGGTCTGAACTTTACAGATTCATATGGATAGCCAAGATAACCCTTTGGACAGGTAAAATACCCATTTGGATCTGGTCCCAGGACATTTGGGGGGAGGTCAGGTGCCCTTTGGAATTGTTAAACCTAAGCATAAATGTGTGTAAAAAAAGCATAAATGCATTACTGTCAAGATCACTGGAACTGTCAACAGACCTGTCAAAATCAAATGTTAAAATTATCATGAGCACCTGTCAAATGGATTTGTCAAAGGGAGCTGTCAGAACTGTCAAGAGGGTCTGTCAGAACTGTCAAGAGAATCTGTCAAGATTGTCAAGGGGATCTGTTAAGAGGACCTGTCAGAACTATCGAAAGGATCTGTCAAGATTGTCAAGAGGATTTGTTGAGAGGACCTGTCAGAACTGTCAAGAGCACCTGTCAAGATTGTCAAAAGGACCTGTCAAAAGCAATTGTCAAAGCGAGTTGTCAAGCTGTCAAGGCATTTAAAAGACCTGCCCTTTAATATTTTTTTAAAAAAAATGTCAAGAGTGTTACAAAAATAAATTGCTTGCTATAGGTACAGGGGCTTGGTTGGCATGGAGCCTATGGGGGTCCATGGAGGTAGGTGTAGGGGCATGAGGTGGCATGGATGGGGCATGGGGAGTGTTTGAGGCAGTGAGGACTGGAGGGATGTTTTTGTAATATTGTTTTTCTTTTCAAGCTTTCAGATAGTGCCAGTGCACAGAGGTAGGCCTCTGCACCCAGCAGCCTCTGCACTCGTTCCGAGTCCTTTGGGTCCAAATTCTAATCCAGCCCTCCCCCAAACCCCAGAATGAAAATCCCAACTTCCGGGCCTTTTTTGAGTCAGGTTTGGTTTGTGTTGCTGGGAAATGTCCCAACTCTATGCACCTGACCCGGAAACGAAAATCCGGGCCTCAGTAACCGCAAGCTGGAAAGAGAACAGCAAACAAGCCTCCACAGAGAGAAGATCAGCGGGAAACAGAAAGGATAATTTGAAAACTTTTGCAGTAGTATTGAATGGGTGATCTCGAGATCAGCCACGCATCACTCTTACCAATTTTCCTTTCTACTGATTTGGTGAATAACGACATATGACATTTGGCTGATGCCATATCACCTATTTTATACAATTTCCATGAGTTTAAATTATCCCCATTGTTTCTGGATTATGGATTAGAATAGACTGGGAAAGAGCAATTGTTTTCTTTCAATCCTGGAGTGAGATAAAAGAAAATAGATGCCAAACTTCAGGATATAATTTTGACAATTGCAGCAGGCGCACAATGTAATAGACATTGAGATAAGTTATGTCTTAAGTAGCTGTACTTAATTTGCAAGAAGGATACCTGACAGTTTAACATGTCAATGAATTGTACATTATTTGTAAACTTTTCAAAGCATAAGTAGGAATGAAAGAGGAGCTTACAAGCTCATCTCTCGGAAAGTCATTGCTAAGTGTTTAGTTGCAACATTATGCCACCTCTCAAAGGAAACAGGGCAGTGATCTCAAATTAAAGAGGGAAATGGATTAACCCCCTCCTATGGCACCACCCCATGCCCACGCAAAAGATGTAACACCTGCCCCTTCACTTCCTCTCTCCTCACCGTCCAAGGACCCAAACACTCCTTTCAAGTGAAGCAGCTATTCACTTGCATTTCCCCCAACTTAGTCTACTGCATTCGTTGCTCCCAATGCGGTCTCCTCTACATTGGAGAGACCAAACGTAAACTGGGCGACCGCTTTGCAGAACACCTGCGGTCTGTCAACAAAAATAACCCAAACCTCCCTGTCGCTTGCCATTTTAACACTCCACCCTGCTCTCTTGCCCACATGTCTGTCCTTGGCTTGCTGCATTGTTCCAGTGAAGCCCAACGCAAACTGGAGGAATAACACCTCATCTTCCGACTAGGCACTTTACAGCCATCCGGACTGAATATTGAATTCAACAACTTTAGGTCTTGAGCTCCCTCCTCCATCCCCACCTCCGTTCTGTTTCTTCCCCCTTCCTTTTGTTTTATCCAATACATTATATAGATTTTTCTTTTCCCACCTATTTCCATTATTTTTAAATATTTTAAAATCTTTTATGCTCCCCCCACCCCCACTAGAGCTATACCTTGAGTGCCCTACCATCCATTCTTAATTAGCACATTCATTTAGATAATATCACCAACTTTAACACGTGTTCTTTTGTTCTGTTGTCTGTGACATCTTTTGATGATCTGCTTCTATCACTGCTTGTTTGTCCCTACAATCACACCAACCCCCTCCACTTCTCTCCCCGCACCCAAACCTCCCCCCGCCCCCCCCGCCCCACACACACACACACACACACACACACATACACCTTAAACCAGCTTATATTTCACCCCCTTCTTGGATTCACTCAAGTTCTGTCGAAGGGTCATGAGGACTCGAAACGTCAACTCGTTTCTTCTCCACCGATGCTGCCAGACCTGCTGAGTTTTTCCAGGTAATTCTGTTTTTGTTTTGGATTTTCAGCATCCGCAGTTTTTTTGTTTTTATCTCTGAGAAATGGATTAACTATTCCTTATTCTGTTTACTCAGAGAAAATGCAAATCTTGTCCCCTCACTTATACCTTCCGGAAGTTTGAGTGTGATTCTATTATCTGCCTCGGATTCTGTGCATGTCTGAACTTTATCACCTCCCTCTACAATTGTTCAGAAACACAGTTAACAATTCTTTCAAAAAAGTCCGGTAAAATTTCCAATTTGGTCACCCTGCCCCAGTTAACGTGATTCAGATGTTACTGAAACCCTGCCAAAGGTCATGTGCAGTTCTGCACATGAAATGGCACCTATATCTTTTCCAATATGCGACTTTATCATGTAGACCTTTCTGCAATACACTTGCTGGTACGTACCTAGTATTCGTCTACTTTCCATGATCAGAGAAATGTGCTTTCGCTGGTCACAGCAACTGCGTTCTTGCTCCTCCCCAACCCAATTTCTGTAAAGCTTTGTTGTCAACTTTTCAAAAATAAACTATTGGGTTAAACGCTAAACTAGGAGACCCAATTACGAGCTCCAACTTCGACCAACATTTGTAGCCAGCTTTCTCCTGGGATGCAGAATATATAGAAAATCCATTTTAAGACATACAGCAAATTACTTCTGTCCTAGAACTGAGATGGCCTAGTTATCGTTAGCAACAGAGGTAAGATATATAAGCCACACCCCACAGATCTTCATACTATACACAGTTTGCGACAAATGGTAAAAAAGAGTAAGAAAAGATTAGATCAAATTTATTTCATAAACAAGTATGAAAGATGGGTTTAGCAGTCTCTTTCTGTATATCTCCCTGTGGTTTGCCTCCAGTTTGTCTCAGGGTTGTGTGGATGCCAATTAATCCAATGTTGTTTGACGCGCCTCTAAATCTGTTTCACTGCAGTGGTCTGCTTGAAACAATTTACAGAATAAAAAGATTAAGGAACATATTTTCCTCCAGTCTCTAATGGAGTGAGTAAAAAGTGTTTTCTGCTTCTTGCAAATATCTGCCTTTCACACCCCTAGCAACATGAAGAGAATGTTACAGCCATCACACATGGGGCTGGATTTAACGATGGGCAGGCAGGGGGCGGTGGGGGTGAAGTGACCAACCGCTCATGCCCCCAGAAAGCTGGCAATCGACGCACCAGGAACAAGCCAACCCCCCAGCCAAAATGTGCTGGGGCCAGCTAAACAAGCTCACGGTGGGACTTCCGCCCTCAGTGGACGGGAGGTCCCACCCTCAAGGGCTGCCGGTTAATCTGACTGGCCGGCAGCTCTGGCAGCCCCGTGAGTGTCAGAGTTCAGTAGCGTGCGCTGCCGGGATGAGGAGCAGAAAGAAGAGCGTTGGCTGCCGGAGACAGCTAAGTCCTGGGCTCTTAGGACAAGGAGGGATCTAAGAATCCAGAGGGGCCGGGGGTGGGTTGGGGAGAGGTGGGTGGGAGGCCAGGTTTTGGAGGGCAGGCAGTGAAGAACAAAGGGAGGGGTGACATAAATGGGTGTGTGTCCCCGTTGCGCACAGGCCACCCTCAGCATGATATGCTCCCCCACCCCCTCCCCCCTCCTACTTTCATCAACTTTGCCTCAAAGAATGTACTGCACACTCCACCACTCCAGCCCATTTGCCCACACCAACCATGTTACAGCATGGGCAGCATGGTGTCCCAGTCAATTTGCTTGGTAACAAGCTCAACTGGCCTTTAATTATTTACTTAAATATGGTGGGCGGGCTGCCAATTTCAGTGCCCACCTACCTACTATATCATGGGGGACAGCTCGGGGGTGGGTGGAAAGATGGTGGGCTGGGCACCCCTCATGAACACATACCCAACAAGGAAGAGATGGGGGGGGTGGGGATGAGGGGGGCTTAAAATCCAGCCCATGCAATTTTTTCTTCGAAATCACATAATTAGTTAGACTGGGTGGTGAAAATGCAAGAGACTGGGCAATGCCAATGGGCATTCCCACATCATTGAAGGGAGAATCACAACAGATCAGCTGAAAATGAGCAATATGGTGATATTTAAATAAGTACCAATAAAATACAGGGAAATAAAAGGAGAAAAACGATCCCAATTGAAATTGGTTCAGAGAGGGAAAACGAAAACAAGAAATTGGTAACTGGATCACTAGCGCTTGGTCCAGTATTTAACCCAGTTAATCTCAAGGTAAGCATGGTCATCAATACTGATTTACTTGTTAATTTCTAAGGTGGTATGATCTGCTCTGATGTGCATTGTTTAGGTTGTACTGATGTAAGATGGCTTTGCAACACTTAGTTGCACCTTCACCCAGTGATTATTAAGTCTATCTTCAGACAAAATGGAAACCTGGAACTCCACCTCAAAAAGCAGTTGAGGCTGGGGGTTAATTGAAAAATTCAAATCTGAGCTCCATAGATTTTTGATAGGTAAGAGTTTAGAATATAGAACCTAGGTGAGTAAATGGAGTTAAGGTATAGATCAGGCATGATTGAACTAAAAATGAGGGACACGTTTGAGGGGTATCACTGGTTGACTCCTATCTGTGTACCACCGCGAGACAGTGATACATAATAACAATAAGATTTCAAGACAAATAGCACTTAAAAATGAATACATCGGGAGCCAATTTGGAGTTAGATGTAAGTGCAAACAGAAAACTCAGCAGCCAATTTAAACTCCTCTTAATGTTTCTTCCCAGTGAAGACAATGTTGATTCGTTGTGAATCACCTCACACTGAAGTTGAAGGAAATGGCAGAGACTGATCTGTGCACAGGCCTCCTCTCCATGACCAGATTTTCCCTGCCTTCCTCCTCCTGTGCTATTCTGCTGTAACCATTTACACCTCCCCCAACCCCATATTTTACTTCTTCACTTGTCACATTATCACCCCCTTTTTGCTTTCTTCCATCATCATTTTGACTTTAATCCTCCCTACCAGAGATCTTCCTACAGTGCTCCTTCTTTCCCCCTCAACCCCTGATCCTCGGCTCCTCACCTTCTCCCTGGCTCCATACTTAATGCTTGTGTGACCTTGCTGTGCATAAATTGGTTCCCACACTTCCTACATTACAACAGCGACTACAATACATACTCCAATAAATACCATAGATAGAGGTGGATAAGGCTGCCCCATTTGTATGGTCCCAAAAATCATGCTTTTGCATATACTTGGCAAATAAGTCAACCCCTCCCCTCTTTTTCAGACACGACATGATATATTCACATCAGTCGTCATCCTCAACTTTCCAACAAATGGATGTTTCACCTACTGGTACCTTATTACTGAGTGCAAAGCATCAAGTAGACAATAAGGGCTGCGTTGCAAATATGCACAGGAGTTTAAGATACACCCACAAAAAGCAGTTCCCACGTGGCGAATGACAAAGATGGTGATCATCCACACCCAGGCCGGTGGTTCACTCTTATAATCAGCAGAATATTCAATACCCATTTGTGGAGGGATTTTCCAGGGCTTCAAAGGTCGACCCATACAGTGACATCTACCGTACTTCATTGTCTGTGAGGAACTTTGGAGCAGCCTGTCAGGAAAGATGCTATAGAAATGCAAGTTCCTCCTTTATGTATTGACACAAAGCTTGTCCTGAAACAGCCATCAATGGTTTTTACCTCGTCTTACTCTCCAACCAGCGCACATTATACAGTGACCTGGTTATCTTCCAGATTGCCAGTTGGTGAAATCATAGTGCATTACAGTGCAAAATGGATTTAAAACGTGACTACTGTTGGCCAAGGCAAAAATCATTATGCACAAGACAGATGTGTCTGAGGTGGTATGGACATATTTCTCGAGATGTTTCTTTCTTTAAGGACTACAGAAATGAAATAAAATACAACTTACTCCTATATCTGATTTACAATCCACAGATGGCTACAATTTTAGGGTAGCACTCAAGGAATGTATGCATAAACAGACATATTAATCGTGTCACTGAATGATTTTATAGCTGTGAAATTCAAGTTTTCATGCCACACTTATCTTGCTATTACAATAAATGCGGCAGTAAAATTTAAATATGTATCTGTCTTTACCAATGTTCACTGTACACCAGAAAGGAGGTTTCTAAAGGTGGTGATCTTGTACTTGAATGATACCCGTATTGTAAGCTTAGCTGATCTTATGGCCCATCCATTTATCTCACAATTCGGAGCCTTGAAATTCAACTCCATACTCCCAAGTTCCTAAAACAATTCTAATCAGGAGCTACGGCTCTCAGTTGATCAATCAATGGGTGTGGTACACAAGCTCTGGGCACAGAAGAAGGGGATCCCGCCTTCATACACTGCCTCTCAAATCCCGAGGACCTCTCAAAGTGCTTCAAAGACAATGAAATACTCTTCAAGTGCCATCACTGACACAGCGTATGGAAATATGGCAGCTAATTTGCACACAGCAAGGTTCCATAAGAGCAATGAGTTAAATGACCACAAAACCTGCTTTAGCAATGTGAGTCGAATCCCTTGTCAAGTAGCATTATGCAAACCTTAACCTAAGAGCTCAGACAGGGCCTCGTTTTGACATCTGATGCAAAAGGTGACACCTCCAACAGTGCAGCACTCCCTCAGTATTACAGGTATCAGCCTGAATTATATATGTTTCTGCAGAGGCTGGAATCCACGTTGTTCTGACTTAGAAGCAAATGTACTGTCGTGAAGATGAGGTGCACAATAAACTTTTGGGATTCAAAACGTTCTTTGGCCCAATATAATTGCTGCTCAATAAATCTGATCCAAGCAGCTTTATCAGCAAGGATTAGTGGAGAGGGCCAGTAAATGAGTACAGGAAGGCTGCACCTGGTGATTTCACAAGTTCTGTTTAGAATGGAGATGACTGGGTGATCTCCCTGTCAATTACGCCTGGAGACCATACAACTGTAAGTGGCTGCGATTGAATTATGCTCATAACTTGTACTGTGGACCATCCTCCAACTGCACCTGACCCAAACACAAAATCGTGCACCTTGTGGTTTCCAGCAGATGATTATGAATTTATAGCTCAAAACACAATAAATTAAACTGCAGACAAAAACCTGAGTGGAAGGCTAAGCAGCAAAGTTTGTAAGAGAACTGGGGCAAAGTCACCTCGTAAAATGCAAAGCCACTGCATTCATAGGTAGCTTCGCAAGCCATCTAGCAATGAGTGATATGGTGTGACTGCATCGCTAAACAATGAAACAATGTAATAAATAAGTCAAAGACAGATAGAAAGCAATCAGAAAGAAAGGCATTGACCCAGAGGGGATGGGCTGAATGAACTCTTTCTGTGCTACATCATTCCATATGCAGTTGCGGGCTGATCCTAACTCTCGACTTGGTCAGGGTTTAAGCAGACTTTAAAGATGGTTGCGATCCAGGTTGGTTTTGCTACAATTAGCAAGAATTCCAGGAGGATCTGAGAAGGAGTGGGCAGAGAATCAGCAAGGATTCACATTTCTGATGGTTATCAAGTGATTCCTAATGATAAAAAACCTGTTAAAAGTGGGCTTCGTGTCAGGGCCTCACTGGCTAAGCAGTGATACCTCTCTTGGTTAACAGCTTGCCAACTATTCACCACGCCTGGTCCCTTGTGAGGAATGGCCTGCAGGCTCATTACCAGAGAGTTGTGGAACTGCATCCCATCGGGGGTCAATGCCCTTCTGAGAGAAAGACACAAAGAAAGCAGTTTGTTATTGTTTTAGCCCAAGTGGATAATTGCTTTTCGTTCTACTGTCAGACAAACACTGTAAAAAAAAATCTACAAAATAAGCAGCCCAGTTTGGCCCATGTGTTCAAGGTTCAGGGGTACCAAAGAAACAGAATCTATATTCATGATTAACACATTATTCGATCTAGCAGGCTTACAAGCACCCATGTTAACTGGTGTGGACATAATTCTCTACTAATTATCTTGCCAGAAGCAGCAAGCATTTCAAAGATACCCCCCATCTTCCACTTACAAGTTCGTCACGAAGTTGGGAAATCAGTTCATCTTTCTCCTTCAACTGGAGCCTAAGAAGTGAGCTTTCATCTTTTGGATCCTAAGGAAGGAAGGAAAAGAGAGACAACATTTAGAATTGATGCAGCTATGGAGATTAAATGCAGCCTGAATTATCACACAAGGTTTGAAGGCAAGAAAATGGATGGCTGGTGTCCAGATAGACATTGCCTGACTGAACCTTCCTGGAAAATAAAGCAAACCAGTACGGCCTCTTTCTGCAATGCAAAACCAAGAGGTTCCTATCGGTAAACATTCGCTCACTATTGTCTTGATTTGAGGTCAACTACTTACATTTATATAAAGCCTTTAAACACATTTAAACATCCTAAGGTGCTTCACATGAGCATTACGAAACAAAGTTAAGCACTGAGCCATGTCAGGGATGGCCAGGCTGGTAGGTTTTATGTGGCATCCTAAAGAAAGAAAGAGAGGGGGAGTTGGAGAGAGTTAGAGAAGGAATTCTAAGGCTTAGGGCCAAGATCGTCTTAAAAGGAAACAGAATAGTTCTGATTGTAACTTGGGGGAGAATTTTCTCCCTGTCAGGTGGGCCGGTTGGGAGCGGGCACGGAGCTGATCGCCGTTCGTGATTGGCTGCACGCTGCCATTTTACATGGGTGGGCCAATCAAGGCCCACCCAGCGTGATGCGCACCCGGAAGCGTTCAGCGCTACCTGTGCGTGCGGGGGGAGGACGGAGATTCAGGGCCTGCGCTCTTTTGCACTTGCGCACAAGAGCCCAGAAATCTCCCCGAGGCACAGAGCTGCCTCAGGGAGATTAATTTAATAATAAAACATTGAAAAAGAGAAAAAATAAAATTACTCAGACAAGTCCCCTCATGTGACATTGAAAGGGGCATGTTTATGAATTTTCAAAAGACATCTTATTTAATTAACAAACCCTTCACAAAACCTCATCCCACCCGTGGATAAGATTTCATGAAAAATGCGAAGGCCTCTTGGGCTCTTTGCCTGCCCACCAACCTTAAGGTTGGACAGGCAGCCCTGACAATCACTTTCATTAATTAATTAATGGCCTTAATAGGCCTTTGACAGTTCGGCGGGCACGCAGCCAACTCTGGTGTGCACCCGCCGAGCTGAAGGTCGGAATGACGCAGGGTGGTGTCAGGACCCAGGAAGATTCTGGCCTTAGGGTAGGGATCATATGGTGATGTAGAGTGGGGACACGGGAAGGAGATGCAGGCAGCAAACCCTTGCAGCTTCAGCAGAAAAGGCCGGGAGGCTTAAAATTCTGAACCTGATTTGAATGGGCCCTCCTCAACCTTCAGCTGGAAACTCGCCAGCCGGCAGAAGCACGAGTGTCACCAGCCACTTAAGGAATGGGTCCTCGCGCTCATGGGAGGGGATTCAGAGGGGCATCACGATCAGGGCAATGGGAGGAAGGATGCTGGAACCCGGTGCCTCAACTTTCTTTTTGGGGCCTGGATAAACGGTGCTGTGCCTCCAGGCACATATAGAGTAAATAACATAGTGGTAATGTCTTTGGATTAGTAATTTGTCCCAGGCTAATGCCCTGGGGGCATGGGTACAAATACCACCATGCTGATGGAATTTAAATTCAATTAATGAAAATAAAAAAGAACTAGTCTCAGTAATGGTGATCATGAAACTATCAATTGTCGTAAAAACCCAGCTGGTTCACTAATGCCCTGTAGGGAAGGAAATCTGCCATCCTTACCTGGTCCGGTCTGGCCTACATATGTGATTCCAGATCTGCAGCAATGTGGTTGATTATTAACTGCCTTCTGAAATGGCCTGGGCGGCTATTTAGTTCAAGGGCAATTAGGGATGGGCCTTGCCAGTGACGCCCACATCCCATGAAAGAATTTTTAAAAAGGCCCAACAAAGAAAGTAAAAAGAAAGGGTTATACAACCTTATCTGATCTCTAATCCTGACTTCTCCCTGCTAGTCTGACCTTTCGCATAGCCCTCTAGTTTAAATAGCAGTGGTCATCAAAGCACAATCTGCATACCCAGAAGGAAAAAACAGTTTGGACCAGTACTCTTATTTCCCAGTTTTGACCGGTGTTCCATTTTAAGGTGTACAAGACCAGTTCGGACCAATATTCCTATTTCCCAGTTTTTACTGTTTTTTTCTGTCTGGGTGTGTGAAGGGAGACCTGATGGAGACCCTCTCACCCACTCAACAGAGCAGGTTCAAGCTGGGACCTGCACAAAGGGATTGGGGCCTCAGTGGGGTTGTGTTCCACGGGGGATTTTAACTGCCCACCAGCCCAATTTCTGCCAGGCAAGCAGGGTTAAAATCCCTCTTTCTACCTCTGTAAGTAATGTCCGTGGGTAGCTGAGGAAAACTGTTTGGGAGGGATGAGAACATTGATTGCAAATTATTTGCTCTGGATTTAATGGAAACTGTACTAAGATGTGTGTTTGCATTCTGCAAGTGCTCCCAGGGTTGGATAAAGCACATCATTATCTGCAACATTTTATCATTACTAAAAGTGAAATCATTACTCCATTAGCACTTACATGTTCTGAACAAAATCTACCTAAGCTTTTCCAGTACATGAGTGCGCTGGAGATGATCTTAGATATTAAGCACCATTTCCCTGATGGTACTTGGAAATATCTATCATTTCTACATGAACTCATTTAAAACACATTGCAGTGTAGATGCAGCTGCAAACTAACATAGATTAGATGGTAAAATAATGGCCCCACACTGAGCAAAGCCTCAAACAGGAGAGTGTGGTGTGCTTGCTGAATGCAGGTTAACAATAGAGAGGGAACAAAGCCGGTAACCACAAAGTGTGGTTACACTAGCGATATGCCATTGCCAAAGACTTTGAAAGATCACAGGTGATCAAAGTAACTACTAGAGTTCTTATTATCTGCAATATTATCTTCCAGAATGTGACAATCTAACAAAAATGAAACATTTTTTGTGTAAAATTTACATACACTATGTAGAAAGTACACCATAGAAACAGGCCATTTGGCCCAACTGTTCTATCCTGGTGTTTATGCTCCACAATTCCTCCCACCTTACTACCTTTTGCCGTATCAACATAACCTCTTGACTAAAGGACTCATAAAATGAGGAGCTTCCCGTAGCAATATGCCTTTAGAGATAACAGCATGCCATTCGGTAGAAAGGAAGGGTGTAATTCGATCATGTTTTGGTTTCACTTGTGTTTTTAAGCAGAGCAGACACAGAGATAACTCTGCTGCAGGTGTCTTCAAGCTTTATACCTCTGCATAAATGTCCCCATGTGCCTATAGTCTCAATAACCCACATGTTTACACAATCCCTTATGAGCGATTGGTGCTTTTTATATCATTATAAAAACACGAAACTGCCCCCAATGAATTCAAATGCATGCAATATGTGCAGTAGTATTTTGTTTTCAATCTAACAATTCATTTAAATCCACTAATTTCCACTCACTTTAAAAGTGTATGTATTAAGTGTGGCAGGTTGTCTGAAACCTTCAAAGACAGATTATAAGGTGAGGTAATTTATTTACTGGAAAAGTAGGAACCACTAAATAAATAGCACTTCTATAAATAGTTCGGAGAATCAGTCAAGGGATAATTATTATTTCTTATTACTTAATAAGTGAACTAAATCAAATAGGTACTGTTACATTACCGCTACTATTGCCTTATCTTTTACTGCTCAATAAATTTATTTGGCAATTAAAACTTAATGCCAACACTAATGTGCTTCTAAAGACAGGGAGGATCACTTGACAGCATGTGATAAAATCATTAAGTAGCTGAAGTAGACTAAACTGTTTTCTACACAACCCTGAGGCACTTCAAATTGACCTGAATATATGGACGAGGTGGAGGTCTTGTGATGCAATGGTAGAACCCCTACCTCTGGGACAGAAGCTCCGGGTTCAAGTTAAGGAAGGCAGGTTCATAATGTGGCCACCCTGGTTGATTATCAACCTGTAAATCCTTCCAATACATCTGATGGCAGGCACGAAGAACGGGAGTGTTTTCTGGTCAGCCAGACTGCAGAAGGCAACGGCTAACCACTGCAGTGCTTGGCCAAACCAATGGAAGTCCATGGTCGCCAACACCCTCTTTGGGCATGGTTCCTGGAGGAGGAGGAGGATGGACAAGTGATAACACTGTCTAGGATGCAGGGGACTGACCCTCACCTAAAAAAAGTCGAAGAAACAAGTCAGTGCAGTAGGATCGGTACGCACACGGGGCCAATCTATAAGCTTCTGCCTGCCATAAAATGGGCCTGCAGCAGACAGAAAGAAGGACAGGGTTACTTGCCGTCCTGTTTATCACTGGCACTCTAGCCACCGTGAGGCAGGGACCTGAGCTGGGTGCCAGAGTGCTTGCATGTTTCAGGGGGTAGGCCACTTGCAATAGCATATCGGGCAGTTAAAGATAAAGCAATAGTAGCAATATAGGATGCTAGGTGGAAGGCTGACTATACCACAGAAAAGACTGTATTCCACTTTAGTTTGTTTTATTTAAAAGCATTTTTTTTCCACATCCTAACACTCAGAGGGAAAGACTCACAAAGGAGTTTCAGAAGCTGACAGAGATGAAATAAATGCTTGCTGTATTTTATAGATTCCATTTTTATAGTTGTATTAAAAAGGGACAATAAAAAGTGTGTGAACCCTTGAAAACTATCACAATGAATTAAGTTTATTGGAATCGTGTAAATAATAATACTAATGAAAGCAGAGCCTGCTTAATTATTTATGACTCTGCCCTTAGTACACTAAAGTGCCCTTGAATTTCAGGGCCAGTCTCTGACTTTCAAGTTTGAGAAGTACTGACAGGAAAAGAGGTTGAATGGGAAGTTAATGGGAGGACAATTCAACAACAAACCCCACATTGAGAGAATTGGAAATGACTTTGGGAGTGAGCTAGTGCAAACATCAATTCAAAATCCTGTGGAATAGCAGCACCTCCCAATTCTCTGCCCATTTTGGACAGTTTTAGTTTGTCAAATGCATGGATCAATGTAGATTTTGAAGAAGCATAGGAATATATCTAAATAAATAAATCTAAGCTCTTGAATGTGAGGAAACAGCTGAATAAATTGAGCACATAACATCCGCGTGACACTTAAATCCATTGAATGTGCTTATACAAATTGTGCACAGCAAGCTGAATGTATTGCGGAAATTGCAAATGACTTAGCTTTGTCAATGAGCAATCTTTAAAGTGCCCCTGTGAATACAACATGTCCATATGCACTTCACACTCTGACTTAAAATTGTCCATATTCAGAGGTTGTAGATTGCGGGGATGAGCCGGGGGTTCCCAGGGGGTGGGTGGCTGGGGGTGTGTTGCCGATCTCCAACTGTGACGATTCTGTGGTCGTATTGTTGAAGCAGCTGCAGCTTGGCAAGGGTAGGTTGAATTGTGGAGACAAACCTGGGTTTTGGATTACCTGAAGCTTTGCTGGAAGCCAGGAGTAATAAATGCCTAAGGTTGCGGTTGAGGGCTTCTGCAGCAGTGGGGCGGAGTTGGGAGTTGGTTAATAATTTTCCCAGGGTCTTAAAAACGGCGGTTCCATAACCTGCAGATGTGGGTTTGGAAGGTCAGTGGGTGACCAATCGATGGTTGAAACCCAGGGCAGGATTTTCGGGTCCCACAGAGGGTGGGAACGGAGGCAGATGGGCCTGCAAATGCCGGAGCCAGCCGGTGTCCTCGTTTTCTGATGACATCTCCAGCACCAACCATTAAAGAGAAGATGGGTTCAGGGCTGGGAGGGCTGCCCACCTCCATGAGGCAGGTAGCTATTAAGAGCCTTGCTAGGCCCATTTATAAGGAGGCCAACAGGAATTTTCTAGATGGCCTCCAGCTTTGTGCACCATCAGAGAACGGCTTAGGTGTCTGGAGGCAGAGACCTGGCAAGTCTAGAGGCACCCCCTACCTGATTGGGTGCGAGAACAGCCATAGACCACCCTGTAGAGAGGCTCTCTACTCACAGTGGTGGCCTAACTGCAAGAAACACCTTTTATTCAAGCTTTTAAAAAAGTGGGTGAGAGGGTGCCTCCATATTGGAGTGCCCTCTCACTTACCTACCTGTGGTCACAGCTTGCAGGTCTTCTCAAGCTGGAAGGCAACCGATTGGCCCTCCAGCTTTGACAACCTGCTTGTCCCATAGACACACAGAAATTAGGAGCAGGAGTAGGCCATTCAATATGATCATGGCTGATCCCCTTCTGTCTCAACGTCATATTCCCGCTTTCTCTCCATACCCCTTGATGACCCTGATATACAAAAAAAGTTATCAATTTTTTTCTTGAACACACTCAGTGACCTGGCCTCCACAGCCTTCTGTGGTAGAGAATTCCACAGGTTGACCACCCTTTGAGTGAAGAAAGTTTTCCTTATCTCTATCCTAAATGGTCTGCCCTGTATGCTGACACTGTGGCCCTTGGTTCTGGACTCCCCAACAAGGGGAAACACCTAATTGGGCAAGGAACTTGTCTCCATGCCAATTAAAGGGGCTCCTCTGTGAAAATCCCAATGAGTTACTGGGTTCAGGACCCAGGAATAGTCCCCCCGACATCCAGAGAGAAAATTCAGCCCCCTGTGTTTAAACTGTAAACATTGTGTGACTTAAATGGAAAGTATAATTAAGCCTGGTGTTAAAGCAGGGTTACATGCAATTCCATCAGTTTCTTGACAAGCAGGTTAGGCCATGAGTGCTTTCAAAGAGCCAGTGCAGGCAAGATGAGCCAAATGGCCGCCTTCTGTGCTGTACTATTCTATGATTCTATAATGGAATGCAATGCTCCTTTTTGCTACGGTTTACTTATGGCTGTTTGCTGTTGGAAGCGTACCTGCGTTGCAATCCAATCTTTGTGCCCTTTCCTTAGCTGCACCAGGGTAACTCGCATCACTTGCATGCTTCGAATGCACACTGGGGAACTATGGGCTGGAGTCTCCAGCCCAGGCACTGGCAGGCATCGTCACGGGCAGGACAGGAAAATTTGGAGAGCCGTAAAAAGTCAACGGGCTCTCCAAATTTTCCCATCCCATCAGCAACGATGCCCACTGGTGTTGGGCCGGAAAATCCCAGCCAGTATGTTTACACGCCATGCCGTTCTATTGAGGTGAAAAATGATTGTGCCAATCCCCAATCCGTGTGCCGACCCAGGTGAGGCTCTGTGCTAAGAGTCAGATGAAAATACTGTGTCCAATCTTTCCCTGGTTTCCACAAATCGTTTTAATTTACTGACTCGTTATGTTTGATTTGTTTCCCTCACACTGTTATGCCTCTATGACAGGACCACAATAATTTCTTTCAGTCAAAATGAACTTTTACTCAATCTTCACCTGGCAATTTCATCCAAGGCTGACAGATTCCCCAGATTAATAATGCAGCTGATGGCAACAATCTCAAATCAGGGAAAAAGAGTGTTTTAGGGAAGCTCTCTTCAATGCTTATGTAAATTTCTGCTCATTGCCCTTCACATACTCTCAAAGCCTTTAATGTTTGCTAAAGAACAGATAGCGGCTTCTTCTCTAACATTTTGCTGATTTTAATCCAAACTCTGTCATGTTGCAGCAAACTTGTTTGATTCCATTCTGAACAAAGTTTACAGCCAGTCACACTTGTACAACAACCAATTGCACTCATAAAGCGCTTTCCGCTTGGAGAGAAGTGGTCGGAAGTGCTCCACGCAGAGGTGCAGTCAAATAAAAAGGGCCCTTCTGGTCACCGTGCTCCTGGATTAGGGCGGAGAAAATATTCCGTTTCTGTTCTCATTCATGGTCCAGGCATCTCTGCTGAAAAGTGGGTATGAGAGTAAGCGGGGTGTGAGGGTGAGGGTGAGCGCGAGCTCAGGGTAAGTGCAGAGGTGGGAATGACAGAAAATGTTTATGCATGGGCTCAGTGAGGATTAGATCAGCTTTGGCTGAGCAAAAGCCAAATATCCTACACTCCTGCATGCCTCAATGAATGAAGGGGAATGGCTGAGAAAACTAAACAAATTGGGGAGAATTTCTGCTTATCAATTATTCATAATCACTATAGCAAGATATTACGTTTGAGAAGCACTCTAACAATTATTTTGATAACTATAATATGCACCCAATCAATCCACGTTAATGAGAACAATCACTGAGGCAACACCTTTTCCTCAAGCATCAATTTTTTTCTTTATTTTTAATTCAGAGTGTGCAGAAACGGATGCTGCTCTGGATATCAGACATTGTACAACACAAGACGCTTCACCAATTACACAGGGGAACCGTGAGCCACTTTTACAGCTGGTTGCCCTTTCGGAAATGATAGGCAACCGAACGTTTGTGTCTCAAGTCAGCAATGATGGAACACATCTTTTAGATTCCGATACAAGAGCCGACATTAAGAGCCACATCAGTCTCTCAGTCCTAGGCGTGAGCCCACTGCCAACCCTCAACTGTACGTCTTACATCATTTGTTTAATCGGAAAAGCTGGGTTACGGGGATGTTTTTGCTTGTGATGCAACAAAGTATCGCCGCAGCACTTCTGGAGCACGTTGCAAAATAACGCACTGCTCCTTCCATTCTCTTCACGCTCATCCTTGGAGTTGAAAAGCCGTGAAGAGCAGCTTTATTCATCAAATTGTTCAGCTGCTCTGCAACACACTGCCATAGAAAAAAAACATGCAAACCGCACGTGTATATAAAGCACTGAAATGTCTGCAGTTTCCAGTTTGGCTGCTTTTCATATTATCACTTAAACATACTTAACAAGAAGGTTTTGTGAAGTGAAGGGTTATTATTACATTAGATGTTGAAGCCAAAATATTAAAGGGAAACTGTCCATTGATCAAAAGCTTCCGGGCAAGCTATGCTCTTATGTGTGTGTGTGTAATAAAATATATATATATATATTATATGTATATATATATTCACAGCATTATATACAAATGGAAATAATGTCACCATGTATAAGTAACAAGTGAAAAAAGATGTGAAGTTCCTTTCAATAAAACAGCTTTCCCTCAATAGAAGGAATCATTTTGCTCCCTTTGTACATTGATATCCACGAATGGACTTGGGGACAAAATTCTTTTGTTGAAAAAAAATCAGCAGGCCACACACAGCAATCACGCTCCCAGGTGCAACTTTCAGTTTTTGCTGAGGCAGCTTGTCTTAGGTAAGCACGCGACAACTAGTCTCATTGCCAAGGACTGGAAACAGCCCAGGTGGCCTCCTGTCACAAAAACCACGTTATGTTGAATCCACAGTACATTTGACTAAACCTGTCTCGGAGGTGTTTATGCGCCAGACGAGCCTCCTCCTATACTTCTTCACCTAAGCCATTGGCATTTCTTTCTGTTCCTTTCTGTCTCATGTACTTATCTATGATGTTTACGCCAACTACTGCTCATGGTAATGAGTTCCACATTCTTACCACTCATTGTTTTGGTAATACAGAACTTGAGTATTGCTGAAAAAAAGAGTTGACGATTTTTGTCTTGCACTCGTCAGAACACTTTGCAAGAATACCAACATAAGGGGAAAATAACAATTTATACAGTACGAAAAGTGTGTGCTGATTTGTTGGCTAGAGAATTCTGATTGGTAGAGGCATTGTCTTGGAGAATGCACCAGTGATGGTGACTGACAGTTAACTGCCAAGCATTGTTTGAAATTGAAACCAGGCAGCTTGACCCTGATTGGTCAAGACATTGCCCTGAGGAATGAGTCAGTGAATGGCTGTCATCTATTTTGTTTGGCTGAAACAGGTGCAATGTGTGTACATGTTCTTCCTGTCTGCAAAGAACAGGGCCCCGTGTATTAATATATGTAATTTCCAGTACACGCAAATGCGCCACACTGAAAGCCCGGCTGATGATCTTAAATTAGTTGTCAGCGTAATTCTTAGCACACTGAGGATTATTTAGCAAACACTGTCCAATTGCAGAATCACATCCAATGTTGGATATGGTATTCGAGTTTTGCAAGCACAGGGTGTTTTGGATATGGTCTGTACCTTGCTTGTTGCAAACAGCGGCTGAGACATGCTGTTTGATACAACCCGCCAGTCTTTGGGCCGTATGGCCTACATACCTAGCACCACACTGGCACTGAAACTCATATACCACATTATTCATTTGTGTGATCGATAGAACGTCTTTTTGATTTGACGGCAACATCCTGTTAGTGGTGAATACTGCATAGTAGCAACTTGAAACAGCTAGCCTCACCTGTTGCTCAAATTTACAGTATAAATTGTTGTTTTCCCCTTATATTGGTATTCTTGCGAAGTTTCCTGATCAGTGCAAGGCAAAAAGCTTCAACATGTCACTTTTTTCAGCAATATTCTTACCATTTTTTGGATGAGGAAATTTTGCCTGCATTCCCTATTGGATTTATTGGTGAGGATCCTATATTGACGTTTTCCAGTTTTGGTCTGAAAACATTTTCTCCCCATCTACCCCATCTAGTGCTTTAATTAACTTAAAGATCTCTACCAGGTCAGATGTCAGCCTTCTCTTTCCTATTTGTTGATTTTGGTGTTGATGATGGGTGAAAACAGGATTGGAACTTGGTTGTGATGCCCCTTCCCCATTAATCTAACAGGTTGCTGACAATCAACACTGAGCCTTCCAAGTAAAGAATGGTCACCCTAGGGAGATAGCAGAGTGGAAGACAACATACTATTGGACCATAAATCTTAGCCAGTTGTAGCAACTTCAAGAGCAATGCAGAGAAAACCAAAGGAATAAATAAACATAGGGAAGATTATGCATCTGCACCTGGAGGTACAAAATTGTCAGAGTGAAGCAAATTAAACACATTCCTTTGCAGCAATACACTCCAACTCACCCAATGATTCAATTTGACTGATTGCAGATCCAATAAAATCTCCTCTGATGGAAGCATTTAAAAAGCCCACTAGAAACAGTCCCTTGTTCACAATCTTAGTGACATATCTGACCTTGAGACGGGCTTCTGACCACATATCCCTCCATCATGACTAGCTATTTCTACCGCTGCGACATCACTCAGCTATGCCAAGCATCAGTTCATCTCCTGCTGAAAGCATGATTCTGTAACCTCTAGACTTGACTTTTCCAATGTGCTCTATCCAGCCTCCCACGTTCTAGTCTCCATGAATTTGAACCAATCGAAAAGTCTGCTCCCTGTATCCTAACTCACATTGATTCCCATTCCCCTGTCACATGCTTGCTGACCTACATTGACTCCTGGTTGAGCAACACCTTGAGTTTAAAATTCTCATCCTTGTTTTCAAAACACTCCAAGGCTTTGTCACTCCCTACCACCGCAATTGCTTCCTGCCCCACAACTCGCCTGATGTAGCTGTGCTCCTCTAATTTTTCCCCTCTGAGCATCCCCTCCTTAAATCTCTCCACCTCTCTACCCCTCTTGCTTCCTTTCAGACGTTATTTGAAGCCTACCTCGCATGACCTAGTATTTCCTTACAGGCGCAAGAGTTGGAGTTGGAGGAATGCAGAGATCCCGAAGGATTGTAGGACTGGGGCGGGGATGGAAAGAGTGGTGGATGGGACTGTGGAAGGATTTCAACTGGCGATGAGTGTTTTATAATCAATACTTTGGTGGACTGGGAGCCAAACTGAGTCAGGGAGCACTGAGAGGGAGTTGGTGTGAGTTAGGATCAGGACAGCAGAGTTTTGGACGAGCTCCAGTTTATGAAGGGTAGAATGTGGACAGGCCAATCAGAAGCGCATTGGAATTGTTGAGCTTGGAGGCAATGAAAGCATGGAAAAGAGAGGGTCAAGGAACAGAAGCTTACAGAAAAAAGACAAAACTTGCTAATGGCAGATTCAAGTACCAGCATCTTATAACCCTTAACTGACCTTACAGAGAGCAATAACAAGTCTACGAGCTTCAATATGAATCTCTGTAGTACATTCAGTAATGGACTCAAAACCACCCTTATGCATAGAAATTGCTTTCGGCCTGTCTTCAAGTTTTCAAATTGACCTAAAATACGCAAGGAGGATTATTTTAGGTGAAAAAATTGCTGCATAAAATGAAAAGCACTGCAGCATTTCCCCATTACCTTGCATTAAAGCAAACTATATTTGCAGATGTTTTTCTTCTGTAAAATGGTGTTCACAGTAGAAGTGAAATGACAGGCCAATCAAGTTGAAAATTAATCATTCCACAGGAAAAAAAACTAATTAAAATGGGATTAGGAGGGATGTGGGAAAATTATCAGATGATCGGAGATTTGATAGAGTTAGACATCCAAGGATCATGAAACAATGTGCTTACGTGGCAGTTTGGAGTGGAGCCGTGAGGTGGGATCATGCTGTGCAATTTTCCAAAAACAATATTACAATACTCTCATTGCAATGCTAATGTAAACACCAGCCTTTTATCAGGAACTGAATCTGTGTACTAGGACCGTATGGTGGCTCGTGTTTATTGCTAAATTGCTGGGTGTTAAATACTTTCACAAATGACTTTACTGACTTAAATGCATGTCAAATAAAATAAGCTGGAGAACAAACATGTGCAGTTAATGGAAATGCCCAATTCATCAGCTGTGAGAGCAGATAGAGTTTTAATGGCTCATATGAAAAAGGGCACCACTGACAATGCAGTACTTCCTCAGTGCTACATTGTCAAACTAGATTTTGCGCTGAAGGCCTGGGGTGGGACTTAATGTATATCCCTCTGACTCAATGGCGAGGCTGTTCCCACTGAGCCATAGCTGACACTAAAATTTAACAGCTCACATGAACCAGCACCAAAACTCTTCTGCCACCTCATGGAGATGGTAATTCTCCACAGTCCTAAAAATGCGTGCTGAGCCCTTTCTGTCCTTTACCAAACTTCACTTTTTTTTATATTCATTTACGTGATGCGGGCATTGCTAGCTAGGCCAGCATTTATTGCCCATCCGTAATTACCCTTGAGAAGGTAGTGGTGAGCTGCCTTCTTGAACCACTGCAGTCCCTGTACTGTTAGGGAGGGAGTTCCAGGATTTTGACCAATGACAGTGAAGGAATGGCGATCTACTTCCAAGCTAGGATGGTGAGTAACTTGGAGGGGAACTTCCAAGTGGTGGTGTTCCCATTTATTGCTGCCCTTGTCCTTCTGGATGGTGTGGGCTTGGGTGTTGAAGGTGCAGCCTAAGGAGCCTTGGTTAGTTTCTGCAGTGCATCTTGGTATATACACTGCTGCCACTGTGTGTCAGTGGTGGAAGGAGTGAATGTTTGTGGAAGGGGTGCCAATTGAGCAGGCTGTTATGTCCTGGATGGTGTCAGCCTTCTTGGGTGTAGAGTGTTCCATCACACTCTTGACTTATGCCCTTGTAGATGGTAAACAGGCTTTGGCAAATCAGGAGGTGAGTTACTCACTAGGATTCCTAGCCTCTGAGCTGCTCTTGTAGCTATAGTATTTATATGGCTAGTTCAGTTCAGTTATAGGCCAATGGTAGCCCCCAGGATGTTGATAGTGGATAATTCAGTGATGGTGATGCCATTGAATGTCAAGGGGTGATGGTTAAATCCTCTCTTGTTGGAGAAGATCATTGCCTGGTACTCGTGTAGCACAAACTTTACTTGTCGCTTGTCAGCCAAGTCTGGATATTGTCCAGGTCTTGTTGCATTTGGACATGGACTGCTTTAGTATCTGAGGAGTCATGAATGGTGCTGAACATTGTGCAATCATCAGCAAACACCCCACTTCTGACCTTATGATGGAAGGAAGGTTAATGTGAAGGCAGGACTTTGTCTCCACAATGACTGCGCGGTAGTCAATCTTCGCGATACTGTCATGGGCAGATTAAGTGGGGCAGGCAGGTTGATGAGGACGAGATCAAGTATGTTTTCCTCTCTTGTTGTTTCCCTCACAACCTGCTGCAGACCCAATCAAGCAACGTTCGTTAGGACTCAGCCAGTGGTGTTGCTACCGAGCCTCTCTTGGTGATGGACATTGAAGTCCCCCATCCAGATTACATTCTGTGCCCTTGCCACCCTCAGTGCTTCCTCCCAGTGATGTTCAACATGGAGAAGTACTGATTCATCAGCTGAGGTTGTGAGGGATGCTGTGCCGGGAGGATGGGGGCTGTACATGGTAATGGACAGGGATGTTTGACCTTATGCTTCATGGGGCCCGGAGACGATGTTGAGGACTTCCAGGGCACCTCCCTCCCACCAGCCACTACATCTGCCGGTGGGACAGAGCATAGCTAGAGATGGCGACGGCGGTGTCTGCGACATTCGATATCTGTGACTAGTCTATGAGACAGCTCTCCCAATTTTGGCACAAGGCCCCAGATAGAAAGAGGGCTTTGCAGGGTCGACAGGATTGGGTTTGCCATTGTCGCTTCCAGTGCCTAGGTCAATGCTGGGTGGTCCATCCGGTTTCATTCCTTTTTATTCGCTCTTTAGAGTTTTGATACAATTGAGTGGCTTGCAATGGATCAGGAGTCATATGTAGGCCAGAACAGGTGAAGCTGATTTCTTTCTCTAAATGGCATTAGCGAACTAGGTGGGTTTTTACAACAATTGACAATAGTTTCATGGTCATCATTGGACTTCTAATTCCAGATTTTTATTGAATTCATTTCCACCATCTGCCGTGCAGGGATTCGAATCCAGGTCCCCAGAGCATTACGCTGGGTCTCTGGATTACCAGTCCAGTGACAATACCACTCCACCACTGCCTCCTCTTCACTGATGCTGTCCAGAGGTATCATTAGATAGTGATGACGAATGGTAAACCTGGCTTATTCCTTTGCTCAGCTCTCCTACCCAATAAGCCTTTAAGCATACGTCCTTCCCAATTCTGGCAAGCTAACATTAGCAGACACCAATGGATTGGACTAGGAAACCTCCTAAGGCCCTTTTGCTTGAGTGTCACACAATGCACTGGGCAAATGGAGGGACCCAAACTAATTTTGAATCAAAGCATTTTCTTTAAAAAGAATGTCAACTACCAAATAGCTGAGACAGAATTGCCTTGCTTTCACCAAATGCTCCCTTCCCATTTCGAAACCCTTGTTACATTTATTTCTGCTCTGATTTATTTCTGTTCTGATTCTGATCAGTCCGTAAGTATAATGGTTGCTGTCAGCAGTTTTAATGACTCGAATCAACAGTGAGGTTGTTGTTAGAAGGTTATTGGAGTTTTCTATGAAAATGCTGCAAATCCATTTAAGTATGAAGCTTGTTCTGTGGATAACACAGAGTTACAGGATGTCAATATTCCATGGATTAATTCATCCCTTCCTAAAGTGGCTCAAAGTCTAGGTGAGCAACTCTAATGAAGAAGCTCCCCTGACATAGTTACTTTCCCTTTGAGGTGTTAACTGATCAGACTGTGTGGTTCCAATATTTGCTCCTTTGATTTCAGATTTATCAGCATTTACAGCTTTGATATTTGCTCCTAGTAAATAATTGAGTCGGATTTAAAAATGTAGGAAAGCTTTTTTGAGTTTACAGTTAATACGCCTGTGTTCATGGATGGACAAAAAAGTTTTAAAAAATACACAGATGGATGGGCAGATGGGAAGCATCTTAATATAAGTCTAGCTGTGCAGACTGATTAAAAATAATAAAAATTGGATTTCACATGGGATCATTAGGGTTCGAGGTAGCAGCTTTACTGGTTATGAGTGTTACCTGTTAACCTCCTGAGTCCCTTTGTGAAGTTGTATACCAAAAATGCCTTCAGTATTAAATCTACCTGCACCAATGTCATCCATATCAGACGCCTCATAAAATAAACACAACCTTGTCCGCTACTAGACAGTTTGACAACCCAATTTTCATTTCAGACTGTAAACATTATCCTAACGTGTGCACTGAACTTGTCCACTGCTAAAGAAACCATTTGGTGTTGGTCCCACTTCGGTCTCTGGCCCCGCAGAGACACCAGATGGTCTCATTATCACAGCTGTGGAATGTGAATGTAGCTGCAGCAACTGGTGAGTGACATTGCAAAGGCAGTGAGAGATGAAAGTTAGCATTGTGACTTGTTGAAGCAAGTGTCCTAGATAGGAAACGTTCCGTTTATACAGTGCTTTTCATGACCATTTTACAGCTAGTGAAGAGTTTTTTTGTGGTGTAAAATGGACAATCAATTTGCACACAGCAAGCTCCAGCAAATAGCAATGAAGTAAATGACCATGTTTCAGTGATGTTGCTTGAGGATAAATCTTGGCCAAAACACATGGAGAGAACTCCCCTGGTCTTCACTGAACATTGCCGTGAGGTCTTTTTCATCTACCTGAGAAGAAGACAATGACAACTCATGCGAAAGATGGCACCTCTGACAGCCCAGCACCCTGCCAGTACTGCACTGGGAGTATCAGGTTAGAACTTATGTGGGGTGTGGGGCTTGAACCCACAACCTTCTAATTCAGAGGCAAGGGTCTAACCAACTGAACCATGGCTGACACTAGAATGAAAGGAAAGGGAACAGGAAAAAAAGGACACCATATATTTGTTATGACAGATTGTTCTCTGCCTGGCTATACAGCAGCACTGGCAAAAGTTTCAGTAACATCTTTCTGACTGGTGGAGGTGCATGAAATGTGAAAACTCTTTGTTGAGAAAGAAATAAATTATCACCGGGAATAAATGAAACTGCATTGACAGATTGAGGTTCTGCCTGTTCACAGTGACTGATGAAGAAAATTTAAGATACAAAATTGTCTCAATTTGGCCACTCTGGGATTGTTCGCACAGAACTGGGTTCCAATCACTTCAGGTTTGGGAGCAGTTGCATCTTTCAGAACCCTTTGTACCTACATTAAAAATAGCATCTTACCTCTTGCCAAAGGCCAGCATACAGAAAACTGGCATCTCTGAGTGGAATCATGACCACCAAAATAGTTCTTTTAATTGATCTCTTCTTCCCTCCTTTCATTTAGATTCTTTCCACACCATCTGCACCATGGCCAAGAGGGTGAGCAGAAAACCTGTTCCCAACCCTGTGCCAATGCTACTACGTTAAAGGTCGCTTGATGTTGCTTGCCTGCCTCTCTTGATAGGCTTTGGGAAATCTGTCATCCAGTTGGCACTATTTCTGAGCTTTTCTCTGCTCGCAGTAATTACCTTGGTCAAAGTTGTGATATATTCTTTTCTTACTGTGATTGCTTCCAAGTCTGTGATATATTTATTACGTGGCTTTATAAACAAAGAAAGCAAAGGGCATAAATAAGATCAAACAGGGATTAAGAACCCATCGAGGAATTAATATTTAGTGACACAAAACATGCTACACTGTGACACAGGAGGTTACTGCTATACTGGTCTATGATGGGTCATGGTCGATGGTCAGGCAACTCAAATCTTTACAAATCACTGACAAGCCCTCAGCTAGAGTAACGTGTCCAACTTTAGGCAGGATGTCAAGGCCTTGGAGAGGATGCCAAGGAGGTTCACCAGAATGAAACCAGACTTGAGGGACTTCAGTTACGTGGAAAGGCTAGAGAAGCTGGGATTGTTCTCCCCAGAGTGGAGAAGGGTAATGGAGAGATTGAATGGAGTGTTCAAAATCATGAAGGGTTTTGATTGAAGAGTTAGAAAGAAATTGTTACCAATGGCAAATAGGTTGGTAGCCAAAGGGCACAGATGTAAGATAATTGGCAAAAAATCAGAGGAAGTAAGATTTTATTTTAATGTGGCTTGTTGTTATGATTTGAAAAGCACTGCATGAAAGGCTGCTGGAAGCAGATATAAAATTAACATTCAAAAAGGGAATTAGATAGAAGCTTGTAATGGAAAAAACTTGCAAGGAGATAGGGAAAGAGCAGGTTAGTGTAACAAACTGTTAGTGTAACAAAGAGCCCGCATAGGTGCAATGGGCCAAATAGCCACTCTACTGTGTGATTCTACGCTTCTGCAAGAAGCCAGAGCATCTTACTGATTTATTCCCTTATAGTAGCTCTACAAGCCCTCTCCTGTGTTAATATGGAGTACATGCCCATATTCCACATGGTTTTATAACTGATATGTGCCCCTTTTCCCAGTGTGCAGTGTGTCATGCACAGTACTGTATCTCATATTCTGAACTTCAAACTAGTTTTATATTTTAAAAAACTTGGACAAAAAGGCCGCAAAATATGGCCGCCCAAGGTCACACTCTTGTGGATTAGACCAATCCCCTGTCACAAGGGGGAATTTAAGAATATTTCAGACTGGTGAGAGTCAATGCCCTTCCCTGAAACCGATCAAAAGGGTAATATCTGATTTGAATAGGTCATTCTAAAACAAAAACACTGACTGTTCCAAACCCTCAGAGGTGTTAACCTACAACACAGGATGTGGAATCAACAGGAACATCACACCTTATTTGGAAAGGGCCTTGAGGCTTGTGAAAAACCACCTGGAGATAGCCATGTTTTTCTTTGTCTATTTAAAAGATCAGTGAGGAGCTGTGTGCAGGCTGAACCACCAAAACATCAGACACATCAGCTTCGTCAGCTTGTGAACCAGACTCAGAAACAAGTTGCGGGACAGTGGATAGCCAGAATACATAATATGTTCCAGTTTAAAGCTCGTCTGAGAACCAGTCTCCTAGCTATTCAACTACAAGAAACCTCACAACCTGCTATGAACCCTTCATTTTACAAGACCCTCATTTCAAGTTTAAATAATCAAATCCATTCAAAAGGCACATGCCTGAAACGTGGGAGACCAAAGGCCGTAAAACAAAGAATGAGATAACTTTAATCTGTAAAAGTGCATGACCTTCATCTGTATCCAATTTTTGAAATGTGGGTGCGTGAGTGAGATGTTGCGTTTAATTCAGGGTAAGTGTTTGAGAATAAATAACATTCTTTACGCTTAAACCAAAATGCTTGCTGCTAAATTATTTAACTGGAATACACACTCCAAGTGTAATAAAACACACTCCTCTTTCCATACAAAGGACACTGATGTTGGGCAGTAACAGATCACACAAATTCTGTCCACGCCAAGTGGCTCCAGATTTCAAAGAGGTGCCTCAGTAACATACAAAGAATGACTTAGCACAGACAACAATTCCAACACCGATTGCAGCAGAAAAGGCGGAGTGCTAAAATTTCAGACTGACCTCACATTGTCTATTTTTTTAAATGTTCGAATGATGAGGCATCAAGCAGCCACATTAACCCTCTGGACCCTTTTAATTATTTTAGCTGCTGTGAATACCACACAGTTTTTGTGATACACACAGTCCCTTAAGTCAAAATTTCTGGTTCAATTGCTTCACCGCTGTCACCTACACATTTATATACTAATATAAACCAGCTCTTTATTTCATCAGCAAAGTTAGTGATAGCATTAAGAATGCACAGCAAAATCCTGAAGAAAACTCACATGATGACTAATTGTGATCATCTTTTCAGCTTGATGGAGGACAAGTTCATATTTATGTTCTATTATATGTTTCCAAAGCATCTCTAACATTTTCCAGTTCTGATGAAAGGTCGTCAGACTGAAATATTAACTCTGGGCTGGATTTTTTGCCCCCCTACCCCGTCCCTCTCCAATGGAAAGTTTGAAGGCATGGGGAGGAGGGGGGTGCAGGGTCATAATGCAGCACGTGGCCTGCCCACTGCCTTCCCACCCAACCCATCTCCCATTTTATGGGAGGGATGATGGAGGCTCACCCATGGGTCTATTGAAGTCCTTATGTAGCCAACTAATGGCCATTCAAGTGCCTCACCCCACCCCCACTGCTATTTTACCAGTGAACAGGCGGAGGCCCAGGTCAAGGGGATAGCCCAACAGATTTTACAAGGCAAGCAGGTGTTGGACAAGAAGGGGGCCACGTCCTTTACAGGGGGTCCCAATGTTCATGGGAGGTATCACACCGCAAGGTCATACCCCTCTCTTTAACCTTCCCCCTCTCAAACCCAGCCACCCATCGCTCTCAACCCCTCGCTGGGATGTGCCAGCCAGGCCCCACCGATAACCAGGTCCAACCTTCAACCTGGCCTCCATTAGCTCATCTTCTTTGGGGACCAGTCCCAGTAGCGACCACTGCAGAGCTGCTGGCCAGTTGGGTTGGCCAACAGCTGTCTTCGGTGGGGCTTCCTTCTCAGATGGGGGCGAAAATCTCACCCTGAAACAATGAACACCCCCACTGGGGGTAAAATGACTGCAGGTCAACCAGCTGTTCTGTGGTCAGGTTTCAGACTGACAATGTTAAGGTGTGTGCGTGTGTAGGGAACACAGTGCCACATAAAATCCAGCCTGTTGTTTCTGCCTCCACAGTTGCTGCCTGACCTGCTGAGTGTGCCCAGTATTGTCTGTCCTTAATTCAAATTCCAGCTTCCAGTGTATTTTGCTTTGTATTTAAACTTGTGCTTGAGGTGTCAGTCGTGGGTTAGTTGGTGGCACTCTTGACTGAGCCAGAGGCCTGAACACCATAATTAAGGCTGGCATTCCCAGTTTGATATGGAGGGAGTGCTGCATTGTCTGAAGTGCTGTCTTCTAGATGAGATGTAAATCTAATGCCTGCCCTAGCTCTCAGGTGGATGTTAAAGATCCCACATACTGCTGAAAGAGAAGCAGGGGAGATAAGTCTTGGCCCAACATTTATCCCTCAACCAAAGCTGGTGAACACAGATGATCTGATCATTTGTTTCATTACTGTTTTTTGTGATCTTGCTGTGTGTAAATTGGCTGTTGCCTTTCCATACACTAGAACTGTGACTGCACTTCAAAGAACATTGGGCCATCCCGAGCTCATGAAAGCTGCTAAATAAACTTGCTTCTTTTTTATTTTCAATTCGCCTACTTAACTAATGCAGAAATCTGTTTTTAATAAAGCCTCTTCAAAAGTTATTTTGAACGCTTAGCTATTTTGGAAGCCTTTAAATATAAATACCAGGTTCACTCTTATAAATAAAGCACCCAGAATATCTATGGCATCTGAATAATTACAGGCTTGAATATAAATCATACCCTTCCTGTTGCACTTGAATGAGTAAATGTTATTTAGCTCAGCTGATAGGATTCCCAGCTCTGAAACGGAAAACGGTCCAAACCTCATTCTGGGCCCTGGACACATAATTATTGGTGACAATGTTCAGTGCAGTAATGAGGGAGTGCTGTTCTGTTTGAGGTGCAATCTTCCAGATGTCACATAAAGCCGACGCGCCACTCGGTGGATGTAAAAGGTGAGATTGGATTTTTACGGTTTACGTTGAGATGAGGGAGATGGAATGGGAAGTGCGTGGTCTGCTCACTCCCACCATTCCTGCCTGGAGAATCAAGCATCAGACAGCCAATTAGTGGGCCGCCCTGTCGGAAGGTGACCAGTTTGTGTTAGGAAGGAGGGCTCCGTGTCCAATCGGACATCTAGCCTGAACATCAGACAAGTGGTTGGGGGCGGGGGGGGGGGAGAGAGGAGAGGGTTATGCCATGAATCGGAAGTTGGTCATGGCCACCAATTTAAAGGCCCCCCTGCCCTCTCACTCTCTCCTTATTTGTTATGGCAGGCAGTACAGTGAGTCTAATAACATCCAAGCGCTGCAGCCTTCAGCAGCGGACTCTGCTGCTACATGCAGCCATAGTCCTGTCGGTAGATATTTTAATTTGCCCTCTGCCATCTCCTCACACTTGGTGTAAATCTCTCTCAAACATTTCCCTGTCCGACTACTGAAAAACAGAGTGGGCAATGTAAAATTGTAATCAATTGGGCCTTTAGCAAGCTCAATGGCTTGTTCAATGGTTATTTCAAAATGGAGGGCAGGCTTCCGATTTCGCAAACTTATGTAAGATCCGAGCCTGATTTGCAGCTGTAAAATCCAGCCTGTGCTGTGGGGTCACCACATGCTCCCCACCAATTACACACCACCCTGACTTAAAGATAGTTCCTTCATTGCCACTAGGTAGATATTCTGGATTGAGTGCCAAGCACCACTCTGGGCACAAAGGTGGCATCAGTTCGAGGAAAATGGTCACCAACAACCACTACCTTAACTTCAAATGGGAAATAAATATCCTCTTGCTAGCATCACCCACAGCAAAGGAACAATTTTGCTTTACAAATTCCTTTATTCTATTCGAGGAAAATCAATTTGACTGGTGTCTTGACTATCTGACAATTTAATGAGAATTATTTTATTCACCAATAGTTAAGTCATAAGAAGACTTGAATATTGATGAAAGAACAGACATGTTGCCAAAGCTTTTCATCCTGTGCTCATTAGGACAAAATCAAGAATGCCAAACGGCAAACAATAAGAACAATTTATGTGACAGGAGAAAGGGTGCTAATTGGTTGGCAAGTTGACTCTGATTGGTCAAGGCATTACCATGGTGAAAACAATGGGGAACTTGAGGGTCGCCAAACTCCCTGGGTAATTCATAAAAGGTACAAAGTTTGAACATATTACTTTTGTTTGCAGTTGAAGCATTGCCACTCAAGACAATTTACCACTCAATCAGCACCCTTTTCTCCTGCACTATACATGGGTGATTGATTGAAATTTGGCATTCTTGCATTTGTCCTGATGAGTGCAAGGTGAAAAGCTTTGGCAACATGTCTCTCTTTCCAGAAACATTCAAGCTCTGTACTACTAAGCATAAGATGACTTGTGATTATTCAGCTTTTTATTCTATCTTCTTATAGAGATGCATGTTTCAAGTAAGAGAGCAGTTTTCTTCCTTCCTCATGATAGAAAGATAGGGCAATACTCCACACTTTTTTTTACTGTAAATGGCACAGTGAAGCTTAAACTCTGACTCTTCAAAAAGAACCATCTCTTGCATATTAATTACATGACAATACCTTCAAGTAGCATTGATGCTTGCTCCCCTTGTTCCCTGGGATAATTTTAGCTGATCTGAAAATGTCATTAACCCAGAATCATTTGGCTTGACTAGCACTGAGGAAAAACAGATGCAAGATTGATAAATCTACTGGCATTTTCCTAGGGAGACAAAAATATATATAAAGCATCACAGCATTCGCAATACAGCTACTTAAAAAAGAATATTGAAGGATTTCTGTTGATAAAGTGCCATTCAAATCATGGGAGCCATTCACAAGCCAGCTATGTATAGCAGAAAACATTGAAAATACTCAGCAGGTCAGATAGCATCTGTGGAGAGAGAAACAGAGGGTGGAACTTTCCGTGCCCACTGGCATGTTAGGTGGCATGAGCAGACAATATGTGCAATCAGTTTTACGATAAAGCCAGTTCACGATCATCCACTCAGCCTGCCAATGGCGGGCTGTGTTTCCCGCCATTGGTCATTGGGAATCTCACTGTAGGTCAGCCCGCTGGGATCTTCTGCGCACCCACCCCCCACCCTGCTGGATCATCCATCCACGCTGGCGGGAAAGCACGGTGACGTGTTTCACAACAGCACATAAGCGATGTGTACTTGGCGGCCTGCCCTTTGAGGAGAACTCAGAGGTGAGTACACAGTAATGTTGTGCAGCACTTGCCAGGGTCGCCTGTTGGACTTCAAGCTTGAGGGGCACTGGGGGTTCGAGGTTAAGCGCAGCCCTGATGTTGAGGTGATTTGCGGGGGGGGGCGGGAGGTGGAGAAGGCCTTGCCATTGAATAAAGCGCCCAAGCATTCACACAGGCTTATCTGCCCACTCAAGCAATGCAGAGGCATCAAAGTGCCACCAAGTTCTCCAGAGCTACCCCTCCCACCCTGGCACTGATTGCAAATTCATGAGCATTTAAGTGAATAGCAGAACAGTTGGACGACAGCACACGTTGTACAATCCTCTTGCCTAAGCTGGCCATGGAGTGGTCACTGCTGGAGATGCTCACAGCCCCTTGCAATGTCACCATTTCAGTTTGGACCAGTCTCCCCTATGGTTCAAGCTAACAGGGCAGTCTTGCAGTGTGGGTTAGGAGAACGCCTGCGTCTGAACTGAGAGCACAGCATGCAGCCCAATGGCTAAGTCTTCCGTCAACTGGGCGGGTAAACTGGGGCAGAGGTGGTGGGTTTGCGTGCAGCCATGCAGCGCACTAATCTCTGGCCATCCAATTGGTGGCCAGCACTCTCCAGGAATTATTAAGTGGCCTTCACACTTATCCAGGGCAGGTACTTACTAACCATGTGTCTCTCTCTTCCTTCCTGCAGGAGGACAACATCAGGATTATGCAGCCTGGTGAACCAGTTGTATGGTCCACAGAGAGTGAGAATGATGGAGGAGAGAGTGACTGAGGCTCCTGGCTGTGCAGAGGCAGGAGCAGCAACCTCAGGAAGAAGTGGTGGCCAGGGCTCCTACACATGCCGTCCAAGAGCCACAGCAAGCCGACGCCTTTCATTCCCGCAGATGACCGAGAACCAGTGTCACCAAAGACTGCGCATGTGTAGGGAACTGGTCGGTCACATCTGCCAACTACTGCAGGATTTGGCCCTTTACAACCAGGTGCTCCAATGGGGGGATAAACTGGTTGAGCGGGAGATGGAGGAGATGCACATCTCCTCCAAGGAGGAGGACGCAGCTGTGCTCAGAGACAATGATGGGGATTAGGCCCTCACATAGGCTAGACAAGGCAGACATGCTCAGGAGGGTCTTCACAGCTGCTAGATTTGTGGGGAACGATGACAACATGCAGTGAGGTGATCCTCACATCACATCTGTGAACATTTGACACCGGTCTGGCTTATGGCAGTGTGAATACCCTCTGTGATAATGCTCCTGTCGTGGAGATGCAGTGGAGGACTCAATAGTCGCTCGATTGCAGGAGGATGATGATGACCTTCAATGAGGACACTCCATTGGTCTTCACATAGACTCTGAGAATGTCTGACTCCTGTCTGGCCAAGGGCAAATTGCTTGTGCTCTGTGATTAGGGTTATATCATAGAGACGCAGCCATGAAACTTTAGGATCATCTGATCCTTTGTCCGCTCTCAGCACCTGAGCACTTCAAGAGCACAGCATCAGAAGTCATAAATGCTGACAGGATGGGGGCCAGCCCCTCCTTAAAGCTGCTGAGAGCACACCGAGAGAATGAGAGAACTCTGTGGCGCCTGCCCACTTTGTTCTGGCAGCAATGACTAGCACCGCCGAGGTGCAGGCATCAGTAATGTTTCCCGGGAGTGATAGGCTGGGCCATCACTTTGGTCTGAAGGCTGCACAGAGCTCGGGGAAGAGGCCCAGGACTGAGACACCTGCCTTTATCTTGTGCAGAAAGGTTTCACATCTGAGTGCCAAGACTGAACAAGGAGCCATAGGCAGGGAGACATTCTTGGGAGTTTATTGACAATGGTGAATATTATGTACAAGTGATTAACACCCGTGCCCAGGCTGTGCAACTAATTCTCCTTAACCTTCCTAACCCTGCCGCTACGCCTTGGTGCTCCCCGGACATCCACAGCGGAGCTGACTGCGACACCCTGTCTGTGATGACTTTGGCAGGTGTCCAATGGAGAGCAGAGACTTGGAGGGCCCAGGCCTGCTCCCGGGGTCCTGCTGTGTGACCATGCCATCCTCCTCGGCCTGTGGAGCAGGAGCTGCTGAGATCACAGGAAGAGGGGAGTCGGATGGGCCGGAAACTCTTGGAGTCATCTGGATGGATGGGCCCGAGTGTGCGCCTGCTGATCCTCCTCCCTATGGGTGCCTGGGGGCCCCAGGCTGACTCTTTGAGATCGAGCTGCCTGGCACCCATCTTGCGTACACACTGTTTAAGGCTAACTATGGCATCGGAGATGGAGTTAGGCCCACACAGCAGTGCAGCAGCGAAGTCCTGGACCAAGGTCTCCATGGCTGCCGCCATCCTACCAGTGTTGATCTTGGTGCATTGGCATGTCAGCACTATCACCTCAGAGTGAAGGTGGACAGACTCCTCCATCATGCCTTGCAATCTGAGGATTGCAGCAAACATCCCTTCCTGAAGTTCCTGAGCATGCCTTTGCAGCTCCAGCAACTGTGACATGACCGAGTCCAGGGGCTCGTCATCTGACTTGGACTCAGCAAAGTTCTGGCCTCCAGCAGTCCTCCGAGTGCCAGAGACCAGGGAAGTCCTTGCCTCCATCTGCTGTGGGTCAGATAGTGGAATATGCTCACCAGATTATGATCCTAGGACTATTCTAAAGCTAGGTCCCACCGAGGTGTGTGTCTCTGCGCTAGTGGAGGGTGTGGGTGAGCACTGTGATGGAACTTCATGGACGATGCCTCTAGATTCCTGGTCAGAGGTTTCTCTGGGGCTTGATTGGAAGCCCTGGGTCATGGACTCTGTCAGCTGTTTGGCAGATGTGCCTGCGAAAGCAAGGAGAGATAATTAGTGCATGGCAATGGCCTGTGAAAAAGGGCACATCACTCACGGCATGGTTGTCTGATGGATGTTGCATGCTGGACCCTCACATAGTAGAGCAGTGCCGACCTCACTGTCAGCACAGGAATGGTTCAGATAATGGCCAGCCAGCTGGATGGCTTTGTTTTCAAAGTCCATGAGGACCTTGATTTCAGGTATTCTGCCACTGATGTCTCTCTCTTTTTATGTGCCAGCTTGTCCTGCATGAATAGAGATGGAGAAAGCGTAAGCAGGATCTGCCGGGCCAGATGATAAGTATGCCTGGCCTGTGTGGGTGGTGAGTGGTCCCATGGATGGGATGAGGACAATGAAAGTGTGTGTGTGAGAGAGAGAGAATGAGAGGGTCCCTTGAACCAGCAGTGAGCAAGGGCCCTGTGGATGTGTGACGGGTTTGTGAGTGTGTGAGTTGAGAGTGATGATGACTTACCCCAGCGGAATGAAGGATATCATTCATTCTCTTGCGGCACTGGGTGGATGTCCTCTTTTGCAGGTTGTTGGCACTGACCACCGTTGCCACCATCTCCCAAGTCGGGTTGGTGCTGTTGCTGCCCATCCTGCAGCCAGAGCCGGGGTAGAGGACATCCTGGTCGGGCCTCCACAGCACCCAAAAGGCGCTCGAGGGACACGTCGCTGAACCTGGAGGTTCAGGGCCATGCAGCAGTGGTGGTTTGGAAGCACTGAGCTTTGTGCTTGTGGCTAGACTTTAAATATGGTGCCCGACGTGATGCAGTGGCAGGTGATGGCGGACAGGTGACTGAGGGCCCGGCCACCATGGAAACGGCGTGTTTCCCGGGAGTTCATAAATAATGTAGCGCATTTGGGACTATATGGCGTGAAAACCTGCCATGGCGGCCAGTGGGTAAAATGCCATTTTACCTGCTCACTACCGCACTTAGTACAGATCTGGGACTATTCCGCCCAGAGTTAACATTACAGGGTGTTGACTTTTTGCCAGGACTGGAAGATGCTAGAGATAAACAACTTACAAGCAACGACAGAGCCAGAGATAAAGAGACGACAAAGAAAGAACAAAATTAGGCAAAGCACTTGCTTAAGAGCCGTTTATCTCAATATGTTTTCCAATTCTGATGAAAACGTCATCAGCCTGAAATATTAACTCTGTTTCTCTCCCCGTAAGTGCTGCCAGACTTTTTTGTTTATTCATTTGCAGGATGCTGGCTGGTCCAGCATTTATTACCCATCCCTACTTGCCCTTCAGAAGGTGGTGGTGAGCTGCCTTCTTGAACTGCTGCAGTCCATGAGGTGTAAGTGCACCCACAGTACTGTTAGGGAGGGAGTTCCAGGATTTTGACCCAGTGACAGTGAAGGAACGGCGATATATTTCCAAGTCAGGATGGTGAGTGGCTTGGAGGGGAACTTCCAGGTGGTGGTGCTCTCATGTGTTTGCTGCCCTTGTCCTTCTAGATGGTAACAGTCGTGGGTTTGGAAGATGCTGGCCATGGAGCCTTGATGCAGCACCTTTCTCTCCCCATAGATGCTGCCCAGGTTTTGTGTTTTTATTTCAAATTTCCATCATACGTAGTCTTCTACTTTTGATTCAGCCAGTGTATGTTGACATTTGGAACAATATGAAAACCAATAAATTGTGAAGGAAAGCTGTGGGTATCGACTCTCTAACTCCCTAGTTACATTTCCGTGTCTTTCTACTTTTAAATAATCGGATGCATGCTATGAGAACAATCGTAATGAATTCACAGAATTCACAGAAGTTAAGTATGGTACTAAGCTTAAGACAAAAGAGAAAAGAAATAACTTGCATTTATATAGCATCTTTCACAACCTCAGGATTTCCCAAAGCACTTTACAGGCAAAGAAATGTAGTCACTGTTGTAAAGTGGAAAACAAGGCAGCTAATTTGCACACAGCATCCCCAGGTCCATGGGAACACCACCAACTGAGGGTTCCCCTCCAAGCCACACAGCATCCTGATGTGGAGCTATATCATCATTCCTTCACTATCATTGGATCAAAATCTTGGAACTCCCTTCATAACAGCACTGTCACTGTATCTACACCACATGGACTGTAGCGGTAGACAAGAAGACAGCTCACCGCCACCTTCTCAAGGGCAGTTAGGGGTGGGTTACAAATGTGGCCTTGCCAGTGATGCTCATATCCCATGAATAAATTTTTAAAAATGTTGGTCACAGCAAACATAAACTGGCTTATCTGTTGCCAATTGTAATTCATTGCATTCACAAAATGTTTACATTTATTCCCATTCTGGTTGTGTTCAGTTCAGATACAATGGCCCCTTTAATCAAGAAGCTGTGAGAAGCAGCCAGTGTCCTTCTGTGTGTAATGCCAATTTTTGCTACCTCTTGGCACTGTGACCCACACGGACTGAAACATTTTGTTTCACAGCTCAGGCACATCACAAAGGTGCAAGATAAAACATTCAGTGCCCAGGTTTGCAGTTGAAAAGATGTTTTCTCTATTTCAAAGAATATTTTTGCACTTTCAATTTTGGTTTAGTAACAGACATTTGATACCTATATATAAATATATAAATTATATATATACACACGCCAACCCCACACACAAAGAAAAAAGACTTGCATTTACATAGCGCCTTTCACAATCTCAAGACATCCAAAGGTGCTTTAAGCCAATAAAGTAATTTTTGAAGTGTAGTCACTGTTGTAATGTAGGAACTGCAGCAGCCAATTTGCAAACAGCAAGCTCCAACAGACAGCAATGGGGTAATGGCCAGACATTTTTTTAATGAAGAGATATTGGCAGAGCGATAACTTCCCTGTTAATCTTTAATATAGTAGAATTTTTTTACATCCACTTGAGAGGGGGGATGGGGGCTTGGATTAACATTGCATTCAAATGACAGCAACTCCAATAGTGCAGCACCCCACCTAGAAATGTCAACCAAAATTTTTGGAGTGGAACTCACAACCTTCTGATTCAGAAGCAAGAATTCTACCTCCTGAGCCGCAGCTGACACCAGTGGCAGGTATTTCCCTCTGGGTGTGGGAGACAGAGTTCAGGATTGTTTTTGGATCCCAAACCCACCTTCAGGGGAAAGTCAGTCTTGTGATTTTCCATAGAGCATCCAATTAATGGCTAAAGAGTGGGCTCACCATCCAATTAAGGATGGTGGGCGGGCTCTTGAAACTGGAGAGCCAATCAGAAGCTTTCCAGCTTGAAGCAGAATGTTATAATGTAAGGGAAGAAAGAGAGAGGGTGCTTCAAAATGGAGGTGTTCTCTCTCAAAATATTTTAAACTTGAACTATAAAATCAATCACGTATCCAGGGCACCACTGTGGAGGGTAATTCCTCGACAGGGTGACATGCAGCTGCTCCTGTACTCAGACAGGCAGGGGGGGAGAGCCCAAAACACTGGCCCCCCTGGCCTGCCTCCAGGAAGCTGCATCCAGGCACTTAGATGGGACCCTGGTGGTGCAGGAACCAAAAGACTGACTGGAAAATTCCAGTCTGTCTCCTTTAGTTGGTCTCAATAGACTCTTGATGAACCATGAAGGCTATGTGCCACATGGGGTGGATAGTCTTGCTGTCCGCCCATCCCATCACTGCAAAAACGGCCTGAGGTGGGATAAAGCTGGTGAACCATTGGCAGGGATCATTTTAATCTCCCGCATCTCAGCTTCCTGACCCAGGCCGGGGTCAAGATCCTGCCTCAGCTTTCCAATGATCCTGAGCACCAATGTTGATGCTATCAGGTTAGGGAAGAATCTGATCTCTCCCAGTCTTATAACAATAACCTCTCTTTATTCACTGGCTGACAGCATGTGGTCTTAAACTTGGAACAGTTGCTTGAAATGGATGGGTCTTCTAAAGGAAAAGAGCCTTGCACTGTGCAGCTGTACATGGGAACAGGAAGAAGCCATTCAATCTCTTGAGCCTGTACACCATTGAATGAGATCATGACTCCATTCACCCATTGTGGCTCCATATTCCTTTAGGTCCTTGCATAATAAAAATCTACCAGTCTCAAATTTTAATTTATTAATGGAGCTGGCATTTGCTCCATCTGCAGCTGCACAACACCATCGCAACACCTATCTAGCTTGCTGCAGTCGTGTGACCTCTGCCATGAGGCAAACATGCTGTAGGCTGCCATTTTGCATCAGTTCAGTAAAGACTCTCACTGAGAAAGCACTGCTGTCTTTGGACTTGAAAGAGTGTTCCTGTATCCCACTCCCGACCATTGGAAATTGGAAAGTAGCTGACTGGCAACACTGAGGTGATGCTTGGCAGTTGCAATGTGCCACGCCTCCAACAAAGACTCCCTTGTGGGTTTGTCTTTTCCCTCTGGATGTTAAAGTTGTCCTTTGCAATTTGGCACTTGCCATTCAGGAAATCAATAGGCATTAGCTGCTTCCTGCCACATGGAACGCAATAGGAGTTTCAATGCACCGAAACAGTGTCTCATCAACTGTATCTGACTTCATGAGCAACAAGTGAAGTCCACAACCATCATTTCCTAATTTTATGCAGCGTCTATATTCCTTCTTCTTGCAGCGATCACTCAAATGTCAGTGTGGCATTAACCAGGATCAAATCAGAGAAGCTAGTCTCTGAAACGCTGCATGAACATCAGTTGTTAACGGATTCAATGGATGGATGACCGAACGAGTGCGCTATGATATCAAAAAATGACTGCTGCCTTGATATGCGGAAGCAAGGTAACTCATAAATTATAGATTGTGTGCGGATGGAGAAAGTCAGCTTGAGACAATTCAGACAGACTGAACTGTCCGCCTTCATTCAAGACAAAAACATTCAACATCTTATTCAATATTCCAAGAAGAAATAACAGGAATACTCAAAATAAGGGAGAAGCTATGATAATTCTGCTCAAGCGATAAAAATGGATGCACATAAACATTGGTGCTTCTGGAATCAAATTGAATGACTATTTTCTTAATAAGTTCTGCATTTCTTGGGAAAGCAGAATTAAAACTATGATCCAGTGAGCTCAACAATGTTAAGTAAATCCTGACAATCTGCCCTTGAAATCGGATTGTATGGCATGCATTCTTACACACCAGGGATAAACTTTCAACGTAGCTCACATGTTAATCTGAAGTAATGTGCATCACATGCAAATGCAAAGGAATATTTTTTCTACTGGAAGGAAATAGTTTTAAACAAGCATTCTTATTATCCTCCGCACTTCCAAACACAAACAAGGGAATAGAGGTTGCTTGTTAGTCAGTAGGAGCTGCAGGTTCTTCAATGAACTTAGTCTTCTTGAGATAATTCTTCTGACAGCACAGGGTTTTAATCCACGATGGGATGGCCCTGGAGAGCCCAGGCACTCACAGGGGCAGCTAGTTAGGAATCACTCATTACAGCAGCAATTGGAAGGATTGTGTGTTTCATTGAGATACATTGAATCTAACCCAGACTAAAACAACCACTGGCCAAAGTCTTTCGTCAAAACAACTCCCATGAAACAAGTTTGAAATTAGAAAACAAAGTCAACCTCAATTAAATCCCCCCAAAGTCTATGTTTGTTTTATTGACCTTGATGGGAAAACCAAAAGTTTTTTAAAAATTATTCATATTTTAACAAAAACTTGCTTTTTAATCAGGTCGGACTAAAATCTACATTAATTTCATTTCAGTTGCTGACTAACAGTCCGCTGACTGTCTATAAACTGGCAAAGCATAATACGCGCTGGAGGTTACAATGAAAAGATTCTCCCTCGGGGGAGGAGGGAGCTGTGAGGTGTTTTGAGAATGCGCACGTCATGGTTGAATAGCTTGGATGTGGTGTGGATACAATGAAGTGTGGGCAAGTGAGGTTTGCTGTAGTGGTGAGAGGAGAAGGAGGTAGATTTAACAGTGGTGCAATGACTGTAGGTGTGAAGGGTAGCAGGGGAGGAGAAAGTTATGAGTAGTGAGGTAATGTGGTAACATCTTCTAACCTATGCTGCATTTCTGCTCTCCCGCATGGCAGTGCAGCAGTACCCAACAGTAAACAGCTGATGAACGAACACTACTTTCCATGCTGTTCAGGCATTTATATTCCTGCAGTAGTTGGGGTCTGACTCCTGCATTTAAAGCTTTCATGATGAGGCAGCGAAGGATGCTGTGAGTCCCTTTGCGGCCTTTGGAAAGGCCCCAAATCTTTCCCAGATGGAGATAATCGAGCAGCACCGAACTGTTCTGGGTAATGGAATTGTGTCCTCGGAGGTCTGAGGGTTGTCCTTGAGCAGGTGACATTGGTTGTAATGCCTCTGTGCCTTATCTGGGGCTCGTGCTGTGGGGTCAGCTAAATTATCTCTTCAAGTTTCAAGCTGCTGTCAGGGAGGGAATGACTGCTTTCAGTCTTTATGACAAAATAGTTCCTCTTTGAGTCAAAGCCTAGAAGCAGGTCGTCCTAGTGGCCTCTTCTAAGTTAGGCTGTACTTATATGACAGAGTAACCAGGAACCACTCTCTGTGCCGTGAAAGCACTTACAACCCTGCAGCCCCAGCAGGATCTCAGTTGGAGAGTGGTTCCTGCTCGCAAAGGCGGTTCACAGTTAGTGCCGCAAAAATCCATACGGTGATGCCACTGGCCCTCCATGGCCATGCAACTGGCCCCATCTTCGTAACTTGGGATGAGTTCCCTGATCAGGAAGATTAGATTGTACTTCATCCAAAGCAGCACCCACAGAATTTCCATTGCTGTGTGTTGGCAGCCATTATGGATCTGCCTTTCTTCAATAGGATACCAGCAAATTCAAGACCATGGGCTGAATTTTCGCCACAGCGGCAGGGAACAGGAGCTGGGACTGTTTTCGGGCCAGAAATCGTCTGGGAAACTGGCAAGTTCAGATTTTCACAGGGATGACCTCTTAATTGGAATGGAAATGGGTTTCCAGTCCATTTAGAGCCAGTCGTGCAGGCAGGAATGAAGGTTGGTCAGATGAAGTTTGGGGCTTATTTGGAATTCCATGGCAGCCGTCACTGAGGTGGCCGGTTGTCCTGCAGGAGAGATCTTTGGTTTGTGCCAAAGCCTTCCACAGCATCAGAGAGACGTGAAATGTCACAGGGAAGCTGCCTGGCACAGGGATCAAGTCAGCCCCTCGCTTCATCGATACCAAACTGGATCTAACTCTGGAGGCCATGAGGGAGAGGAGGGAGGTCCTCTTCTGGAGGGTAACAGGAGGAGGCCTCCTCGTCATGCAGCAGGGGCACCTCTCTGTTCAGCATCAACCCCCTCTGCCTCCAATTCCTCCTCCTCTCTAAGCTGATGTCCCTGCTCCTCCCCTAATGAGCTGTCTCCTTCCAGGGCCTCAGCACCCTCAGGGTCCACACCTCTGGAGGGCCATGTTACAGAAAGCATAGCAGACCACAATAATAAATAAGACCCTTGCAAGAGGGCACCACCCCAACTGGTCAAGGCACCGGAATTGCATCAACAGAAGCATGATGGACTGCTTGATGGTGGTCCTCTTAAGTGGGTGGCATTGGTTGTGTTGCCTCTATGGCTCACACAGAGAGGTCAGAAGCCATCCTTTTCGAGTTTAAGGCCACTGTCTTTGATGGCCAGTGCGGGGCACGGCAACAAGTGCTGCAGAGTGCGAGTGACGAGGGCACAGATATCTGTGACCTGCCTGGAGAGTCGCAATCTCCTGCAGCACTGGTTCTCAGTCATCTCTGGGTAGCTCCATCTTCAGTGGTAGATCCTCTGTTGAAGGTTTGGCCTCCATTGCCAACATGCCCCTCTTTTCTCTCCCATTCCCTCCTGTTGCCCGGGGCTGTGCCTCTCCTAGGATGGTGTTGCCCCTCATGGATCCTGGATGCAAAATTTGACAGTCGTGCCCCCAATGCCAGCTGGAGCCTTCTTCCTGGGCAGGCGACTCCCCAAATGTCCTTGGCAGGCTTGTCCCCTGCTCTTCTGCCCCTGCGATGCCAGGGATGTACTGGCCTCATTCAATTTCCAGGCCGCCGAGCACCCAATTTTCCCACCACCTGCATAGTGCCAAGGACACCCCCTTACCAAGTACCCAGTCCCTTTTGCTCTGCTGACCTTATGTGGCCAGAGCGATGCCCTGGGGCAGTCATGACTGGTTCCCCATTCTGGAACCACCTCCTTTCAGCTGGTCACTATCTGATGGCATGAGTAACCCGCACACCCCTTTAAAAACTTAAACAGCAAATCTTGACAAGCTATGAGCTTTAAACAGTTTTAATTGGCCTCAGCTGAAAGTAGAGCAGGATTCCTGTCCTCCCCCCTGCCCCAGCCTGGTGATTACTGTTAGCACCAGTGTCTTGAAGTTAATACACCTCCTGTGTGGGGGAGGGGAGGGGCACAAAAAATCAGCCCCGTGTGTTTATTTTGAGAATATTCGATGTTAGCATTCTGTGTGTTTGTTTTAACAGTATGTATTTTAAGTAATTGTGCAAGAAGTAAGAGGTGTACCATGTGGGAAGGAAGCGGAGGGAAGTGTGGTGCAGTGGTTGTCGGACTTATATTAATTATGTGACATCGTTAGAATGCATGGGGTTGGGGGTAATATACTGGCATGGTTTGAGAATTGGTTAATAGACAGAAAACAGAGTAGGAATAGACTGGTCATTCTCGCATTGGCAGGCTATGACTAGTGGGGTACTACAAGGATCAGTACTCAGGCCCCAGCTGTTCACAATCTATACAAATAATTTGGATGTAGGGATTAAATGTAATATTTCCAAGTTTGCTGATGGCACTAAAGTGGGTGGGAAAATGAGTTGTGAGGAGGACACAGAGGCTTTGAGGAGATTTAACCAGACTAAGTGAGTGGGCAAGAATATGGCAGATGGAATATAATGTGGAAAAACGTGAAATTAACCATTTTGGTGGGAAAATCAGAAATTCAGAGTATTTCTTAAATGGTGACAGATTGGGAAGTGTTGCTGTCCAAAGGGACCTTGAAGTCCTTGTGCATGAGTTACTGAAAGCTACCATGCAGGTGCAACAAGAATTAGGAAGGCAAATGGTATGTTGGCCTTTATTGCAAGAGGATTTGAGTACAGGAGTACAAATGTCTTGTTGCAACTGAACAGAGCATCAGTGAGACCACACCTGGAGTATTGTGTACAGTTTTGTTATTCTTACCCAAGGAAGGGTATACTTGCCATAGTGGGAGTGCAACAAAGGTTCACCAGACTGATCCTTGGGATAGTCAGATTGTCCTATGAGAAGACATTGAGGAGACTGGTCCTGTACTCTCTAGAGTTTAGAAGAATGAAAGGTGGCATTGAAGCATCCAAAATTCTTACAGGGTTCAACAAGGTAGATGCAGGAAGGGTCTTTCCCCTGACTGGGGGGGTCTAGAACCAGGGGACACAGTCTCAGAATAAGAGGTAGGCCAATTAGGACTGGGATTAGGGGGGATTTCTTCACTCAGAGGGTTGTGAATCTTTGGAACTCTCTACCCCAGGGGGCTGTGGAGGCTCAGTCATTGAATTTGTTCAAGGCAAAAACTGATAGATTTCTAGATATTAAGGATATTTAAGGGATATGGGGATAGTGTGGGAAAATGGCATTGATGTAGAAGATCAACCATGATTTAGTTACATGGTGGAGCAGGCTCCAGGGAGTGAATGGCCTACTCCTGCTCCTAAGTTCCTTTGTCATAAAGGTTAATTCCAACTAGGCAAATTTCATGGCTGCTATTTGGGAAAGTTAGATAAGTACATGAGGAAGAAAAGAATAGAAGGATATGCTGATAGCGTTGGATGAGATATGGTGGAATCAGGTTCATGTGAAACATAAAAGCATTGTTACAGACCAAATGACCAGATTCTGTACTGAAGATACTATGTAAATCTACACAAAATTAATTGGATGCATACTCTCCTCCCCTTCAATAGTTGGCCAAAGCAATATTTTTAGGTTATGTAAGTAAAACATTTACCAGCTTATTAAAATCTGAAACAGAAGCTGTAAACTAAAATAAATACAGATATTCCCCATTTAGGATGAATTTTAATAATGCATTTTCATTTTAGAGTGGTTTTAAAAGTAGGGAACTTTCCACAATAACGCTGTCAGCCACAATCTTGATTTTCGATTTAGAACAGTTGATATTGCATATGTGTTAAGAAACGTGCCAAAATTTAGTTTCAGTGTCTATAATTTCAGCTTTCACAGCTGCCTGATTTGCTGTAAAATACTGCAGAGTTCACTGAGAGATGCTGGTCCCTCAGTCTGATGATACCACGCCCTCCAATGGGTCACACGGCCTTCAAGTTGTTCCCGCTGTTCATCCAAATACCTGGACCCCAGCTTCCTTCTGAACTCACATTCCTTCAGCCAGGTCATGACCTCCAGGTTACATCCCCAGGACAAAGTCTTGGCCTTTTTCTGGTGGACAGCCACGCTTTGGAATTGGTACGGGCCACTCAAGCGGTCAAAGTGAATGTGGGTGGTGATGGCGAGGAGAGGCCGGGAGCTGGTCTGACTGGCCTGCTGAAGGCACTCGGGAGGCTGCTCAGGCCCAGGCTTCTGTCCACCACCAGATTCTGGTGCAAATGCTGTGGTAGCCAAATGTTAGCCCGGTTCCCCCGACTCGAAGAAGCGCTCCCAGGTCGGGTACAAACCAGCCACTGCCTCCAGAACAACTGCTAGTCCTGTAAGAGTGTTCCTGCCCTTAGAAGGAAGGTTTCTGGCTGCTTCCTTTGTGCTGTGTTAGTTCAGGTGCAATTCAGGTTTTTTTTCAGGTAGCACTTGCTGTGTCTGGTGTGGTTGTAAAGAGCAAGGAAGAAGGTAGCGGGCAATGTTCTGTCCAGGACAGGACTGTAAATCAATCTTTTTACATGTGGAAAAATTATTTTAGTCTAACGTGTTTTCATTTAAACATTTTTAAGCGCATCAAATGAGGGATAGCCATACAAAAATAGAATTTATGCCCAGGCTGCTATTTTCTTCATGGCTTTAATTCAGTGTAAAAACAATGAACATCCAGCATATAACTCCCAGGCTGCTAATGATACTCGAGGGGAGTTTGTAGTTCTTAGAAATTCTTTTATATCTTCATACAGCCATCTCCAAAGTGTACACATTCAGCAAGTCAGTGTAACTTACAAAAGCTTCAAAGACTTCAAGCAATAATAAGTGGGATACAGGTGCTGTCCGCAGCATACTGGAGTTGCAAGCACCAGTGAACCCAACATTATAATGTGATTTATTGTGAACTATAGATACACAAAGCAATAATTTGATAATCAATACGCCCACTGCAAGCACTTATAATGTTCTCACTACTGCAATAACTTGTGTTTACATCAGAAGTAACAATGAACTTACATTTGTATAGCACCTTACATAACCTCAGGATGCCCCAGAGCGTTTATCAGTGAATTAAGTACTTTTAAATTGTTGTCACTGTTGTAAGGTAGGGAACAATTTTTAGTCTAGAAAAACACCGCAACACTCTATATGAAGGTGCAATCAGACAAAAATGGATGCTGGGCCAAAATGGGAGACATTCATTGGTGCAGCTGAAAGCTTGGTCAAAAGGTGGGTTTTAAGGAGGGTCTTAGAAGAAGAGATGGCAAGATGTTTAAATGAAAATACGCTAGCTAAAATAATTTTGCCACATGTAAAAAGATTGATTTATGATCCTGTCCCGGACAGAACATTGCCCACTGCCTTCCTCCCTGCTCCTTGCAACCACATCAGACATAGCAAGCACTACCTGAAAAAAAAAACCTGAATTGCACCTGAACCAACACAGCACAAAGGAAGCAGCCAGAAACCTTCCTTTTATGGGCAGGAACACTCTTACAGGAGTGGCAGTTGTTCTGGAGGCAGTGGCTGGTTTGTACCTGACCCGGGAGCATTTCTTTGAGTGGGGGAACCGGGCTAACATTTGGCTACTGCAGTGTTTGCACCAGAATCTGGTGATAGACAGCAGCCTGAGCCTGAGTAGCCTCCCGAGTGCCTTCAGGTCAGCCAGACCAGTTCCCGGCCTCTCCTTGGCATCACCACCCACATTCAAGATGGAAGGTATCGCAGAGTCGAAACCTACACGGCTAAAAGCAGGAATGTTACGAGTGGAGTAAAACGGCAGGGTGTAGGGGTGCTTTTTCTAGATTACTTCTTAACTGCTTAATTTCTCAATGGTCTTGCTGTTGCATAAATGAGTATCTTCTTATTCCATTTTCTCTACCTCAACAAGGATAAATCCTAATTATACTTGATGCTATGCTTAAAATGGTGAGCATCATCACTGGTCACTTTGCCATCTCCTGGGTTTCATTTCACTTCTTGCAAAGATCAATTTCATGACAGAAATATGACACGTGTCCTAAATAGGTTAATTACGCATATTAAAGATTACTTCAGTCAAGGATCTCTGGCCATTGGACAAAGTTCTTGATCTACATTATAACAGTGAATACACTTCATGTGAGTGTGAGGCCAGCAAAGCTCAGGTAGACAAGGTGATGCCTGTCTACAGAAGAGATTGCCATAAGGAGGTGTACACTGGATCCCATCAGTACAAAGGCAGAGCGGTGAGTGCCGAGGCTGTGAAAGGCACTAGGATAAAAGGTAACTTTTCCCTCTGGTAATACCGCGTATCGCTCATACAAACCCTATAGAAATACAATTCACAGCATCTCTGGCTGAGTGGCTTGGGGAACTTGTTATTCGCTCAAGCCTTGCATGTCAAACCAATGCTTCTGGATAGCTTTCAGATCTCCTGGCATATCAAATCCGATACCATCTCATGCAGCTATCTGATTAACACAGATTATCGTAGCAAAACAAACAATATTAAAATGTGATTAAACAGAGAAGATAGATTTCACCACTCACAAAAGGAATATACAATTCGGTCTGCTGTGATGCAAGGAAAAAACAATTTGCATTCATGAGCCAAATGGGTTTATTAGTTAATCAGATCAAATGTCTTCACAATAGGATGCACCGACTATTTATGCCACGGGGAGATTGAGCTATTTAACTTCAAGAGAACATCTGCAAGTTAAATCAACAAAACAATCTGTTCTAAATTAAAGATGCCATTTGAATGTTAAAGTTGAGGGCCCCAAAATTCTTGGAGAGCCACTCTACTGGCACAAACGCTTCAGAATGATTCCCCTCAGCCCACGCATGCTGCTGCTCCGTAAAATAACAATTTAGAATTATATAACACTTCTAAAGTAGTAAAACTTCCAAGACACTTTACAGGAGTGTTATAAAACAAAACTTGACACCAAGGCCAGGATATTATACTCCCACGCCCTTCAGCGGGTGTGGGGTGGGAGGGGAGGGTAATGGAGGAGCAGAAAATTGCATGGACGGGATTCCCTCCAGGGTCCCGCCCATGCCAACCTTCGAGTAATTTTACCCTGGGAATGGCAGGGCCTTGGACAGGAAGCCCATCCTTGCCCCAATTAAGGCCCTTAAGTGGCCACTTAAAGGCCATTTCCCGCACAGGGTCAATTTTTAGGCTAGCGGACAGATGGCAGCTTGGGGCGAAGGCCAGAAATGAATAGTTGGATGTCCAGCAGTAATGGGGGTGGGGGGGCGTGCCTCCATCAGAAACCCCCTTCTGATTCGGGGGGAACCCTCTCCTTAATGCTCGGTGAACTTCAGACCTCCCTCTACCCCCGGCCTATCTTTCGAGACCTTGATTGACCCCTTGCCATCCCCCCCAGGCCTTCTTTACCCTCCCCACCCTGGGACCCCTGCCACTTACCTGGTCCTCTGAGTCTCGAGACTTAGTGCCACACAGCGCCCTGCAGTGCCTCTTCTGGCCACTGCAGCGCTGTGCCTGGAGGGACTGGAGAGCAGCCAGCCAAACCTGATTGGCCAGTAGCTCTCTGAGGCGGGACTTCCTCCTGAATGAGCGGCGAAAATCCCACCTTATGCCAATCAACGCTCAATTAGAAAGGAATATGGCATCAGGGCTGCGCTCCCTGCTGAATCTTCGGATGGCCCAGGCTTAGCCCCCACCATCCTGAAAATTCAGGCCCAGGCTCCATAAAGAAGAAAGATGACCAAATGCTTGTTCAGCGATGTGGGTTTTAAGGAGCATTTTAAAGAAGAGAGCTGGAGAGATTTAGGAAGGGAATTCCAGAGCTTAGGGCCTATGGCCGCCAATGGTGGAGCAACTAAAATCAGGGATGCTCAAGAGGCCCGAATTAGGTTAACATACAGATCTCTGAGGATTGTGGGATGGAAGAGATTACTGAGATAGGGAGGAGTGAGACCATGGAGGGATTTGAAAACAAGGTTGAGAATTTTAAAATCGAGGCATCACCTAACTGGGAGCCAATGTAGGTCAGCAAGCACAGGGGTGATGGGTGAACGGGATTTGGTGAGAATTAGGAAACAGGTACAATTTTGGATAGTTTATGGAAGGTAGAAAGTGGGAGGCCAATCAGCAGTGGAATAGTTAAGTCTAGAGGTAAAAAAGGCAAGGATGAGGCTTTCAGCAGTCATTGAGCTGGGGGAGGGTGGAGACAGGCAATATTATGGAGTTGGAAATAGGCCGTTTTAGTGAGGGTGTGGATAGGTGAGTACCACCAGGATCCAGGTGGAAACTGTTTGGATAATGTTGCATTGGTGCAGCATGTAGGTAAGAAAGAGGAGGGGGACAAGCATAGAACCTTGGGGGATACTAGAAGTAATAGACCAGAAAGAGAGGTCATTGCAGATGATTCTCTAGTTGTAACTGGATAAAAAAAGAGAATGGAAACAGATATGTACAGTCCCACACAACTGGATGACAGTGGAGAAGCACTGGAGGAGGATGGTGTGGCCAACCATGTAAAAGGCTGAAGACAGGTCAAGGAGGACAAGGAGGTACAGTTTATCTTTATCACAGTCACATAGGATGTCACGTATGACTTTGTTTCAGAACTGTGACAGGGCAGAAACCTGATTGCAGGAATTCAAACATAGAATTTCTGGAAAAAAATGGGCTCGGATTTTTGAAGGTGACAAGACTTTGCAGAGAAAAGAGAGATTAGAATCGGGGCAGTAGTTTGCAAGGATGGAGGGATTAAGGGTTTTGTTTGTGAGATGACGACAGTAGATTGGAAGAAGATGGGAGCATCACCTTAAGAGAGGAAACTGTTGTCAATAGCCATGCATTCTGGGAAAGAGGGCAGGTGAGATCACACCCAGCAATTGGTACCCCCAACTCTAATACTTTGTACCAAAATGTAGGTGCACCAGACTCCATCGGTAGAATCTAATCTAGGCTAGAGAGCTTGCAAGAGCTGTGTGCCATCTCCTTTGGGGATCACCCGTCATATTAAGTGTCAACCAGGCAGTTAAGTTGCCAGCGACGGGATCCTGGGATCAAGAACCTTGTGGGTGGAAATCTACCCCCACCCCCCCCCTCACTGAGAGCTGCTATCCTTGCATTGGCCAGCAGCTATCCATTGCAGGCAGCACCACTGAGGAAACAGTGGGAACTTCCAGTAAGAGACCCAGGCCACAGGTGATCGAGGGCAGGATGGGGGTTGTGGAGGAGAAGGGGAAGGGAGTTTGGCAGAAAGAACAGGGGGTCTCAGGGTCACCCCACCTCCACTTTTCCTGACGCATCCCTCAATCAGGTGCTGAGTGCCTGACAACAAGGGACCCCTCCCCTCCTCTCCCAACCCCCCTCCCCAAGCGCTCACAAGCAAACAGACCAGGGTTTGCTTTTCAGACTCCCCATGTAGTGACTGCCCTGCCTGCCATTGGCTGAATACCAGTGGCGATGAGGTGAGGCTCTTAAGCTGGCATTAATTACCCACTTAAGGGCCTTACTTGGCAGCAGGGCATGAAGGTCGTCCACAGGCCTTCACGCCACGGACATAATCAGGGTGGAGGCAGGAAGGCGGCTGGGTCCCCACTCGGTGCCTTCTCCCCCAATTAAATACCCCCATCTCCAAGTGCGCCTTGGTGGGGAGGGCGTTAAATTCTGCCCCACCTTCTCCTCTGTAATGCACCTGACTCAACTACTCCCCTGCAGTCAAGTCTTTGTTTGATGGATTCACACCACTCTGCATCAGGACATTTCTCCAAACCTGCTGGCCAATTATCTCACATCCAAGGTGAAACTGAATCTTCTGCTGCAGCTCTCCAGTTACGTCAAAACGCAGACTGAATTGGATGGAAGATTTAGGCCACATCAGAGCTGATGTTATATTCATCATATTTCAGGTCACATGGAACAGCAAAACCACAGGAGCCCTGAGAAGGCAAACTCAGGCAACATTAGACCATCTTGTGTCCATTAATTTTAAAGGACCTTTTGCATAACAGCTGGAGAAGCGTCAGGTCTGTTTGACTCCACCAGTCTGTCAGTAGTAACCTTGTACATTACACTTAATTCAGTGAACATTCTGCAAATGAGATAATTGTAGCTCCTCAGGTCAAGCAACTCTGCACACGGCAGATACATTGATAAATGTACAGGGATCTCATTCGAGAGAAGGCCAGTTTACCAGAACTGCTGTAAATCTGTTCGGGGAACACTGACTGAGAAAAATTAAGTTGCCTCTTATGGAAATTGTTGTGTGTAACCACTAGTTCTCCCACTTGTTCTGGATCTCCATATCATTTTGAGTGTGTAGTTCTACAGAACAGAGTCACACAATGAAAATATAATGCTTTGTAATTAACTAACAGTTCACTTAAATTCGTGAGTTAAAAAGGCTGCATTTACTACAAATTTACATATCTATAATCTGAAACCACTACCTGTCATCCATTTCACAGAATTATTTTCAATTTACAAGCCAGAAAAAAGACATTCAGCCAGCTGCTCCACACTGCTGCTTATACTCCTCATGAGGCTCTTCATATTCTATTTCATCTAACCCTATCTCCATATCCTTCTCTTCCTTTCTCCGTCAAGTACTTACCTAGCTTTCCCTTAAATGCATCTGTATAATTTGTCTGAACTATTCCATGTGGTAACAAGTGATGATTGCACAATGTTCAGCACTATTCACAACTCCTCCTATACTGAAGCAGTCCATATCCAAAGGAAGCACGATCTGGACAATATCCAGATGGGCTGACAAGCGGCAAGTAACATTTGTGCCACATAAGTTTCAGGCAATGACCATCTCCAACAAAAGAGAATCCAACCATTGCCCCTTGATGCTCAATGGCATTACCATCACTGAACCCCACCCCCCCCCCACAACTATCAACATCCTGGGGCTTACCATTGACCAGAAACTGAACTGGACTAGCTACATAAATACTGTGGCTACAAGAGTAGGTCAGAGGCTAGGAATCGTGTGAAGAGTAACTCACCTCCTGACTCCCCAAAATCTGTCCACGATTTACAAGGCACATGTATGATGGAATACCCTCCACTTGCCTGGATGAGTGCAGCTCCCACAACACTCAAGAAGCTTGACACCGTCCAGGACAAAGCAGCCCATTTGATTGGCATCACCTCCACAAACATCCACTCCCTCCACCATCGATGCAGAGTAGCAACAGTTTGTACCATCTACAAGATGCACTGCAGAAACTCACCAGCCTCCTTTAACGTCACCTTCTAAACCCACGACCACTACCATCTAGAAGGACAATTGCAGCCAATAGATGGGAACACCACCACTTGGAAGTTCCCCTCCAAGTTACTCACCATCCTGACTTGGAATTATATCGCTGTTCCTTCACTGTTGCTGGGTCAAAATCCAGGAGCTCCCTCCCTAACAGTGTACCTACACCACAGGGACTGCAGCCGTTCAAGAAGGTAGCTCACTGCCATCTTCTCAAGGGCAATTAAAGTTAAGCAATAAATGCTGGCCCAGCCAGCGAAGCCCACATCCCATGAAAGAATAAAAAAAATGTTCTGTATTTTAAACATTGTCTGGGTAAAGACGTTTCCACTGAATTCTTTATTGGATATATATTTCCATCCTCTAGTTTTGGACTCTCCCGCAAATGGAAACATCTTCTCTATGTCTAGCCTATCAAACTCCTCGCCAATTTTATAGACCTTCATCAGGTCCCCCTTTGGTCTTCTTTACCAGAGGACAGAGCCCAGCCAGTTTCTTTCCCAATACATACTGTAGATCACAGCCTATAATTGGACCCTGTGTACATGTTGACCTTATTTATTCTGCCCGAAATATCATGTTCCAGCTTAAATTCAGCATATAAGTCACCAACACATCCCCCCACCACTTTAACAGCCACAACATGCTATACTCACATCAGTAATCAGCCTCAATTTTTCATTCCACAAATGCATGTTTTATATATCCATACCCTATAACTGGGCACAAGGGTAAAGCAGGCATGTGCAGGAGTTTAAGACATGCCCACACAGAGCAGACTCTGCATGGCCAACGACAAAGATAGTGATCACCCATACCCTCGCCGGCAGTTCACTTTCATGCTTGTCATATAAGTCAATCCTCATCTTCGAACAGATCTTTTAAGGCTTCAAATGTCCACTTATATCCCAACATCTAGGATATTACCAATGTACCTGCTAATTGTTTTTGCATTGTGCGTTCAATTTGTTTCAAGTGTGAATGATTGTGCGTTCAGGGTATCTTAAAGCAGTTGGCTTGTGTGTGGGAACCTTTTGCTGATCTGTACCTGAGCTCCATTACATTTACTCCATGTTTCTTGATGCTCTAACCTAACAAAAAGTTTTACAGAAATTATAAAAATTTCAGTCTTAAAAATTTCAATTAAGTCAGGATTTGAAGTGAAAGGGAGTTTCACATTTCCACTAGCCACCCCCACCCCCCCACCCCCGACCCCGAGTGAAAAAAGTGATTTCTGATTTCACTCAAAAATGACCTAGCTCCAATTTTAAGATCAAGTCCTCTTGTTCTGGAATCCCCCATCACTTTTCAAGTGTGTAGTGTGTAGTTCACGCTATTCAAATATCTCAGTCCCTGGGCTGCCTGTGGGATTAGCACACAATAAATTAACACATGGGTCGGATGCATTGTGTTAAGTGGCCCCTAGGGAAAGAATATCTTTTCAAGATAATGGCCATGGCAGAATGTATGAAATTCACGCACCCATGTCTCTGCTGGTCTGAAATATGTTAATCTGGTAATTTGTGATTATAGTAACAAAAAGATCAAAAGAGTTTGTTGGAGCAATGTAACTGTGAAGTTTAAGAAGACAATGTAAGTAAACCAATAGGATGATTTGAAGGGATTGAGAAGGGCTAAGCATAATTTGGCGACTCCATATTCTTATTTTGATGTCAATCGTGTGCATCTTTGAATTAGAGTGAGTTAGGCGACACACACACAAACAAACACAAACAGATAGAGTCACTCTGCCGAGATGGGCTTTGAGGGGTGAGCATTATGAAATAAAGGATGAAGTCTGCAGGGTCTCGACGCTGTCAACCTGGAGTTCTCTCGTATGCTGCTGGTTCCAAGTGGATGACTGGAAGTTCTCACCAACTGGTCCAGCTTCACACATCCAAATGCAGACTAATCACACTCAGACAAGGGTTTTCTGGTGACAGGTTGATAGCCACACACAATTTTAGGCAAGATGGAGAGAAAGCCAGTCAAGGTAGCCTTCCTTCCTCAGCTTATTCTTCAACAAGATTGCCTTCAAAACAAGCAGGTTCGCAACTTAATGTATTTTCCTCTCTCCCATGTGATTGCCTTTTTGTCTCCAAGCTTTTCATTAATTAAAGTACTTTGCAGTTCAACACAAACAAACAACTCCTTCTCAAGTACCATATAGGTCAGGTGATTTCTTGAAAGAGGCCTGCTTGGCCATTCCAAGGTGAACGTATGATGTTCTTTAAAAAAAATTCAAGGTTAGCTTCCACATGTCCAGGTCATGCCAAATCATTTCATTTTGTAAAAGAAAAATTCAGTCTTGAAAGAAATGATTCTAACATGTGTTTACAGTGATAATTAATTTAACAAAATGAATTAGAACAAGGAAGCAGTTCAATATGTTGTTTAATAGTACAGAGTCACACAATGGTGATTGACAAAATGCTTTGTAACTAATTAACAATTAACTTAAAGGAACACAACCTTCACAAAAGCATGTTTGCCAAATCTTTTTAAGTGTGTTTACAAATATGTGCTGTAAGTTGAATGCTATCAGTGCAATAAAATGATGCACATTTTTCATATTTTGGTCTCACCAATCATCCAAAAGAAATAATTTTGTGAAAACAACAGAGTAGATTTTCTAAATTAGTGCTCCTAGCACAGAGCAAGAGCAGGAATTCACAAAGGTCAGTATGCACAATTTTCAATTCACTAATTAACTTTAACACACAAAAATAAGTCTATGGGGGGTCACAGTAATTTGTGAAATTGCTCCCATGCTGCTTTAAGTCAGTTACTTTAACACTGGGCAATTTTGTGTGCAAAGACCCCAGGCCATATGAATGGTTTGAGAATTCCAAGAATGCCTATGCGTTCTTAAGACAAATAAAGCAATCATCACCACAGTCTATGGTATATCTCCTAGTTCCAAAACTGAGACGCTGCACTGGCAGCACAAGGTCTCACCATTGGCTGGTTGGTGGTGCATTACAGTTTACGTAGGGAGTCCAAGTTCTATGGCAACATGCACTTTTACACCTGCATGTTGTAATCTGGAGCTATGGATAGTGATGGTAGAGATTCCAAAAAATAACTGACCAGGAATGTCTCCTGCCCTTATCACCTGCTACTGATGTGTGTTGGAAGGATTTACAGGTTGATATTCAACTTGTTTGGCCTTTTTATGAACGCACCTTCCTTGGATATCAAGTCTGGGGGTTGGACTCGAACCCAGAGCTTCTAGCTCAGAAGCAGGGATGCTACCCAGTGTGCTACAAGACCTCCTCATTGGCTGAAAGCAGGATGGTTTGGGGCTTGTTTTTTTTTTTAGCCATGACATGGGCACAGCAAAGTTACCGCTGTGCTACAACTTACAAACAAGTGGGACAAAGGATGTTTGGCACAGGCTGGCCAGCACTAAGCTTCTTGCAAAGGAAGAATTCAGTTTATGAGGTTGTACACCGAAATTCACATTACGTGGAGGAGTCCAATCCCTGGTGGCCCCGATGTTCAGCAATGAAGGAGGGAGAAAGAGCAGAATATAACATCATGCGTACCAAAGCGATGTAATTGTATAAGCATCCATGTTATGGGAGGCACCGGGGTGAGAGGGAAGGTTCCTACAACCTTGAGAAGGTTAAAAAAGGTATTCCAACAAAATGGCAACTTTGGCAAGGGTGAAAGACACACGGTAGAAAGAAGTGCCAGACAAAAGCGAATGTGAAAAGGAACTCAAGGTGGAGCATTATCAGATAAAATTTGACACCAAATCACAGAAGGAAGTACTAAAACTGGTAACCAAAAGCTGACATAAAGATGTAGGATTTAAGGCGCAGCTTAAAGGAGGAGAGGGAGTGGAGATGCAAGGATGTTTAGGAAGGGAATGAGGGCCTAGATGGCTAAAGATGAGACTGCTAATGAAGAAGCAAAAAAAAAAAGCTGTAGATGCATGAGCGACCAGAGCTAGAGGAATGCAGAGTTCTCAGAAGGTCAAGAGACTGGGGGAGGTTACGGGGTTTGGTAAGGGTGAGGCCCTGGAGAATTTCAAAACTAAGGATTAGAATTTTAGATATGCTGCATTGCCAGATTGCGAGCCAATAGATCACCAAGCACTGGGGTGATGGGTAATTGTGAATTGATATGACTTAGGGTACAAGCAGCAGAGCTTTGGATAAGAGCTCAAGTTCATGGAGTGCATAGGATAGGTGGCTGGCCAAGGCTGAAAATGCATGGATGAGAGTTTCAGCAGCAGATGGCTGGTGGTGATGGCGGAGATGGATGGTAGGGAGAGGGGCAAAGGCAGGAGTGAGTTGACACTGCTGACCACAAAAGCAAATCAGAGGCAGCCATGGAGGGGTGGTTAGAAGGCCCACCTTGGTTCCCTGAGACTTCATCCCGGTTCTTCTGGAACCTGTTAGGCCCGCTCGCCCTCACTCCTCACATCCTACCCACTTCCAATGCCCCCTCCATGACACCTCGTACCCCCTTGCCCCACCATTCCCTCCATTCCACCTCATAGCCCTATGCCTCCTTCATGCCCTTCATGACAACTCTGCTTCCCACCCACCACCCATGCACCCTCGATAGCCACTCACCCAGTCTCAACTATAGGCAAATTTGAGGAGCCATGTGGAGATGAAAAAAAAATCTTTCAACAATCTAATAGAGCTTTTCAGACTTGATGCAGAAAAAAACTCTCATTCATACAACTCATTCAAAGACTTTAAATTTCAAGTAGTCAATCTGTTATAAAACCAAACCACTATTCAGTAATCACATCAGACAGATAATTCTTTAAGAACCTCTTTAAACTGTCAATCAAATGTGAACTCAGCACCCCTCCCAATGAGAGAGGTGCTTTCAGAACTTTTGAAGCTCAGCCAAGAATTCACAAAGACCTCCGCTATATTACAGCCCTTGGGAAATGTCAATAATGAACTCTATTAAAACTGCAGGAACAGATGACAATGCTTTTTTTTTTAAACTACACCAAAGGACCTGTCAATCAAAGCAGTTCTGCAGCCGATGTTTATTTTATAACTCTGACAGCTGCTGCCTGTTTCCTTCATTTTTAAATGGCTGGGGGTTTACATAACTTTGGATCATGACTCTTGAACAGGCCTTATCCACTCTTCAAATGCATTTATGTCTAATCTATTAATTTGTGACTCCAACACTGTGGGTTAAGGCCCTTGGAACAGTAAAATTAACTTCTGTTTGAACTGAGCACTAATTTCAAATGGCCCTGCTGAGTTTCGGTTTTCCTACAGAGGATTCACACCCATTGCCCTTTCCTCTGCTGGCAATAATGGGACCTACCAAAAATGGGGCAGGACCTCTGCTACTGGCTCTCACCTGCCATTTTTCAAGGTCTCTGGGATATCCAGCCCTTGAACATATTGCTCCCCTCCCTGGTGAGTGGGATATTTTTCCACAGGCTGTGGAAGTCCTCCTGTATGTCCTATTATTTCCATCAGAATCCAACCAATTGTTGCCAGGTGGCTGTTTGACTGTCCAGGGCATCACAGCCAAGCCTGTTCCTTGAATTGCAAAGGTCACAGTGGAAACACCAACATTCCACTGAGACATTGGGGAAAGCCATGAATTTAAATAGAGAGCATGCAGTTGGTTCACCTTCACTCCTAACTCCATCAAAATCGAACTTCAAGGCTGGTTACTATAGTAACAGAATTTGCATTCTCATCACTGGGTTTTGACAGCACGACAATATGAGTGTTATATTTAGGCCATTAAGAGAAGTAAAATGCGTTGTGTGTGCCATGTTCATTTGTCTTCATTAACATTAACAATGGCAGAGATTATATTTGAGCTATTCACAGTGACACATTTTTGCCATATTGACTTGTCAGCCAATCATTTCCTTGCCTCTTTGAACTGAAGTAGATCCAAAACGCGTTAGTTCCGGCAAATTCCAAGTAATAAAAGGTGTCAAGCCTGAACGGAAAGCAGAATTTTTGTGACAGACAAGGATTAATTAAGACATGTTCTCTATCAACATGGACAAATCTAAATTGCAGATGTAAAACCAATTTATTCACAAGAGGCCTGAATGATGCCATTTGGGAAATATAAATGCAATCGCAAAATATTTAGTCATTATCATTCCGAACTGCAATGTTTCAAAGGAAATTAAAATTTGGTAATGTGATTACAGATATTCGAATTGATTGTTTTATTTCACAATTTGCATATAGATACTGACTCAAAGTCATAGTTGATGAAACTGTACAATTTTTAATCACCAGTTTTGGTGCTAAGGTAGAGTTCGGCCAGGCTCAACAGCTACAGGAATGCAGCAGAAAGCTGTTTACCCAACCACTATCACCTTCCCAACCTGCACACCACCCCAACATCATTCTAAACACCATACAACTGCCAATGTAACGGGGGTGAGTTAGAGAAAAATACAGTGCACTGGGCCATCTTCTTACTCTAAAGAGCCAAGAGCTTCATGAAAGAGCGGGATCAGAAAGAAAGTGCTATTGTTTCCCCTTTAAATCTGTTCCTTCCACAGGTTTTGCTGATGACATTGTCTTGTCCAGCCCCTTTAAGGTGCAAGAACGCCCAACAAGGTCATCATTTGCTGCAAAGGCAAGACCATTTTCCACCAACACTTGGGCTTGGAAATCAGTGACCACAGTGGAGAGGAGTGAGAACATCTTCCTCCAGGAGTCTCTCTCAGCTCAGTTCCAGTCTCAGATAAAATTCTGATCCAGGTTACAATTTGCAATGTAACTGTAGGGTTGCAGTGAATTCAGGCTTCTGCATAATGAGGCTTAGGATGAATATGCTATTAGTTGCTTAAGGGCAACTCCTGTGTTTCTAAGTTGTAGATATTCAGTGCACTCAGTTCCTGACTTACCAGCAAAAAGGGAAGGTCAGGTGCTCCTTCACAATGAAGTGGAACTGAAGGGAGCATCAGCCTCGAGTCACCCTTAACATTCTTGCTGTCAGCCCATTTCAGTATTGGAAGAGACCAGGTGCAGGGGCCATACCCAACATCTCAAAATTAATAGCTCAGAGCTTGCGGAAGGTGGAAGGGTGAGTGGACAACTGTTAGAAAATAGCATGCTGCTGCTTCGATATTTCAATGAGTCTTAAGCCATCTTGTTGGAGCACTTTTGGAGCCAATTCTCTAGAAAAAAACCATCACTGCAGGCTCAGCCTTAGATGCTCGCCACTGTAGCCATGTAGGATTTTTCTGCTGCCTTATATCCTTACTAGTCCTGTTCACCCATCACCCCTGCACTCACTAACCTATATTGGTTAGCAATTGGTTGAGCGATGCCACAAATTTAAAATTCTCATGTTTGTTTGCAAATCTGTCCTTGGCCTTACCTCCCGAGCTCTCCTACAGCCCTACAACCCTCCAAGATAATATGCACAGCTGAATTGACCCTCTTGCACATCCCAAAAATAGTAGCAGAAAGGGCAAGGAAATTCAACGAAGCCGCATTAGCAACACGATAAATATTAGTATTCTGAGAAGTGTAGAGGAACAGAGGGGTATTAAAATGTATATCTACAGGTCCCGGAAGAAAGCAGGACAGGTAGATAAGGTGGCCAAGGAGGCATAAGGGGCACTTTCTTTATTGGCCAAGGTCTAGCATAGAAGAACAGGAAGGTTATGATATAACTATATAAAACACCAGATAGAGCACAGCTAGAGTACTGGGTACAGTTCTGGTCACCACATTACAGGAAGGACATGTTACACTAGGGACGGTACAACAGTGGTTTACGATAAAGTTTCAAGAAATTGAGAATTTTAGCAATGAGGAAAGATTAGAAAGACTCAGGTTATTTTCTTTGAAACAGAGAAGACCGAGGGGCCTAGATAGAGATTTTCTTATTCATACATAGGATGTGAATGTTGTTGGCAACAACACTCACAACCATTATTGCCCATCCATAATTGCACTTCAGGGGGTGATGTTGGGCAGACCGCAGGGGTTCAAGGAGGTTTTTTTTCTTTTTTCATTCACGGAATATGGACGTCGCTGGCTAGATCAACATTTATTGCCCATTCTTAATTGCCCTAGAAGTGCAGATAGTCGTGAGCTACCTTCTTGAACTGCTGCAGTCCATGTGGTATAGGCACACCCACAGGACTGTTATGGAGGGAGTTCCAGGATTTTGACCCAGTGACAGTGAAGGAACAGCGATATATTTCCAAATCAGATGGTGAGTGGCTTGGAGGGGATCTTCCAGGTGGTGGTGTTCCCATGTCCCTGCAGCCCATGTCCTTCTAGATGGTAGCAGCTGTGGGTTTGGAAGGTGTTGTCTAAGGAGCCTTGGCTAGTTCCTGTAGTGCATTTTGTAAATGGTACACACTGCTGCCACTGTGTGTCAGTGGTGGAGAGAGTGAATGTGGTTGGGGTGCTAATGAAGCATGTTACTTTATTCTGGATGGTGTCAAGCTTCTTCAGTGTTGTTAGAGATGCACTCAGCCAGGCAAGTGGAGAGTATTCCATCACACTCCTGGCCTGCGCCTTGTAGATGGTGGATGGGGTTTGGGGAGTCAGGAGGTTTGCAATTCTAGAAATTTTGCAATTAATATGAGAATAAATGCAGCAGCCCACAACATATTCACATCTCCCCATCATTTTGCCCATATAACAAATTTGATTTACAGCACGCCTTGCATTTGTATCAAATGCCCCCCTTAGTATTTAATGTATACTCACTGCAGGATTCCAAGCTTCTGACCTGCTCTTGTAGCCACAGTATTTATATGGCTGGTCCATTTCAATTTCTGGTCAATGGTAAACCCCAGGATATCGATAGTGGGGATTTTATTTTAATATTTGTTTTTTTTATTGGATGTGGACTAGGCCAGCATTTATTGCCCATCCCTAATTGCCCTTGTTCAGAGGGAATTCAAGAGTCAACCACATTGCTGTGAGTCTAGAGTCAGCAGATTTCCTTCCCTAAAGGACATTAGTGAACCAGATGGGTTTTTACAACAATCGGTATTGGTTTCGTGGGCATCATCAATCCTTTAATTCCAGATTTTTATTGAATTCGCATTTCATCAACTGCCATGGTGGGACTTGAACCTAGGTCCCCAGAGCATTACTCTGGATCCCTGGAATACCAGTCCAGTGACAATACCACTAACCCACCACCTCCCCTTCCATGATAGTAATACCATTGAATGTCAAGGGGGCGATAATTAGATTCTATCGTGTTGCAGATGGTCATTGCCTGGCACTTGTGTGGCCCAAATGTTACTTGGCACTTGTCAGCCCAAGTCTGGATATTGTCCAGGTCTGGCTGTATTGTACATGGGTTGCTTTGGTATCTGAGCAGCTGCAAATGGTGCTGAACATTGTGCAATCATCAACGAACATTCCCACTTCTGACCTTATGATGGAAGGCAGGTCATTGATGAAGCAGCCGAAGATGGTTGGGCCTAGGACACTACCCTGATGAACTCTTGCAGTGATGTTCTGGAACTGAGATGATTGACTTCCAACAACCACAACCATCTTCCTTTGTGTTAGGTATGACTCCAACCAGTGGAGATCTTTCCCCAGATTCCCACTGCCTCCAGTTTTGTCCATGTTTGAACCAAGGCTGTAATTAGGTCAAGAGCTGAGTGACCTGGCAGAACCCAAACAGAGCATCAGTGAGCAGATTAGTGCAAGTGCCGCTTGACAATACTGTTGATGACCCCTTCCATCACTTTACTGATGATTGAGAGTAGACTGATGGGGCGGTAATTGGCCGAGTTGGATTTGTCCTGTTTTGTGTGTACAGGGCACACCTGGGCAATTTTCCACGTTGCTGGGTAAATGTCAGAGTTATAGCTGTACTAGAACAGTTTGGCTAGGGGCACGACAAATTCTGAACCACATGTCTTCAGTACTATTGCTGGAATATTGCCAGGGCCCATAGCCTTTGCAGTTTCCAGTGCCTTCAGCCATTTATTGATATCACATGGAGTGAATCAAATTGGCTGAAGACTGGGCATCTGTGATGCTGGGATTTCTGGAGGAGGCCGAGATGGAACATCCACTCAGCAATTCTGGCTGAAGATTGTTGTAAATGTTTCAACCTTATTGTTTTGCATTGTTGTGCTGGTTCTCCATCATTGAGGATGGGGATATTTGTGGAGTCTCCTCCTCCAGTGAGTTTTTTAACTGTCCACCACCATTCATAACTAGTTGCGGCAGGGCTGCAGAGTTTAGATCTGATCCCTTGGTTGTGGAGTTGCTTAGCTCTGTCTATCACTTGCTGCTTATGCTGTTTGGCACACAAGTAGTCTTGTGCTGCATCTTCACCAGGTTAACATCTCAGTTTTAGGTGTGCCTGCTGCTGCTCCTTCACTGAACCAGGGGTGATCCCCTGGCTCGGTGGTAATGGTAGAATGGGGGATATGAGGTTACAAATTGTGTTCGAGTACAATTCTGCTGCTGCTGATGGCCCACAGTGTCTCATGAGTGCCCACTCTTGAGCTGCTAGATCTGCTTGAAATCTATCCCACTTAGCATGGTGATAGTGCCACACAACACGATGGAGGGTATCCTCAATGTGAAGATGGGAATTTGTCTCCACAAGGACTGTGCAGTGGTCACTGCCACCAATACTGTCATGGACAGATGCAACTGCAGCAGGCAGGTTGGTGAGGACAAGGTCAAATATGTTTTTCCCTCGTTAGTCCCCTCATCACCTGCTGCAGACCTAGTCTAGCAGCTATGTCCTTTAGGACTTGGCCAGTTCAGTCTGTAGTCGTACTACTGAGACAGTCCTGGTGATGGACATTGAAGTCTCCCACCCAGAGTACATCCTGCACCCTTGCCACTCTAAGTGCTTCCTCCAATGGTGTGGAACATGGATGAGTACAGATTCATCAGCTGAGGGGGGCGGTACGAGGTAATCAGCAGGAGGTTTCCTTGCCCATGTTTGACCTGAAACCAGGAGATGTCATGGAGTCTAGAGTTGACATTGAGGACACCCAGGGCAACTCCCTCCCGACTGTATATCACTGTGCCGCCACCTCTGCTAGGTCTGTCCTGCTGGTGGGGCAGGACAAACAGGGAAGGTGAGGGCGGTGTCTGGGACATTATCCATAAGGTATGATTCCATGAGTATGACTATGTTAGGCTGTTGCTTGATATTTATATGGCTGGTCCAGTTAAGTTTCTGGTCAATGATAAACCCCCAGGATGTTGATGTTGGTGGATTCACTGGTGATAATGCCATTGAATGACAAGGAGAGAGGGTTGGAGCCTCTCTTGTTGGTGATGGACAATGCCTGGCATTTGTGTGGCCTCAGCCTTACTTGACATTTATCAGCCCTAGCCTGAATGCTGTCGAACTTTTGCTGGAGGTGGGCATGGGCTGCTTCAGTAACTGAACACTGTGCAATCATGAGTGAACATCCCCACTTCAGAACTCATGTTGGAGGGAAGGCCATTGATAAAGTAGCTGAAGCTAATTGGGCGTAGGACACTACCCCGAGGAACTCCTGCATTGATTGCCTGGGGCAGAGTTGATTACCCTCCAGCAACCACTGCCTTAACATTAGGTATGAATCCAAACAGGGAAGAATTTTTCCAGATTCCCACTGAATCGGTTTTGCTAGGGTTCCTTAATGCCACACTCAGTCAAATGTTGTCTTGATGTCAAGGGCAGTCACACTTACCTCACCTCTTGAGCTCATCTCTTTTATCCATATTTGGACCTAGGCTGTAATGAGGTCAGGAGCTGAGTGGCCCTGGCAGAAACCAAACTGAATATCGGTAAGCAGTCAATTACAGAGTAAATACTGCTTGATAGCACAGAAACTGAACTAGACCAGCCATATAAATACTGTGGCTATAAGAGCAGGTCAGATGCTAGGAATCATGTGACGAGTAACTCGCCTCCTGACTCCCCAAAGCCTGGCCAATCTACAAGGCACAAGTCAGGAGTGTGATGGAATACATCCCACTTGCCTGGATGAGTGCAGCTCCTACAACACTGAAGAAGCTAAACACCATCCAGGACAAAGCAGTCCACTTGATTGGCACCACATCCACAAACATTCACTCCCTCCACCACCGAAGCACAGTAGCAGCAGTGTGTACCATCTACAAGATGCACTGCAGGAATTCACCAAGGTTCCTTAGACAGCACCTTCCAAACCTTACATCACTTTGCTGATGATTGAGAGTAGACTGATGGGGTGGTAACTGGTCATGTTAGATTTGTCCTGCTTTTTGTGGACAGGACGTACCTGGGAAATTCTCCACATTGCCAGGTAGATGCCAATATTATAGCTGTACTGAAAGAGTTTGGTTAGGGATGGGTCCATCTCTGGAGCACATGTCTTCAATGCTGCAGCCAGTATGCTGTCAGGGCCCATAGCCTCTGTCATATCAAGGGCCTTCAAACATTTCTTGGTGTTATGTGGAGTTAATGAAATTTGCTGAAGATTGGTATCTTTGATCCTGGGGTCCCCAGGAGGCAGCCGAGGTGGGTCATCTACTCGGCACTTCTAACTGACGAGGGTTGAAAATGGTTCAGCCTTACCTTTTGCACTGACTGGGCCAGGCTCCAACATTGAGGATGGGGATGTTTATGGATCATTCTCTTCCATCTAGTTGTTTATTTATTCCACAACATTTACAACTGGGCTTCAAAGCTTTGGTCTGACCCTTTGCTTGTGGGGTCACTTAGCTCTGTCTACAGCTCTGTCTATGCTGTTTAGCATGCACTTATGGCAATGGCATTACCATCACTGAATCCTCCACTATCAACATCCAGAAACTGAACTGGACCAGCCATATAAATACTGTGGCTACAACAGCAGGTCAGATGCTAGGAATCATTTGACGAGTAACTCGCCTCCTGACTCCCCAAAGCCTGGCCATCATCTACAAGGCACAAGTCAGGAGTGTGATGCAATACTCCCCACTTGCCTGGATGAGTGCAGCTTCTACAACACTGAAGAAGCTGGACACCATCCAGGACAAAGCAGTCCACTTGATTGGCACCACATCCATAAACATTCACTCCCTCCACCACTGGTGCACAGTAGCAGCAGTGTGTACCATCTACAAGATGCACTGCAGGAATTCACCAAGGCTCCTTAGACAGCACCTTCCAAACACACGACCACTGCCACCCAGAAGAACAATTACAGCCAATAGATGGGACCACCACCACCTCGAAGTTCCCTTTCAAGTTACACACCATTCTGACTTGGAAATATATCGCCGTTCTTTCCCTGTCACTGGGTCAAAATCCTGGAACTCCCTTCCTAACAGCACTGTGGGTGTACCTACATCACATGGACTACAGCGGTTCAAGAAAGCAGCTCACCATCACCTTCTCAAGGGCAACTAGAGATGGACAATGAATGCTGGCCCAGCCAGCAAAGCCCACATTCCGTAAATGAATAAAAAAAAAAACTTGGTTAATAAGAAGGGCCTATACTGACATAGAGGTCAAAAATAGGGGGTGTATATTTCAAGTAACTGATTGAAGATTGAAGATCATAGGGGAGCTGAGTAATGTTTTCACCTTAGTGTCTGGAGCTCACTGCATGAAAGGGTGGTGGTGGCAGAAACATTTGTCTATACATTTGAGGTGTTGTAGCCCACAGGGATATGGATCAAGAGTTGAAAGGTGGAATTAAACTGGATAGCTCTTTCTTGGCTGGCACAGATATGATGGGCCTAATGGCCTCCTTCTGTGCCGTAAATCAACATTTCTAACACAAAGCCTCACTCTATTGGAGTCAGCCTGGGTAATTTATTTTGCTCCCAATATTTCATGATGGATTTTAACCATTGGCTAATCTGGAGTGTTTGCTAAGCGAGTGCATTCACTAAAATTGCCACCCCATTTTCAATCCGTGAACGCTGAATTCTTCTGGATGTTTGTCTTTGCCCTTTATTGAAACAGAAGAATCTGAAAGCTTGGTGCAGTATGATGCTGTCAACAGATGCAGCCAATAGCACTACCAGCATCAAGGTCTAGCACCAAGTCTTTGAATGGCCACTGCTTTTGATGTGTTACTCATTCCTTTGTTAATCCAGCTATATCAAAAAATGTAGAACATTCTCATCAAAGCGATAGTGCTCTTTTGTCAGTTTTAGAACTATTGTTAAAGGGAAATTTGTTAAGGGAACTCATGTTTGACTAATTTATTAGAGTTTTTGAGGGAGTGACAAACAATATGAATAAAGGAGAACCTGTGGATGTGGTGTACTTGGATTTCCAGAAGGTATTTGACAAGGTGACAGATCAAAGGTTACTACACAAAGTAAGAGTTCATATTATAGGGGGTAACATATTAACATGGATAGAGGGTTGGTTAGCTAACTGGAAACAGACAATGGGCATAAATGGGTAATTTTCAGGTTGTCAAGATGTAAAGAATGGAGTGCCACATGGATCAATGCTGGGGCCTCAACTATTTACAATCTATATTAATGACTTGGACGACCAAAGCTATGGTTGCCAAATTTGCTGATGGTACAATGATAAGTAGGAGAGTAAGTTGTTCAGAGGACATAAGGAGTTTGCAAAGGGACATAGACAACTGAAGTAA